>NC_090443.1:597602387-598802387 GCF_031143425.1 Pleurodeles waltl
TGGGGACATGAATGCAACACGTGTGTGGTATGAAGGTACATTGACTACAACTGCTAACCACGTCTAACTGGAATGAGATGGGGAGATGGGGACATGAATGCAACACGTGTGTGGTATGAAGGTACATGGACTTCAACTGTTAACCACGTCTAACTGGAATGAGATGGGGAGATGGGGACATGGGGAGATGGGGAGATGAATGCAACACGTGTGTGGTATGAAGGTACATTGACTTCAACTGCTAACCACATCTAACTGGAATGAGATGGGGAGATGGAGACATGGGGAGATGAATGCAACACGTGTGTGGTATGAAGGTACATTGGCTTCAACTGCTAACCACGTCTAACTGGAATGAGATGGGGACATGGGGAGATGAGGACATGGGGAGATGGGGAGATGAATGCAACACGTGTGTGGTATGAAGGTACATTGACTTCAACTGCTAACCACGTCTAACTGGAATGAGATGGGGACATGGGGAGATGAATGCAACACGTGTGTGGTATGAAGGTACATTGACTTCAACTGCTAACCACGTCTAACTGGAATGAGATGGGGACATGGGGAGATGAATGCAACACGTGTGTGGAATGAAGGTACATTGACTTCAACTGCTAACCACGTCTAACTGGAATGAGATGGGGACATGGGGACATGGGGAGATGGGGAGATGAATGCAACAAGTGTGTGGTATGAAGGTACATTGACTTCAACTGCTAACCACGTCTAACTGAAATGAGATGGGGACATGGGGACATGGGGACATGGGGACATGGGGACATGGGGACATGGGGAGATGAATGCAACACGTGTGTGGTATGAAGGTACATTGACTTCGACTGCTAACAAAGTCTAACTTGAATGAGATGGGGAAATGGGAACATGGGAACATGGGGACATGGGGAGATGAATGCAACACGTGTGTGGTATGAAGGTACATTGATTTCAACTGCTAACCACGTCTAACTGGAATGAGATGGGGACATGGGGACATGGGGAGATGGGGAGATGGAGAGATGGGGACATGGGGACATGGGGACATGGGGACATGGGGACATGGGGACATAGGGAGATGAATGCAACACGTGTGTGGTATGAAGGTACATTGACTTCAACTGCTAAACACGTCTAACTGGAATGACATGGGGATATGGAGAGATGGGGAGATGGGGAGATGGGACATGGGGAGATGAATGCAACACGTGTGTGGTATGAAGGTATATTGACTTCAAATGCTAACCACGTCTAACTGGAATGAGATGGGGAGATGGGGACATGGGGAGATGAATGCAACACGTGTGTGGTATGAAGGTACATTGACTTCAACTGCTAACCACGTCTAACTGGAATGAGATGGGGAGATGGGGAGATGGGGAGATGAATGCAACACATGTGTGGTATGAAGGTACATTGACTTCAACTGCTAACCACGTCTAACTGGAATGAGATGGGGAGATGGGGACATGGGGATATGAATGCAACACGTGTGTGGTATGAAGGTACATTGACTTCAACTGCTAACCACGTCTAACTGGAATGAGATGGGGAGATGGGGAGATGAATGCAACACGTGTGTGGTATGAAGGTACATTGACTTCAACTGCTAACCACGTCTAACTGGAATGAGATGGGGAGATGGGGAGATGGGGAGATGGGGAGATGAATGCAACACGTGTGTGGTATGAAGGTACATTGACTTCAACTGCTAACCACGTCTAACTGGAATGAGATGGGGAGATGAATGCAACACGTGTGTGGTATGAAGGTACATTGACTTCAACTGCTAACCACGTCTAACTGGAATGAGATGGGGAGATGAGGAGATGGGGAGATGGGGAGATGAATGCAACACGTGTGTGGTATGAAGGTACATTGACTTCAACTGCTAACCACGTCTAACTGGAATGAGATGGGGAGATGGGGAGATGAATGCAACACGTGTGTGGTATGAAGGTACATTGACTTCAACTGCTAACCACGTCTAACTGGAATGAGATGGGGAGATGAATGCAACACGTGTGTGGTATGAAGGTACATTGACTTCAACTGCTAACCACGTCTAACTGGAATGAGATGGGGACATGGGGAGATGGGGAGATGAATGCAACACGTGTGTGGTATGAAGGTACATTGACTTCAACTGCTAACAACGTCTAACTTGAATGAGATTGGGACATGGGAGATGAATGCAACACGTGTGTGGTATGAAGGTACATTGACTTCAACTGCTAACCACGTCTAACTGGAATGAGATGGGGACATGGGGAGATGGGGAGATGGGGACATGGGGACATGGGGACATGGGAGATGAATGCAACACGTGTGTGGTATGAAGGTACATTGACTTCAACTGCTAACCACGTCTAACTGGAATGACATGGGGACATGGGGAGATGGGGACATGGGGACATGGGGACATGGGGAGATGGGGACATGGGGACATGGGGACATAGGGAGATGAATGCAACACGTGTGTGGTATGAAGGTACATTGACTTCAACTGCTAAACACGTCTAACTGGAATGACATGGGGAGATGGAGAGATGGGGAGATGGGGAGATGGGGAGATGGGGAGATGGGACATGGGGAGATGAATGCAACACGTGTGTGGTATGAAGGTACATTGACTTCAACTGCTAACCACGTCTAACTGGAATGAGATGGGGAGATGGGGAGATAAATGCAACACGTGTGTGGTATGAAGGTACATTGACTTCAAATGCTAACCACGTCTAACTGGAATGAGATGGGGAGATGGGGAGATGAATGCAACACGTGTGTGGTATGAAGGTACATTGACTTCAACTGCTAACCACGTCTAACTGGAATGAGATGGGGAGATGGGGACATGGGAGATGAATGCAACACGTGTGTGGTATGAAGGTACATTGAATTCAACTGCTAACCACGTCTAACTGGAATGAGATGGGGAGATGGGGAGATGAATGCAACACGTGTGTGGTATGAAGGTACATGGACTTCAACTGCTAACCACGTCTAACTGGAATGAGATGGGGAGATGGGGAGATGAATGCAACACGGGTGTGGTATGAAGGTACATTGACTTCAACTGCTAACCACGTCTAACTGGAATGAGATAGGGAGATGGGGAGATGAATGCAACACGTGTGTGGTATGAAGGTACATTGACTTCAACTGCTAACCACGTCTAACTGGAATGAGATGGGGAGATGGGGAGATGGGGAGATGGGGAGATGAATGCAACACGTGTGTGGTATGAAGGTACATTGACTTCAACTGCTAACCACGTCTAACTGGAATGAGATGGGGAGATGGGGAGATGGGGAGATGAATGCAACACGTGTGTGGTATGAAGGTACATTAACTTCAACTGCTAACCACGTCTAACTGGAATGAGATGGGGAGATGGGGAGATGAATGCAACACGTGTGTGGTATGAAGGTACATTGACTTCAACTGCTAACCACGTCTAACTGGAATGAGATGGGGACATGGGGAGATGGGGAGATGAATGCAACACGTGTGTGGTATGAAGGTACATTGACTTCAACTGCTAACCACGTCTAACTGGAATGAGATGAGGAGATGGGGAGATGGGGAGATGAATGCAACACGTGTGTGGTATGAAGGTATATTGACTTCAACTGCTAACCACGTCTAACTGGAATGGGATGGGGAGATGGGGACATGGGGAGATGGGCAGATGGGGAGATGAATGCAACACATGTGTGGTATGAAGGTACATTGACTTCAACTGCTAACCACGTCAAACTGGAATGAGATGGGGAGATGGGGACATGGGGAGATGGGGAGATAAAGCAACACGTGTGTGGTATGAAGGTACATTGACTTCAACTGCTAACCACGTCTAACTGGAATGAGATGGGGACATGGGGACATGGGGACATGGGGAGATGAATGCAACACGTGTGTGGTATGAAGGTACATTGACTTCAACTGCTAACCACGTCTAACTGGAATGACATGGGGACATGGGGAGATTAATGCAACACGTGTGTGGTATGAAGGTACATTGACTTTAACTGCTAACCACGTCTAACTGGAATGACATGGGGGCATGGGGACATGGGGACATGAATGCAACACATGTGTGGTATGAAGGTACATTGACTTCAACTGCTAACCACGTCTAACTGGAATGAGATGGGGAGATGGGGAGATGAATGCAACACATGTGTGGTATGAAGGTACATTGACTTCAACTGCTAACCACGTCTAACTGGAATGACATGGGGAGATGGGGAGATGGGGACATGGGGAGATGAATGCAACACATGTGTGGTATGAAGGTACATTGACTTCAACTGCTAACCACGTCAAACTGGAATGAGATGGGGAGATGGGGACATGGGGAGATTGGGACATGGGGAGATGGGGAGATGGGACATGGGGAGATGAATGCAACACGTGTGTGGTATGAAGGTACATTGACTTCAACTGCTAACCACGTCTAACTGGAATGAGATGGGGAGATGGGGAGATGAATGCAACACGTGTGTGGTATGAAGGTACATTGACTTCAAATGCTAACCACGTCTAACTGGAATGAGATGGGGAGATGGGGAGATGAATGCAACACGTGTGTGGTATGAAGGTACATTGACTTCAACTGCTAACCATGTCTAACTGGAATGAGATGGGGACATGGGAACATGAATGCAACACGTGTGTGGTATGAAGGTACATGGACTTCATCTGCTAACCACGTCTAACTGGAATGAGATGGGGACATGGGGACATGAATGCAACACGTGTGTGGTATGAATGTACATGGACTTCAACTGCTAACCACGTCTAACTGGAATGAGATGGGGACATGGGGACATGAATGCAACACATGTGTGGTATGAAAGTACATGGACTTCAACTGCTAACTACGTCTAACTGGAATGAGATGGGGACATGGGGAGATGAATGCAACACGTGTGTGGTATGAAGGTACATTGACTTCAACTGCTAACAACGTCTAACTGGAATGAGATGGGGAGATGGGGAGATGAATGCAACACGTGTGTGGTATGAAGGTACATTGACTTCAACTGCTAACCAAGTCTAACTGGAATGAGATGGGGAGATGGGAGATGAATGCAACACGTGTGTGGTATGAAGGTACATTGACTTCAACTGCTAACCACGTCTAACTGGAATGAGATGGGGAGATGGGGAGATGAATGAAACACGTGTGTGGTATGAAGGTACATTGACTTCAACTGCTAACCACGTCTAACTGGAATGAGATGGGGAGATGAGGAGATGGGGAGATGGGGAGATGAATGCAACACGTGTGTGGTATGAAGGTACATTGACTTCAACTGCTAACCACGTCTAACTGGAATGAGATGGGGAGATGGGGAGATGGGGAGATGAATGCAACACGTGTGTGGCATGAAGGTACATTGACTTCAACTGCTAACCACGTCTAACTGGAATGAGATGGGGAGATGGGGACATGGGGAGATGAATGCAACACGTGTGTGGTATGAAGGTACATTGACTTCAACTGCTAACCACGTCTAACTGGAATGAGATGGGGAGATGGGGACATGGGGAGATGAATGCAACACGTGTGTGGTATGAAGGTACATTGACTTCAACTGCTAACCACGTCTAACTGGAATGACATGGGGAGATGGGGAGATGGGGACATGGGGAGATGAATGCAACACATGTGTGGTATGAAGGTACATTGACTTCAACTGCTAACCACGTCAAACTGGAATGAGATGGGGAGATGGGGACATGGGGAGATTGGGACATGGGGAGATGGGGAGATGGGACATGGGGAGATGAATGCAACACGTGTGTGGTATGAAGGTACATTGACTTCAACTGCTAACCACGTCTAACTGGAATGAGATGGGGAGATGGGGAGATGAATGCAACACGTGTGTGGTATGAAGGTACATTGACTTCAAATGCTAACCACGTCTAACTGGAATGAGATGGGGAGATGGGAGATGAATGCAACACGTGTGTGGTATGAAGGTACATTGACTTCAACTGCTAACCATGTCTAACTGGAATGAGATGGGGACATGGGAACATGAATGCAACACGTGTGTGGTATGAAGGTACATGGACTTCAACTGCTAACCACGTCTAACTGGAATGAGATGGGGACATGGGGACATGAATGCAACACGTGTGTGGTATGAATGTACATGACTTCAACTGCTAACCACGTCTAACTGGAATGAGATGGGGACATGGGGACATGAATGCAACACATGTGTGGTATGAAAGTACATGGACTTCAACTGCTAACTACGTCTAACTGGAATGAGATGGGGACATGGGGAGATGAATGCAACACGTGTGTGGTATGAAGGTACATTGACTTCAACTGCTAACAACGTCTAACTGGAATGAGATGGGGAGATGGGGAGATGAATGCAACACGTGTGTGGTATGAAGGTACATTGACTTCAACTGCTAACCACGTCTAACTGGAATGAGATGGGGAGATGGGAGATGAATGCAACACGTGTGTGGTATGAAGGTACATTGACTTCAACTGCTAACCACGTCTAACTGGAATGAGATGGGGAGATGGGGACATGAATGCAACACGTGTGTGGTATGAAGGTACATTGACTTCAACTGCTAACCACGTCTAACTGGAATGAGATGGGGAGATGGGGAGATGAATGCAACACGTGTGTGGTATGAAGGTACATTGACTTCAACTGCTAACCACGTCTAACTGGAATGAGATGGGGAGATGGGGAGATGAATGCAACACGTGTGTGGCATGAAGGTACATTGACTTCAACTGCTAACCACGTCTAACTGGAATGAGATGGGGAGATGGGGACATGGGGAGATGAATGCAACACGTGTGTGGTATGAAGGTACATTGACTTCAACTGCTAACCACGTCTAACTGGAATGAGATGGGGACATGGGGAGATGAATGCAACACGTGTGTGGTATGAAGGTACATTGACTTCAACTGCTAAACACGTCTAACTGGAATGAGATGGGGAGATGAGGAGATGGGGAGATGGGGAGATGGGGAGATGAATGCAACACGTGTGTGGTATGAAGGTACATTGACTTCAACTGCTAACCACGTCTAACTGGAATGAGATGGGGAGATGGGGAGATGAATGCAACACGTGTGTGGTATGAAGGTACATTGACTTCAACTGCTAACCACGTCTAACTGGAATGAGATGGGGAGATGGGGAGATGAATGCAACACGTGTGTGGTATGAAGGTACATTGACTTCAACTGCTAACCACGTCTAACTGGAATGAGATGGGGACATGGGGAGATGGGGAGATGGGGAGATGGGGAGATGAATGCAACACGTGTGTGGTATGAAGGTACATTGACTTCAACTGCTAACCACGTCTAACTGGAATGAGATGAGGAGATGGGGAGATGGGGAGATGAATGCAACACGTGTGTGGTATGAAGGTACATTGACTTCAACTGCTAACCACGTCTAACTGGAATGAGATGGGGAGATGGGGACATGGGGAGATGGGGAGATGGGGAGATGAATGCAACACATGAGTGGTATGAAGGTACATTGACTTCAACTGCTAACCACGTCAAACTGGAATGAGATGGGGAGATGGGGACATGGGGAGATGGGGAGATGGGGAGATCAATGCAACACGTGTGTGGTATGAAGGTACATGGACTTCAACTGCTAACCACGTCTAACTGGAATGAGATGGGGACATGGGGACATGAATGCAACACATGTGTGGTATGAAAGTACATGGACTTCAACTGCTAACTACTTCTAACTGGAATGAGATGGGGACATGGGGAGATGAATGCAACACGTGTGTGGTATGAAGGTACATTGACTTCAACTGCTAACAACGTCTAACTGGAATGAGATGGGGAGATGGGGAGATGAATGCAACACGTGTGTGGTATGAAGGTACATTGACTTCAACTGCTAACCAAGTCTAACTGGAATGAGATGGGGAGATGGGAGATGAATGCAACACGTGTGTGGTATGAAGGTACATTGACTTCAACTGCTAACCACGTCTAACTGGAATGAGATGGGGAGATGGGGAGATGAATGCAACACGTGTGTGGTATGAAGGTACATTGACTTCAACTGCTAACCACGTCTAACTGGAATGAGATGGGGAGATGAGGAGATGGGGAGATGGGGAGATGAATGCAACACGTGTGTGGTATGAAGGTACATTGACTTCAACTGCTAACCACGTCTAACTGGAATGAGATGGGGAGATGGGGAGATGGGGAGATGAATGCAACACGTGTGTGGCATGAAGGTACATTGACTTCAACTGCTAACCACGTCTAACTGGAATGAGATGGGGAGATGGGGACATGGGGAGATGAATGCAACACGTGTGTGGTATGAAGGTACATTGACTTCAACTGCTAACCACGTCTAACTGGAATGAGATGGGGAGATGGGGACATGGGGAGATGAATGCAACACGTGTGTGATATGAAGGTACATTGACTTCAACTGCTAACCACGTCTAACTGGAATGACATGGGGAGATGGGGAGATGGGGACATGGGGAGATGAATGCAACACATGTGTGGTATGAAGGTACATTGACTTCAACTGCTAACCACGTCAAACTGGAATGAGATGGGGAGATGGGGACATGGGGAGATTGGGACATGGGGAGATGGGGAGATGGGACATGGGGAGATGAATGCAACACGTGTGTGGTATGAAGGTACATTGACTTCAACTGCTAACCACGTCTAACTGGAATGAGATGGGGAGATGGGGAGATGAATGCAACACGTGTGTGGTATGAAGGTACATTGACTTCAAATGCTAACCACGTCTAACTGGAATGAGATGGGGAGATGGGAGATGAATGCAACACGTGTGTGGTATGAAGGTACATTGACTTCAACTGCTAACCATGTCTAACTGGAATGAGATGGGGACATGGGAACATGAATGCAACACGTGTGTGGTATGAAGGTACATGGACTTCAACTGCTAACCACGTCTAACTGGAATGAGATGGGGACATGGGGACATGAATGCAACACGTGTGTGGTATGAATGTACATGACTTCAACTGCTAACCACGTCTAACTGGAATGAGATGGGGACATGGGGACATGAATGCAACACATGTGTGGTATGAAAGTACATGGACTTCAACTGCTAACTACGTCTAACTGGAATGAGATGGGGACATGGGGAGATGAATGCAACACGTGTGTGGTATGAAGGTACATTGACTTCAACTGCTAACAACGTCTAACTGGAATGAGATGGGGAGATGGGGAGATGAATGCAACACGTGTGTGGTATGAAGGTACATTGACTTCAACTGCTAACCACGTCTAACTGGAATGAGATGGGGAGATGGGAGATGAATGCAACACGTGTGTGGTATGAAGGTACATTGACTTCAACTGCTAACCACGTCTAACTGGAATGAGATGGGGAGATGGGGAGATGAATGCAACACGTGTGTGGTATGAAGGTACATTGACTTCAACTGCTAACCACGTCTAACTGGAATGAGATGGGGAGATGGGGAGATGGGGAGATGAATGCAACACGTGTGTGGTATGAAGGTACATTGACTTCAACTGCTAACCACGTCTAACTGGAATGAGATGGGGAGATGGGGAGATGGGGAGATGAATGCAACACGTGTGTGGCATGAAGGTACATTGACTTCAACTGCTAACCACGTCTAACTGGAATGAGATGGGGAGATGGGGACATGGGGAGATGAATGCAACACGTGTGTGGTATGAAGGTACATTGACTTCAACTGCTAACCACGTCTAACTGGAATGAGATGGGGACATGGGGAGATGAATGCAACACGTGTGTGGTATGAAGGTACATTGACTTCAACTGCTAAACACGTCTAACTGGAATGAGATGGGGAGATGAGGAGATGGGGAGATGGGGAGATGGGGAGATGAATGCAACACGTGTGTGGTATGAAGGTACATTGACTTCAACTGCTAACCACGTCTAACTGGAATGAGATGGGGAGATGGGGAGATGAATGCAACACGTGTGTGGTATGAAGGTACATTGACTTCAACTGCTAACCACGTCTAACTGGAATGAGATGGGGAGATGGGGAGATGAATGCAACACGTGTGTGGTATGAAGGTACATTGACTTCAACTGCTAACCACGTCTAACTGGAATGAGATGGGGACATGGGGAGATGGGGAGATGGGGAGATGGGGAGATGAATGCAACACGTGTGTGGTATGAAGGTACATTGACTTCAACTGCTAACCACGTCTAACTGGAATGAGATGAGGAGATGGGGAGATGGGGAGATGAATGCAACACGTGTGTGGTATGAAGGTACATTGACTTCAACTGCTAACCACGTCTAACTGGAATGAGATGGGGAGATGGGGACATGGGGAGATGGGGAGATGGGGAGATGAATGCAACACATGAGTGGTATGAAGGTACATTGACTTCAACTGCTAACCACGTCAAACTGGAATGAGATGGGGAGATGGGGACATGGGGAGATGGGGAGATGGGGAGATCAATGCAACACGTGTGTGGTATGAAGGTACATTGACTTCAACTGCTAACCACGTCTAACTGGAATGAGATGGGGACATGGGGACATGGGGACATGGGGACATGGGGACATGGGGACATGGGGAGATGAATGCAACACGTGTGTGGTATGAAGGTACATTGACTTCAACTGCCAACCACGTCTAACTGGAATGACATGGGGACATGGGGAGATTAATGCAACACGTGTGTGGTATGAAGGTATATTGACTTTAACTGCTAACCACGTCTAACTGGAATGACATGGGGACATGGGGACATGGGGACATGAATGCAACACATGTGTGGTATGAAGGTACATTGACTTCAACTGCTAACCACGTCTAACTGGAATGAGATGGGGAGATGGGGAGATGAATGCAACACGTGTGTGGTATGAAGGTACATTGACTTCAACTGCTAACCACGTCTAACTGGAATGACATGGGGACATGGGGAGATGGGGAGATGGGGACATTGGGAGATGAATGCAACACATGTGTGGTATGAAGGTACATTGACTTCAACTGCTAACCACGTCAAACTGGAATGAGATGGGGAGATGGGGACATGGGGAGATTGGGACATGGGGAGATGGGGAGATGAATGCAACACGTGTGTGGTATGAAGGTACATTGACTTCAACTGCTAAACACGTCTAACTGTAATGACATGGGGAGATGGAGAGATGGGGAGATGGGGAGATGGGGAGATGGGGAGATGAATGCAACACGTGTGTGGTATGAAGGTACATTGACTTCAACTGCTAACCACGTCTAACTGGAATGAGATGGTGAGATGGGGAGATGAATGCAACACGTGTGAGTATGAAGGTACATTGACTTCAAATGCTAACCACGTCTAACTGGAATGAGATGGGGAGATGGGGAGATGAATGCAACACGTGTGTGGTATGAAGGTACATTGACTTCAACTGCTAACCACGTCTAACTGGAATGAGATGGGGAGATGAGGAGATGGGGAGATGGGGAGATAAATGCAACACGTGTGTGGTATGAAGGTACATTGACTTCAACTGCTAACCACGTCTAACTGGAATGAGATGGGGAGATGGGGATATGGGGAGATGGGGAGATGAATGCAACACGTGTGTGGTATGAAGGTACATTGACTTCAACTGCTAAACACGTCTAACTGGAATGAGATGGGGAGATGAGGAGATGGGGAGATGGGGAGATGGGGAGATGAATGCAACACGTGTGTGGTATGAAGGTACATTGACTTCAACTGCTAACCACGTCTAACTGGAATGAGATGGGGAGATGGGGAGATGAATGCAACACGTGTGTGGTATGAAGGTACATTGACTTCAACTGCTAACCACGTCTAACTGGAATGAGATGGGGAGATGGGGATATGGGGAGATGAATGCAACACGTGTGTGGTATGAAGGTACATTGACTTCAACTGCTAACCACGTCTAACTGGAATGAGATGGGGAGATTGGGAGATGAATGCAACACGTGTGTGGTATGAAGGTACATTGACTTCAACTGCTAACCACGTCTAACTGGAATGAGATGGGGACATGGGGAGATGGGGAGATGAATGCAACACGTGTGTGGTATGAAGGTACATTGACTTCAACTGCTAACCACGTCTAACTGGAATGAGATGAGGAGATGGGGAGATGGGGAGATGAATGCAACACGTGTGTGGTATGAAGGTACATTGACTTCAACTGCTAACCACGTCTAACTGGAATGAGATGGGGAGATGGGGACATGGGGAGATGGGGAGATGGGGAGATGGGGAGATGAATGCAACACATGTGTGGTATGAAGGTACATTGACTTCAACTGCTAACCACGTCAAACTGGAATGAGATGGGGAGATGGGGACATGGGGAGATGGGGAGATGAATGCAACACGTGTGTGGTATGAAGGTACATTGACTTCAACTGCTAACCACGTCTAACTGGAATGAGATGGGGACATGGGGACATGGGGAGATGGGGAGATGGGGAGATGAATGCAACACGTGTGTGGTATGAAGGTACATTGACTTCAACTTCCAACCACGTCTAACTGGAATGACATGGGGACATGGGGAGATTAATGCAACACGTGTGTGGTATGAAGGTACATTGACTTTAACTGCTAACCACGTCTAACTGGAATGACATGGGGGCATGGGGACATGAATGCAACACATGTGTGGTATGAAGGTACATTGACTTCAACTGCTAACCACGTCTAACTGGAATGAGATGGTGAGATGGGGAGATGAATGCAACACGTGTGTGGTATGAAGGTACATTGACTTCAACTGCTAACCACGTCTAACTGGAATGACATGGGGAGATGGGGAGATGGGGACATGGGGAGATGAATGCAACACGTGTGGTATGAAGGTACATTGACTTCAACTGCTAACCACGTCAAACTGGAATGAGATGGGGAGATGGGGACATGGGGAGATTGGGACATGGGGAGATGGGGAGATGAATGCAACACGTGTGTGGTATGAAGGTACATTGACTTCAACTGCTAAACACGTCTAACTGTAATGACATGGGGAGATGGGGAGATGGGGAGATGGGACATGGGGAGATGAATGCAACACGTGTGTGGTATGAAGGTACATTGACTTCAACTGCTAACCACGTCTAACTGGAATGAGATGGGGAGATGGGGAGATGAATGCAACACGTGTGTGGTATGAAGGTACATTGACTTCAAATGCTAACCACGTCTAACTGGAATGAGATGGGGAGATGGGGAGATCGGGAGATGAATGCAACACGTGTGTGGTATGAAGGTACATTGACTTCAACTGCTAACCACGTCTAAGTGGAATGAGATGGGGACATGGGGACATGAATGTAACACGTGTGTGGTATGAAGGTACATGGACTTCAACTGCTAACCACGTCTAACTGGAATGAGATGGGGACATGAATGCAACACGTGTGTGGTATGAAGGTACATGGACTTCAACTGCTAACCACGTCTAACTGGAATGAGATGGGGACATGGGGACATGAATGCAACACGTGTGTGGTATGAAGGTACATGGACTTCAACTGCTAACCACGTCTAACTGGAATGAGATGGGGACATGGGGAGATGAATGCAACACGTGTGTGGTATGAAGGTACATTGACTTCAACTGCTAACAACGTCTAACTGGAATGAGATGGGGAGATGGGGAGATGAATGCAACACGTGTGTGGTATGAAGGTACATTGACTTCAACTGCTAACCACGTCTAACTGGAATGAGATGGGGAGATGGGGAGATGAATGCAACACGTGTGTGGTATGAAGGTACATTGACTTCAACTGCTAACCACGTCTAACTGGAATGAGATGGGGAGATGAATGCAACACGTGTGTGGTATGAAGGTACATTGACTTCAACTGCTAACCACGTCTATCTGGAATGAGATGGGGAGATGAGGAGATGGGGAGATGGGGAGATGGGGAGATGAATGCAACACGTGTGTGGTATGAAGGTACATTGACTTCAACTGCTAACCACGTCTAACTGGAATGAGATGGGGAGATGGGGAGATGGGGAGATGAATGCAACACGTGTGTGGTATGAAGGTACATTGACTTCAACTGCTAACCACGTCTAACTGGAATGAGATGGGGAGATGGGGACATGGGGACATGGGGACATGGTGAGATGAATGCAACACGTGTGTGGTATGAAGGTACATTGACTTCAACTGCTAACCACGTCTAACTGGAATGACATGGGGACATGGGGAGATTAATGCAACACGTGTGTGGTATGAAGGTACATTGACTTTAACTGCTAACCACGTCTAACTGGAATGACATGGGGACATGGGGACATGGGGACATGAATGCAACACATGTGTGGTATGAAGGTAAATTGACTTCAACTGCTAACCACGTCTAACTGGAATGAGATGGGGAGATGGGGAGATGAATGCAACACGTGTGTGGTATGAAGGTACATTGACTTCAACTGCTAACCACGTCTAACTGGAATGAGATGGGGAGATGGGGAGATGAATGCAACACGTGTGTGGTATGAAGGTACATTGACTTCAACTGCTAACCACGTCTAACTGGAATGAGATGGGGAGATGAATGCAACACGTGTGTGGTATGAAGGTACATTGACTTCAACTGCTAACCACGTCTAACTGGAATGAGATGGGGAGATGGGGAGATGAATGCAACACGTGTGTGGTATGACGGTATATTGACTTCAACTGCTAACCACGTCTAACTGGAATGAGATGGGGACATGGGGAGATGGGGAGATGAATGCAACACGTGTGTGGTATGAAGGTACATTGACTTCAACTGCTAACAACGTCTAACTTGAATGAGATTGGGACATGGGAGATGAATGCAACACGTGTGTGGTATGAAGGTACATTGACTTCAACTGCTAACCACGTCTAACTGGAATGAGATGGGGACATGGGGAGATGGGGAGATGGGGACATGGGGACATGGGGACATGGGAGATGAATGCAACACGTGTGTGGTATGAAGGTACATTGACTTCAACTGCTAACCATGTCTAACTGGAATGACATGGGGACATGGGGAGATGGGGACATGGGGACATGGGGACATAGGGAGATGAATGCAACACGTGTGTGGTATGAAGGTACATTGACTTCAACTGCTAAACACATCTAACTGGAATGACATGGGGAGATGGATAGATGGAGAGATGGGGAGATGGGGAGATGGGGAGATGGGACATGGGGAGATGAATGCAACACGTGTGTGATATGAAGGTACATTGACTTCAACTGCTAACCACGTCTAACTGGAATAAGATGGGGAGATGGGGAGATAAATGCAAGACGTGTGTGGTATGAAGGTACATTGACTTCAAATGCTAACCACGTCTAACTGGAATGAGATGGGGAGATGGGGAGATGAATGCAACACGTGTGTGGTATGAAGGTACATTGACTTCAACTGCTAACCACGTCTAACTGGAATGAGATGGGGAGATGGGGACATGGGGAGATGAATGCAACACGTGTGTGGTATGAAGGTACATTGACTTCAACTGCTAACCACGTCTAACTGGAATGAGATGGGGAGATGGGGAGATGGGGAGATGAATGCAACACGTGTGTGGTATGAAGGTACATTGACTTCAACTGCTAACCACGTCTATCTGGAATGAGATGGGGAGATGGGGACATGGGGAGATGAATGCGACACGTGTGTGGTATGCAGGTACATTGACTTCAACTGCTAACCACGTCTAACTGGAATGAGATGGGGAGATGGGGAGATGAATGCAACACGGGTGTGGTATGAAGGTACATTGACTTCAACTGCTAACCACGTCTAACTGGAATGAGATGGGGAGATGAATGCAACACGTGTGTGGTATGAAGGTACATTGACTTCAACTGCTAAACTCGTCTAACTGGAATGAGATGGGGAGATGAGGAGATGGGGAGATGGGGAGATGAATGCAACACGTGTGTGGTATGAAGGTACATTGACTTCAACTGCTAACCACGTCTAACTGGAATGAGATGGGGAGATGGGGAGATGGGGAGATGAATGCAACACGTGTGTGGTATGAAGGTACATTGACTTCAACTGCTAACCACGTCTAACTGGAATGAGATGGGGAGATGGGGAGATGAATGCAACACGTGTGTGGTATGAAGGTACATTGACTTCAACTGCTAACCACGTCTAACTGGAATGAGATGGGGACATGGGGAGATGGGGAGATGAATGCAACACGTGTGTGGTATGAAGGTACATTGACTTCAACTGCTAACCACGTCTAACTGGAATGAGATGGGGAGATGGGGACATGGGGAGATGAATGCAACACGTGTGTGGTATGAAGGTACATTGACTTCAACTGCTAACCACGTCTAACTGGAATGAGATGGGGACATGGGGACATGGGGACATGGGGACATGGGGAGATGGGGAGATGAATGCAACACGTGTGTGGTATGAAGGTACATTGACTTCAACTGCTAACCACGTCTAACTGGAATGAGATGAGGAGATGGGGAGATGGGGAGATGAATGCAACACGTGTGTGGTATGAAGGTACATTGACTTCAACTGCTAACCACGTCTAACTGGAATGAGATGGGGAGATGGGGACATGGGGAGATGGGGAGATGAATGCAACACATGTGTGGTATGAAGGTACATTGACTTCAACTGCTAACCACGTCAAACTGGAATGAGATGGGGACATGGGGAGATGGGGAGATAAAGCAACACGTGTGTGGTATGAAGGTACATTGACTTCAACTGCTAACCACGTCTAACTGGAATGAGATGGGGAGATGGGGACATGGGGACATGGGGAGATGAATGCAACACGTGTGTGGTATGAAGGTACATTGACTTCTACTGCTAACCACGTCTAACTGGAATGACATGGGGACATGGGGAGATTAATGCAACACGTGTGTGGTATGAAGGTACATTGACTTTAACTGCTAACCACGTCTAACTGGAATGACATGGGGACATGGGGACATGGGGACATGGGGACATGGGGACATGAATGCAACACATGTGTGGTATGAAGGTACATTGACTTCAACTGCTAACCACTTCTAACTGGAATGAGATGGGGAGATGGGGAGATGAATGCAACACATGTGTGGTATGAAGGTACATTGACTTCAACTGCTAACCACGTCTAACTGGAATGACATGGGGACATGGGGAGATGGGGACATGGGGAGATGAATGCAACACATGTGTGGTATGAAGGTACATTGACTTCAACTGCTAACCACGTCAAACTGGAATGAGATGGGGAGATGGGGATATGGGGAGATTGGGACATGGGGAGATGGGGAGATGGGACATGGGGAGATGAATGCAACACGTGTGTGGTATGAAGGTACATTGACTTCAATTGCTAACCACGTCTAACTGGAATGAGATGGGGAGATGGGGAGATGAATGCAACACGTGTGTGGTATGAAGGTACATTGACTTCAAATGCTAACCACGTCTAACTGGAATGAGATGGGGAGATGGGGAGATGAATGCAACACGTTTGTGGTATGAAGGTACCTTGACTTCAACTGCTAACCACGTCTAACTGGAATGAGATGGGGACATGGGGACATGAATGCAACACGTGTGTGGTATGAAGCTACATGGACTTCAACTGCTAACCACGTCTAACTGGAATGAGATGGGGACATGGGGACATGAATGCAACACGTGTGTGGTATGAATGTACATGGACTTCAACTGCTAACCACGTCTAACTGGAATGAGATGGGGACATGGGGACATGAATGCAACACATGTGTGGTATGAAGGTACATGGACTTCAACTGCTAACCACGTCTAACTGGAATGAGATGGGGAGATGAATGCAACACGTGTGTGGTATGAAGGTACATTGACTTCAACTGCTAACAACGTCTAACTGGAATGAGATGGGGAGATGAATGCAACACGTGTGTGGTATGAAGGTACATTGACTTCAACTGCTAACCACGTCTAACTGGAATGAGATGGGGAGATGGGGAGATGAATGCAACACGTGTGTGGTATGAAGGTACATTGACTTCAACTGCTAACCACGTCTAACTGGAATGAGATGGGGAGATGGGGAGATGAATGCAACACATGTGTGGTATGAAGGTACATTGACTTCAACTGCTAACCACGTCTAACTGGAATGAGATGGGGAGATGAGGAGATGGGGAGATGGGGAGATGGGGAGATGAATGCAACACGTGTGTGGTATGAAGGTACATTGACTTCAACTGCTAACCACGTCTAACTGGAATGAGATGGGGAGATGGGGAGATGAATGCAACACGTGTGTGGCATGAAGGTACATTGACTTCAACTGCTAACCACGTCTAACTGGAATGAGATGGGGAGATGGGGACATGGGGAGATGAATGCAACACGTGTGTGGTATGAAGGTACATTGACTTCAACTGCTAACCACGTCTAACTGGAATGAGATGGGGAGATGGGGACATGGGGAGATGAATGCAACACGTGTGTGGTATGAAGGTACATTGACTTCAACTGCTAAACACGTCTAACTGGAATGAGATGGGGAGATGAGGAGATGGGGAGATGGGGAGATGAATGCAACACATGTGTGGTATGAAGGTACATTGACTTCAACTGCTAACCACGTCTAACTGGAATGAGATGGGGAGATGGGGAGATGAATGCAACACGTGTGTGGTATGAAGGTACATTGACTTCAACTGCTAACCACGTCTAACTGGAATGAGATGGGGAGATGAATGCAACACGTGTGTGGTATGAAGGTACATGGACTTCAACTGCTAACCACGTCTAACTGGAATGAGATGGGGAGATGGGGAGATGGGGAGATGAATGCAACACGTGTGTGGTATGAAGGTACATTGACTTCAACTGCTAACCACGTCTAACTGGAATGAGATGAGGAGATGGGGAGATGGGAGATGAATGCAACACGTGTGTGGTATGAAGGTACATTGACTTCAACTGCTAACCACGTCTAACTGGAATGAGATGGGGAGATGGGGAGATGGGGAGATGAATGCAACACGTGTGTGGTATGAAGGTACATTGACTTCAACTGCTAACCACGTCTAACTGGAATGAGATGAGGAGATGGGGAGATGGGGAGATGAATGCAACACGTGTGTGGTATGAAGGTACATTGACTTCAACTGCTAACCACGTCTAACTGGAATGAGATGGGGAGATGGGGACATGGGGAGATGGGGAGATGAATGCAACACATGTGTGGTATGAAGGTACATTGACTTCAACTGCTAACCACGTCAAACTGGAATGAGATGGGGAGATGGGGACATGGGGAGAAGGGGAGATGGGGAGATGGGGAGATGGGGAGATGGGGAGATGAATGCAACACGTGTGTGGTATGAAGGTACATTGACTTCAACTGCTAACCACGTCTAACTGGAATGAGATGGGGACATGGGGACATGCGTACATGGGGACATGGGGAGATGGGGAGATGGGGAGATGAATGCAACACGTGTGTGGTATGAAGGTACATTGACTTCAACTGCCAACCACGTCTAACTGGAATGACATGGGGACATGGGGAGATTAATGCAACACTTGTGTGGTATGAAGGTACATTGACTTTAACTGCTAACCACGTCTAACTGGAATGACATGGGGACATGGGGACATGGGGACATGAATGCAACACATGTGTGGTATGAAGGTACATTGACTTCAACTGCTAACCACGTCTAACTGGAATGAGATGGGGAGTTGGGGAGATGAATGCAACACGTGTGTGGTATGAAGGTACATTGACTTCAACTGCTAACCACGTCTAACTGGAATGACATGGGGACATGGGGAGATGGGGAGATGGGGACATGGGGAGATGAATGCAACACATGTGTGGTATGAAGGTACATTGACTTCAACTGCTAACCACATCAAACTGGAATGAGATGGGGAGATGGGGACATGGGGAGATTGGGACATGGGGAGATGGGGAGATGAATGCAACACGTGTGTGGTATGAAGGTACATTGACTTCAACTGCTAAACACGTCTAACTGTAATGACATGGGGAGATGGAGAGATGGGGAGATGGGGAGATGGGGAGATGGGGAGATGAATGCAACACGTGTGTGGTATGAAGGTACATTGACTTCAACTGCTAACCACGTCTAACTGGAATGAGATGGGGAGATGGGGAGATGAATGCAACACGTGTGTGGTATGAAGGTACATTGACTTCAAATGCTAACCACGTCTAACTGGAATGAGATGGGGAGATGGGGAGATGAGTGCAACACGTGTGTGGTATGAAGGTACATTGACTTCAACTGCTAACCACGTCTAACTGGAATGAGATGGGGAGATGAGGAGATGGGGAGATGGGGAGATGAATGCAACACGTGTGTGGTATGAAGGTACATTGACTTCAACTGCTAACCACGTCTAACTGGAATGAGATGGGGAGATGGGGATATGGGGAGATGGGGAGATGAATGCAACACGTGTGTGGTATGAAGGTACATTGACTTCAACTGCTAACCTCGTCTAACTGGAATGAGATGGGGAGATGGGGACATGAATGCAACACGTGTGTGGTATGAAGGTATATTGACTTCAACTGCTAACCACGTCTAACTGGAATGAGATGGGGAGATGGGGAGATGAATGCAACACGTGTGTGGTATGAAGGTACATTGACTTCAACTGCTAACTACGTCTAACTGGAATGAGATGGGGAGATGGGGAGATGAATGCAACACGTGTGTGGTATGAAGGTACATTGACTTCAACTGCTAACCACGTCTAACTGGAATGAGATGGGGAGATGGGGAGATGAATGCAACACGTGTGTGGTATGAAGGTACATTGACTTCAACTGCTAACCACGTCTAACTGGAATGAGATGGGGACATGGGGAGATGGGGAGATGGGGAGATGAATGCAACACGTGTGTGGTATGAAGGTACATTGACTTCAACTGCTAACCACGTCTAACTGGAATGAGATGGGGAGATGGGGAGATGAATGCAACACGTGTGTGGTATGAAGGTACATTGACTTCAACTGCTAACCACGTCTAACTGGAATGAGATGGGGAGATGGGGACATGGGGAGATGGGGAGATGGGGAGATGGGGAGATGAATGCAACACATGTGTGGTATGAAGGTACATTGACTTCAACTGCTAACCACGTTAAACTGGAATGAGATGGGGAGATGGGGACATGGGGAGATGGGGAGATGGGGAGATGAATGCAACACGTGTGTGGTATGAAGGTACATTGACTTCAACTGCTAACCACGTCTAACTGGAATGAGATGGGGACATGGGGACATGGGGACATGGGGAGATGAATGCAACACGTGTGTGGTATGAAGGTACATTGACTTCAACTGCCAACCACGTCTAACTGGAATGACATGGGGACATGGGGAGATTAATGCAACACGTGTGTGGTATGAAGGTACATTGACTTTAACTGCTAACCACGTCTAACTGGAATGACATGGGGACATGGGGACATGAATGCAACACATGTGTGGTATGAAGGTACATTGACTTCAACTGCTTACCACGTCTAACTGGAATGAGATGGGGAGATGGGGAGATGAATGCAACACGTGTGTGGTATGAAGGTACATTGACTTCAACTGCTAACCACGTCTAACTAGAATGACATGGGGACATGGGGAGATGGGGAGATGGGAAGATGGGGACATGGGGAGATGAATGCAACACATGTGTGGTATGAAGGTACATTGACTTCAACTGCTAACCACGTCAAACTGGAATGAGATGGGGAGATGGGGACATGGGGAGATTGGGACATGGGGAGATGGGGAGATGAATGCAACACGTGTGTGGTATGAAGGTACATTGACTTCAACTGCTAAACACGTCTAACAGTAATGACATGGGGAGATGGAGAGATGGGGAGATGGGGAGATGGGGAGATGGGGAGATGGGGAGATGGGGAGATGGGGAGATGGGGAGATGAATGCAACATGTGTGTGGTATGAAGGTACATTGACTTCAACTGCTAACCACGTCTAACTGGAATGAGATGGGGAGTTGGGGAGATGAATGCAACACGTGTGTGGTATGAAGGTACATTGACTTCAAATGCTAACCACGTCTAACTGGAATGAGATGGGGAGATGGGGAGATGAATGCAACACGTGTGTGGTATGAAGGTACATTGACTTCAACTGCTAACCACGTCTAACTGGAATGAGATGGGGACATGGGGACATGAATGCAACACGTGTGTGGTATGAAGGTACATGGACTTCAACTGCTAACCACGTCTAACTGGAATGAGATGGGGACATGGGGACATGAATGCAACACATGTGTGGTATGAAGGTACAGGGACTTCAACTGCTAACCACGTCTAACTGGAATGAGATGGGGACATGGGGACATGAATGCAACACGTGTGTGGTATGAAGGTACATGGACTTCAACTGCTAACCACGTCTAACTGGAATGAGATGGGGACATGGGGAGATGAATGCAAAACGTGTGTGGTATGAAGGTACATTGACTTCAACTGCTAACAACGTCTAACTGGAATGAGATGGGGAGGTGGGGAGATGAATGCAACACGTGTGTGGTATGAAGGTACATTGACTTCAACTGCTAACCACGTCTAACTGGAATGAGATGGGGAGATGAATGCAACACGTGTGTGGTATGAAGGTAAATTGACTTCAACTGCTAACCACGTCTAACTGGAATGAGATGGGGAGATGAATGCAACACGTGTGTGGTATGAAGGTACATTGACTTCAACTTCTAACCACGTCTATCTGGAATGAGATGGGGAGATGAGGAGATGGGGAGATGGGGAGATGAATGCAACACGTGTGTGGTATGAAGGTACATTGACTTCAACTGCTAACCACGTCTAACTGGAATGAGATGGGGAGATGGGGAGATGAATGCAACACGTGTGTGGTATGAAGGTACATTGACTTCAACTGCTAACCCCGTCTAACTGGAATGAGATGGGGAGATGGGGACATGGGGACATGGGGACATGGTGAGATGAATGCAACACGTGTGTGGTATGAAGGTACATTGACTTCAACTGCTAACCACGTCTAACTGGAATGACATGGGGACATGGGGAGATTAATGCAACACGTGTGTGGTATGAAGGTACATTGACTTTAACTGCTAACCACGTCTAACTAGAATGACATGGGGACATGGGGACATGGGGACATGAATGCAACACGTGTGGTATGAAGGTAAATTGACTTCAACTGCTAACCACGTCTAACTGGAATGAGATGGGGAGATGGGGAGATGAATGCAACACGTGTGTGGTATGAAGGTACATTGACTTCAACTGCTAACCACGTCTAACTGGAATGACATGGGGAGATGGGGAGATGGGGACATGGGGAGATGAATGCAACACATGTGTGGTATGAAGTTACATTGACTTCAACTGCTAACCACGTCAAACTGGAATGAGATGGGGAGATGGGGACATGGGGAGATTGGGACATGGGGAGATGGGGAGATGAATGCAACACGTGTGTGGTATAAAGGTACATTGACTTCAACTGCTAAACACGTCTAACTGGAATGACATGGGGAGATGGAGAGATGGGGAGATGGGGAGATGGGGAGATGGGGAGATGGGACATGGGGAGATGAATGCAACACGTGTGTGGTATGAAGGTACATTGACTTCAAATGCTAACCACGTCTAACTGGAATGAGATGGGGAGATGGGGAGATGAAAGCAACACGTGTGTGGTATGAAGGTACATTGACTTCAACTGCTAACCACGTCTAACTGGAATGAGATGGGGACATGGGGACATGAATGCAACACGTGTGTGGTATGAAGGTACATGGACTTCAACTGCTAACCACGTCTAACTGGAATGAGATGGGGACATGGGGACATGAATGCAACACGTGTGTGGTATGAAGGTACATGGACTTCAACTGCTAACCACGTCTAACTGGAATGAGATGGGGACATGGGGACATGAATGCAACACGTGTGTGGTATGAAGGTACATGGACTTCAACTGCTAACCACGTCTAACTGGAATGAGATGGGGACATGGGGAGATGAATGCAACACGTGTGTGGTATGAAGGTACATTGACTTCAACTGCTAACAACGTCTAACTGGAATGAGACGGGGAGATGGGGAGATGAATGCAACACGTGTGTGGTATGAAGGTACATTGACTTCAACTGCTAACCACGTCTAACTGGAATGAGACGGGGAGATGGGGAGATGAATGCAACACGTGTGTGGTATGAAGGTACATTGACTTCAACTGCTAACCACGTCTAACTGGAATGAGATGGGGAGATGAATGCAACTGGTGTGTGGAATGAAGGTACATTGACTTCAACTGCTAACCACGTCTATCTGGAATGAGATGGGGAGATGGGGAGATGGGGAGATGAATGCAACACGTGTGTGGTATGAAGGTACATTGACTTCAACTGCTAACCACGTCTAACTGGAATGAGATGGGGAGATGGGGAGATGAATGCAACACGTGTGTGGTATGAAGGTACATTGACTTCAATTGCTAACCACGTCTAACTGGAATGAGATGGGGAGATGGGGACATGAATGCAACACGTGTGTGGTATGAAGGTACATTGACTTCAACTGCTAACCACGTCTAACTGGAATGAGATGGGGAGATGGGGACATGAATGCAACACGTGTGTGGTATGAAGGTACATTGACTTCAACTGCTAACCACGTCTAACTGGAATGAGATGGGGATATTGGGACATGGGGACATCAATGCAACACGTGTGTGGTATGAAGGTACATTGACTTCAACTGCTAACCACGTCTAACTGGAATGAGATGGGGAGATGGGGACATGGGGACATGGGGACATGGGGACATGGGGACATGGGGACATGAATGCAACATGTGTGTGGTATGAAGGTATATTGACTTCAACTGCTAACCACGTCTAACTGGAATGAGATGGGGAGATGGGGACATGAATGCAACACGTGTGTGGTATGAAGGAACATTGACTTCAACTGCTAACCACGTCTAACTGGAATGAGATGGGGAGATGGGGACATGGGGACATGGGGACATGGGTACATGGGGAGATGGGGAGATGGGGAGATGGGGACATGGGGACATGAATGCAACACGTGTGTGGTATGAAGGTACAATGTCTTCAACTGCTAACCACGTTTAACTGGAATGAGATGGGGAGATGGGGACATGAATGCAACACGTGTGTGGTATGAAGGTACATTGACTTCAACTGCTAACCACGTCTAAATGGAATGAGATGGGGAGATGGGGAGATGGGGAGATGGGGAGATGGGGACATGAATGCAACACGTGTGTGGTATGAAGGTACATTGACTTCAACTGCTAACCACGTCTAACTGGAATGAGATGGGGACATGGGGAGATGAATGCAACACGTGTGTGGTATGAAGGTACATTGACTTCAACTGCTAACCACGTCTAACTGGAATGAGATGGGGAGATGGGGACATGGGGACATGGTGAGATGAATGCAACACGTGTGTGGAATGAAGGTACATTGACTTCAACTGCTAACCACGTCTAACTGGAATGAGATGGGGACATAGGGACATGGGGACATGGGGAGATGAATGCAACACGTGTGTGGTATGAAGGTGCATTGACTTCAACTGCTAACAACGTCTAACTTGAATGAGATGGGGACATGGGGACATGGGGAGATGAATGCAACACGTGTGTGGTATGAAGGTACATTGACTTCAACTGCTAACCACGTCTAACTGGAATGAGATGGGGACATGGGGACATGGGGAGATGGGGAGATGGGGAGATGGGGACATGGGGAGATGGGGAGATGGGGAGATGGGGATATGGGGACATGGGGACATGGGGACATGGGGACATGGGGACATGGGGACATGGGGAGATGAATGCAACACGTGCGTGGTATGAAGGTACATTCACTTCAACTGCTAACCACGTCTAACTGGAATGACATGGGGAGATGGGGAGATGGGGAGATGGGACATGGGGAGATGAATGCAACACGTGTGTGGTATGAAGGTACATTGACTTCAACTGCTAACCACGTCTAACTGGAATGAGATGGGGAGATGGGGAGATGAATGCAACACGTGTGTGGTATGAAGGTACATTGACTTCAACTGCTAACCACGTCTAACTGGAATGAGATGGGGAGATGGGGAGACGAATGCAACACGTGTGTGGTATGAAGGTACATTGACTTCAACTGCTAACCATGTCTAACTGGAATGAGATGGGGAGATGGGGAGATGTATGCAACATGTGTGTGGTATGAAGGTACATTGACTTCAACTGCTAACCACGTCTAACTGGAATGAGATGGGGAGATGGGGAGATGGGGAGATGAATGCAACACGTGTGTGGTATGAAGGTACATTGACTTCAACTGCTAACATCATCTAACTGGAATGAGATGGGGAGATGGGGACATGGGAGATGAATGCAACACGTGTGTGGTATGAAGGTACATTGACTTCAACTGCTAACCACGTCTAACTGGAATGAGATTGGGAGATGGGGAGATGAATGCAACATGTGTGTGGTATGAAGGTACATTGACTTCAACTGCTAACCACGTCTAACTGGAATGAGATGGGGACATGGGGAGATGAATGCAACATGTGTGTGGTATGAAGGTACATTGACTTCAACTGCTAACCACGTCTAACTGGAATGAGATGGGGAGATGGGGAGATGAATGCAACACGTGTGTGGTATGAAGGTACATTGACTTCAACTGCTAACCAAGTCTAACTGGAATGAGATGGGGAGATGGGGAGATGAATGCAACACGTGTGTGGTATGAAGGTACATTGACTTCAACTGCTAACCACGTCTAACTGGAATGACATGGGGACATGGGGAGATGGGGACATGGGAGATGAATGCAACACGTGTGTGGTATGAAGGTACATTGACTTCAACTGCTAACAACGTCTAACTGGAATGAGATGGGGAGATGAATGCAACACGTGTGTGGTATGAAGGTACATTGACTTCAACTGCTAACCACGTCTAACTGGAATGAGATGGGGAGATGGGGAGATGGGGAAATGGGGACATGAATGCAACACATGTGTGGTATGAAGGTACATTGACTTCAACTGCTAACCACGTCTAACTGGAATGAGATGGGGAGATGGGGACATGAATGCAACACGTGTGTGGTATGAAGGTACATTGACTTCAACTGCTAACCACGTCTAACTGGAATGAGATGGGGAGATGGGGAGATGGGGACATGAATGCAACACGTGTGTGGTATGAAGGTACAATGACTTCAACTGCTAACCACGTCTAACTGGAATGAGAAGGGGAGATGGGGAGATGGGGACATGGGGACATAAGGACATGAATGCAACACGTGTGGTATGAAGGTACATTGACTTCAACTGCTAACCACGTCTAACTGGAATGAGATGGGGAGATGGGGAGATGGGGACATGGGGAGATGGGGACATGGGGACATGAATGCAACACATGTGTGGTATGAAGGTACATTGACTTCAACTGCTAACCACGTCTAACTGGAATGAGATTGGGAGATGAGGAGATGGGGAGATGGGGAGATGGGGAGATGAATGCAACACATGTGTGGTATGAAGGTACATTGACTTCAACTGCTAACCACGTCTAACTGGAATGAGATGGGGAGATGGGGAGATGAATGCAACACGTGTGTGTTATGAAGGTACATTGACTTCAACTGCTAACCACGTCTAACTGGAATGAGATGGGGAGATGGGGACATGGGAGATGAATGCAACACGTGTGTGGTATGAAGGTACATTGACTTCAACTGCTAACCACGTCTAACTGGAATGAGATGGGGAGATGGGGACATGGGGAGATGGGGAGATGGGGACATTGGGAGATGGGGAGATGTATGCAACACGTTTGTGGTATGAAGGTACATTGACTTCAACTGCTAACCACGTCTAACTGGAATGAGATGGGGAGATGGGGACATGGGGAGATGAATGCAACACGTTTGTGGTATGAAGGTACATTGACTTCAACTGCTAACCAACTCACTGGAATGAGATGGGGAGATGGGGACATGGGGACATGGGGAGATGAATGCAACACGTGTGTGGTATGAAGGTACATTGACTTCAACTGCTAACCACGTCTAACTGGAATGACATGGGGACATGGGGACATGAATGCAACACATGTGTGGTATTAAGGTACATTGACTTCAACTGCTAACCACGTCTAACTGGAATGTAATGGGGAGATGGGGAGATGGGGAGATGAATGCAACACGTGTGTGGTATGAAGGTACATTGACTTCAACTGCTAACCATGTCTAACTGGAATGACATGGGGACTTGGGGAGATGGGGAGATGGGGAGATGGGGAGATGGGGACATGGGAGATGAATGCAACACGTGTGTGGTATGAAGGTACATTGACTTCAACTGCTAACCACGTCTAACTGGAATGACATGGGGACATGAATGCAACACGTGTGTGGTATGAAGGTACATTGACTTCAACTGCTAACCACGTCTAACTGGAATGAGATGGGGAGATGGGGAAATGGGGACATGAATTTAACACATGTGTGGTATGAAGGTACATTGACTTCAACTGCTAACCACGTCTAACTGGAATGAGATGGGGAGATGGGGAGATGGGGAGATGGGGACATGAATGCAACACGTGTGTGGTATGAAGGTACATTGACTTCAACTGCTAACCACGTTTAACTGGAATGAGATGGGGAGATGGGGAGATGGGGACATGGGGACATGAATGCAACACGTGTGTGGTATGAAGGTACATTGACTTCAACTGCTAACCACGTCTAACTGGAATGAGATGGGGAGATGGGGAGATGGGGACATGGGGACATGGGGACATGAATGCAACACGTGTGTGGTATGAAGGTACATTGACTTCAACTGCTAACCACGTCTAACTGGTATGAGATGGGGAGATGGGGAGATGAATGCAACATGTGTGTGGTATGAAGGTATATTGACTTCAACTGCTAACCACGTCTAACTGGAATGGGATGGGGAGATGAATGCAACACGTGTGTGGTATGAAGGTACATTGACTTCAACTGCTAACCACGTCTAAGTGGAATGAGATGGGGAGATGGGGAGATGAATGCAACACGTGTGTGGCATGAAGGTACATTGACTTCAACTGCTAACCACGTCTAACTGGAATGAGATGGGGAGATGAATGCAACACGTGTGTGGTATGAAGGTACATTGACTTCAACTGCTAACCAACTCACTGGAATGAGATGGGGAGATGGGGACATGGGGACATGGGGAGATGAATGCAACACGTGTGTGGTATGAAGGTACATTGACTTCAACTGCTAACCACGTCTAACTGGAATGACATGGGGACATGGGGACATGAATGCAACACATGTGTGGTATTAAGGTACATTGACTTCAACTGCTAACCACGTCTAACTGGAATGTAATGGGGAGATGGGGAGATGGGGAGATGAATGCAACACGTGTGTGGTTTGAAGGTACATTGACTTCAACTGCTAACCACGTCTAACTGGAATGACATGGGGACTTGGGGAGATGGGGAGATGGGGAGATGGGGAGATGGGGACATGGGAGATGAATGCAACACGTGTGTGGTATGAAGGTACATTGACTTCAACTGCTAACCACGTCTAACTGGAATGACATGGGGACATGAATGCAACACGTGTGTGGTATGAAGGTACATTGACTTCAACTGCTAACCACGTCTAACTGGAATGAGATGGGGAGATGGGGAAATGGGGACATGAATTTAACACATGTGTGGTATGAAGGTACATTGACTTCAACTGCTAACCACGTCTAACTGGAATGAGATGGGGAGATGGGGAGATGGGGACATGAATGCAACACGTGTGTGGTATGAAGGTACATTGACTTCAACTGCTAACCACGTTTAACTGGAATGAGATGGGGAGAAGGGGAGATGGGGACATGGGGACATGAATGCAACACGTGTGTGGTATGAAGGTACATTGACTTCAACTGCTAACCACGTCTAACTGGAATGAGATGGGGAGATGGGGAGATGGGGAGATGGGGACATGGGGACATGAATGCCACACGTGTGTGGTATGAAGGTACATTGACTTCAACTGCTAACCACGTCTAACTGGTATGAGATGGGGAGATGGGGAGATGAATGCAACATGTGTGTGGTATGAAGGTATATTGACTTCAACTGCTAACCACGTCTAACTGGAATGGGATGGGGAGATGAATGCAACACGTGTGTGGTATGAAGGTACATTGACTTCAACTGCTAACCACGTCTAAGTGGAATGAGATGGGGAGATGGGGAGATGAATGCAACACGTGTGTGGCATGAAGGTACATTGACTTCAACTGCTAACCACGTCTAACTGGAATGAGATGGGGAGATGAATGCAACACGTGTGTGGTATGAAGGTACATTGACTTCAACTGCTAACCACGTCTAACTGGAATGAGATGGGGAGATGGGGAGATGAATGCAACACGTGTGTGGTATGAAGGTACATTGACTTCAACTGCTAACCACGTCTAACTGGAATGAGATGGGGAGATGGGGAGATGAATGCAACACGTGTGTGGTATGAAGGTACATTGACTTCAACTGCTAACCACGTCTCACTGGAATGACATGGGGACATGGGGAGATGGGGAAATGGGGAGATGGGGACATGGGGAGATGAATGCAACACGTGTGTGGTATGAAGGTACATTGACTTCAACTGCTAACCATGTCTAACTGGAATGAGATGGGGAGATGGGGAAATGGGGACATGAATGCAACACATGTGTGGTATGAAGGTACATTGACTTCAACTGATAACCACGTCTAACTGGAATGAGATGAGGAGATGGGGAGATGGGGAGATGGGGACATGGGGACAAGAATGCAACACATGTGTGGTATGAAGGTACATTGACTTCAACTGCTAACCACGTCTAACTGGAATGAGATGAGGAGATGGGGAGATGGGGACATGGGGAGATGGGGACATGGGGACATGAATGCAACACATGTGTGGTATGAAGGTACATTGACTTCAACTGCTAACCACGTCTAACTGGAATGAGATTGGGAGATGGGGACATGAATGCAACACGTGTGTGGTATGAAGGTACATTGACTTCAACTGCTAACCACGTCTAACTGGAATGAGATGGGGAGATGAGGAGATGGGGAGATGGGGAGATTGGGAAATGAATGCAACACGTGTGTGGTATGAAGGTACATTGACTTCAACTGCTAACCACGTCTAACTGGAATGAGATGGGGAGATGGGGAGATGGGGAGATGAATGCAACACGTGTGTGGTATGAAGGTACATTGACTTCAACTGCTAACCACGTCTAACTGTAATGAGATGGGGAGATGGGGAGATGAATGCAACACGTGTGTGGTATGAAGGTACATTGACTTCAACTGCTAACCACGTCTAACTGGAATGAGATGGGGACATGGGGAGATGGGGAGATGAATGCAACACGTGTGTGGTATGAAGGTACATTGACTTCAACTGCTAACCACGTCTAACTGGAATGAGATGAGGAGATGAGGAGATGGGGAGATGGGGAGATGGGGAGATGGGGAGATGAATGCAACACGTGTGTGGTATGAAGGCACATTGACTTCAACTGCTAACCACGTCTAACTGGAATGAGATGGGGAGATGGGGAGATGGGGAGATGAATGCAACACGTGTGTGGTATGAAGGTACATTGACTTCAACTGCTAACCACGTCTAACTGGAATGAGATGGGGAGATGGGGACATGGGGAGATGAATGCAACACGTGTGTGGTATTAAGGTACATTGACTTCAACTGCTAACCACGTCTAACTGGAATGAGATGGGGAGATGGAGACATGGAGACATGGGGACATGGGGACATGGGGACATGGGGAGATGAATGCAACACGTGTGTGGTATGAAGGTACATTGACTTCAACTGCTTACCACATCTAACTGGAATGACATGGGGAGATGGGGAGAAGAATGCAACACGTGTGTGGTATGAAGGTACATTGACTTCAACTGATAACCACATCTAACTGGAATGACATGGGGACATGGGGACATGAATGCAACACGTGTGGTATGAAGGTACATTGACTTCAACTGCTAACCACGTCTAACTGGAATGAGATGGGGAGATGGGGAGAAGAATGCAACACGTGTGTGGTATGAAGGTACATTGACTTCAACTGCTAACCACGTCTAACTGGAATGAGATGGGGACATGGGGACATGGGGAGATGAATGCAACACGTGTGTGGTATGAAGGTACATTGACTTCAACTGCTAACCACGTCTAACTGGAATGACATGGGGACATGGGGACATGAATGCAACACGTGTGTGGTATGAAGGTACATTGACTTCAACTGCTAACCACGTCTAACAGGAATGAGATGGGGAGATGGGGAGATGGGGACATGAATGCAACACGTGTGTGGTATGAAGGTACATTGACTTCAAATGCTAACCACGTCTAACTGGAATGAGATGGGGAGATGGGGACATGGGGACATGAATGCAACACGTGTGTGGTATGAAGGTACATTGACTTCAACTGCTAACCACGTCTAACTGGAATGAGATGGGGACATGGGGAGATGGGGAGATGAATGCAACACGTGTGTGGTATGAAGGTACATTGACTTCAACTGCTAACCATGTCTAACTGGAATGAGATGAGGAGATGGGGAGATGGTGAGATGGGGACATGAATACAACACGTGTGTGGTATGAAGGTACATTGACTTCAACTACTAACCACGTCTAACTGGAATGAGATGGGGACATGGGGAGATGGGGAGATGGGGAGATGAATGCAACACGTGTGTGGTATGAAGGTACATTGACTTCAACTGCTAACCACGTCTAACTGGAATGAGATGGGGACATGGGGACATGAATGCAACACATGTGTGGTATGAAGGTACATTGACTTCAACTGCTAACCACGTCTAACTGGAATGAGATGGGGAGATGGGGAGATGGGGACATGGGGAGATGGGGACATGGTGACATGAATGCAACACATGTGTGGTATGAAGGTACATTGACTTCAACTGCTAACCACGTCTAACTGGAATGAGATGAGGAGATGGGGAGATGGGACATGAATGCAACACGTGTGTGGTATGAAGGTACATTGACTTCAACTGCTAACTACGTCTAACTGGAATGAGATGGGGAGATGGGGACATGAATGCAACACGTGTGTGGTATGAAGGTACATTGACTTCAACTGCTAACCACGTCTAACTGGAATGAGTTGGGGAGATGGGGACATGGGGAGATGGGGAGATGGGGACATGGGGACATGGGGACATGGGGACATGGGGACATGGGGACATGAATGCAACACGTGTGTGGTATGAAGGTATATTGACTTCAACTGCTAACCACGTCTAACAGGAATGAGATGGGGAGAAGGGGACATGGGGAGATGGGGACATGGGGACATGAATGCAACACGTGTGTGGTATGAAGGTACATTGACTTCAACTGCTAACCACGTCTAACTGGAATGAGATGGGGAGATGGGGAGATGAATGCAAAACGTGTGTGGTATGAAGGTACATTGACTTCAACTGCTAACCACGTCTAACTGGAATGAGATGGGGAGATGGGGACATGAATGCAACACGTGTGTGGTATGAAGGTACATTGACTTCAACTGCTAACCACGTCTAACTGGAATGAGTTGGGGAGATGGGGACATGGGGAGATGGGGAGATGGGGACATGGGGACATGGGGACATGGGGACATGGGGACATGAATGCAACACGTGTGTGGTATGAAGGTATAATGACTTCAACTGCTAACCACGTCTAGCAGGAATGAGATGGGGAGATGGGGACATGGGGAGATGGGGACATGGGGACATGAATTCAACACGTGTGTGGTATGAAGGTACATTGACTTCAACTGCTAACCACGTCTAACTGGAATGAGATGGGGAGATGGGGAGATGAATGCAAAACGTGTGTGGTATGAAGGTACATTGACTTCAACTGCTAACCACGTCTAACTGGAATGAGATGGGGAGATGGGGACATGAATGCAACACGTGTGTGGTATGAAGGTACATTGACTTCAACTGCTAACCACGTCTAACTGGAATGAGTGGGGAGATGAGGAGATGGGGACATGAATGCAACACGTGTGTGGTATGAAGGTACATTGACTTCAACTGCTAACCACGTCTAACTGGAATGAGATGGGGAGATGGGGAGATGGGGACATGGGGACATGGGGACATGGGGACATGAATGCAACATGTGTGTGGTATGAAGGTATATTGACTTCAACTGCTAACCACGTCTAACTGGAATGAGATGGGGAGATGGGGACATGGGGACATGGGGACATGGGGACATGAATGCAACACGTGTGTGGTATGAAGGTACATTGACTTCAACTGCTAACCATGTGTAACTGGAATGAGATGGGGAGATGGGGACATGAATGCAACACGTGTGTGGTATGAAGGTACATTGACTTCAACTACTAACCACGTCTAACTGGAATGAGATGGGGACATTGGGACATGGGGACATGGGGACATGGGGACATCAATGCAACACGTGTGTGGTATGAAGGTACATTGACTTCAACTGCTAACCACGTCTAACTGGAATGAGATGGGGAGATGGGGAGATGGGGAGATGGGGAGATGGGGAGATGGGGAGATGGGGACATGGGGACATGGGGACATGGGGACATGGGGACATGAATGCAACATGTGTGTGGTATGAAGGTATATTGACTTCAACTGCTAACCACGTCTAACTGGAATGAGATGGGGAGATGGGGACATGGGGACATGGGGACATGGGGACATGAATGCAACACGTGTGTGGTATGAAGGAACATTGACTTCAACTGCTAACCACGTCTAACTGGAATGAGATGGGGAGATGGGGACATGGGGACATGGGGAGATGGGGAGATGGGGAGATGGGGACATGGGGACATGGGGACATGAATGCAACACGTGTGTGGTATGAAGGTACAATGTCTTCAACTGCTAACCACGTTTAACTGAAATGAGATGGGGAGATGGGGACATGAATGCAACACGTGTGTGGTATGAAGGTACATTGACTTCAACTGCTAACCATGTCTAAATGGAATGAGATGGGGAGATGGGGAGATGGGGACATGAATGCAACACGTGTGTGGTATGAAGGTACATTGACTTCAACTGCTAACCACGTCTAACTGGAATGAGATGGGGACATGGGGAGATGAATGCAACACGTGTGTGGTATGAAGGTACATTGACTTCAACTGCTAACCACGTCTAACTGGAATGAGATGGGGAGATGGGGACATGGGGACATGGTGAGATGAATGCAACACGTGTGTGGTATGAAGGTACATTGACTTCAACTGCTAACCACGTCTAACTGGAATGAGATGGGGACATAGGGACATGGGGACATGGGGAGATGAATGCAACACGTGTGTGGTATGAAGGTGCATTGACTTCAACTGCTAACAACGTCTAACTTGAATGAGATGGGGACATGGGGACATGGGGAGATGAATGCAACACGTGTGTGGTATGAAGGTACATTGACTTCAACTGCTAACCACGTCTAACTGGAATGAGATGGGGACATGGGGACATGGGGAGATGGGGAGATGGGGACATGGGGAGATGGGGAGATGGGGAGATGGGGAGATGGGGATATGGGGACATGGGGACATGGGGACATGAATGCAACACATGTGTGGTATGAAGGTACATTGACTTCAACTGCTAACCACGTCTAACTGGAATGAGATGGGGTGATTGCGACATGAATGCAACACGTGTGTGGTATGAAGGTACTTGGACTTCAACTGCTAACCACGTCTAACTGGAATGAGATGGGGAGATGGGGAGATGGGGACATGAATGCAACACGTGTGTGGTATGAAGGTACATGGACTTCAACTGCTAACCACGTCTAACTGGAATGAGATGGGGAGATGGGGAGATGGGGACATGAATGCAACACATGTGTGGTATGAAGGTACATTGACTTCAACTGCTAACCACGTCTAACTGGAATGAGATGGGGAGATTGCGACATGAATGCAACACGTGTGTGGTATGAAGGTACATGGACTTCAACTGCTAACCACGTCTAACTGGAATGAGATGGGGAGATGGGGACATGAATGCAACACGTGTGTGGTATGAAGGTACATGGACTTCAACTGCTAACCACGTCTAACTGGAATGAGATGGGGAGATGGGGACATGAATGCAACACGTGTGTGGTATGAAGGTACATGGACTTCAACTGCTAACCACGTCTAACTGGAATGAGATGGGGAGATGGGGAGATGGGGACATGAATGCAACACGTGTGTGGTATGAAGGTACATGGACTTCAACTGCTAACCACGTCTAACTGGAATGAGATGGGGAGATGGGGAGATGGGGAGATGAATGCAACACGTGTGTGGTATGAAGGTACATGGACTTCAACTGCTAACCACGGCTAACTGGAATGAGATGGGGAGATGGGGACATGAATGCAACACGTGTGTGGTGTGAAGGTACATGGACTCCAATTGCTAACCTCGTCTAACTGGAATGAGATGGGGAGATCGGTAGATGGGGACATGAATGCAACACGTGTGTAGTATGAAGGTACATGGACTTCAACTGCTAACCACATCTAACTTGGATGAGATGGGGAAATGGGGACATGAATGCAACACGTGTGTGGTATGAAGGTACATGGACTTCAACTGCTAACCACGTCTAACTGGAATGAGATGGGGAGATGGGGACATGAATGCAACACGTGTGTGGTATGAAGGTACATGGACTTCAAATGCTAACCACGTCTAACTGGAATGAGATGGGGAGATGGGGACATGAATGCAACACTTGTGTGGTATGAAGGTACATGGACTTCAATTGCTAACCTCGTCTAACTGGAATGAGATGGGGAGATGGGGACATGAATGCAACACGTGTGTGGTATGAAGGTACATGGACTTCAACTGCTAACCACGTCTAACTGGAATGAGATGGGGAGATGGGAGATGGGGACATGGGGACATGAATGCAACACGTGTGTGCTATGAAGGTACATGGACTTCAACTGCTAACCACGTCTAACTGGAATGAGATGGGGAGATGGGGACATGGGGACATGAATGCAACACGTGTGTGGTATGAAGGTACATGGACTTCAACTGCTAACCACGTCTAACTGGAATGAGATGGGGAGATGGGGACATGAATGCAACACGTGTGTGGTATGAATGTACATTGACTTCAACTGCTAACCACGTCTAACTGGAATGAGATGGGGAGATGGGGAGATGAATACAACACGTGTGTGCTATGAAGGTACATTGACTTCAACTGCTAAACACGTCTAACTGGAATGAGATGGGGAGATGGGGAGATGGGGAGATGAATGCAACACGTGTGTGGTATGAAGGTACTTTGACTTCAACTGCTAACCACGTCTAACTGGAATGAGATGGGGAGATGGGGAGATGGGGACATGAATGCAACACATGTGTGGTATGAAGGTACATTGACTTCAACTGCTAACCACGTCTAACTGGAATGAGATGGGGAGATTGCGACATGAATGCAACACGTGTGTGATATGAAGGTACATTGACTTCAACTGCTAACCGCGTCTAACTGGAATGAGATGGGGACATGGGGAGATGGGGAGATGGGGACGTGAATGCAACACGTGTGTGGTATGAAGGTACATTGACTTCAACTGCTAACCACGTCTAACTGGAATGAGATGGGGACATGGAGAGATGGGGAGATGGGGACATGAATGCAACACGCATGTGGTATGAAGGTACATTGACTTCAACTGCTATCCATGTCTAACTGGAATGAGATGGGGACAAGGGGACATGGATAGATGGGGAGATGAATGCAACACGTGTGTGGTATGAAGGTACATGGACTTCAACTGCTAACCACATCTAACTGGAATGAGATGGGGAGATGGGGACATGAATGCAACACGTGTGTGGTATGAAGGTACATGGACTTCAACTGCTAACCACGTCTAACTGGAATGAGATTGGGAGATGGGGACATGGGGACATGAATGCAACACGTGTGTGGTATGAAGGTACATGGACTTCAACTGCTAACCACGTCTAACTGGAATGAGATGGGGAGATTGCGACATGAATGCAACACATGTGTGGTATGAAGGTACATTGACTTCAACTGCTAACCACGTCTAACTGGAATGAGATGGGGAGATTGCGACATGAATGCAACACGTGTGTGATATGAAGGTACATTGACTTCAACTGCTAACCGCGTCTAACTGGAATGAGATGGGGACATGGGGAGATGGGGAGATGGGGACGTGAATGCAACACGTGTGTGGTATGAAGGTACATTGACTTCAACTGCTAACCACGTCTAACTGGAATGAGATGGGGACATGGAGAGATGGGGAGATGGGGACATGAATGCAACACGCATGTGGTATGAAGGTACATTGACTTCAACTGCTATCCATGTCTAACTGGAATGAGATGGGGACAAGGGGACATGGATAGATGGGGAGATGAATGCAACACGTGTGTGGTATGAAGGTACATGGACTTCAACTGCTAACCACATCTAACTGGAATGAGATGGGGAGATGGGGACATGAATGCAACACGTGTGTGGTATGAAGGTACATGGACTTCAACTGCTAACCACGTCTAACTGGAATGAGATTGGGAGATGGGGACATGGGGACATGAATGCAACACGTGTGTGGTATGAAGGTACATGGACTTCAACTGCTAACCACGTCTAACTGGAATGAGATGGGGAGATTGCGACATGAATGCAACACGAGTGTGATATGAAGGTACATTGACTTCAACTGCTAACCACGTCTAACTGGAATGAGATGGGGACATGGGGAGATGGGGAGATGGGGACGTGAATGCAAAACGTGTGTGGTATGAAGGTATATTGACTTCAACTGCTAACCACGTCTAACTGGAATGAGATGGGGACATGGGGAGATGGGGAGATGGGGACATGAATGCAACACGTGTGTGGTATGAACGTACATTGACTTCAACTGCTATCCATGTCTAACTGGAATGAGATGGGGAGATGGGGACATGAATGCAACACGTGTGTGGTATGAAGGTACATTGACTTCAACTGCTAACCACGTCTAACTGGAATGAGTGGGGAGATGAGGAGATGGGGACATGAATGCAACACGTGTGTGGTATGAAGGTACATTGACTTCAACTGCTAACCACGTCTAACTGGAATGAGATGGGGAGATGGGGAGATGGGGACATGGGGACATGGGGACATGGGGACATGAATGCAACATGTGTGTGGTATGAAGGTATATTGACTTCAACTGCTAACCACGTCTAACTGGAATGAGATGGGGAGATGGGGACATGGGGACATGGGGACATGGGGACATGAATGCAACACGTGTGTGGTATGAAGGTACATTGACTTCAACTGCTAACCATGTGTAACTGGAATGAGATGGGGAGATGGGGACATGAATGCAACACGTGTGTGGTATGAAGGTACATTGACTTCAACTGCTAACCACGTCTAACTGGAATGAGATGGGGACATTGGGACATGGGGACATGGGGACATGGGGACATCAATGCAACACGTGTGTGGTATGAAGGTACATTGACTTCAACTGCTAACCACGTCTAACTGGAATGAGATGGGGAGATGGGGAGATGGGGAGATGGGGAGATGGGGAGATGGGGAGATGGGGACATGGGGACATGGGGACATGGGGACATGGGGACATGAATGCAACATGTGTGTGGTATGAAGGTATATTGACTTCAACTGCTAACCACGTCTAACTGGAATGAGATGGGGAGATGGGGACATGGGGACATGGGGACATGGGGACATGAATGCAACACGTGTGTGGTATGAAGGAACATTGACTTCAACTGCTAACCACGTCTAACTGGAATGAGATGGGGAGATGGGGACATGGGGACATGGGGACATGGGGAGATGGGGAGATGGGGAGATGGGGACATGGGGACATGGGGACATGAATGCAACACGTGTGTGGTATGAAGGTACAATGTCTTCAACTGCTAACCACGTTTAACTGAAATGAGATGGGGAGATGGGGACATGAATGCAACACGTGTGTGGTATGAAGGTACATTGACTTCAACTGCTAACCATGTCTAAATGGAATGAGATGGGGAGATGGGGACATGAATGCAACACGTGTGTGGTATGAAGGTACATTGACTTCAACTGCTAACCACGTCTAACTGGAATGAGATGGGGACATGGGGAGATGAATGCAACACGTGTGTGGTATGAAGGTACATTGACTTCAACTGCTAACCACGTCTAACTGGAATGAGATGGGGAGATGGGGACATGGGGACATGGTGAGATGAATGCAACACGTGTGTGGTATGAAGGTACATTGACTTCAACTGCTAACCACGTCTAACTGGAATGAGATGGGGACATAGGGACATGGGGACATGGGGAGATGAATGCAACACGTGTGTGGTATGAAGGTGCATTGACTTCAACTGCTAACAACGTCTAACTTGAATGAGATGGGGACATGGGGACATGGGGAGATGAATGCAACACGTGTGTGGTATGAAGGTACATTGACTTCAACTGCTAACCACGTCTAACTGGAATGAGATGGGGACATGGGGACATGGGGAGATGGGGAGATGGGGACATGGGGAGATGGGGAGATGGGGAGATGGGGAGATGGGGATATGGGGACATGGGGACATGGGGACATGAATGCAACACATGTGTGGTATGAAGGTACATTGACTTCAACTGCTAACCACGTCTAACTGGAATGAGATGGGGAGATTGCGACATGAATGCAACACGTGTGTGGTATGAAGGTACTTGGACTTCAACTGCTAACCACGTCTAACTGGAATGAGATGGGGAGATGGGGAGATGGGGACATGAATGCAACACGTGTGTGGTATGAAGGTACATGGACTTCAACTGCTAACCACGTCTAACTGGAATGAGATGGGGAGATGGGGAGATGGGGACATGAATGCAACACATGTGTGGTATGAAGGTACATTGACTTCAACTGCTAACCACGTCTAACTGGAATGAGATGGGGAGATTGCGACATGAATGCAACACGTGTGTGGTATGAAGGTACATGGACTTCAACTGCTAACCACGTCTAACTGGAATAGGATGGGGAGATGGGGACATGAATGCAACACGTGTGTGGTATGAAGGTACATGGACTTCAACTGCTAACCACGTCTAACTGGAATGAGATGGGGAGATGGGGACATGAATGCAACACGTGTGTGGTATGAAGGTACATGGACTTCAACTGCTAACCACGTCTAACTGGAATGAGATGGGGAGATGGGGAGATGGGGACATGAATGCAACACGTGTGTGGTATGAAGGTACATGGACTTCAACTGCTAACCACGTCTAACTGGAATGAGATGGGGAGATGGGGAAATGGGGAGATGAATGCAACACGTGTGTGGTATGAAGGTACATGGACTTCAACTGCTAACCACGGCTAACTGGAATGAGATGGGGAGATGGGGACATGAATGCAACACGTGTGTGGTGTGAAGGTACATGGACTCCAATTGCTAACCTCGTCTAACTGGAATGAGATGGGGAGATCGGTAGATGGGGACATGAATGCAACACGTGTGTAGTATGAAGGTACATGGACTTCAACTGCTAACCACATCTAACTTGGATGAGATGGGGAAATGGGGACATGAATGCAACACGTGTGTGGTATGAAGGTACATGGACTTCAACTGCTAACCACGTCTAACTGGAATGAGATGGGGAGATGGGGACATGAATGCAACACGTGTGTGGTATGAAGGTACATGGACTTCAAATGCTAACCACGTCTAACTGGAATGAGATGGGGAGATGGGGACATGAATGCAACACTTGTGTGGTATGAAGGTACATGGACTTCAATTGCTAACCTCGTCTAACTGGAATGAGATGGGGAGATGGGGACATGAATGCAACACGTGTGTGGTATGAAGGTACATGGACTTCAACTGCTAACCACGTCTAACTGGAATGAGATGGGGAGATGGGAGATGGGGACATGGGGACATGAATGCAACACGTGTGTGCTATGAAGGTACATGGACTTCAACTGCTAACCACGTCTAACTGGAATGAGATGGGGAGATGGGGACATGGGGACATGAATGCAACACGTGTGTGGTATGAAGGTACATGGACTTCAACTGCTAACCACGTCTAACTGGAATGAGATGGGGAGATGGGGACATGAATGCAACACGTGTGTGGTATGAATGTACATTGACTTCAACTGCTAACCACGTCTAACTGGAATGAGATGGGGAGATGGGGAGATGAATACAACACGTGTGTGGTATGAAGGTACATTGACTTCAACTGCTAAACACGTCTAACTGGAATGAGATGGGGAGATGGGGAGATGGGGACATGAATGCAACACGTGTGTGGTATGAAGGTACATTGACTTCAACTGCTAACCACGTCTAACTGGAATGAGATGGGGAGATGGGGAGATGGGGACATGAATGCAACACATGTGTGGTATGAAGGTACATTGACTTCAACTGCTAACCACGTCTAACTGGAATGAGATGGGGAGATTGCGACATGAATGCAACACGTGTGTGATATGAAGGTACATTGACTTCAACTGCTAACCGCGTCTAACTGGAATGAGATGGGGACATGGGGAGATGGGGAGATGGGGACGTGAATGCAACACGTGTGTGGTATGAAGGTACATTGACTTCAACTGCTAACCACGTCTAACTGGAATGAGATGGGGACATGGAGAGATGGGGAGATGGGGACATGAATGCAACACGCATGTGGTATGAAGGTACATTGACTTCAACTGCTATCCATGTCTAACTGGAATGAGATGGGGACAAGGGGACATGGATAGATGGGGAGATGAATGCAACACGTGTGTGGTATGAAGGTACATGGACTTCAACTGCTAACCACATCTAACTGGAATGAGATGGGGAGATGGGGACATGAATGCAACACGTGTGTGGTATGAAGGTACATGGACTTCAACTGCTAACCACGTCTAACTGGAATGAGATTGGGAGATGGGGACATGGGGACATGAATGCAACACGTGTGTGGTATGAAGGTACATGGACTTCAACTGCTAACCACGTCTAACTGGAATGAGATGGGGAGATTGCGACATGAATGCAACACATGTGTGGTATGAAGGTACATTGACTTCAACTGCTAACCACGTCTAACTGGAATGAGATGGGGAGATTGCGACATGAATGCAACACGTGTGTGATATGAAGGTACATTGACTTCAACTGCTAACCGCGTCTAACTGGAATGAGATGGGGACATGGGGAGATGGGGAGATGGGGACGTGAATGCAACACGTGTGTGGTATGAAGGTACATTGACTTCAACTGCTAACCACGTCTAACTGGAATGAGATGGGGACATGGAGAGATGGGGAGATGGGGACATGAATGCAACACGCATGTGGTATGAAGGTACATTGACTTCAACTGCTATCCATGTCTAACTGGAATGAGATGGGGACAAGGGGACATGGATAGATGGGGAGATGAATGCAACACGTGTGTGGTATGAAGGTACATGGACTTCAACTGCTAACCACATCTAACTGGAATGAGATGGGGAGATGGGGACATGAATGCAACACGTGTGTGGTATGAAGGTACATGGACTTCAACTGCTAACCACGTCTAACTGGAATGAGATTGGGAGATGGGGACATGGGGACATGAATGCAACACGTGTGTGGTATGAAGGTACATGGACTTCAACTGCTAACCACGTCTAACTGGAATGAGATGGGGAGATTGCGACATGAATGCAACACGAGTGTGATATGAAGGTACATTGACTTCAACTGCTAACCACGTCTAACTGGAATGAGATGGGGACATGGGGAGATGGGGAGATGGGGACGTGAATGCAAAACGTGTGTGGTATGAAGGTACATTGACTTCAACTGCTAACCACGTCTAACTGGAATGAGATGGGGACATGGGGAGATGGGGAGATGGGGACATGAATGCAACACGTGTGTGGTATGAACGTACATTGACTTCAACTGCTATCCATGTCTAACTGGAATGAGATGGGGACATGGGGACATGGATAGATGGGGAGATGAATGCAACACGTGTGTGGTATGAAGGTACATGGACTTCAACTGCAAACCACGTCTAACTGGAATGAGATGGGGAGATGGGGACATGAATGCAACACGTGTGTGGTATGAAGGTACATGGACTTCAACTGCTAACCACGTTTAACTGGAATGAGATTGGGAGATGGGGACATGGGGACATGAATGCAACACGTGTGTGGTATGAAGGTACATGGACTTCAACTGCTAACCACGTCTAACTGGAATGAGATGGGGAGATTGCGACATGAATGCAACACGTGTGTGATATGAAGGTACATTGACTTCAACTGCTAACCACGTCTAACTGGAATGAGATGGGGACATGGGGAGATGGGGAGATGGGGACGTGAATGCAACACGTGTGTGGTATGAAGGTTCATTGACTTCAACTGCTAACCACGTCTAACTGGAATGAGATGGGGACATGTGGAGATGGGGAGATGGGGACATGAATGCAACACGTGTGTGGTATGAAGGTACATTGACTTCAACTGCTATCCATGTCTAACTGGAATGAGATGGGGACATGGATAGATGGTTAGATGAATGCAACACGTGTGTGGTATGAAGGTACATGGACTTCAACTGCTAACCACGTCTAACTGGAATGAGATGGGGAGATGGGGACATGAATGCAACACATGTGTGCTATGAAGGTACATAGACTTCAACTGCTAACCACGTCTAACTGGAATGAGATGGGGACATGAATGCAACACGTGTGTGGTATGAAGGTACATGGACTTCAACTGCTAACCATGTCTAACTGGAATGAGATGGGGAGATGGGGACATGAATGCAACACGTGTGTGGTATGAAGGTACATGGACTCCAATTGCTAACCACGTCTAACTGGAATGAGATGGGGAGATGGGGAGATGGGGAGATGAATGCAACACGTGTGTGGTATGAAGGTACATGGACTTCAACTGCTAACCACGTCTAACTGGAATGAGATGGGGAGATGGGGACATGAATGCAACACGTGTGTGGTATGAAGGTACATGGACTCCAATTGCTAACCTCGTCTAACTGGAATGAGATGGGGAGATGGGTAGATGGGGACATGAATGCAACACGTGTGTAGTATGAAGGTACATGGACTTCAACTGCTAACCACGTCTAACTTGGATGAGATGGGGAAATGGGGACATGAATGCAACACGTGTGTGGTATGAAGGTACATGGACTTCAACTGCTAACCACGTCTAACTGGAATGAGATGGGGAGATGGGGACATGAATGCAACATGTGTGTGGTATGAAGGTACATGGAATTCAACTGCTAACCACGTCTAACTGGAATGAGATGGGGAGATGGGGACATGAATGCAACACGTGTGTGGTATGAAGGTACATGGACTTCAATTGCTAACCTCGTCTAACTGGAATGAGATGGGGAGATGGGGACATGAATGCAACATGTGTGTGGTATGAAGGTACATGGACTTCAACTGCTAACCACGTCTAACTGGAATGAGATGGGGAGATGGGGACATGGGGACATGAATGCAACACGTGTGTGGTGTGAAGGTACATGGACTTCAACTGCTAACCACGTCTAACTGGAATGAGATTGGGAGATGGGGACATGGGGACATGAATGCAACACGTGTGTGGTATGAAGGTACATGGACTTCAACTGCTAACCACGTCTAACTGGAATGAGATGGGGAGATGGGGACATGGGGACATGAATGCAACACGTGTGTGCTTTGAAGGTACATGGACTTCAACTGCTAACCACGTCTAACTGGAATGAGATGGGGAGATGGGGACATGGGGACATGAATGCAACACGTGTGTGGTATGAAGGTACATGGACTTGAACTGCTAACCACGTCTAACTGGAATGAGATGGGGAGATGGGGAGATGGGGACATGAATGCAACACGTGTGTGGTATGAAGGTACATGGACTTCAACTGCTAACCACGTCTAACTGGAATGAGATGAGGAGATGGGGAGATGGGGAGATGGGGACATGAATGCAACACGTGTGTGGTATGAGGGTACATGGACTTCAACTGCTAACCACGTCTAACTGGAATGAGATGGGGAGATGGGGACATGGGGACATGAATGAAACACATGTGTGGTATGAAGGTACATGGACTTCAACTGCTAACCACGTCTAACTGGAATGAGAAGGGGAGATGGGGACATGAATGCAACACGTGTGTGGTATGAAGGTACATGGACTTCAATTGCTAACCTCGTCTAACTGGAATGAGATGGGGAGATGGGGACATGAATGCAACACGTGTGTGGTATGAAGGTACATGGACTTCAACTGCTAACCACGTCTAACTGGAATGAGATGGGTAGATGGGGACATGAATGCAACACGTGTGTGGTATGAAGGTACATGGACTTCAACTGCTAACCACGTTTAACTGGAATGAGATTGGGAGATGGGGACATGGGGACATGAATGCAACACCTGTGTGGTATGAAGGTACATGGACTTCAACTGCTAACCACGTCTAACTGGAATGAGATGGGGAGATTGCGACATGAATGCAACACGTGTGTGATATGAAGGTACATTGACTTCAACTGCTAACCACGTCTAACTGGAATGAGATGGGGACATGGGGAGATGGGGAGATGGGGACGTGAATGCAACACGTGTGTGGTATGAAGGTTCATTGACTTCAACTGCTAACCACGTCTAACTGGAATGAGATGGGGACATGTGGAGATGGGGAGATGGGGACATGAATGCAACACGTGTGTGGTATGAAGGTACATTGACTTCAACTGCTATCCATGTCTAACTGGAATGAGATGGGGACATGGATAGATGGTTAGATGAATGCAACACGTGTGTGGTATGAAGGTACATGGAATTCAACTGCTAACCACGTCTAACTGGAATGAGATGGGGAGATGGGGACATGAATGCAACACATGTGTGCTATGAAGGTACATAGACTTCAACTGCTAACCACGTCTAACTGGAATGAGATGGGGAGATGGGGACATGAATGCAACACGTGTGTGGTATGAAGGTACATGGACTTCAACTGCTAACCACGTCTAACTGGAATGAGATGGGGAGATGGGGACATGAATGCAACACGTGTGTGGTATGAAGGTACATGGACTCCAATTGCTAACCACGTCTAACTGGAATGAGATGGGGAGATGGGGAGATGGGGAGATGAATGCAACATGTGTGTGGTATGAAGGTACATGGACTTCAACTGCTAACCACGTCTAACTGGAATGAGATGGGGAGATGGGGACATGAATGCAACACGTGTGTGGTATGAAGGTACATGGACTCCAATTGCTAACCTCGTCTAACTGGAATGAGATGGGGAGATGGGTAGATGGGGACATGAATGCAACACGTGTGTAGTATGAAGGTACATGGACTTCAACTGCTAACCACGTCTAACTTGGATGAGATGGGGAAATGGGGACATGAATGCAACACGTGTGTGGTATGAAGGTACATGGACTTCAACTGCTAACCACGTCTAACTGGAATGAGATGGGGAGATGGGGACATGAATGCAACACGTGTGTGGTATGAAGGTACATGGAATTCAACTGCTAACCACGTCTAACTGGAATGAGATGGGGAGATGGGGACATGAATGCAACACGTGTGTGGTATGAAGGTACATGGACTTCAATTGCTAACCTCGTCTAACTGGAATGAGATGGGGAGATGGGGACATGAATGCAACATGTGTGTGGTATGAAGGTACATGGACTTCAACTGCTAACCTCGTCTAACTGGAATGAGATGGGGAGATGGGGACATGGGGACATGAATGCAACACGTGTGTGGTGTGAAGGTACATGGACTTCAACTGCTAACCACGTCTAACTGGAATGAGATTGGGAGATGGGGACATGGGGACATGAATGCAACACGTGTGTGGTATGAAGGTACATGGACTTCAACTGCTAACCACGTCTAACTGGAATGAGATGGGGAGATGGGGACATGGGGACATGAATGCAACACGTGTGTGCTTTGAAGGTACATGGACTTCAACTGCTAACCACGTCTAACTGGAATGAGATGGGGAGATGGGGACATGGGGACATGAATGCAACACGTGTGTGGTATGAAGGTACATGGACTTGAACTGCTAACCACGTCTAACTGGAATGAGATGGGGAGATGGGGAGATGGGGACATGAATGCAACACGTGTGTGGTATGAAGGTACATGGACTTCAACTGCTAACCACGTCTAACTGGAATGAGATGAGGAGATGGGGAGATGGGGAGATGGGGACATGAATGCAACACGTGTGTGGTATGAGGGTACATGGACTTCAACTGCTAACCACGTCTAACTGGAATGAGATGGGGAGATGGGGACATGGGGACATGAATGCAACACATGTGTGGTATGAAGGTACATGGACTTCAACTGCTAACCACGTCTAACTGGAATGAGAAGGGGAGATGGGGACATGAATGCAACACGTGTGTGGTATGAAGGTACATGGACTTCAATTGCTAACCTCGTCTAACTGGAATGAGATGGGGAGATGGGGAGATGGGGACATGAATGCAACATGTGTGTGGTATGAAGGTACATGGACTTCAACTGCTAACCACGTCTAACTGGAATGAGATGGGGACATGGGGACATGGGGACATGAATGCAACACGTGTGTGGTATGAAGGTACATGGACTTCAACTGCTAACCACGTCTAACTGGAATGAGATGGGGAGATGGGGACATGGGGACATGAATGCAACACGTGTGTGCTTTGAAGGTACATGGACTTCAACTGCTAACCACGTCTAACTGGAATGAGATGGGGAGATGGGGAGATGAATGCAACACGTGTGTGGTATGAAGGTACATGGACTTCAACTGCTAACCACGTCTAACTGGAATGAGATGGGGACATGAATGCAACACGTGTGTGGTATGAAGGTACATGGACTTCAATTGCTAACCTCGTCTAACTGGAATGAGATGGGGAGATGGGGAGATGGGGACATGAATGCAACACGTGTGTGGTATGAAGGTACATGGACTTCAACTGCTAACCACGTCTAACTGGAATGAGATGGGGAGATGGGGAGATGGGGACATGGGGACATGAATGCAACACGTGTGTGGTATGAAGGTACATGGACTTCAACTGCTAACCACGTCTAACTGGAATGAGATTGGGAGATGGGGACATGGGGACATGAATGCAACACGTGTGTGGTATGAAGGTACATGGACTTCAACTGCTAACCACGTCTAACTGGAATGAGATGGGGAGATGGGGAGATGGGGACATGAATGCAACACGTGTGTGGTATGAAGGTACATGGACTTCAACTGCTAACCACGTCTAACTGGAATGAGATGGGGAGATGGGGACATGAATGCAACACGTGTGTGGTATGAAGGCACATGGACTTCAACTGCTAACCACGTCTAACTGGAATGAGATGGGGAGATGGGGAGATGGGGACATGAATGCAACACGTGTGTGGTATGAAGGTACATGGACTTCAACTGCTAACCACGTCTAACTGGAATGAGATGGGGAGATGGGGAGATGAATGCAACACGTGTGTGGTATGAAGGTACATGGACTTCAACTGCTAACCACGTCTAACTGGAATGAGATGGGGAGATGGGGAGATGGGGACATGAATGCAACACGTGTGTGGTATGAAGGTACATGGACTCCAATTGCTAACCTCGTCTAACTGGAATGAGATGGGGAGATCGGTAGATGGGGACATGAATGCAACACGTGTGTAGTATGAAGGTACATGGACTTCAACTGCTAACCACATCTAACTTGGATGAGATGGGGAAATGGGGACATGAATGCAACACGTGTGTGGTATGAAGGTACATGGACTTCAACTGCTAACCACGTCTAACTGGAATGAGATGGGGAGATGGGGACATGAATGCAACACGTGTGTGGTATGAAGGTACATGGACTTCAAATGCTAACCACGTCTAACTGGAATGAGATGGGGAGATGGGGACATGAATGCAACACTTGTGTGGTATGAAGGTACATGGACTTCAATTGCTAACCTCGTCTAACTGGAATGAGATGGGGAGATGGGGACATGAATGCAACACGTGTGTGGTATGAAGGTACATGGACTTCAACTGCTAACCACGTCTAACTGGAATGAGATGGGGAGATGGGAGATGGGGACATGGGGACATGAATGCAACACGTGTGTGGTATGAAGGTACATGGACTTCAACTGCTAACCACGTCTAACTGGAATGAGATTGGGAGATGGGGACATGGGGACATGAATGCAACACGTGTGTGGTATGAAGGTACATGGACTTCAACTGCTAACCACGTCTAACTGGAATGAGATGAGGAGATGGGGACATGGGGACATGAATGCAACACGTGTGTGGTATGAAGGTACATGGACTTCAACTGCTAACCACGTCTAACTGGAATGAGATGGGGAGATGGGGACATGGGGACATGAATGCAACACATGTGTGGTTTGAAGGTACATGGACTTCAACTGCTAACCACGTCTAACTGGAATGAGATGGGGAGATGGGGACATGGGGACATGAATGCAACACGTGTGTGGTATGAAGGTACATGGACTTCAACTGCTAACCACGTCTAACTGGAATGAGATGGGGAGATGGGGACATGGGGACATGAATGCAACACGTGTGTGGTTTGAAGGTACATGGACTTCAACTGCTAACCACGTCTAACTGGAATGAGATGGGGAGATGGGGAGATGGGGACATGAATGCAACACGTGTGTGGTATGAAGGTACATGGACTTCAACTGCTAACCACGTCTAACTGGAATGAGATGGGGAGATGGGGAGATGGGGACATTAATGCAACACGTGTGTGGTATGAAGGTACATGGACTTCAACTGCTAACCACGTCTAACTGGAATGAGATGGGGAGATGGGGACATGAATGCAACACGTGTGTGGTATGAAGGTACATGGACTTCAACTGCTAACCACGTCTAACTGGAATGAGATGGGGAGATGAGGAGATGGGGACATGAATGCAACACGTGTGTGGTATGAAGGTATATGGACTTCAACTGCTAACCACGTCTAACTGGAATGAGATGGGGAGATGGGGAGATGGGGACATGAATGCAACACGTGTGTGGTATGAAGGTACATGGACTTCAACTGCTAACCACGTCTAACTGGAATGAGATGGGGAGATGGGGAGATGAATGCAAGACGTGTGTGGTATGAAGGTACATGGACTTCAACTGCTAACCTCGTCTAACTGGAATGAGATGGGGAGATGGGTAGATGGGGACATGAATGCAACACGTGTGTAGTATGAAGGTACATGGACTTCAACTGCTAACCACATCTAACTTGGATGAGATGGGGAAATGGGGACATGAATGCAACACATGTGTGGTATGAAGGTACATGGACTTCAATTGCTAACCTCGTCTAACTGGAATGAGATGGGGAGATGGGGAGATGGGGACGTGAATGCAACACGTGTGTGGTATGAAGGTACATGGACTTCAACTGCTAACCACGTCTAACTGGAATGAGATGGGGAGATGGGAGATGGGGACATGGGGACATGAATGCAACACGTGTGTGGTATGAAGGTACATGGACTTCAACTGCTAACCACGTCTAACTGGAATGAGATTGGGAGATGGGGACATGGGGACATGAATGCAACACGTGTGTGGTATGAAGGTACATGGACTTCAACTGCTAACCACGTCTAACTGGAATGAGATGGGGAGATGGGGACATGGGGACATGAATGCAACACATGTGTGGTATGAAGGTACATGGACTTCAACTGCTAACCACGTCTAACTGGAATGAGATGGGGAGATGGGGACATGGGGACATGAATGCAACACGTGTGTGGTATGAAGGTACATGGACTTCAACTGCTAACCACGTCTAACTGGAATGAGATGGGGAGATGGGGACATGGGGACATGAATGCAACACGTGTGTGGTTTGAAAGTACATGGACTTCAACTGCTAACCACGTCTAACTGGAATGAGATGGGGAGATGGGGACATGGGGACATGAATGCAACACGTGTGTGGTATGAAGGTACATGGACTTCAACTGCTAACCACGTCTAACTGGAATGAGATGGGGAGATGGGGAGATGGGGACATGAATGCAACACGTGTGTGGTATGAAGGTACATTGACTTCAACTGCTAACCACGTCTAACTGGAATGAGATGGGGAGATGGGGACATGGGGACATGAATGCAACACATGTGTGGTATGAAGGTACATGGACTTCAACTGCTAACCACGTCTAACTGGAATGAGATGTGGAAATGGGGACATGAATGCAACACATGTGTGGTATGAAGGTACATGGACTTCAATTGCTAACCTCGTCTAACTGGAATGAGATGGGGAGATGGGGAGATGGGGACGTGAATGCAACACGTGTGTGGTATGAAGGTACATGGACTTCAACTGCTAACCACGTCTAACTGGAATGAGATGGGGAGATGGGAGATGGGGACATGGGGACATGAATGCAACACGTGTGTGGTATGAAGGTACATGGACTTCAACTGCTAACCACGTCTAACTGGAATGAGATTGGGAGATGGGGACATGGGGACATGAATGCAACACGTGTGTGGTATGAAGGTACATGGACTTCAACTGCTAACCACGTCTAACTGGAATGAGATGGGGAGATGGGAGATGGGGACATGGGGACATGAATGCAACACGTGTGTGGTATGAAGGTACATGGACTTCAACTGCTAACCACGTCTAACTGGAATGAGATTGGGAGATGGGGACATGGGGACATGAATGCAACACGTGTGTGGTATGAAGGTACATGGACTTCAACTGCTAACCACGTCTAACTGGAATGAGATGGGGAGATGGGGACATGGGGACATGAATGCAACACGTGTGTGGTTTGAAAGTACATGGACTTCAACTGCTAACCACGTCTAACTGGAATGAGATGGGGAGATGGGGACATGGGGACATGAATGCAACACGTGTGTGGTATGAAGGTACATGGACTTCAACTGCTAACCACGTCTAACTGGAATGAGATGGGGAGATGGGGAGATGGGGACATGAATGCAACACGTGTGTGGTATGAAGGTACATTGACTTCAACTGCTAACCACGTCTAACTGGAATGAGATGGGGAGATGGGGACATGGGGACATGAATGCAACACATGTGTGGTATGAAGGTACATGGACTTCAACTGCTAACCACGTCTAACTGGAATGAGATGTGGAGATGGGGACATGGGGACATGGGAACATGGGGACATGGGGACATGGGGACATGGGGACATGAATGCAACACGTGTGTGGTATGAAGGTACATGGACTTCAACTGCTAACCACGTCTAACTGGAATGAGATGGGGACATGGGGACATGGGGACATGAATGCAACACTTGTGTGGTATGAAGGTACATGGACCTCAACTGCTAACCACGTCTAACTGGAATGAGATGGGGAGATGGGGAGATGGGGAGATGGGGACATGGGGACATGGGGACATGAATGCAACATGTGTGTGGTATGAAGGTACATGGACTTCAACTGCTAACCACGTCTAACTGGAATGAGATGGGGAGATGGGGAGATGAATGCAACACGTGTGTGGTATGAAGGTACATGGACTTCAACTGCTAACCACGTCTAACTGGAATGAGATGGGGACATGGGGAGATGGGGACATGAATGCAACACGTGTGTCGTATGAAGGTACATGGACTTCAACTGCTAACCACGTCTAACTGGAATGAGATGGTGACATGGGGACATGGGGACATGGGGACATGGGGACATGGGGACATGAATGCAACACATGTGTGGTATGAAGGTACATGGACTTCAACTGCTAACCACTTCAAACTGGGGGGAGATGGGGATATGGGGACATGAATGCAACACGTGTGTGGTATGAAGGTACATGAACTTCAACTGCTAACCACGTCTAACTGGAATGAGATGGGGACATGGGGACATGAATGCAACACGTGTGTGGTATGAAGGTACATGGACTTCAACTGCTAACCACGTCTCACTGGAATGAGATGGGGACATCGGGAGATGGGGACATGAATGCAACACGTGTGTGGTATGAAGGTACATGGACTTCAACTGCTAACCACGTCTAACTGGAATGAGATGGGGAGATGGGGACATGGGGACATGAATGCAACACGTGTGTGGTATGAAGGTACATGGACTTCAACTGCTAACCACGTCTAACTGGAATGAAATGGGGACATGGGGACATGAATGCAACACGTGTGTGGTATGAAGGTACATGGACTTCATCTGCTAACCACGTCTAACTGGAATGAGATGGGGACATGGGGACATGAATGCAACACGTGTGTGGTATGAAGGTACATGGACTTCAACTGCTAACCACGTCTAACTGGAATGAGATGGGGACATGGGGGGATGGGGAGATGGGGAGATGGGGACACGGGGACATGGGAACATGGGGACATGAATGCAACACATGGGTGGTTTGAAGGTACATGGACTTCAACTGCTAACCACGTCTAACTGGAATGAGATGGGGAGATGGGGACATGAATGCAACACGTGTGTGGTATGAAGGTACATGGACTTCAACTGCTAACCACGTCTAACTGGAATGAGATGGGGACATGGGGACATGGGCACATGGGGACATGGGGAGATGAATGCAACACGTGTGTGGTATGAAGGTACATGGACTTCAACTGCTAACCAAGTCTAACTGGAATGAGATGGGGAGATGGGGACATGAATGCAACACGTGTGTGGTATGAAGGTACATGGACTTCAACTGCTAACCACGTCTAACTGGAATGAGATGGGGAGATGGGGAGATGGGGACATGGGGACATGAATGCAACACGTGTGTGGTATGAAGGTACATGGACTTCAACTGCTAACCACGTCTAACTGGAATGAGATGGGGAGATGGGGACATGAATGCAACACGTGTGTGGTATGAAGGTACATGGACTTCAACTGCTAACCACGTCTAACTGGAATGAGATGGGGAGATGGGGACATGAATGCAACACGTGTGTGGTATGAAGGTACATGGACTTCAACTGCTAACCACGTCTAACTGGAATGAGATGGGGAGATGGGGAGATGGGGACATGAATGCAACACGTGTGTGGTATGAAGGTACATGGACTTCAACTGCTAACCACGTCTAACTGGAATGAGATGGGGAGATGGGGAGATGAATGCAACACGTGTGTGGTATGAAGGTACATGGACTTCAACTGCTAACCACGTCTAACTGGAATGAGATGGGGAGATGGGGACATGAATGCAACACGTGTGTGGTATGAAGGTGCATGGACTCCAATTGCTAACCTCGTCTAACTGGAATGAGATGGGGAGATCGGTAGATGGGGACATGAATGCAACACGTGTGTAGTAAGAAGGTACATGGACTTCAACTGCTAACCACATCTAACTTTCATGAAATGGGGAAATGGGGACATGAATGCAACACGTGTGTGGTATGAAGGTACATGGACTTCAACTGCTAACCACGTCTAACTGGAATGAGATGGGTAGATGGGGACATGAATGCAACACGTGTGTGGTATGAAGGTACATGGACTTCAAATGCTAACCACGTCTAACTGGAATGAGATGGGGAGATGGGGACATGAATGCAACACTTGTGTGGTATGAAGGTATATGGACTTCAATTGCTAACCTCGTCTAACTGGAATGAGATGGGGAGATGCGGACATGAATGCAACACGTGTGTGGTATGAAGGTACATGGACTTCAACTGCTAACCACGTCTAACTGGAATGAGATGGGGAGATGAATGCAACACGTGTGTGGTATGAAGGTACATGGACTTCAACTGCTAACCACGTCTAACTGGAATGAGATGGGGAGATGGGGACATGGGGACATGAATGCAACACGTGTGTGGTTTGAAAGTACATGGACTTCAACTGCTAACCACGTCTAACTGGAATGAGATGGGGAGATGGGGACATGGGGACATGAATGCAACACGTGTGTGGTTTGAAGGTACATGGACTTCAACTGCTAACCACGTCTAACTGGAATGAGATGGGGAGATGGGGACATGGGGACATGAATGCAACACGTGTGTGGTATGAAGGTACATGGACTTCAACTGCTAACCACGTCTAACTGGAATGAGATGGGGAGATGGGGACATGGGGACATGAATGCAACACGTGTGTGGTATGAAGGTACATGGACTTCAACTGCTAACCACGTCTAACTGGAATGAGATGGGGAGATGGGGACATGGGGACATGAATGCAACACGTGTGTGGTAAGAAGGTACATGGACTTCAACTGCTAACCACGTCTAACTGGAATGAGATGGGGAGATGGGGACATGGGGACATGATTGCAACACGTGTGTGGTTTGAAGGTACGTGGACTTGAACTGCTAACCACGTCTAACTGGAATGAGATGGGGAGATGGGGAGATGGGGACATGAATGCAACACGTGTGTGGTATGAAGGTACATGGACTTCAACTGCTAACCACGTCTAACTGGAATGAGATGGGGAGATGGGGAGATGGGGACATGAATGCAACACGTGTGTGGTATGAAGGTACATGGACTTCAACTGATAACCACGTCTAACTGGAATGAGATGGGGAGATGGGGACATGGGGACATGGGGACATGAATGCAACACATGTGTGGTATGAAGGTACATGGACTTCAACTGCTAACCACGTCTAACTGGAATGAGATGGGGAGATGGGGACATGAATGCAACACGTGTGTGGTATGAAGGTACATGGACTTCAACTGCTAACCACGTCTCACTGGAATGAGATGGGGACATGGGGACATGAATGCAACACTTGTGTGGTATGAAGGTACATGGACTTCAACTGCTAACCACGTCTAACTGGAATGAGATGGGGAGATGGGGAGATAGGGACATGAATGCAACACATGTGTGGTATGAAGGTACATTGACTTCAACTGCTAACCACGTCTAACTGGAATGAGATGGGGAGATTGCGACATGAATGCAACACGTGTGTGATATGAAGGTACATTGACTTCAACTGCTAACCACGTCTAACTGGAATGAGATGGGGACATGGGGAGATGGGGAGATGGGGACGTGAATGCAACACGTGTGTGGTATGAAGGTACATTGACTTCAACTGCTAACCACGTCTAACTGGAATGAGATTGGGAGATGGTGACATGGGGACATGAATGCAACACGTGTGTGGTATGAAGGTACATGGACTTCAACTGCTAACCACGTCTAACTGGAATGAGATTGGGAGATGGGGACATGGGGACATGAATGCAACACGTGTGTGGTATGAAGGTACATGGACTTCAACTGCTAACCACGTCTAACTGGAATGAGACGGGGAGATGGGGAGATGGGGACATGAATGCAACACGTGTGTGGTATGAAGGTACATGGACTTCAACTGCTAACCACGTCTAACTGGAATGAGACGGGGAAATGGGGACATGGGGACATGAATGCAACACGTGTGTGGTATGAAGGTACATGGACTTCAACTGCTAACCACGTCTAACTGGAATGAGATGGGGAGATGGGGACATGGGGAGATCTGGAGATGGGGACATGAATGCAACACGTGTGTGGTATGAAGGTACATGGACTTCAACTGCTAACCACGTCTAACTGGAATGAGATGGGGAGATGGGGACATGGGGACATGAATGCAACACGTGTGTGGAATGAAGGTACATGGACTTCAACTGCTAACCACGTCTAACTGGAATGAGATGGGGAGATGCGGAGATGGGGACATGAATGCAACACGTGTGTGGAATGAAGGTACATGGACTTCAACTGCTAACCACGTCTAACTGGAATGAGATGGGGAGATGGGGACATGGGGACATGAATGCAACACGTGTGTGGTATGAAGGTACATGGACTTCAACTGCTAACCACGTCTAACTGGAATGAGATGGGGCGATGGGGACATGGGGACATGAATGCAACACGTGTGTGGTATGAAGGTACATGGACTTCAACTGCTAACCACGTCTAACTGGAATGAGATGGGGACATGGGGACATGGGGAGATGGGGACATGGGGACATGAATGCAACACGTGTGTGGTATGAAGGTACATGGACTTCAACTGCTAACCACGTCTAACTGGAATGAGATGGGGAGATGGGGAGATGGGGAGATGGGGACATGAATGCAACACATGTGTGGTATGAAGGTACATGGACTTCAACTGCTAACCACTTCTAACGGGAATGAGATGGGGAGATGGGGACATGAATGCAATACGTGTGTGGTATGAAGGTACATGGACTTCAACTGCTAACCACTTCTAACTGGAATGAGATGGGGAGATGGGGAGATGGGGACATGAATGCAACACGTGTGTGGTATGAAGGTACATGGACTTTAACTGCTAACCACTTCTAACTGGAATGAGATGGGGAGATGGGAAGATGGGGATATGGGGAGATGGGGACATGAATGCAACACGTGTGTGGTATGAAGGTACATGGACTTCAACTGCTAACCACTTCTAACTGGAATGAGATGGGAACATGGGGACATGAATGCAACACGTGTGTGGTATGAAGGTACATGGACTTCAACTGCTAACCACGTCTAACTGGAATGAGATGGGGACATGGGGACATGGGGACATGAATGCAACACGTGTGTGGTATGAAGGTACATGGACTTCAACGGCTAACCACGTCTAACTGGAATGAGATGGGGAGATGGGGACATGGGGAGATGGGGACATGAATGCAACACGTGTGTGGTATGAAGGTACATGGACTTCAACTGCTAACCACGTCTAACTGAATGAGATGGGGAGATAGGGAGATGGGGACATGAATGCAACACGTGTGTGGTATGAAGGTACATGGAGTTCAACTGCTAACCACGTCTAACTGGAATGAGATGGGGACATGGGGAGATGGGGACATGAATGCAACACGTGTGTGGTATGAAGGTACATGGACTTCAACTGCTAACCACGTCTAACTGGAATGAGATGGGGACATGGGGACATGGGGAGATGGGGAGATGGGGAGATGAATGCAACACGTGTGTGGTATGAAGTTACATGGACTTCAACTGCTAACCACGTCTAACTGGAATGAGATGGGGACATGGGGACATGAATGCAACACGTGTGTGGTATGAAGGTACATGGACTTCAACTGCTAACCACGTCTAACTGGAATGAGATGGTGACATGGGGACATGAATGCAACACATGTGTGGTATGAAGGTACATGGACTTCAACTGCTAACCACGTCTAACTGGAATCAGATGGGGACATGGGGACATGAATGCAACACGTGTGTGGTATGAAGGTACATGGACTTCAACTGCTAACCACGTCTAACTGGAATGAGATGGGGACATGGGGAGATGGGGAGATGGGGACATGAATGCAACACGTGTGTGGTATGAAGGTACATGGACTTCAACTGCTAACCACGTCTAACTGGAATCAGATGGGGACATTGGGACATGGGGACCTGAATGCAACACGTGTGTTGTATGAAGGTACATGGACTTCAACTGCTAACCACGTCTAACTGGAATGAGATGGGGACATGGGGACATGGGTACATGATTGCAACACGTGTGTGATATGTAGGTACATGGACTTCAACTGCTAACCACGTCTAACTGGAATGAGATGGGGACATGGGGACATGGGGACATGAATGCAACACATGTGTGGTATGAAGGTACATGGACTTCAACTGCTAACCATGTCTAACTGGAATGAGATGGGGACATGGGGACATGGGGAGATGGGGACATGAATGCAACATGTGTGTGGTATGAAGGTACATGGACTTCAACTGCTAACCACGTCTAACTGGAATGAGATGGGGACATGGGGACATGGGGACATGGGGACATGAATGCAACACGTTTGTGGTATGAAGGTACATGGACTTCAACTGCTAACCACGTCTTACTGGAATGAGATGGGGACATGGGGACATGAATGCAACACGTGTGTGGTTTGAAGGTACATGGGCTTCAACTGCTAACCACGTCTAACTGGAATGAGATGGGGAGATGTGGAGATGGGGACATGAATGCAACACGTGTGTGGTATGAAGGTACATGGACTTCAACTGCTAACCACGTCTAACTGGAATGAGATGGGGAGATGGGGAGATGAATGCAACACGTGTGTGGTATGAAGGTACATGGACTTCAACTGCTAACCACGTCTAACTGGAATGAGATGGGGAAATGGGGACATGGGGACATGAATGCAACACGTGTGTGGTATGAAGGTACATGGACTTCAACTGCTAACCACGTCTAACTGGAATGAGATGGGGACATGGGGACATGAATGCAACACATGTGTGGAATGAAGGTACATGGACTTCAACTGCTAACCACGTCTAACTGGAATGAGATGGGGAGATGGGGACATGAATGCAACACGTGTGTGGTATGAAGGTACATGGACTTCAACTGCTAACCACGTCTAACTGGAATGAGATGGGGAGATGGGGAGATGAATGCAACACGTGTGTGGTATGAAGGTACATGGACTTCAACTGCTAACCACGTCTAACTGGAATGAGATGGGGACATGGGGAGATGGGAAGATGGGGAGATGGGGAGATGGGGAGATGAAGGCAACACTTGTGTGGTATGAAGGTACATGGACTTCAACTGCTAACCACTTCTAACTGGAATGAGATGGGGAGATGGGGAGATGGGGACATGAATGCAACACGTGTGTGGTATGAATGTACATGGACTTCAACTGCTAACCACTTCTAACTGGAATGAGATGGGGAGATGGGGACATGAATGCAACACATGTGTGGTATGAACCACTTCTAACTGGAATGAGATGGGGAGATGGGAAGATGGGGAGATGGGGAGATGGGGACATGAATGCAACACGTGTGTGGTATGAAGGTACATGGACTTCAACTGCTAACCACTTCTAACTGGAATGAGATGGGGAAATGGGGACATGAATGCAACACGTGTGTGGTATGAACCACTTCTAACTGGAATGAGATGGGGAGATGGGAAGATGGGGAGATGGGGACATGGGGAGATGGGGACATGAATGCAACACGTGTGTGGTATGAATGTACATGGACTTCAACTGCTAACCACTTCTAACTGGAATGAGATGGGGAGATGGGGAGATGGGGACATGAATGCAACACGTGTGTGGTATGAACCACTTCTAACTGGAATGAGATGGGGAGATGGGAAGATGGGGAGATGGGGACATGAATGCAACACGTGTGTGGTATGAAGGTACATGGACTTCAACTGCTAACCACTTCTAAATGGAATGAGATGGGGAGATGGGGAGATGGGGACATGAATGCAACATGTGTGTGGTATGAAGGCACATGGACTTCAACTGCTAACCACGTCTAACTGGAATGAGATGGGGACATGGGGACATGGGGAGATGGGGACATGAATGCAACACTTGTGTAGTATGAAGGTACATGGACTTCAACTGCTAACCATGTCTAACTGGAATGAGATGGGGACATGGGGACATGGGGACATGAATGCAACACGTGTGTGGTATGAAGGTACATGGACTTCAACTGCTAACCACTTCTAACTGGAATGAGATGGGGACATGGGGACATGAATGCAACACGTGTGTGGTATGAAGGTACATGGACTTCAACTGCTAACCACATCTAACTGGAATGAGATGGGGACATGGGGACATGGGGACATGGGGACATGGGGACATGGGGACATGAATGCAACACGTGTGTGGTATGAAGGTACATGGACTTCAACTGCTAACCACGTATAACTGGAATGAGATGGGGACATGGGGACATGGGGACATGGGGACATGGGGACATGGGGACATGAATGCAACACTTGTGTGGTTTGAAGGTACATGGACTTCAACTGCTAACCACATCTAACTGGAATGAGATGGGGAGATGGGGAGATGGGGAGATGAATGCAACACGTGTGTGGTATGAAGGTACATGGACTTCAACTGCTAACCACATCTAACTGGAATGAGATGGGGACATGGGGACATGGGGACATGAATGCAACACGTGTGTGGTATGAAGGTACATGGACTTCAACGGCTAACCACGTCTAACTGGAATGAGATGGGGAGATGCGGAGATGGGGACATGGGGACACGGGGACATGGGGAGATGGGGAGATGGGGACATGAATACAACACGTGTGTGGTATGAAGGTACATGGACTTCAACTGCTAACCACGTCTAACTGGAATGAGATGGGGACATGGGGACATGAATGAAATTCGTGTGTGGTATGAAGGTACATGGACTTCAACTGCTAACCACGTCTAACTGGAATGAGATGGGGACATGGGGACATGAATGCAACACGTGTGTGGTATGAAGGTACATGGACTTCAACTGCTAACCACGTCTAACTGGAATGAGATGGGGAGATGGGGAGATGAATACAACACGTGTGTGGTATGAAGGTACATGGACTTCAACTGCTAACCACGTCTAACTGGAATGAGATGGGGACATGGGGAAATGGGGAGATGGGGACATGAATGCAACACGTGTGTGGTATGAAGGTACATGGACTTCAACTGCTAACCACTTCTAACTGGAATGAGATGGGGACATGGGGACATGAATGCTACATGTGTGTGGTATGAAGGTACATGGACTTCAACTGCTAACCACTTCTAACTGGGGGGAGATGGGGAGATGGGGACATGGGGACATGAATGCAACACGTGTGTGGAATGAAGGTACATGGACTTCAACTGCTAACCACTTCTAACTGGAATGAGATGGGGACATGGGGACATGAATGCAACACGTGTGTGTATGAAGGTACATGGACTTTAACTGCAAACCACTTCTAACTGGAATGAGATGGGGACATGGGGACATGAATGCAACACGTGTGTGGTATGAAGGTACATGGACTTCAACTGCTAACCACGTCTAACTGGAATGAGATGGGGACATGGGGACATGGGGAGATGGGGACATGAATGCAACACGTGTGTGGTATGAAGGTACATGGACTTCAACTGCTAACCACGTCTAACTGGAATGAGATGGGGAGATGGGGACATGAATGCAACACGTGTGTGGTATGAAGGTACATGGACTTCAACTGCTAACCACGTCTAACTGGAATGAGATGGGGACATGGGTACATGGGGACATGAATGCAACACGTGTGTGGTATGAAGGTACATGGACTTCAACTGCTAACCACGTCTAACTGGAACGAGATGGGGCGATGGGGCGATGGGGACATGGGGACATGAATGCAACACGTGTGTGGTATGAAGGTACATGGACTTCAACTGCTAACCACGTCTAACTGGAATGAGATGGGGAGATGGGGACATGAATGCAACACGTGTGTGGTATGAAGGTACTTGGACTTCAACTGCTAACCACGTCTAACTGGAATGAGATGGGGAGATGGGGAGATGAATGCAACACGTGTGTGGTATGAAGGTACATGGACTTCAACTGCTAACCACGTCTAACTGGGATGAGATGGGGACATGGGGAGATGGGGAGATGGGAAGATGGGGAGATGGGGAGATGAGAAGATGGGGAGATGGGGAGATGAATGCAACATGTGTGTGGTATGAAGGTACATGGACTTCAACTGCTAACCACTTCTAACTGGAATGAGATGGGGAGATGGGGAGATGGAGACATGAATGCAACACGTGTGTGGTATGAATGTACATGGACTTCAACTGCTAACCACTTCTAACTGGAATGAGATGGGGAGATGGGGAAATGGGGACATGGGGACATGAATGCAACACGTGTGTGGTATGAATGTACATGGACTTCAACTGCTAACCACTTCTAACTGGAATGAGATGGGGAGATGGGGACATGAATGCAACACGTGTGTGGTATGAACCACTTCTAACTGGAATGAGATGGGGAGATGGGAAGATGGGGAGATGGGGACATGAATGCAACACGTGTGTGGTATGAAGGTACATGGACTTCAACTGCTAACCACTTCTAAATGGAATGAGATGGGGAGATGGGGACATGAATGCAACATGTGTGTGGTATGAAGGCACATGGACTTCAACTGCTAACCACGTCTAACTGGAATGAGATGGGGACATGGGGAGATGGGGACATGAATGCAACACTTGTGTGGTATGAAGGTACATGGACTTCAACTGCTAACCATGTCTAACTGGAATGAGATGGGGACATGGGGACATGAATGCAACACGTGTGGGGTATGAAGGTACATGGACTTCAACTGCTAACCACTTCTAACTGGGGGGAGATGGGGACATGGGGACATGGGGACATGAATGCAACACATGTGTGGTATGAAGGTACATGGACTTCAACTGCTAACCACTTCTAACTGGAATGAGATGGGGACATGGGGACATGAATGCAACACGTGTGTGGTATGAAGGTACATGGACTTCAACTGCTAACCACATCTAACTGGAATGAGATGGGGACATGGGGACATGAATGCAACACGTGTGTGGTATGAAGGTACATGGACTTCAACTGCTAACCACGTCTAACTGGAATGAGATGGGGACATGGGGACATGGGGACATGAATGCAACACTTGTGTGGTTTGAAGGTACATGGACTTCAACTGCTAACCACGTCTAACTGGAATGAGATGGGGAGATGGGGAGATGGGGACATGAATGCAACACGTGTGTGGTATGAAGGTACATGGACTTCAACTGCTAACCACATCTAACTGGAATGAGATAGGGACATGGGGACATGGGGACATGAATGCAACACGTGTGTGGTATGAAGGTACATGGACTTCAACTGCTAACCACGTCTAACTGGAATGAGATGGGGACATGGGGACATGAATGCAACACGTGTGTGGTATGAAGGTACATGGACATCAACTGCTAACCACGTCTAACTGGAATGAGATGGGGAGATGGGGAGATGGGGACATGGGGACACGGGGACATGGGGAGATGGGGAGATGGGGACATGAATGCAACACGTGTGTGGTATGAAGGTACATGGACTTCAACTGCTAACCACGTCTAACTGGAATGAGATGGGGACATGGGGACATGGGGACATGAATGCAATACGTGTGTGGTATGAAGGTACATGGACTTCAACTGCTAACCACGTCTAACTGGAATGAGAAGGGGACATGGGGACATGAATGCAACACGTGTGTGGTATGAAGGTACATGGACATCAACTGCTAACCACGTCTAACTGGAATGAGATGGGGAGATGGGGAGATGGGGAGATGAATGCAACACTTGTGTGGTATGAAGGTACATGGACTTCAACTGCTAACCACGTCTAACTGGAATGAGATGGGGACATGGGGAAATGGGGAGATGGGGACATGAATGCAACACGTGTGTGGTATGAAGGTACATGGACTTCAACTGCTAACCACTTCTAACTGGAATGAGATGGGGACATGGGGACATGAATGCTACACGTGTGTGGTATGAAGGTACATGGACTTCAACTGCTAACCACTTCTAACTGGGGGGAGATGGGGAGATGGGGACATGGGGACATGAATGCAACACGTGTGTGGTATGAAGGTACATGGACTTCAACTGCAAACCACTTCTAACTGGAATGAGATGGGGACATGGGGACATGAATGCAACACGTGTGTGGTATGAAGGTACATGGACTTCAACTGCTAACCACGTCTAACTGGAATGAGATGGGGACATGGGGAGATGGGGAGATGGGGAGATGGGAAGATGGGAAGATGGGGAGATGAATGCAACACGTGTGTGGTATGAAGGTACATGGACTTCAACTGCTAACCACTTCTAACTGGAATGAGATGGGGAGATGGGGAGATGGAGACATGAATGCAACACGTGTGTGGTATGAATGTACATGGACTTCAACTGCTAACCACTTCTAACTGGAATGAGATGGGGAGATGGGGAGATGGGGACATGAATGCAACACGTGTGTGGTATGAATGTACATGGACTTCAACTGCTAACCACTTCTAACTGGAATGAGATGGGGAGATGGGGACATGAATGCAACACGTGTGTGGTATGAACCACTTCTAACTGGAATGAGATGGGGAGATGGGAAGATGGGGAGATGGGGAGATTGGGACATGAATGCAACACGTGTGTGGTATGAAGGTACATGGACTTCAACTGCTAACCACTTCTAACTGGAATGAGATGGGGAGATGGGGAAATGGAGACATGAATGCAACACGTGTGTGGTATGAAGGTACATGGACTTCAACTGCTAACCACTTCTAACTGGAATGAGATGGGGAGATGGGGAGATGGGGACATGAATGCAACACGTGTGTGGTATGAATGTACATGGACTTCAACTGCTAACCACTTCTAACTGGAATGAGATGGGGACATGGGGAGATGGGGAGATGGGGACATGAATGCAACACGTGTGTGGTATAAAGGTACATTGACTTCAACTGCTAACCACGTCTAACTGGAATGAGATGGGGACATGGGGAGATGGGGACATGAATGCAAAACGTGTGTGGTATGAAGGTACATTGACTTCAACTGCTATCCATGTCTAACTGGAATGAGATGGGGACATGGGGACATGGGGAGATGGGGAGATGAATGCAACATGTGTGTGGAATGAAGGTACATGGACTTCAACTGCTAACCACGTCTAACTGGAATGAGATGGGGAGATGGGGACATGAATGCAACACGTGTGTGGTATGAAGGTACATGGACTTCAACTGCTAACCACGTCTAACTGGAATGAGATGGGGAGATGGGGACATGAATTCAACACGTGTGTGGTATGAAGGTACATGGACTTCAACTGCTAACCACGTCTAACTGGAATGAGATGGGGAGATGGGGACATGAATGCAACACGTGTGTGGTATGAAGGTACATGGACTTCAACTGCTAACCACGTCTAACTGGAATGAGATGGGGAGATGGGGACATGAATGCAACACGTGTGTGGTATGAAGGTACATGGACTTCAACTGCTAACCACGTCTAACTGGAATGAGATGGGGAGATGGGGACATGAATGCAACACGTGTGTGGTATGAAGGTACATTGACTTCTACTGCTAACCACGTCTAACTGGAATGAGATGGGGACATGGGGAGATGGGGACATGAATGCAACACGTGTGTGGTATGAAGGTACATGGACTTCAACTGCTAACCACGTCTAACTGGAATGAGATGGGGACATGGGGACATGGTGACATGAATGCAACACGTGTGTGGTATGAAGGTACATGGACTTCAACTGCTAACCACGTCTAACTGGAATGAGATGGGGACATGGGGAGATGGGGACATGGGGACATGAATGCAACACGTGTTTGGTATGAAGGTACATGGACTTCAACTGCTAACCACGTATAACTGGAATGAGATGGGGACATGGGGACATGGGGACATGGGGACATGAATGCAAAATGTGTGTGGTATGAAGGTACATGGACTTCAACTGCTAACCACGTCTAACTGGAATGAGATGGGGACATGGGGAGATGGGGAGATGGGGAGATGGGGACATGGGGACATGGGGACATGGGGACATGGGGACATGGGGACATGAATGCAACAAGTGTGTGGTATGAAGGTACATGGACTTCAACTGCTAACCACGTCTAACTGGAATGACATGGGGACATGGGGACATGAATGCAACATGTGTGTGGTATGAAGGTACATGGACTTCAACTGCTAACCACGTCTAACTGGAATGAGATGGGGACATGGGGAAATGGGGACATGAATGCAACACGTGTGTGGTATGAAGGTACATGGACTTCAACTGCTAACCACGTCTAACTGGAATGAGATGGGGAGATGGGGAGATGGGGACATGAATGCAACACGTGTGTGGAATGAAGGTACATTGACTTCTACTGCTAACCACGTCTAACTGGAATGAGATGGGGACATGAATGCAACACGTGTGTGGTATGAAGGTACATGGACTTCAACTGCTAACCACGTCTAACTGGAATGAGATGGGGACATGGGGACATGGTGACATGAATACAACACGTGTGTGGTATGAAGGTACATGGACTTCAACTGCTAACCACGTCTAACTGGAATGAGATGGGGACATGGGGAGATGGGGACATGGGGACATGAATGCAACACGTGTTTGGTATGAAGGTACATGGACTTCAACTGCTAACCACGTCTAACTGGAATGAGATGGGGACATGGGGACATGGGGACATGAATGCAAAATGTGTGTGGTATGAAGGTACATGGACTTCAACTGCTAACCACGTCTAACTGGAATGAGATGGGGACATGGGGACATGGGGACATGAATGCAACACGTGTGGTATGAAGGTACATGGACTTCAACTGCTAACCACGTCTAACTGGAATGAGATGGGGACATGGGGAGATGGGGAGATGGGGAGATGGGGAGATGGGGAGATGGGGACATGAATGCAACAAGTGTGTGGTATGAAGGTACAAGGACTTCAACTGCTAACCACGTCTAACTGGAATGAGATGGGGACATGGGGACATGGGGACATGAATGCAACACGTGTGTGGTATGAAGATACATGGACTTCAACTGCTAACCACGTCTAACTGGAATGAGATGGGGACATCGGGACATGGGGAGATGGGGACATGAATGCAACACGTTTGTGGTATGAAGGTACATGGACTTCAACTGCTAACCACGTCTAACTGGAATGACATGGGGACATGGGGACATGAATGCAACATGTGTGTGGTATGAAGGTACATGGACTTCAACTGCTAACCACGTCTAACTGGAATGAGATGGGGACATGGGGAAATGGGGACATGAATGCAACACGTGTGTGGTATGAAGGTACATGGACTTCAACTGCTAACCACGTCTAACTGGAATGAGATGGGGAGATGGGGAGATGGGGACATGAATGCAACACGTGTGTGGAATGAAGGTACATGGACTTCAACTGCTAACCACGTCTAACTGGAATGAGATGGGGACATGGGGAGATGGGGACATGGGGACATGAATGCAACACGTGTGTGGTATGAAGGTACATGGACTTCAACTGCTAACCACGTCTAACTGGAATGAGATGGGGAGATGGGGGGATGGGGAGATGGGGAGATGGGGACATGAATGCAACACATGTGTGGTATGAAGGTACATGGACTTCAACTGCTAACCACTTCTAACGGGAATGAGATGGGGAGATGGGGAGATGGGGACATGAACGCAATACGTGTGTGGTATGAAGGTACATGGACTTCAACTGCTAACCACTTCTAACTGGAATGAGATGGGGAGATAGGGAGATGGGGACATGAATGCAACACGTGTGTGGTATGAAGGTACATGGACTTCAACTGCTAACCACATCTAACTGGAATGAGATGGGGAGATGGGAAGATGGGGAGATGGGGAGATGGGGACATGAATGCAACACGTGTGTGGTATGAAGGTACATGGACTTCAACTGCTAACCACTTCTAACTGGAATGAGATGGGGACATGGGGACATGAATGCAACACGTGTGTGGTATGAAGATACATGGACTTCAACTGCTAACCACGTCTAACTGGAATGAGATGGGGACATGGGGACATGGGGAGATGGGGACATGAATGCAACACGTGTGTGGTAAGAAGGTACATGGACTTCAACTGCTAACCACGTCTAACTGAATGAGATGGGGAGATAGGGAGATGGGGACATGAATGCAACACGTGTTTGGTATGAAGGTACATGGACTTCAACTGCTAACCACGTATAACTGGAATGAGATGGGGACATGGGGACATGGGGACATGGGGACATGAATGCAAAATGTGTGTGGTATGAAGGTACATGGACTTCAACTGCTAACCACGTCTAACTGGAATGAGATGGGGACATGGGGAGATGGGGAGATGGGGAGATGGGGACATGGGGACATGGGGACATGGGGACATGGGGACATGGGGACATGAATGCAACAAGTGTGTGGTATGAAGGTACATGGACTTCAACTGCTAACCACGTCTAACTGGAATGACATGGGGACATGGGGACATGAATGCAACATGTGTGTGGTATGAAGGTACATGGACTTCAACTGCTAACCACGTCTAACTGGAATGAGATGGGGACATGGGGAAATGGGGACATGAATGCAACACGTGTGTGGTATGAAGGTACATGGACTTCAACTGCTAACCACGTCTAACTGGAATGAGATGGGGAGATGGGGAGATGGGGACATGAATGCAACACGTGTGTGGAATGAAGGTACATTGACTTCTACTGCTAACCACGTCTAACTGGAATGAGATGGGGACATGAATGCAACACGTGTGTGGTATGAAGGTACATGGACTTCAACTGCTAACCACGTCTAACTGGAATGAGATGGGGACATGGGGACATGGTGACATGAATACAACACGTGTGTGGTATGAAGGTACATGGACTTCAACTGCTAACCACGTCTAACTGGAATGAGATGGGGACATGGGGAGATGGGGACATGGGGACATGAATGCAACACGTGTTTGGTATGAAGGTACATGGACTTCAACTGCTAACCACGTCTAACTGGAATGAGATGGGGACATGGGGACATGGGGACATGAATGCAAAATGTGTGTGGTATGAAGGTACATGGACTTCAACTGCTAACCACGTCTAACTGGAATGAGATGGGGACATGGGGACATGGGGACATGAATGCAACACGTGTGGTATGAAGGTACATGGACTTCAACTGCTAACCACGTCTAACTGGAATGAGATGGGGACATGGGGAGATGGGGAGATGGGGAGATGGGGAGATGGGGAGATGGGGACATGAATGCAACAAGTGTGTGGTATGAAGGTACAAGGACTTCAACTGCTAACCACGTCTAACTGGAATGAGATGGGGACATGGGGACATGGGGACATGAATGCAACACGTGTGTGGTATGAAGATACATGGACTTCAACTGCTAACCACGTCTAACTGGAATGAGATGGGGACATCGGGACATGGGGAGATGGGGACATGAATGCAACACGTTTGTGGTATGAAGGTACATGGACTTCAACTGCTAACCACGTCTAACTGGAATGACATGGGGACATGGGGACATGAATGCAACATGTGTGTGGTATGAAGGTACATGGACTTCAACTGCTAACCACGTCTAACTGGAATGAGATGGGGACATGGGGAAATGGGGACATGAATGCAACACGTGTGTGGTATGAAGGTACATGGACTTCAACTGCTAACCACGTCTAACTGGAATGAGATGGGGAGATGGGGAGATGGGGACATGAATGCAACACGTGTGTGGAATGAAGGTACATGGACTTCAACTGCTAACCACGTCTAACTGGAATGAGATGGGGACATGGGGAGATGGGGACATGGGGACATGAATGCAACACGTGTGTGGTATGAAGGTACATGGACTTCAACTGCTAACCACGTCTAACTGGAATGAGATGGGGAGATGGGGGGATGGGGAGATGGGGAGATGGGGACATGAATGCAACACATGTGTGGTATGAAGGTACATGGACTTCAACTGCTAACCACTTCTAACGGGAATGAGATGGGGAGATGGGGAGATGGGGACATGAACGCAATACGTGTGTGGTATGAAGGTACATGGACTTCAACTGCTAACCACTTCTAACTGGAATGAGATGGGGAGATAGGGAGATGGGGACATGAATGCAACACGTGTGTGGTATGAAGGTACATGGACTTCAACTGCTAACCACATCTAACTGGAATGAGATGGGGAGATGGGAAGATGGGGAGATGGGGAGATGGGGACATGAATGCAACACGTGTGTGGTATGAAGGTACATGGACTTCAACTGCTAACCACTTCTAACTGGAATGAGATGGGGACATGGGGACATGAATGCAACACGTGTGTGGTATGAAGATACATGGACTTCAACTGCTAACCACGTCTAACTGGAATGAGATGGGGACATGGGGACATGGGGAGATGGGGACATGAATGCAACACGTGTGTGGTAAGAAGGTACATGGACTTCAACTGCTAACCACGTCTAACTGAATGAGATGGGGAGATAGGGAGATGGGGACATGAATGCAACACGTGTGTGGTATGAAGGTACATGGACTTCAACTGCTAACCACGTCTAACTGGAATGAGATGGGGACATGGGGAGATGGGGACATGAATGCAACACGTGTGTGGTATGAAGGTACATGGACTTCAACTGCTAACCACGTCTAACTGGAATGAGATGGGGACATGGGGACATGGGGAGATGGGGAGATGAATGCAACACGTGTGTGGTATGAAGGTACATGGACTTCAACTGCTAACCACGTCTAACTGGAATGAGATGGGGACATGGGGACATGAATGCAACACGTGTGTGGTATGAAGGTACATGGACTTCAACTGCTAACCACGTCTAACTGGAATGAGATGGGGACATGGGGAGATGGGGAGATGGGGACATGAATGCAACACGTGTGTGGTATGAAGGTACATGGACTTCAACTGCTAACCACGTCTAACTGGAATGAGATGGGGACATGGGGAGATGGGGACATGAATGCAACACGTGTGTGGTATGAAGGTACATGGACTTCAACTGCTAACCACATCTAACTGGAATGAGATAGGGACATGGGGACATGGGGACATGAATGCAACACGTGTGTGGTATGAAGGTACATGGACTTCAACTGCTAACCACGTCTAACTGGAATGAGATGGGGACATGGGGACATGAATGCAACACGTGTGTGGAATGAAGGTACATGGACTTCAACTGCTAACCACGTCTAACTGGAATGAGATGGGGAGATGGGGAGATGGGGACATGGGGACACGGGGACATGGGGAGATGGGGAGATGGGGACATGAATGCAACACGTGTGTGGTATGAAGGTACATGGACTTCAACTGCTAACCACGTCTAACTGGAATGAGATGGGGACATGGGGACATGGGGACATGAATGCAATACGTGTGTGGTATGAAGGTACATGGACTTCAACTGCTAACCACGTCTAACTGGAATGAGAAGGGGACATGGGGACATGAATGCAACACGTGTGTGGTATGAAGGTACATGGACATCAACTGCTAACCACGTCTAACTGGAATGAGATGGGGAGATGGGGAGATGGGGAGATGAATGCAACACTTGCGTGGTATGAAGGTACATGGACTTCAACTGCTAACCACGTCTAACTGGAATGAGATGGGGACAGGGGGAAATGGGGAGATGGGGACATGAATGCAACACGTGTGTGGTATGAAGGTACATGGACTTCAACTGCTAACCACTTCTAACTGGAATGAGATGGGGACATGGGGACATGAATGCTACACGTGTGTGGTATGAAGGTACATGGACTTCAACTGCTAACCACTTCTAACTGGGGGGAGATGGGGAGATGGGGACATGGGGACATGAATGCAACACGTGTGTGGTATGAAGGTACATGGACTTCAACTGCAAACCACTTCTAACTGGAATGAGATGGGGACATGGGGACATGAATGCAACACGTGTGTGGTATGAAGGTACATGGACTTCAACTGCTAACCACGTCTAACTGGAATGAGATGGGGACATGGGGAGATGGGGAGATGGGGAGATGGGAAGATGGGGAGATGGGGAGATGAATGCAACACGTGTGTGGTATGAAGGTACATGGACTTCAACTGCTAACCACTTCTAACTGGAATGAGATGGGGAGATGGGGAGATGGAGACATGAATGCAACACGTGTGTGGTCTGAATGTACATGGACTTCAACTGCTAACCACTTCTAACTGGAATGAGATGGGGAGATGGGGAGATGGGGACATGAATGCAACACGTGTGTGGTATGAATGTACATGGACTTCAACTGCTAACCACTTCTAACTGGAATGAGATGGGGAGATGGGGACATGAATGCAACACGTGTGTGGTATGAACCACTTCTAACTGGAATGAGATGGGGAGATGGGAAGATGGGGAGATGGGGAGATTGGGACATGAATGCAACACGTGTGTGGTATGAAGGTACATGGACTTCAACTGCTAACCACTTCTAACTGGAATGAGATGGGGAGATGGGGAGATGGAGACATGAATGCAACACGTGTGTGGTATGAAGGTACATGGACTTCAACTGCTAACCACGTCTAACTGGAATGAGATGGGGACATGGGGACATGGGGAGATGGGGAGATGAATGCAACACGTGTGTGGTATGAAGGTACATGGACTTCAACTGCTAACCACGTCTAACTGGAATGAGATGGGGACATGGGGACATGAATGCAACACGTGTGTGGTATGAAGATACATGGACTTCAACTGCTAACCACTTCTAACTGGAATGAGATGGGGAGATGGGGAGATGGGGACATGAATGCAACACGTGTGTGGTATGAATGTACATGGACTTCAACTGCTAACCACTTCTAACTGGAATGAGATGGGGACATGGGGAGATGGGGAGATGGGGACATGAATGCAACACGTGTGTGGTATAAAGGTACATTGACTTCAACTGCTAACCACGTCTAACTGGAATGAGATGGGGACATGGGGAGATGGGGACATGAATGCAAAACGTGTGTGGTATGAAGGTACATTGACTTCAACTGCTATCCATGTCTAACTGGAATGAGATGGGGACATGGGGACATGGGGAGATGGGGAGATGGGGAGATGAATGCAACATGTGTGTGGTATGAAGGTACATGGACTTCAACTGCTAACCACGTCTAACTGGAATGAGATGGGGAGATGGGGACATGAATGCAACACGTGTGTGGTATGAAGGTACATGGACTTCAACTGCTAACCACGTCTAACTGGAATGAGATGGGGAGATGGGGACATGAATTCAACACGTGTGTGGTATGAAGGTACATGGACTTCAACTGCTAACCACGTCTAACTGGAATGAGATGGGGAGATGGGGACATGAATGCAACACGTGTGTGGTATGAAGGTACATGGACTTCAACTGCTAACCACGTCTAACTGGAATGAGATGGGGAGATGGGGAGATGGGGACATGAATGCAACACGTGTGTGGTATGAAGGTACATGGACTTCAACTGCTAACCACGTCTAACTGGAATGAGATGGGGAGATGGGGACATGAATGCAACACGTGTGTGGTATGAAGGTACATTGACTTCTACTGCTAACCACGTCTAACTGGAATGAGATGGGGACATGGGGACATGAATGAAACACGTGTGTGGTATGAAGGTACATGGACTTCAACTGCTAACCACGTCTAACTGGAATGAGATGGGGACATGGGGACATGGTGACATGAATGCAACACGTGTGTGGTATGAAGGTACATGGACTTCAACTGCTAACCACGTCTAACTGGAATGAGATGGGGACATGGGGAGATGGGGACATGGGGACATGAATGCAACACGTGTTTGGTATGAAGGTACATGGACTTCAACTGCTAACCACGTATAACTGGAATGAGATGGGGACATGGGGACATGGGGACATGGGGACATGAATGCAAAATGTGTGTGGTATGAAGGTACATGGACTTCAACTGCTAACCACGTCTAACTGGAATGAGATGGGGACATGGGGACATGGGGACATGAATGCAACACGTGTGGTATGAAGGTACATGGACTTCAACTGCTAACCACGTCTAAATGGAATGAGATGGGGACATGGGGAGATGGGGAGATGGGGAGATGGGGACATGGGGACATGGGGAGATGGGGAGATGGGGAGATGAATGCAACAAGTGTGTGGTATGAAGGTACATGGACTTCAACTGCTAACCACGTCTAACTGGAATGAGATGGGGACATGGGGACATGGGGACATGAATGCAACACGTGTGTGGTATGAAGGTACATGGACTTCAACTGCTAACCACGTCTAACTGGAATGAGATGGGGACATGGGGACAATGGGACATGAATGCAACACGTGTGTGGTATGAACGTACATGGACTTCAACTGCTAACCACGTCTAACTGGAATGACATGGGGACATGGGGACATGAATGCAACATGTGTGTGGTATGAAGGTACATGGACTTCAACTGCTAACCACGTCTAACTGGAATGAGATGGGGACATGGGGAAATGGGGACATGAATGCAACACGTGTGTGGTATGAAGGTACATGGACTTCAACTGCTAACCACGTCTAACTGGAATGAGATGGGGAGATGGGGAGATGGGGACATGAATGCAACACGTGTGTGGAATGAAGGTACATTGACTTCTACTGCTAACCACGTCTAACTGGAATGAGATGGGGACATGAATGCAACACGTGTGTGGTATGAAGGTACATGGACTTCAACTGCTAACCACGTCTAACTGGAATGAGATGGGGACATGGGGACATGGTGACATGAATACAACACGTGTGTGGTATGAAGGTACATGGACTTCAACTGCTAACCACGTCTAACTGGAATGAGATGGGGACATGGGGAGATGGGGACATGGGGACATGAATGCAACACGTGTTTGGTATGAAGGTACATGGACTTCAACTGCTAACCACGTCTAACTGTAATGAGATGGGGACATGGGGACATGGGGACATGAATGCAAAATGTGTGTGGTATGAAGGTACATGGACTTCAACTGCTAACCACGTCTAACTGGAATGAGATGGGGACATGGGGACATGAATGCAACACGTGTGGTATGAAGGTATATGGACTTCAACTGCTAACCACGTCTAACTGGAATGAGATGGGGACATGGGGAGATGGGGAGATGGGGAGATGGGGAGATGGGGACATGGGGACATGGGGACATGAATGCAACAAGTGTGTGGTATGAAGGTACATGGACTTCAACTGCTAACCACGTCTAACTGGAATGAGATGGGGACATGGGGACATGGGGACATGAATGCAACACGTGTGTGGTATGAAGGTACATGGACTTCAACTGCTAACCACGTCTAACTGGAATGAGATGGGGACATCGGGACATGGGGACATGAATGCAACACGTTTGTGGTATGAAGGTACATGGACTTCAACTGCTAACCACGTCTAACTGGAATGACATGGGGACATGGGGACATGAATGCAACATGTGTGTGGTATGAAGGTACATGGACTTCAACTGCTAACCACGTCTAACTGGAATGAGATGGGGACATGGGGAAATGGGGACATGAATGCAACACGTGTGTGGTATGAAGGTACATGGACTTCAACTGCTAACCACGTATAACTGGAATGAGATGGGGAGATGGGGAGATGGGGACATGAATGCAACACGTGTGTGGAATGAAGGTACATGGACTTCAACTGCTAACCACGTCTAACTGGAATGAGATGGGGAGATGGGGAGATGAATGCAACACGTGTGTGGTATGAAGGTACATGGACTTCAACTGCTAACCACTTCTAACTGGAATGAGATGGGGAGATGGGGACATGAATGCAACACGTGTGTGGTATGAATGTACATGGACTTCAACTGCTAACCACTTCTAACTGGAATGAGATGGGGAGATGGGGACATGAATGCAACACGTGTGTGGTATGAATGTACATGGACTTCAACTGCTAACCACTTCTAACTGGAATGAGATGGGGACATGGGGAGATGGGGAGATGGGGACATGGGGACATGGGGACATGAATGCAACACATGTGTGGTATGAAGGTACATGGACTTCAACTGCTAACCACTTCTAACTGGAATGAGATGGGGAGATGGGGACATGAATGCAACAAGTGTGTGGTATGAATGTACATGGACTTCAACTGCTAACCACTTCTAACTGGAATGAGATGGGGAGATGGGGAGATGGGGACATGAATGCAACACGTGTGTGGTATGAATGTACATGGACTTCAACTGCTAACCACTTCTAACTGGAATGAGATGGGGAGATGGGGACATGAATGCAACACGCGTGTGGTATGAAGGTACATGGACTTCAAGTGCTAACCACGTCTAACTGGAATGAGATGGGGACATGGGGACATGGGGACATGAATGCAACATGTGTGTGGTATGAAGGTACATTGACTTCAACTGCTAACCACTTCTAACTGGAATAAGATGGGGAGATGGGAAGATGGGGAGATGGGGACATGAATGCAACACGTGTGTGGTATGAAGGTACATGGACTTCAACTGCTAACCACTTCTAACTGGAATGAGATGGGGAGATGGGGACATGAATGCAACACGTGTGTGGTATGAAGGTACATTGACTTCAACTGCTAACCACTTCTAACTGGAATGAGATGGGGAGATGGGGAGATGGGGACATGAATGCAACACGTGTGTGGTATGAAGGTACATGGACTTCAACTGCTAACCACTTCTATCTGGAATGAGATGGGGAGATGGGGACATGAATGCAACATGTGTGTGGTATGAAGGTACATGGACTTCAACTGCTAACCAATTCTAAATGGAATGAGATGGGGAGATGGGGACATGAATGAAACACGTGTGTGGTATGAAGGCACATAGACTTCAACTGCTAACCACGTCTAACTGGAATGAGATGGGGACATGGGGACATGGGGAGATGGGGACATGAATGCAACACGTGTGTGGTATGAATGTACATGGACTTCAACTGCTAACCACTTCTAACTGGAATGAGATGGGGACATGGGGAGATGGGGAGATGGGGACATGAATGCAACACGTGTGTGGTATAAAGGTACATTGACTTCAACTGCTAACCACGTCTAACTGGAATGAGATGGGGACATGGGGAGATGGGGACATGAATGCAAAACGTGTGTGGTATGAAGGTACATTGACTTCAACTGCTATCCATGTCTAACTGGAATGAGATGGGGACATGGGGACATGGGGAGATGGGGAGATGAATGCAACATGTGTGTGGTATGAAGGTACATGGACTTCAACTGCTAACCACGTCTAACTGGAATGAGATGGGGAGATGGGGACATGAATGCAACACGTGTGTGGTATGAAGGTACATGGACTTCAACTGCTAACCACGTCTAACTGGAATGAGATGGGGAGATGGGGACATGAATTCAACACGTGTGTGGTATGAAGGTACATGGACTTCAACTGCTAACCACGTCTAACTGGAATGAGATGGGGAGATGGGGACATGAATGCAACACGTGTGTGGTATGAAGGTACATGGACTTCAACTGCTAACCACGTCTAACTGGAATGAGATGGGGAGATGGGGAGATGGGGACATGAATGCAACACGTGTGTGGTATGAAGGTACATGGACTTCAACTGCTAACCACGTCTAACTGGAATGAGATGGGGAGATGGGGACATGAATGCAACACGTGTGTGGTATGAAGGTACATTGACTTCTACTGCTAACCACGTCTAACTGGAATGAGATGGGGACATGGGGAGATGGGGACATGAATGCAACACGTGTGTGGTATGAAGGTACATGGACTTCAACTGCTAACCACGTCTAACTGGAATGAGATGGGGACATGGGGACATGGTGACATGAATGCAACACGTGTGTGGTATGAAGGTACATGGACTTCAACTGCTAACCACGTCTAACTGGAATGAGATGGGGACATGGGGAGATGGGGACATGGGGACATGAATGCAACACGTGTTTGGTATGAAGGTACATGGACTTCAACTGCTAACCACGTATAACTGGAATGAGATGGGGACATGGGGACATGGGGACATGGGGACATGAATGCAAAATGTGTGTGGTATGAAGGTACATGGACTTCAACTGCTAACCACGTCTAACTGGAATGAGATGGGGACATGGGGACATGGGGACATGAATGCAACACGTGTGGTATGAAGGTACATGGACTTCAACTGCTAACCACGTCTAAATGGAATGAGATGGGGACATGGGGAGATGGGGAGATGGGGAGATGGGGACATGGGGACATGGGGAGATGGGGAGATGGGGAGATGAATGCAACAAGTGTGTGGTATGAAGGTACATGGACTTCAACTGCTAACCACGTCTAACTGGAATGAGATGGGGACATGGGGACATGGGGACATGAATGCAACACGTGTGTGGTATGAAGGTACATGGTCTTCAACTGCTAACCACGTCTAACTGGAATGAGATGGGGACATGGGGACATGGGGACATGAATGCAACACGTGTGTGGTATGAAGGTACATGGACTTCAACTGCTAACCACGTCTAACTGGAATGACATGGGGACATGGGGACATGAATGCAACATGTGTGTGGTATGAAGGTACATTGACTTCAACTGCTAACCACGTCTAACTGGAATGAGATGGGGACATGGGGAAATGGGGACATGAATGCAACACGTGTATGGTATGAAGGTACATGGACTTCAACTGCTAACCACGTCTAACTGGAATGAGATGGGGAGATGGGGAGATGGGGACATGAATGCAACACGTGTGTGGAATGAAGGTACATTGACTTCTACTGCTAACCACGTCTAACTGGAATGAGATGGGGACATGAATGCAACACGTGTGTGGTATGAAGGTACATGGACTTCAACTGCTAACCACGTCTAACTGGAATGAGATGGGGACATGGGGACATGGTGACATGAATACAACACGTGTGTGGTATGAAGGTACATGGACTTCAACTGCTAACCACGTCTAACTGGAATGAGATGGGGACATGGGGAGATGGGGACATGGGGACATGAATGCAACACGTGTTTGGTATGAAGGTACATGGACTTCAACTGCTAACCACGTCTAACTGTAATGAGATGGGGACATGGGGACATGGGGACATGGGGACATGAATGCAAAATGTGTGTGGTATGAAGGTACATGGACTTCAACTGCTAACCACGTCTAACTGGAATGAGATGGGGACATGGGGACATGGGGACATGAATGCAACACGTGTGGTATGAAGGTACATGGACTTCAACTGCTAACCACGTCTAACTGGAATGAGATGGGGACATGGGGAGATGGGGAGATGGGGAGATGGGGACATGGGGACATGGGGACATGAATGCAACAAGTGTGTGGTATGAAGGTACATGGACTTCAACTGCTAACCACGTCTAACTGGAATGAGATGGGGACATGGGGACATGGGGACATGAATGCAACACGTGTGTGGTATGAAGGTACATGGACTTCAACTGCTAACCACGTCTAACTGGAATGAGATGGGGACATCGGGACATGGGGACATGAATGCAACACGTTTGTGGTATGAAGGTACATGGACTTCAACTGCTAACCACGTCTAACTGGAATGACATGGGGACATGGGGACATGAATGCAACATGTGTGTGGTATGAAGGTACATGGACTTCAACTGCTAACCACGTCTAACTGGAATGAGATGGGGACATGGGGAAATGGGGACATGAATGCAACACGTGTGTGGTATGAAGGTACATGGACTTCAACTGCTAACCACGTATAACTGGAATGAGATGGGGAGATGGGGAGATGGGGACATGAATGCAACACGTGTGTGGAATGAAGGTACATGGACTTCAACTGCTAACCACGTCTAACTGGAATGAGATGGGGAGATGGGGAGATGAATGCAACACGTGTGTGGTATGAAGGTACATGGACTTCAACTGCTAACCACTTCTAACTGGAATGAGATGGGGAGATGGGGACATGAATGCAACACGTGTGTGGTATGAATGTACATGGACTTCAACTGCTAACCACTTCTAACTGGAATGAGATGGGGAGATGGGGACATGAATGCAACACGTGTGTGGTATGAATGTACATGGACTTCAACTGCTAACCACTTCTAACTGGAATGAGATGGGGACATGGGGAGATGGGGAGATGGGGACATGGGGACATGGGGACATGAATGCAACACATGTGTGGTATGAAGGTACATGGACTTCAACTGCTAACCACTTCTAACTGGAATGAGATGGGGAGATGGGGACATGAATGCAACAAGTGTGTGGTATGAATGTACATGGACTTCAACTGCTAACCACTTCTAACTGGAATGAGATGGGGAGATGGGGAGATGGGGACATGAATGCAACACGTGTGTGGTATGAATGTACATGGACTTCAACTGCTAACCACTTCTAACTGGAATGAGATGGGGAGATGGGGACATGAATGCAACACGCGTGTGGTATGAAGGTACATGGACTTCAAGTGCTAACCACGTCTAACTGGAATGAGATGGGGACATGGGGACATGGGGACATGAATGCAACATGTGTGTGGTATGAAGGTACATTGACTTCAACTGCTAACCACTTCTAACTGGAATAAGATGGGGAGATGGGAAGATGGGGAGATGGGGACATGAATGCAACACGTGTGTGGTATGAAGGTACATGGACTTCAACTGCTAACCACTTCTAACTGGAATGAGATGGGGAGATGGGGACATGAATGCAACACGTGTGTGGTATGAAGGTACATTGACTTCAACTGCTAACCACTTCTAACTGGAATGAGATGGGGAGATGGGGAGATGGGGACATGAATGCAACACGTGTGTGGTATGAAGGTACATGGACTTCAACTGCTAACCACTTCTATCTGGAATGAGATGGGGAGATGGGGACATGAATGCAACATGTGTGTGGTATGAAGGTACATGGACTTCAACTGCTAACCAATTCTAAATGGAATGAGATGGGGAGATGGGGACATGAATGAAACACGTGTGTGGTATGAAGGCACATAGACTTCAACTGCTAACCACGTCTAACTGGAATGAGATGGGGACATGGGGACATGGGGAGATGGGGACATGAATGCAACACGTGTGTGGTATGAATGTACATGGACTTCAACTGCTAACCACTTCTAACTGGAATGAGATGGGGACATGGGGAGATGGGGAGATGGGGACATGAATGCAACACGTGTGTGGTATAAAGGTACATTGACTTCAACTGCTAACCACGTCTAACTGGAATGAGATGGGGACATGGGGAGATGGGGACATGAATGCAAAACGTGTGTGGTATGAAGGTACATTGACTTCAACTGCTATCCATGTCTAACTGGAATGAGATGGGGACATGGGGACATGGGGAGATGGGGAGATGAATGCAACATGTGTGTGGTATGAAGGTACATGGACTTCAACTGCTAACCACGTCTAACTGGAATGAGATGGGGAGATGGGGACATGAATGCAACACGTGTGTGGTATGAAGGTACATGGACTTCAACTGCTAACCACGTCTAACTGGAATGAGATGGGGAGATGGGGACATGAATTCAACACGTGTGTGGTATGAAGGTACATGGACTTCAACTGCTAACCACGTCTAACTGGAATGAGATGGGGAGATGGGGACATGAATGCAACACGTGTGTGGTATGAAGGTACATGGACTTCAACTGCTAACCACGTCTAACTGGAATGAGATGGGGAGATGGGGAGATGGGGACATGAATGCAACACGTGTGTGGTATGAAGGTACATGGACTTCAACTGCTAACCACGTCTAACTGGAATGAGATGGGGAGATGGGGACATGAATGCAACACGTGTGTGGTATGAAGGTACATTGACTTCTACTGCTAACCACGTCTAACTGGAATGAGATGGGGACATGGGGAGATGGGGACATGAATGCAACACGTGTGTGGTATGAAGGTACATGGACTTCAACTGCTAACCACGTCTAACTGGAATGAGATGGGGACATGGGGACATGGTGACATGAATGCAACACGTGTGTGGTATGAAGGTACATGGACTTCAACTGCTAACCACGTCTAACTGGAATGAGATGGGGACATGGGGAGATGGGGACATGGGGACATGAATGCAACACGTGTTTGGTATGAAGGTACATGGACTTCAACTGCTAACCACGTATAACTGGAATGAGATGGGGACATGGGGACATGGGGACATGAATGCAAAATGTGTGTGGTATGAAGGTACATGGACTTCAACTGCTAACCACGTCTAACTGGAATGAGATGGGGACATGGGGACATGGGGACATGAATGCAACACGTGTGGTATGAAGGTACATGGACTTCAACTGCTAACCACGTCTAAATGGAATGAGATGGGGACATGGGGAGATGGGGAGATGGGGAGATGGGGACATGGGGACATGGGGAGATGGGGAGATGGGGAGATGAATGCAACAAGTGTGTGGTATGAAGGTACATGGACTTCAACTGCTAACCACGTCTAACTGGAATGAGATGGGGACATGGGGACATGGGGACATGAATGCAACACGTGTGTGGTATGAAGGTACATGGTCTTCAACTGCTAACCACGTCTAACTGGAATGAGATGGGGACATGGGGACATGGGGACATGAATGCAACACGTGTGTGGTATGAAGGTACATGGACTTCAACTGCTAACCACGTCTAACTGGAATGACATGGGGACATGGGGACATGAATGCAACATGTGTGTGGTATGAAGGTACATGGACTTCAACTGCTAACCACGTCTAACTGGAATGAGATGGGGACATGGGGAAATGGGGACATGAATGCAACACGTGTGTGGTATGAAGGTACATGGACTTCAACTGCTAACCACGTCTAACTGGAATGAGATGGGGAGATGGGGAGATGGGGACATGAATGCAACACGTGTGTGGAATGAAGGTACATTGACTTCTACTGCTAACCACGTCTAACTGGAATGAGATGGGGACATGAATGCAACACGTGTGTGGTATGAAGGTACATGGACTTCAACTGCTAACCACGTCTAACTGGAATGAGATGGGGACATGGGGACATGGTGACATGAATACAACACGTGTGTGGTATGAAGGTACATGGACTTCAACTGCTAACCACGTCTAACTGGAATGAGATGGGGACATGGGGAGATGGGGACATGGGGACATGAATGCAACACGTGTTTGGTATGAAGGTACATGGACTTCAACTGCTAACCACGTCTAACTGTAATGAGATGGGGACATGGGGACATGGGGACATGGGGACATGAATGCAAAATGTGTGTGGTATGAAGGTACATGGACTTCAACTGCTAACCACGTCTAACTGGAATGAGATGGGGACATGGGGACATGGGGACATGAATGCAACACGTGTGGTATGAAGGTACATGGACTTCAACTGCTAACCACGTCTAACTGGAATGAGATGGGGACATGGGGAGATGGGGAGATGGGGAGATGGGGACATGGGGACATGGGGACATGAATGCAACAAGTGTGTGGTATGAAGGTACATGGACTTCAACTGCTAACCACGTCTAACTGGAATGAGATGGGGACATGGGGACATGAATGCAACACGTGTGTGGTATGAAGGTACATGGACTTCAACTGCTAACCACGTCTAACTGGAATGAGATGGGGACATCGGGACATGGGGACATGAATGCAACACGTTTGTGGTATGAAGGTACATGGACTTCAACTGCTAACCACGTCTAACTGGAATGACATGGGGACATGGGGACATGAATGCAACATGTGTGTGGTATGAAGGTACATGGACTTCAACTGCTAACCACGTCTAACTGGAATGAGATGGGGACATGGGGAAATGGGGACATGAATGCAACACGTGTGTGGTATGAAGGTACATGGACTTCAACTGCTAACCACGTATAACTGGAATGAGATGGGGAGATGGGGAGATGGGGACATGAATGCAACACGTGTGTGGAATGAAGGTACATGGACTTCAACTGCTAACCACGTCTAACTGGAATGAGATGGGGAGATGGGGAGATGAATGCAACACGTGTGTGGTATGAAGGTACATGGACTTCAACTGCTAACCACTTCTAACTGGAATGAGATGGGGAGATGGGGACATGAATGCAACACGTGTGTGGTATGAATGTACATGGACTTCAACTGCTAACCACTTCTAACTGGAATGAGATGGGGAGATGGGGACATGAATGCAACACGTGTGTGGTATGAATGTACATGGACTTCAACTGCTAACCACTTCTAACTGGAATGAGATGGGGACATGGGGAGATGGGGAGATGGGGACATGGGGACATGGGGACATGAATGCAACACATGTGTGGTATGAAGGTACATGGACTTCAACTGCTAACCACTTCTAACTGGAATGAGATGGGGAGATGGGGACATGAATGCAACAAGTGTGTGGTATGAATGTACATGGACTTCAACTGCTAACCACTTCTAACTGGAATGAGATGGGGAGATGGGGAGATGGGGACATGAATGCAACACGTGTGTGGTATGAATGTACATGGACTTCAACTGCTAACCACTTCTAACTGGAATGAGATGGGGAGATGGGGACATGAATGCAACACGCGTGTGGTATGAAGGTACATGGACTTCAAGTGCTAACCACGTCTAACTGGAATGAGATGGGGACATGGGGACATGGGGACATGAATGCAACATGTGTGTGGTATGAAGGTACATGGACTTCAACTGCTAACCACTTCTAACTGGAATAAGATGGGGAGATGGGAAGATGGGGAGATGGGGACATGAATGCAACACGTGTGTGGTATGAAGGTACATGGACTTCAACTGCTAACCACTTCTAACTGGAATGAGATGGGGAGATGGGGACATGAATGCAACACGTGTGTGGTATGAAGGTACATGGACTTCAACTGCTAACCACTTCTAACTGGAATGAGATGGGGAGATGGGGAGATGGGGACATGAATGCAACACGTGTGTGGTATGAAGGTACATGGACTTCAACTGCTAACCACTTCTAACTGGAATGAGATGGGGAGATGGGGACATGAATGCAACATGTGTGTGGTATGAAGGTACATGGACTTCAACTGCTAACCAATTCTAAATGGAATGAGATGGGGAGATGGGGACATGAATGAAACACGTGTGTGGTATGAAGGCACATAGACTTCAACTGCTAACCACGTCTAACTGGAATGAGATGGGGACATGGGGACATGGGGAGATGGGGACATGAATGCAACACGTGTGTGGTATGAAGGTACATGGACTTCAACTGCTAACCACGTCTAACTGGAATGAGATGGGGACATGGGGAAATGGGGACATGAATGCAACACGTGTGTGGTATGAAGGTACATGGACTTCAACTGCTAACCACGTCTAACTGGAATGAGATGGGGAGATGGGGAGATGGGGACATGAATGCAACACGTGTGTGGAATGAAGGTACATTGACTTCTACTGCTAACCACGTCTAACTGGAATGAGATGGGGACATGAATGCAACACGTGTGTGGTATGAAGGTACATGGACTTCAACTGCTAACCACGTCTAACTGGAATGAGATGGGGACATGGGGACATGGTGACATGAATACAACACGTGTGTGGTATGAAGGTACATGGACTTCAACTGCTAACCACGTCTAACTGGAATGAGATGGGGACATGGGGAGATGGGGACATGGGGACATGAATGCAACACGTGTTTGGTATGAAGGTACATGGACTTCAACTGCTAACCACGTCTAACTGTAATGAGATGGGGACATGGGGACATGGGGACATGGGGACATGAATGCAAAATGTGTGTGGTATGAAGGTACATGGACTTCAACTGCTAACCACGTCTAACTGGAATGAGATGGGGACATGGGGACATGGGGACATGAATGCAACACGTGTGGTATGAAGGTACATGGACTTCAACTGCTAACCACGTCTAACTGGAATGAGATGGGGACATGGGGAGATGGGGAGATGGGGAGATGGGGACATGGGGACATGGGGACATGAATGCAACAAGTGTGTGGTATGAAGGTACATGGACTTCAACTGCTAACCACGTCTAACTGGAATGAGATGGGGACATGGGGACATGAATGCAACACGTGTGTGGTATGAAGGTACATGGACTTCAACTGCTAACCACGTCTAACTGGAATGAGATGGGGACATCGGGACATGGGGACATGAATGCAACACGTTTGTGGTATGAAGGTACATGGACTTCAACTGCTAACCACGTCTAACTGGAATGACATGGGGACATGGGGACATGAATGCAACATGTGTGTGGTATGAAGGTACATGGACTTCAACTGCTAACCACGTCTAACTGGAATGAGATGGGGACATGGGGAAATGGGGACATGAATGCAACACGTGTGTGGTATGAAGGTACATGGACTTCAACTGCTAACCACGTATAACTGGAATGAGATGGGGAGATGGGGAGATGGGGACATGAATGCAACACGTGTGTGGAATGAAGGTACATGGACTTCAACTGCTAACCACGTCTAACTGGAATGAGATGGGGAGATGGGGAGATGAATGCAACACGTGTGTGGTATGAAGGTACATGGACTTCAACTGCTAACCACTTCTAACTGGAATGAGATGGGGAGATGGGGACATGAATGCAACACGTGTGTGGTATGAATGTACATGGACTTCAACTGCTAACCACTTCTAACTGGAATGAGATGGGGAGATGGGGACATGAATGCAACACGTGTGTGGTATGAATGTACATGGACTTCAACTGCTAACCACTTCTAACTGGAATGAGATGGGGACATGGGGAGATGGGGAGATGGGGACATGGGGACATGGGGACATGAATGCAACACATGTGTGGTATGAAGGTACATGGACTTCAACTGCTAACCACTTCTAACTGGAATGAGATGGGGAGATGGGGACATGAATGCAACAAGTGTGTGGTATGAATGTACATGGACTTCAACTGCTAACCACTTCTAACTGGAATGAGATGGGGAGATGGGGAGATGGGGACATGAATGCAACACGTGTGTGGTATGAATGTACATGGACTTCAACTGCTAACCACTTCTAACTGGAATGAGATGGGGAGATGGGGACATGAATGCAACACGCGTGTGGTATGAAGGTACATGGACTTCAAGTGCTAACCACGTCTAACTGGAATGAGATGGGGACATGGGGACATGGGGACATGAATGCAACATGTGTGTGGTATGAAGGTACATGGACTTCAACTGCTAACCACTTCTAACTGGAATAAGATGGGGAGATGGGAAGATGGGGAGATGGGGACATGAATGCAACACGTGTGTGGTATGAAGGTACATGGACTTCAACTGCTAACCACTTCTAACTGGAATGAGATGGGGAGATGGGGACATGAATGCAACACGTGTGTGGTATGAAGGTACATGGACTTCAACTGCTAACCACTTCTAACTGGAATGAGATGGGGAGATGGGGAGATGGGGACATGAATGCAACACGTGTGTGGTATGAAGGTACATGGACTTCAACTGCTAACCACTTCTAACTGGAATGAGATGGGGAGATGGGGACATGAATGCAACATGTGTGTGGTATGAAGGTACATGGACTTCAACTGCTAACCAATTCTAAATGGAATGAGATGGGGAGATGGGGACATGAATGAAACACGTGTGTGGTATGAAGGCACATAGACTTCAACTGCTAACCACGTCTAACTGGAATGAGATGGGGACATGGGGACATGGGGAGATGGGGACATGAATGCAACACGTGTGTGGTATGAAGGTACATGGACTTCAACTGCTAACCACGTCTAACTGGAATGAGATGGGGACATGGGGACATGGGGACATGAATGCAACACGTGTGTGGTATGAAGGTACATGGACTTCAACTGCTAACCACTTCTAACTGGGGGGAGATGGGGACATGGGGACATGAATGCAACACGTGTGTGGTATGAAGGTACATGGACTTCAACTGCTAACCACTTCTAACTGGAATGAGATGGGGACATGGGGACATGAATGCAACATGTGTGTGGTATGAAGGTAGATGGACTTCAACTGCTAACCACGTCTAACTGGAATGAGATGGGGACATGGGGACATGGGGACATGGGGACATGGGGACATGAATGCAACACGTGTGTCGTATGAAGGTACATGGACTTCAACTGCTAACCACGTCTAACTGGAATGAGATGGGGACATGGGGACATGAATGCAACACTTGTGTGGTATGAAGGTACATGGACTTCAACTGCTAACCACGTCTAACTGGAATGAGATGGGGACATGGGGAGATGGGGACATGGGGACATGAATGCAACACGTGTGTGGTTTGAAGGTACATGGACTTCAACTGCTAACCACGTCTAACTGGAATTAGATGGGGAGATGGGGAGATGGGGACATGAATGCAACACGCGTGTGGTATGAAGGTACATGGACTTCAAGTGCTAACCACGTCTAACTGGAATGAGATGGGGACATGGGGACATGGGGACATGAATGCAACACGTGTGTGGTATGAAGGTACATGGACTTCAACTGCTAACCACTTCTAACTGGAATAAGATGGGGAGATGGGGACATGAATGCAACACGTGTGTGGTATGAAGGTACATGGACTTCAACTGCTAACCACTTCTAACTGGAATGAGATGGGGAGATGGGGACATGAATGCAACACGTGTGTGGTATGAAGGTACATGGACTTCAACTGCTAACCACTTCTAACTGGAATGAGATGGGGAGATGGGAAGATGGGGAGATGGGGAGATGGGGACATGAATGCAACACGTGTGTGGTATGAAGGTACATGGACTTCAACTGCTAACCACTTCTAACTGGAATGAGATGGGGAGATGGGGACATGAATGCAACACGTGTGTGGTATGAAGGTACATGGACTTCAACTGCTAACCAATTCTAAATGGAATGAGACGGGGAGATGGGGACATGAATGAAACATGTGTGTGGTATGAAGGCACATAGACTTCAACTGCTAACCACGTCTAACTGGAATGAGATGGGGACATGGGGAGATGGGGAGATGGGGACATGAATGCAACACATGTGTGGTATGAAGGTACATGGACTTCAACTGCTAACCACGTCTAACTTGAGTCAGATGGGGACATTGGGACATGGGGACATGAATGCAACACGTGTGTGGTATGAAGGTACATGGACTTCAACTGCTAACCACTTCTAACTGGGGGGAGATGGGGAGATGGGGACATGGGGACATGAATGCAACACATGTGTGGTATGAAGGTACATGGACTTCAACTGCTAACCACTTCTAACTGGAATCAGATGGGGACATGGGGACATGAATGCAACACGTGTGTGGTATGAAGGTACATGGACTTCAACTGCTAACCACGTCTAACTGGAATGAGATGGGGACATGGGGAGATGGGGACATGGGGACATGAATGCAACACGTGTGTGGTTTGAAGGTACATGGACTTCAACTGCTAACCACGTCTAACTGGAATGAGATGGGGAGATGGGGAGAAAGGGACATGAATGCAACACGTGTGTGGTATGAAGGTACATGGACTTCAACTGCTAACCACTTCTAACTGGAATGAGATGGGGAGATGGGGAGATGGGGAGATGGGGAGATGGGGACATGAATGCAACACGTGTGTGGTATGAAGGTACATGGCCTTCAACTGCTAACCACGTCTAACTGGAATGAGATGGGGACATGGGGACATGAATGCAACACGTGTGTGGTATGAAGGTACATGGACTTCAACTGCTAACCACTTCTAACTGGGGTGAGATGGGGAGATGGGGACATGGGGACATGAATGCAACACGTGTGTGGTATGAAGGTACATGGACTTCAACTGCTAACCACTTCTAACTGGAATGAGATGGGGACATGGGGACATGAATGCAACACGTGTGTGGTATGAAGGTACATGGACTTCAACTGCTAACCACGTCTAACTGGAATGAGATGGGGACATGGGGACATGGGGACATGAATGCAACACGTGTGTGGTTTGAAGGTACATGGACTTCAACTGCTAACCACGTCTAACTGGAATGAGATGGGGAGATGGGGACATGAATGCAACATTTGTGTGGTATGAAGATACATGGACTTCAACTGCTAACCACGTCTAACTGAAATGAGATGGGGAGATGGGGACATGAATGCAACACGTGTGTGGTATGAAGGTACATGGACTTCAACTGCTAACCACGTCTAACTGGAATGAGATGGGGACATGGGGATATGGGGACATGGGGACATGAATGCAACACGTGTGTGGTATGAAGGTACATGGACTTCAACGGCTAACCACGTCTAACTGGAATGAGATGGGGAGCTGGGGACATGGGGACATGGGGAGATGGGGAGATGGGGACATGAATGCAACACGTGTGTGGTATGAAGGTACATGGACATCAACTGCTAACCACGTCTAACTGAATGAGATGGGGAGATAGGGAGATGGGGACATGAATGCAACACGTGTGTGGTATGAAGGTACATGGACTTCAACTGCTAACCACGTCTAACTGGAATGAGATGGGGACATGGGGAGATGGGGACATTAATGCAACACGTGTGTGGTATGAAGGTACATGGACTTCAACTGCTAACCACGTCTAACTGGAATGAGATGGGGACATGGGGACATGGGGAGATGGGGAGATGAATGCAACACGTGTGTGGTATGAAGGTACATGGACTTCAACTGCTAACCACGTCTAACTGGAATGAGATGGGGACATGGGGACATGAATGCAACACGTGTGTGGTATGAAGGTACATGGACTTCAACTGCTAACCACGTCTAACTGGAATGAGATGGGGACATGGGGACATGAATGCAACACGTGTGTGGTATGAAGGTACATGGACTTCAACTGCTAACCACGTGTAACTGGAATGAGATGGGGACATGGGGAGATGGGGAGATGGGGACATGAATGCAACACGTGTGTGGTATGAAGGTACATGGACTTCAACTGCTAACCACGTCTAACTTGAGTCAGATGGGGACATTGGGACATGGGGACATGAATGCAACACGTGTGTGGTATGAAGGTACATGGACTTCAACTGCTAACCACTTCTAACTGGAATGAGATGGGGAGATGGGGACATGAATGCAACACGTGTGTGGTATGAAGGTACATGGACTTCAACTGCTAACCAATTCTAAATGGAATGAGACGGGGAGATGGGGACATGAATGAAACACGTGTGTGGTATGAAGGCACATAGACTTCAACTGCTAACCACGTCTAACTGGAATGAGATGGGGACATGGGGAGATGGGGAGATGGGGACATGAATGCAACACGTGTGTGGTTTGAAGGTACATGGACTTCAACTGCTAACCACGTCTAACTTGAGTCAGATGGGGACATTGGGACATGGGGACATGAATGCAACACGTATGTGGTATGAAGGTACATGGACTTCAACTGCTAACCACTTCTAACTGGGGGGAGATGGGGAGATGGGGACATGGGGACATGAATGCAACACATGTGTGGTATGAAGGTACATGGACTTCAACTGCTAACCACTTCTAACTGGAATCAGATGGGGACATGGGGACATGAATGCAACACGTGTGTGGTATGAAGGTACATGGACTTCAACTGCTAACCACGTCTAACTGGAATGAGATGGGGACATGGGGAGATGGGGACATGGGGACATGAATGCAACACGTGTGTGGTTTGAAGGTACATGGACTTCAACTGCTAACCACGTCTAACTGGAATGAGATGGGGAGATGGGGAGATGGGGACATGAATGCAACACGTGTGTGGTATGAAGGTACATGGACTTCAACTGCTAACCACTTCTAACTGGAATGAGATGGGGAGATGGGGAGATGGGGAGATGGGGAGATGGGGACATGAATGCAACACGTGTGTGGTATGAAGGTACATGGCCTTCAACTGCTAACCACGTCTAACTGGAATGAGATGGGGACATGGGGACATGAATGCAACACGTGTGTGGTATGAAGGTACATGGACTTCAACTGCTAACCATTTCTAACTGGGGTGAGATGGGGAGATGGGGACATGGGGACATGAATGCAACACGTGTGTGGTATGAAGGTACATGGACTTCAACTGCTAACCACTTCTAACTGGAATGAGATGGGGACATGGGGACATGAATGCAAAATGTGTGTGGTATGAAGGTACATGGACTTCAACTGCTAACCACGTCTAACTGGAATGAGATGGGGACATGGGGACATGGGGACATGAATGCAACACGTGTGGTATGAAGGTACATGGACTTCAACTGCTAACCACGTCTAACTGGAATGAGATGGGGACATGGGGAGATGGGGAGATGGGGAGATGGGGAGATGGGGACATGGGGACATGGGGACATGAATGCAACAAGTGTGTGGTATGAAGGTACATGGACTTCAACTGCTAACCACGTCTAACTGGAATGAGATGGGGACATGGGGACATGGGGACATGAATGCAACACGTGTGTGGTATGAAGGTACATGGACTTCAACTGCTAACCACGTCTAACTGGAATGAGATGGGGACATCGGGACATGGGGACATGAATGCAACACGTTTGTGGTATGAAGGTACATGGACTTCAACTGCTAACCACGTCTAACTGGAATGACATGGGGACATGGGGACATGAATGCAACATGTGTGTGGTATGAAGGTACATGGACTTCAACTGCTAACCACGTCTAACTGGAATGAGATGGGGACATGGGGAAATGGGGACATGAATGCAACACGTGTGTGGTATGAAGGTACATGGACTTCAACTGCTAACCACGTATAACTGGAATGAGATGGGGAGATGGGGAGATGGGGACATGAATGCAACACGTGTGTGGAATGAAGGTACATGGACTTCAACTGCTAACCACGTCTAACTGGAATGAGATGGGGAGATGGGGAGATGAATGCAACACGTGTGTGGTATGAAGGTACATGGACTTCAACTGCTAACCACTTCTAACTGGAATGAGATGGGGAGATGGGGACATGAATGCAACACGTGTGTGGTATGAATGTACATGGACTTCAACTGCTAACCACTTCTAACTGGAATGAGATGGGGAGATGGGGACATGAATGCAACACGTGTGTGGTATGAATGTACATGGACTTCAACTGCTAACCACTTCTAACTGGAATGAGATGGGGACATGGGGAGATGGGGAGATGGGGACATGGGGACATGGGGACATGAATGCAACACATGTGTGGTATGAAGGTACATGGACTTCAACTGCTAACCACTTCTAACTGGAATGAGATGGGGAGATGGGGACATGAATGCAACAAGTGTGTGGTATGAATGTACATGGACTTCAACTGCTAACCACTTCTAACTGGAATGAGATGGGGAGATGGGGAGATGGGGACATGAATGCAACACGTGTGTGGTATGAATGTACATGGACTTCAACTGCTAACCACTTCTAACTGGAATGAGATGGGGAGATGGGGACATGAATGCAACACGCGTGTGGTATGAAGGTACATGGACTTCAAGTGCTAACCACGTCTAACTGGAATGAGATGGGGACATGGGGACATGGGGACATGAATGCAACATGTGTGTGGTATGAAGGTACATGGACTTCAACTGCTAACCACTTCTAACTGGAATAAGATGGGGAGATGGGAAGATGGGGAGATGGGGACATGAATGCAACACGTGTGTGGTATGAAGGTACATGGACTTCAACTGCTAACCACTTCTAACTGGAATGAGATGGGGAGATGGGGACATGAATGCAACACGTGTGTGGTATGAAGGTACATGGACTTCAACTGCTAACCACTTCTAACTGGAATGAGATGGGGAGATGGGGAGATGGGGACATGAATGCAACACGTGTGTGGTATGAAGGTACATGGACTTCAACTGCTAACCACTTCTAACTGGAATGAGATGGGGAGATGGGGACATGAATGCAACATGTGTGTGGTATGAAGGTACATGGACTTCAACTGCTAACCAATTCTAAATGGAATGAGATGGGGAGATGGGGACATGAATGAAACACGTGTGTGGTATGAAGGCACATAGACTTCAACTGCTAACCACGTCTAACTGGAATGAGATGGGGACATGGGGACATGGGGAGATGGGGACATGAATGCAACACGTGTGTGGTATGAAGGTACATGGACTTCAACTGCTAACCACGTCTAACTGGAATGAGATGGGGACATGGGGACATGGGGACATGAATGCAACACGTGTGTGGTATGAAGGTACATGGACTTCAACTGCTAACCACTTCTAACTGGGGGGAGATGGGGACATGGGGACATGAATGCAACACGTGTGTGGTATGAAGGTACATGGACTTCAACTGCTAACCACTTCTAACTGGAATGAGATGGGGACATGGGGACATGAATGCAACATGTGTGTGGTATGAAGGTAGATGGACTTCAACTGCTAACCACGTCTAACTGGAATGAGATGGGGACATGGGGACATGGGGACATGGGGACATGGGGACATGAATGCAACACGTGTGTCGTATGAAGGTACATGGACTTCAACTGCTAACCACGTCTAACTGGAATGAGATGGGGACATGGGGACATGAATGCAACACTTGTGTGGTATGAAGGTACATGGACTTCAACTGCTAACCACGTCTAACTGGAATGAGATGGGGACATGGGGAGATGGGGACATGGGGACATGAATGCAACACGTGTGTGGTTTGAAGGTACATGGACTTCAACTGCTAACCACGTCTAACTGGAATTAGATGGGGAGATGGGGAGATGGGGACATGAATGCAACACGCGTGTGGTATGAAGGTACATGGACTTCAAGTGCTAACCACGTCTAACTGGAATGAGATGGGGACATGGGGACATGGGGACATGAATGCAACACGTGTGTGGTATGAAGGTACATGGACTTCAACTGCTAACCACTTCTAACTGGAATAAGATGGGGAGATGGGGACATGAATGCAACACGTGTGTGGTATGAAGGTACATGGACTTCAACTGCTAACCACTTCTAACTGGAATGAGATGGGGAGATGGGGACATGAATGCAACACGTGTGTGGTATGAAGGTACATGGACTTCAACTGCTAACCACTTCTAACTGGAATGAGATGGGGAGATGGGAAGATGGGGAGATGGGGAGATGGGGACATGAATGCAACACGTGTGTGGTATGAAGGTACATGGACTTCAACTGCTAACCACTTCTAACTGGAATGAGATGGGGAGATGGGGACATGAATGCAACACGTGTGTGGTATGAAGGTACATGGACTTCAACTGCTAACCAATTCTAAATGGAATGAGACGGGGAGATGGGGACATGAATGAAACACGTGTGTGGTATGAAGGCACATAGACTTCAACTGCTAACCACGTCTAACTGGAATGAGATGGGGACATGGGGAGATGGGGAGATGGGGACATGAATGCAACACATGTGTGGTATGAAGGTACATGGACTTCAACTGCTAACCACGTCTAACTTGAGTCAGATGGGGACATTGGGACATGGGGACATGAATGCAACACGTGTGTGGTATGAAGGTACATGGACTTCAACTGCTAACCACTTCTAACTGGGGGGAGATGGGGAGATGGGGACATGGGGACATGAATGCAACACATGTGTGGTATGAAGGTACATGGACTTCAACTGCTAACCACTTCTAACTGGAATCAGATGGGGACATGGGGACATGAATGCAACACGTGTGTGGTATGAAGGTACATGGACTTCAACTGCTAACCACGTCTAACTGGAATGAGATGGGGACATGGGGAGATGGGGACATGGGGACATGAATGCAACACGTGTGTGGTTTGAAGGTACATGGACTTCAACTGCTAACCACGTCTAACTGGAATGAGATGGGGAGATGGGGACATGAATGCAACACGTGTGTGGTATGAAGGTACATGGACTTCAACTGCTAACCACTTCTAACTGGAATGAGATGGGGAGATGGGGAGATGGGGAGATGGGGAGATGGGGAGATGGGGACATGAATGCAACACGTGTGTGGTATGAAGGTACATGGCCTTCAACTGCTAACCACGTCTAACTGGAATGAGATGGGGACATGGGGACATGAATGCAACACGTGTGTGGTATGAAGGTACATGGACTTCAACTGCTAACCACTTCTAACTGGGGTGAGATGGGGAGATGGGGACATGGGGACATGAATGCAACACGTGTGTGGTATGAAGGTACATGGACTTCAACTGCTAACCACTTCTAACTGGAATGAGATGGGGACATGGGGACATGAATGCAACACGTGTGTGGTATGAAGGTACATGGACTTCAACTGCTAACCACGTCTAACTGGAATGAGATGGGGACATGGGGACATGGGGACATGAATGCAACACGTGTGTGGTTTGAAGGTACATGGACTTCAACTGCTAACCACGTCTAACTGGAATGAGATGGGGAGATGGGGACATGAATGCAACATTTGTGTGGTATGAAGATACATGGACTTCAACTGCTAACCACGTCTAACTGAAATGAGATGGGGAGATGGGGACATGAATGCAACACGTGTGTGGTATGAAGGTACATGGACTTCAACTGCTAACCACGTCTAACTGGAATGAGATGGGGACATGGGGATATGGGGACATGGGGACATGAATGCAACACGTGTGTGGTATGAAGGTACATGGACTTCAACGGCTAACCACGTCTAACTGGAATGAGATGGGGAGCTGGGGACATGGGGACATGGGGAGATGGGGAGATGGGGACATGAATGCAACACGTGTGTGGTATGAAGGTACATGGACATCAACTGCTAACCACGTCTAACTGAATGAGATGGGGAGATAGGGAGATGGGGACATGAATGCAACACGTGTGTGGTATGAAGGTACATGGACTTCAACTGCTAACCACGTCTAACTGGAATGAGATGGGGACATGGGGAGATGGGGACATTAATGCAACACGTGTGTGGTATGAAGGTACATGGACTTCAACTGCTAACCACGTCTAACTGGAATGAGATGGGGACATGGGGACATGGGGAGATGGGGAGATGAATGCAACACGTGTGTGGTATGAAGGTACATGGACTTCAACTGCTAACCACGTCTAACTGGAATGAGATGGGGACATGGGGACATGAATGCAACACGTGTGTGGTATGAAGGTACATGGACTTCAACTGCTAACCACGTCTAACTGGAATGAGATGGGGACATGGGGACATGAATGCAACACGTGTGTGGTATGAAGGTACATGGACTTCAACTGCTAACCACGTGTAACTGGAATGAGATGGGGACATGGGGAGATGGGGAGATGGGGACATGAATGCAACACGTGTGTGGTATGAAGGTACATGGACTTCAACTGCTAACCACGTCTAACTTGAGTCAGATGGGGACATTGGGACATGGGGACATGAATGCAACACGTGTGTGGTATGAAGGTACATGGACTTCAACTGCTAACCACTTCTAACTGGAATGAGATGGGGAGATGGGGACATGAATGCAACACGTGTGTGGTATGAAGGTACATGGACTTCAACTGCTAACCAATTCTAAATGGAATGAGACGGGGAGATGGGGACATGAATGAAACACGTGTGTGGTATGAAGGCACATAGACTTCAACTGCTAACCAAGTCTAACTGGAATGAGATGGGGACATGGGGAGATGGGGAGATGGGGACATGAATGCAACACGTGTGTGGTTTGAAGGTACATGGACTTCAACTGCTAACCACGTCTAACTTGAGTCAGATGGGGACATTGGGACATGGGGACATGAATGCAACACGTGTGTGGTATGAAGGTACATGGACTTCAACTGCTAACCACTTCTAACTGGGGGGAGATGGGGAGATGGGGACATGGGGACATGAATGCAACACATGTGTGGTATGAAGGTACATGGACTTCAACTGCTAACCACTTCTAACTGGAATCAGATGGGGACATGGGGACATGAATGCAACACGTGTGTGGTATGAAGGTACATGGACTTCAACTGCTAACCACGTCTAACTGGAATGAGATGGGGACATGGGGAGATGGGGACATGGGGACATGAATGCAACACGTGTGTGGTTTGAAGGTACATGGACTTCAACTGCTAACCACGTCTAACTGGAATGAGATGGGGAGATGGGGAGATGGGGACATGAATGCAACACGTGTGTGGTATGAAGGTACATGGACTTCAACTGCTAACCACTTCTAACTGGAATGAGATGGGGAGATGGGGAGATGGGGAGATGGGGAGATGGGGACATGAATGCAACACGTGTGTGGTATGAAGGTACATGGCCTTCAACTGCTAACCACGTCTAACTGGAATGAGATGGGGACATGGGGACATGAATGCAACACGTGTGTGGTATGAAGGTACATGGACTTCAACTGCTAACCATTTCTAACTGGGGTGAGATGGGGAGATGGGGACATGGGGACATGAATGCAACACGTGTGTGGTATGAAGGTACATGGACTTCAACTGCTAACCACTTCTAACTGGAATGAGATGGGGACATGGGGACATGAATGCAACACGTGTGTGGTATGAAGGTACATGGACTTCAACTGCTAACCACGTCTAACTGGAATGAGATGGGGACATGGGGACATGGGGACATGAATGCAACACGTGTGTGGTTTGAAGGTACATGGACTTCAACTGCTAACCACGTCTAACTGGAATGAGATGGGGAGATGGGGACATGAATGCAACATTTGTGTGGTATGAAGGTACATGGACTTCAACTGCTAACCACGTCTAACTGAAATGAGATGGGGAGATGGGGACATGAATGCAACACGTGTGTGGTATGAAGGTACATGGACTTCAACTGCTAACCACGTCTAACTGGAATGAGATGGGGACATGGGGATATGGGGACATGGGGACATGAATGCAACACGTGTGTGGTATGAAGGTACATGGACTTCAACGGCTAACCACGTCTAACTGGAATGAGATGGGGAGATGGGGACATGGGGACATGGGGAGATGGGGAGATGGGGACATGAATGCAACACGTGTGTGGTATGAAGGTACATGGACATCAACTGCTAACCACGTCTAACTGAATGAGATGGGGAGATAGGGAGATGGGGACATGAATGCAACACGTGTGTGGTATGAAGGTACATGGACTTCAACTGCTAACCACGTCTAACTGGAATGAGATGGGGACATGGGGAGATGGGGACATTAATGCAACACGTGTGTGGTATGAAGGTACATGGACTTCAACTGCTAACCACGTCTAACTGGAATGAGATGGGGACATGGGGACATGGGGAGATGGGGAGATGAATGCAACACGTGTGTGGTATGAAGGTACATGGACTTCAACTGCTAACCACGTCTAACTGGAATGAGATGGGGACATGGGGACATGAATGCAACACGTGTGTGGTATGAAGGTACATGGACTTCAACTGCTAACCACGTCTAACTGGAATGAGATGGGGACATGGGGACATGAATGCAACACGTGTGTGGTATGAAGGTACATGGACTTCAACTGCTAACCACGTGTAACTGGAATGAGATGGGGACATGGGGAGATGGGGAGATGGGGACATGAATGCAACACGTGTGTGGTATGAAGGTACATGGACTTCAACTGCTAACCACGTCTAACTTGAGTCAGATGGGGACATTGGGACATGGGGACATGAATGCAACACGTGTGTGGTATGAAGGTACATGGACTTCAACTGCTAACCACGTCTAACTGGAATGAGATAGGGACATGGGTACATGATTGCAACACGTGTGTGATATGAAGGTACGTGGACTTCAACTGCTAACCACGTCTAACTGGAATGAGATGGGGACATGGGGACATGAATGCAACACATGTGTGGTATGAAGGTACATGGACTTCAACTGCTAACCACGTCTAACTGGAATGAGATGGGGACATGGGGACATGGGGAGATGGGGACATGAATTCAACACGTGTGTGGTATGAAGGTACATGGACTTCAACTGCTAACCACGTCTAACTGGAATGAGATGGGGACATGGGGACATGGGGACATGGGGACATGGGGACATGAATGCAACATGTTTGTGGTATGAAGGTACATGGACTTCAACTGCTAACCACGTCTTACTGGAATAAGATGGGGACATGGGGACATGAATGCAACACGTGTGTGGTTTGAAGGTACATGGACTTCAACTGCTAACCACGTCTAACTGGAATGAGATGGGGAGATGTGGAGATGGGGACATGAATGCAACACGTGTGTGGTATGAAGGTACATGGACTTCAACTGCTAACCACGTCTAACTGGAATGAGATGGGGAGATGGGGAGATGAATGCAACACGTGTGTGGTATGAAGGTACATGGACTTCAACTGCTAACCACGTCTAACTGGAATGAGATGGGGACATGGGGACATGGGGACATGGGGACATGAATGCAACACGTGTGTGGAATGAAGGTACATGGACTTCAACTGCTAACCACGTCTAACTGGAATGAGATGGGGAGATGGGGAGATGGGGAGATGGGGACATGAATGCAACACGTGTGTGGAATGAAGGTACATGGACTTCAACTGCTAACCATTTCTAACTGGAATGAGATGGGGACATGGGGACATGAATGCAACACATGTGTGGTATGAAGGTACATGGACTTCAACTGCTAACCACGTCTAACTGGAATGAGATGGGGACATGGGGACATGGGGAGATGGGGTGATGGGGACATGAATGCAACACGTGTGTGGTATGAAGGTACATGGACTTCAACTGCTAACCACGTCTAACTGGAATGAGATGGGGAGATGGGGACATGCGGACATGAATGCAACACGTGTGTGGTATGAAGGTACATGGACTTCAACTTCTAACCACTTCTAACTGGAATGAGATGGGGACATGGGGACATGAATGCAACACGTGTTTGGTATGAATGTACATGGACTTCAACTGCTAACCACGTCTAACTGGAATGAGATGGGGACATGGGGAGATGGGGAGATTGGGAGATGGGGACATGAATGCAACACGTGTGTGGTATGAAGGTACATGGACTTCAACTGCTAACCACGTCTAACTGGAATGAGATGGGGACATGGGGAGATTGGGAGATGGGGACATGAATGCAACACGTGTGTGGTATGAAGGTACATGGACTTCAACTGCTAACCACGTCTAACTGGAATGAGATTGGGACATGGGGACATGGGGAGATGGGGTGATGGGGACATGAATGCAACACGTGTGTGGTATGAAGGTACATGGACTTCAACTGCTAACCACGTCTAACTGGAATGAGATGGGGAGATGGGGACATGAATGCAACACGTGTGTGGTATGAAGGTACATGGACTTCAACTGCTAACCACGTCTAACTGGAATGAGATGGGGACATGGGGAGATGGGGACACGAATGCAACACGTGTGTGGTATGAAGGTACATGGACTTCAACTGCTAACCACGTCTAACTGGAATGAGATGGGGAGATGGGGACATGGGGACATGGGGAGATGGGGAGATGGGGACACGAATGCAACACGTGTGTGGTATGAAGGTACATGGACTTCAACTGCTAACCACGTCTAACTGGAATGAGATGGGGACATTGGGACATGGGGACATGGGGACATGAATGCAACACATGTGTGGTATGAAGGTACACGGACTTCAACTGCTAACAACGTCTAACTAGAATGAGATGGGGACATGGGGAGATGGGGACATGGGGACATGAATGCAACACGTGTGTGGTCTGAAGGTACATGGACTTCAACTGCTAACCACGTCTAACTGGAATGAGATGGGGAGATGGGGACATGGGGACATGAATGCAACACGTGTGTGGTATGAAGGTACATGGACTTCAACTGCTAACCACGTCTAACTGGAATGAGATGGGGACATGGGGAGATGGGGAGATGGGGACATGAATGCAACACGTGTGTGGTATGAAGGTACATGGACTTCAACTGCTAACCACGTCTAACTGGAATGAGATGGGGAGATGGGGACATGGGGAGATGGGGTGATGGGGACATGAATGCAACACGTGTGTGGTATGAAGGTACATGGACTTCAACTGCTAACTACGTCTAACTGGAATGAGATGGGGAGATGGGGACATGAATGCAACACGTGTGTGGTATGAAGGTACATGGACTTCAACTGCTAACCACGTCTAACTGGAATGAGATGGGGAGATGGGGACATGGGGAGATGGGGAGATGAATGCAACACGTGTGTGGTATGAAGGTACATGGACTTCAACTGCTAACCACGTCTAACTGGAAAGAGATGGCGAGATGGGGAGATGGGGACATGAATGCAACACGTGTGTGGTATGAAGGTACATGGACTTTAACTGCTAACCACGTCTAACTGGAATGAGATGGGGACATGGGGAGATGGGGACATGAATGCAACACGTGTGTGGTATGAAGGTACATGGACTTCAACTGCTAACCACGTCTAACTGGAATGAGATGGGGACATGAATGCAACACGTGTGTGGTATGAATGTACATTGACTTCAACTGCTAACCACGTCTAACTGGAATGAGATGGGGAGATGGGGAGGTGAATGCAACACGTGTGTGGTATAAAGGAACATGGACTTCAACTGCTAACCACTTCTAACTGGGGGGAGATGGGGAGATGGGGACATGGGGACATGAATGCCACACGTGTGTGGTAAGAAGGTACATGGACTTCAACTGCTAACCACTTCTAACTGGAATGAGATGGGGATATGTGGACATGAATGCAACACGTGTGTGGTATGAAGGTACATGGACTTCAACTGCTAACCACTTCTAACTGGAATGAGATGGGGACATGGGGACATGAATGCAACACGTGTGTGGTATGAAGGTACATGGACTTCAACTGCTAACCACGTCTAACTGGAATGAGATGGGGACATGGGGACATGGGGAGATAGGGAGATGAATGCAACACGTGTGTGGTATGAAGGTACATGGACTTCAACTGCTAACCACGTCTAACTGGAATGAAATGGGGACATGGGGACATGAATGCAACACGTGTGTGGTATGAAGGTACATGGACTTCAACTGCTAACCACGTCTAACTGGAATGAGATGGGGACATGGGGACATGGGGAGATAGGGAGATGAATGCAACACGTGTGTGGTATGAAGGTACATGGACTTCAACTGCTAACCACGTCTAACTGGAATGAAATGGGGACATGGGGACATGAATGCAACACGTGTGTGGTATGAATGTACATGGACTTCAACTGCTAACCACTTCTAACTGGAATGAGATGGGGAGATGGGGACATGAATGCAACACGCGTGTGGTATGAAGGTACATGGACTTCAAGTGCTAACCACGTCTAACTGGAATGAGATGGGGACATGGGGACATGGGGACATGAATGCAACATGTGTGTGGTATGAAGGTACATGGACTTCAACTGCTAACCACTTCTAACTGGAATAAGATGGGGAGATGGGAAGATGGGGAGATGGGGACATGAATGCAACACGTGTGTGGTATGAAGGTACATGGACTTCAACTGCTAACCACTTCTAACTGGAATGAGATGGGGAGATGGGGACATGAATGCAACACGTGTGTGGTATGAAGGTACATGGACTTCAACTGCTAACCACTTCTAACTGGAATGAGATGGGGAGATGGGGAGATGGGGACATGAATGCAACACGTGTGTGGTATGAAGGTACATGGACTTCAACTGCTAACCACTTCTAACTGGAATGAGATGGGGAGATGGGGACATGAATGCAACATGTGTGTGGTATGAAGGTACATGGACTTCAACTGCTAACCAATTCTAAATGGAATGAGATGGGGAGATGGGGACATGAATGAAACACGTGTGTGGTATGAAGGCACATAGACTTCAACTGCTAACCACGTCTAACTGGAATGAGATGGGGACATGGGGACATGGGGAGATGGGGACATGAATGCAACACGTGTGTGGTATGAAGGTACATGGACTTCAACTGCTAACCACGTCTAACTGGAATGAGATGGGGACATGGGGACATGGGGACATGAATGCAACACGTGTGTGGTATGAAGGTACATGGACTTCAACTGCTAACCACTTCTAACTGGGGGGAGATGGGGACATGGGGACATGAATGCAACACGTGTGTGGTATGAAGGTACATGGACTTCAACTGCTAACCACTTCTAACTGGAATGAGATGGGGACATGGGGACATGAATGCAACATGTGTGTGGTATGAAGGTAGATGGACTTCAACTGCTAACCACGTCTAACTGGAATGAGATGGGGACATGGGGACATGGGGACATGGGGACATGAATGCAACACGTGTGTCGTATGAAGGTACATGGACTTCAACTGCTAACCACGTCTAACTGGAATGAGATGGGGACATGGGGACATGAATGCAACACTTGTGTGGTATGAAGGTACATGGACTTCAACTGCTAACCACGTCTAACTGGAATGAGATGGGGACATGGGGAGATGGGGACATGGGGACATGAATGCAACACGTGTGTGGTTTGAAGGTACATGGACTTCAACTGCTAACCACGTCTAACTGGAATTAGATGGGGAGATGGGGAGATGGGGACATGAATGCAACACGCGTGTGGTATGAAGGTACATGGACTTCAAGTGCTAACCACGTCTAACTGGAATGAGATGGGGACATGGGGACTTGGGGACATGAATGCAACACGTGTGTGGTATGAAGGTACATGGACTTCAACTGCTAACCACTTCTAACTGGAATAAGATGGGGAGATGGGGACATGAATGCAACACGTGTGTGGTATGAAGGTACATGGACTTCAACTGCTAACCACTTCTAACTGGAATGAGATGGGGAGATGGGGACATGAATGCAACACGTGTGTGGTATGAAGGTACATGGACTTCAACTGCTAACCACTTCTAACTGGAATGAGATGGGGAGATGGGAAGATGGGGAGATGGGGAGATGGGGACATGAATGCAACACGTGTGTGGTATGAAGGTACATGGACTTCAACTGCTAACCACTTCTAACTGGAATGAGATGGGGAGATGGGGACATGAATGCAACACGTGTGTGGTATGAAGGTACATGGACTTCAACTGCTAACCAATTCTAAATGGAATGAGACGGGGAGATGGGGACATGAATGAAACACGTGTGTGGTATGAAGGCACATAGACTTCAACTGCTAACCACGTCTAACTGGAATGAGATGGGGACATGGGGAGATGGGGAGATGGGGACATGAATGCAACACATGTGTGGTATGAAGGTACATGGACTTCAACTGCTAACCACGTCTAACTTGAGTCAGATGGGGACATTGGGACATGGGGACATGAATGCAACACGTGTGTGGTATGAAGGTACATGGACTTCAACTGCTAACCACTTCTAACTGGGGGGAGATGGGGAGATGGGGACATGGGGACATGAATGCAACACATGTGTGGTATGAAGGTACATGGACTTCAACTGCTAACCACTTCTAACTGGAATCAGATGGGGACATGGGGACATGAATGCAACACGTGTGTGGTATGAAGGTACATGGACTTCAACTGCTAACCACGTCTAACTGGAATGAGATGGGGACATGGGGAGATGGGGACATGGGGACATGAATGCAACACGTGTGTGGTTTGAAGGTACATGGACTTCAACTGCTAACCACGTCTAACTGGAATGAGATGGGGAGATGGGGACATGAATGCAACACGTGTGTGGTATGAAGGTACATGGACTTCAACTGCTAACCACTTCTAACTGGAATGAGATGGGGAGATGGGGAGATGGGGAGATGGGGAGATGGGGACATGAATGCAACACGTGTGTGGTATGAAGGTACATGGCCTTCAACTGCTAACCACGTCTAACTGGAATGAGATGGGGACATGGGGACATGAATGCAACACGTGTGTGGTATGAAGGTACATGGACTTCAACTGCTAACCACTTCTAACTGGGGTGAGATGGGGAGATGGGGACATGGGGACATGAATGCAACACGTGTGTGGTATGAAGGTACATGGACTTCAACTGCTAACCACTTCTAACTGGAATGAGATGGGGACATGGGGACATGAATGCAACACGTGTGTGGTATGAAGGTACATGGACTTCAACTGCTAACCACGTCTAACTGGAATGAGATGGGGACATGGGGACATGGGGACATGAATGCAACACGTGTGTGGTTTGAAGGTACATGGACTTCAACTGCTAACCACGTCTAACTGGAATGAGATGGGGAGATGGGGACATGAATGCAACATTTGTGTGGTATGAAGATACATGGACTTCAACTGCTAACCACGTCTAACTGAAATGAGATGGGGAGATGGGGACATGAATGCAACACGTGTGTGGTATGAAGGTACATGGACTTCAACTGCTAACCACGTCTAACTGGAATGAGATGGGGACATGGGGATATGGGGACATGGGGACATGAATGCAACACGTGTGTGGTATGAAGGTACATGGACTTCAACGGCTAACCACGTCTAACTGGAATGAGATGGGGAGCTGGGGACATGGGGACATGGGGAGATGGGGAGATGGGGACATGAATGCAACACGTGTGTGGTATGAAGGTACATGGACATCAACTGCTAACCACGTCTAACTGAATGAGATGGGGAGATAGGGAGATGGGGACATGAATGCAACACGTGTGTGGTATGAAGGTACATGGACTTCAACTGCTAACCACGTCTAACTGGAATGAGATGGGGACATGGGGAGATGGGGACATTAATGCAACACGTGTGTGGTATGAAGGTACATGGACTTCAACTGCTAACCACGTCTAACTGGAATGAGATGGGGACATGGGGACATGGGGAGATGGGGAGATGAATGCAACACGTGTGTGGTATGAAGGTACATGGACTTCAACTGCTAACCACGTCTAACTGGAATGAGATGGGGACATGGGGACATGAATGCAACACGTGTGTGGTATGAAGGTACATGGACTTCAACTGCTAACCACGTCTAACTGGAATGAGATGGGGACATGGGGACATGAATGCAACACGTGTGTGGTATGAAGGTACATGGACTTCAACTGCTAACCACGTGTAACTGGAATGAGATGGGGACATGGGGAGATGGGGAGATGGGGACATGAATGCAACACGTGTGTGGTATGAAGGTACATGGACTTCAACTGCTAACCACGTCTAACTTGAGTCAGATGGGGACATTGGGACATGGGGACATGAATGCAACACGTGTGTGGTATGAAGGTACATGGACTTCAACTGCTAACCACTTCTAACTGGAATGAGATGGGGAGATGGGGACATGAATGCAACACGTGTGTGGTATGAAGGTACATGGACTTCAACTGCTAACCAATTCTAAATGGAATGAGACGGGGAGATGGGGACATGAATGAAACACGTGTGTGGTATGAAGGCACATAGACTTCAACTGCTAACCACGTCTAACTGGAATGAGATGGGGACATGGGGAGATGGGGAGATGGGGACATGAATGCAACACGTGTGTGGTATGAAGGTACATGGACTTCAACTGCTAACCACGTCTAACTTGAGTCAGATGGGGACATTGGGACATGGGGACATGAATGCAACACGTGTGTGGTATGAAGGTACATGGACTTCAACTGCTAACCACTTCTAACTGGGGGGAGATGGGGAGATGGGGACATGGGGACATGAATGCAACACATGTGTGGTATGAAGGTACATGGACTTCAACTGCTAACCACTTCTAACTGGAATCAGATGGGGACATGGGGACATGAATGCAACACGTGTGTGGTATGAAGGTACATGGACTTCAACTGCTAACCACGTCTAACTGGAATGAGATGGGGACATGGGGAGATGGGGACATGGGGACATGAATGCAACACGTGTGTGGTTTGAAGGTACATGGACTTCAACTGCTAACCACGTCTAACTGGAATGAGATGGGGAGATGGGGAGATGGGGACATGAATGCAACACGTGTGTGGTATGAAGGTACATGGACTTCAACTGCTAACCACTTCTAACTGGAATGAGATGGGGAGATGGGGAGATGGGGAGATGGGGAGATGGGGACATGAATGCAACACGTGTGTGGTATGAAGGTACATGGCCTTCAACTGCTAACCACGTCTAACTGGAATGAGATGGGGACATGGGGACATGAATGCAACACGTGTGTGGTATGAAGGTACATGGACTTCAACTGCTAACCATTTCTAACTGGGGTGAGATGGGGAGATGGGGACATGGGGACATGAATGCAACACGTGTGTGGTATGAAGGTACATGGACTTCAACTGCTAACCACTTCTAACTGGAATGAGATGGGGACATGGGGACATGAATGCAACACGTGTGTGGTATGAAGGTACATGGACTTCAACTGCTAACCACGTCTAACTGGAATGAGATGGGGACATGGGGACATGGGGACATGAATGCAACACGTGTGTGGTTTGAAGGTACATGGACTTCAACTGCTAACCACGTCTAACTGGAATGAGATGGGGAGATGGGGACATGAATGCAACATTTGTGTGGTATGAAGGTACATGGACTTCAACTGCTAACCACGTCTAACTGAAATGAGATGGGGAGATGGGGACATGAATGCAACACGTGTGTGGTATGAAGGTACATGGACTTCAACTGCTAACCACGTCTAACTGGAATGAGATGGGGACATGGGGATATGGGGACATGGGGACATGAATGCAACACGTGTGTGGTATGAAGGTACATGGACTTCAACGGCTAACCACGTCTAACTGGAATGAGATGGGGAGATGGGGACATGGGGACATGGGGAGATGGGGAGATGGGGACATGAATGCAACACGTGTGTGGTATGAAGGTACATGGACATCAACTGCTAACCACGTCTAACTGAATGAGATGGGGAGATAGGGAGATGGGGACATGAATGCAACACGTGTGTGGTATGAAGGTACATGGACTTCAACTGCTAACCACGTCTAACTGGAATGAGATGGGGACATGGGGAGATGGGGACATTAATGCAACACGTGTGGTATGAAGGTACATGGACTTCAACTGCTAACCACGTCTAACTGGAATGAGATGGGGACATGGGGACATGGGGAGATGGGGAGATGAATGCAACACGTGTGTGGTATGAAGGTACATGGACTTCAACTGCTAACCACGTCTAACTGGAATGAGATGGGGACATGGGGACATGAATGCAACACGTGTGTGGTATGAAGGTACATGGACTTCAACTGCTAACCACGTCTAACTGGAATGAGATGGGGACATGGGGACATGAATGCAACACGTGTGTGGTATGAAGGTACATGGACTTCAACTGCTAACCACGTGTAACTGGAATGAGATGGGGACATGGGGAGATGGGGAGATGGGGACATGAATGCAACACGTGTGTGGTATGAAGGTACATGGACTTCAACTGCTAACCACGTCTAACTTGAGTCAGATGGGGACATTGGGACATGGGGACATGAATGCAACACGTGTGTGGTATGAAGGTACATGGACTTCAACTGCTAACCACGTCTAACTGGAATGAGATAGGGACATGGGTACATGATTGCAACACGTGTGTGATATGAAGGTACGTGGACTTCAACTGCTAACCACGTCTAACTGGAATGAGATGGGGACATGGGGACATGAATGCAACACATGTGTGGTATGAAGGTACATGGACTTCAACTGCTAACCACGTCTAACTGGAATGAGATGGGGACATGGGGACATGGGGAGATGGGGACATGAATTCAACACGTGTGTGGTATGAAGGTACATGGACTTCAACTGCTAACCACGTCTAACTGGAATGAGATGGGGACATGGGGACATGGGGACATGGGGACATGGGGACATGAATGCAACATGTTTGTGGTATGAAGGTACATGGACTTCAACTGCTAACCACGTCTTACTGGAATAAGATGGGGACATGGGGACATGAATGCAACACGTGTGTGGTTTGAAGGTACATGGACTTCAACTGCTAACCACGTCTAACTGGAATGAGATGGGGAGATGTGGAGATGGGGACATGAATGCAACACGTGTGTGGTATGAAGGTACATGGACTTCAACTGCTAACCACGTCTAACTGGAATGAGATGGGGAGATGGGGAGATGAATGCAACACGTGTGTGGTATGAAGGTACATGGACTTCAACTGCTAACCACGTCTAACTGGAATGAGATGGGGACATGGGGACATGGGGACATGGGGACATGAATGCAACACGTGTGTGGAATGAAGGTACATGGACTTCAACTGCTAACCACGTCTAACTGGAATGAGATGGGGAGATGGGGAGATGGGGAGATGGGGACATGAATGCAACACGTGTGTGGAATGAAGGTACATGGACTTCAACTGCTAACCATTTCTAACTGGAATGAGATGGGGACATGGGGACATGAATGCAACACATGTGTGGTATGAAGGTACATGGACTTCAACTGCTAACCACGTCTAACTGGAATGAGATGGGGACATGGGGACATGGGGAGATGGGGTGATGGGGACATGAATGCAACACGTGTGTGGTATGAAGGTACATGGACTTCAACTGCTAACCACGTCTAACTGGAATGAGATGGGGAGATGGGGACATGCGGACATGAATGCAACACGTGTGTGGTATGAAGGTACATGGACTTCAACTTCTAACCACTTCTAACTGGAATGAGATGGGGACATGGGGACATGAATGCAACACGTGTTTGGTATGAATGTACATGGACTTCAACTGCTAACCACGTCTAACTGGAATGAGATGGGGACATGGGGAGATGGGGAGATTGGGAGATGGGGACATGAATGCAACACGTGTGTGGTATGAAGGTACATGGACTTCAACTGCTAACCACGTCTAACTGGAATGAGATGGGGACATGGGGAGATTGGGAGATGGGGACATGAATGCAACACGTGTGTGGTATGAAGGTACATGGACTTCAACTGCTAACCACGTCTAACTGGAATGAGATTGGGACATGGGGACATGGGGAGATGGGGTGATGGGGACATGAATGCAACACGTGTGTGGTATGAAGGTACATGGACTTCAACTGCTAACCACGTCTAACTGGAATGAGATGGGGAGATGGGGACATGAATGCAACACGTGTGTGGTATGAAGGTACATGGCCTTCAACTGCTAACCACGTCTAACTGGAATGAGATGGGGACATGGGGAGATGGGGACACGAATACAACACGTGTGTGGTATGAAGGTACATGGACTTCAACTGCTAACCACGTCTAACTGGAATGAGATGGGGAGATGGGGACATGGGGACATGGGGAGATGGGGAGATGGGGACACGAATGCAACACGTGTGTGGTATGAAGGTACATGGACTTCAACTGCTAACCACGTCTAACTGGAATGAGATGGGGACATTGGGACATGGGGACATGGGGACATGAATGCAACACATGTGTGGTATGAAGGTACACGGACTTCAACTGCTAACAACGTCTAACTAGAATGAGATGGGGACATGGGGAGATGGGGACATGGGGACATGAATGCAACACGTGTGTGGTCTGAAGGTACATGGACTTCAACTGCTAACCACGTCTAACTGGAATGAGATGGGGAGATGGGGACATGGGGACATGAATGCAACACGTGTGTGGTATGAAGGTACATGGACTTCAACTGCTAACCACGTCTAACTGGAATGAGATGGGGACATGGGGAGATGGGGAGATGGGGACATGAATGCAACACGTGTGTGGTATGAAGGTACATGGACTTCAACTGCTAACCACGTCTAACTGCAATGAGATGGGGAGATGGGGACATGGGGAGATGGGGTGATGGGGACATGAATGCAACACGTGTGTGGTATGAAGGTACATGGACTTCAACTGCTAACTACGTCTAACTGGAATGAGATGGGGAGATGGGGACATGAATGCAACACGTGTGTGGTATGAAGGTACATGGACTTCAACTGCTAACCACGTCTAACTGGAATGAGATGGGGAGATGGGGACATGGGGAGATGGGGAGATGAATGCAACACGTGTGTGGTATGAAGGTACATGGACTTCAACTGCTAACCACGTCTAACTGGAAAGAGATGGGGAGATGGGGAGATGGGGACATGAATGCAACACGTGTGTGGTATGAAGGTACATGGACTTTAACTGCTAACCACGTCTAACTGGAATGAGATGGGGACATGGGGAGATGGGGACATGAATGCAACACGTGTGTGGTATGAAGGTACATGGACTTCAACTGCTAACCACGTCTAACTGGAATGAGATGGGGACATGAATGCAACACGTGTGTGGTATGAATGTACATTGACTTCAACTGCTAACCACGTCTAACTGGAATGAGATGGGGAGATGGGGAGGTGAATGCAACACGTGTGTGGTATAAAGGAACATGGACTTCAACTGCTAACCACTTCTAACTGGGGGGAGATGGGGAGATGGGGAGATGGGGACATGGGGACATGAATGCCACACGTGTGTGGTAAGAAGGTACATGGACTTCAACTGCTAACCACTTCTAACTGGAATGAGATGGGGATATGTGGACATGAATGCAACACGTGTGTGGTATGAAGGTACATGGACTTCAACTGCTAACCACTTCTAACTGGAATGAGATGGGGACATGGGGACATGAATGCAACACGTGTGTGGTATGAAGGTACATGGACTTCAACTGCTAACCACGTCTAACTGGAATGAGATTGGGACATGGGGACATGGGGAGATAGGGAGATGAATGCAACACGTGTGTGGTATGAAGGTACATGGACTTCAACTGCTAACCACGTCTAACTGGAATGAAATGGGGACATGGGGACATGAATGCAACACGTGTGTGGTATGAAGGTACATGGACTTCAACTGCTAACCACGTCTAACTGGAATGAGATGGGGACATGGGGACATGAATGCAACACGTGTGTGGTATGAAGGTACATGGACTTCAACTGCTAACCACGTCTAACTGGAATGAGATGGGGACATGGGGACATGGGGAAATGAATGCAACACGTGTGGGGTATGAAGGTACATGGACTTCAACTGCTAACCACGTCTAACTGGAATGAGATGGGGACATGGGGAGATGGGGACATGAATGCAACACGTGTGTGGTATGAAGGTACATGGACTTCAACTGCTAACCACATCTAACTGGAATGAGATGGGGACATGGGGACATGGGGACATTGGGACATGGGGACATGAATGCAACACGTGTGTGGTATGAAGGTACATGGACTTCAACTGCTAACCACGTCTAACTGGAATGAGATGGGGACATGGGGACATGGGGAGATGGGGACATGAATGCAACACGTGTGTGGTATGAAGGTACATGGACTTCAACTGCTAACCATGTCTAACTGGAATGAGATGGGGACATGGGGACAAGAATGCAACATGTGTGTGGTATGAAGGTACATGGACTTCAACTGCTAACCACGTCTAACTGGAATGAGATGGGGACATGGGGACATGGGGACATGAATGCAACACATGTGTGGTATGAAGGTACATGGACTTCAACTGCTAACCACATCTAACTGGAATGAGATGGGGACATGGGGACATAGGGACATGGGGACATGAATGCAACACGTGTGTGGTATGAAGGTACATGGACTTCAACGGCTAACCACGTCTAACTGGAATGAGATGGGGACATGGGGACATGGGGACATGAATGCAACACGTGTGTGGTATGAAGGTACATGGACTTCAACTGCTAACCACGTCTAACTGGAATGAGATGGGGAGATGGGGAGATGGGGACATGAATGCAACACGTGTGTGGTATGAAGGTACATGGACTTCAACTGCTAACCATTTCTAACTGGAATGAGATGGGGACATGGGGACATGAATGCAACACGTGTGTGGTATGAAGGTACATGGACTTCAACTGCTAACCACGTCTAACTGGAATGAGATGGGGAGATGGGGAGATGGGGAGCTGGGGAGATGGGGACATGAATTCAACACGTGTGTGGTATGAAGGTACATGGACTTCAACTGCTAACCACTTCTAACTGGAATGAGATGGGGAGATGGGAAGATGGGGAGATGGGGAGATGGGGAGATGGGGACATGAATGCAACACGTGTGTGGTATGAAGGTACATGGACTTCAACTGCTAACCACGTCTAACTGGAATGAGATGGGGACATGGGGACATGGGGACATGAATGCAACACATGTGTGGTATGAAGGTACATTGACTTCAACTGCTAACCACTTCTAACTGGAATGAGATGGGGAAATGGGGACATGAATGCAACACGTGTGTGGTATGAAGGTACATGGACTTCAACTGCTAACCACGTCTAACTGGAATGAGATGGGGACATGGGGAAATTGGGACATGAATGCAACACGTGTGTGGTATGAAGGTACATGGACTTCAACTGCTAACCACGTCTAACTGGAATGAGATGGGGACATCGGGACATGAATGCAACACTTGTGTGGTATGAAGGTACATGGACTTCAACTGCTAACCACGTCTAACTGGAATGAGATGGGGAGATGGGGACATGAATGCAACATGTGTGTGGTATGAAGGTATATGGACTTGAACTGCTAACCACGTCTAACTGGAATAAGATGGGGACATGGGGACATGAATGCAACACGTGTGTGGTATGAAGGTACATGGACTTCAACTGCTAACCACGTCTAACTGGAATGAGATGGGGACATGCGAACATGGGGAGATGGGGACATGAATGCAACACGTGTGTGGTATGAAGGTACATGGACTTCAACTGCTAACCACGTCTAACTGGAATGAGATGGGGACATGGGGACATGAATGCAACACGTGTGTGGTATGAAGGTACATGGACTTCAACTGCTAACCACATCTAACTGGAATGAGATGGGGACATGGGGACATAGTGACATGAATGCAACACGTATGTGGTATGAAGGTACATGGACTTCAACTGCTAACCACGTCTAACTGGAATGAGATGGGGACATGGGGACATGGGGACATGAATGCAACACATGTGTGGTATGAAGGTACATGGACTTCAACTGCTAACCACGTCTAACTGGAATGAGATGGGGACATGGGGACATGAATGCAACACGTGTGTGGTATGAAGGTACATGGACTTCAACTGCTAACCACGTCTAACTGGAATGAGATGGGGAGATGGGGACATGGGGGCATGAATGCAACACGTGTGTGGTATGAAGGTACATGGACTTCAACTGCTAACCACTTCTAACTGGAATGAGATGGGGAGATGGGGAGATGGGGACATGAATGCAACACGTGTGTGGTATGAAGGCACATGGACTTCAACTGCTAACCACGTCTAACTGGAATGAGATGGGGACATGGGGACATGGGGAGATGGGGACATGAATGCAACACGTGTGTGGTATGAAGGTACATGGACTTCAACTGCTAACCACGTCTAACTGGAATGAGATGGGGACATGGGGACATGGGGACATGAATGCAACACGTGTGTGGTATGAAGGTACATGGACTTCAACTGCTAACCACTTCTAACTGGGGGGAGATGGGGAGATGGGGAGATGGGGACATGGGGACATGGGGACATGAATGCAACACATGTGTGGTATGAAGGTACATGGACTTCAACTGCTAACCACTTCTAACTGGAATGAGATGGGGACATGGGGACATGAATGCAACACGTGTGTGGTATGAAGGTAAATGGACTTCAACTGCTAACCACGTCTAACTGGAATGAGATGGGGACATGGGGACATGGGGACATGAATGCAACACATGTGTGGTATGAAGGTACATGGACTTCAACTGCTAACCACGTCTAACTGGAATGAGATGGGGACATGGGGACATTGGGACATGAATGCAACACTTGTGTGGTATGAAGGTACATGGACTTCAACTGCTAACCACGTCTAACTGGAATGAGATGGGGACATGGGGACATGAATGCAACACGTGTGTGGTATGAAGGTACATGGACTTCAACTGCTAACCACGTCTAACTGGAATGAGATGGGGACATGGGGACATGAATGCAACACATGTGTGGTATGAAGGTACATGGACTTCAACTGCTAACCACTTCTAACTGGAATGAGATGGGGACATGGGGACATGAATGCAACACGTGTGTGGTATGAAGGTAAATGGACTTCAACTGCTAACCACGTCTAACTGGAATGAGATGGGGACATGGGGACATGGGGACATGAATGCAACACATGTGTGGTATGAAGGTACATGGACTTCAACTGCTAACCACGTCTAACTGGAATGAGATGGGGACATGGGGACATTGGGACATGAATGCAACACTTGTGTGGTATGAAGGTACATGGACTTCAACTGCTAACCACGTCTAACTGGAATGAGATGGGGACATGGGGACATGAATGCAACACGTGTGTGGTATGAAGGTACATGGACTTCAACTGCTAACCACGTCTAACTGGAATGAGATGGGGAGATGGGGAGATGGGGACATGAATGCAACACGTGTGTGGTATGAAGGTACATGGACTTCCACTGCTAACCACGTCTAACTGGAATGAGATGGGGAGATGGGGAGATGAATGCAACACGTGTTTGGTATGAAGGTACATGGACTTAAACTGATAACCACGTCTAACTGGAATGAGATGGGGACATGAATGCAACACGTGTGTGGTATGAAGGTACATGGACTTCAACTGCCAACCACTTCTAACTGGAATGAGATGGGGAGATGGGGACATGAATGCAACACGTGTGTGGTATGAAGGTACATGGACTTCCACTGCTAACCACGTCTAACTGGAATGAGATGGGGAGATGGGGAGATGAATGCAACACGTGTGTGGTATGAAGGTACATGGACTTAAACTGATAACCACGTCTAACTGGAATGAGATGGGGACATGGGGAGATGGGGACATGAATGCAACACGTGTGTGGTATGAAGGTACATGGACTTCAACTGCCAACCACTTCTAACTGGAATGAGATGGGGAGATGAGGACATGAATGCAACACGTGTGTGGTATGAAGGTACATGGACTTCAACTGCTAACCACTTCTAACTGGAATGAAATGGGGAGATGGGGACATGAATGCAACACGTGTGTGGTATGAAGGTACATGGACTTCAACTGCTAACCACTTCTAAATGGAATGAGATGGGGAGATGGGGAGATGGGGACATGAATGCAACACTTGTGTGGAATGAAGGCACATGGACTTCAACTGCTAACCACGTCTAACTGGAATGAGATGGGGACATGGGGACATGGGGAGATGGGGACATGAATGCAACACGTGTGTGGTATGAAGGTACATGGACTTCAACTGCTAACCACGTCTAACTGGAATGAGATGGGGACATGAGGACATGGGGACATGAATGCAACACGTGTGTGGTATGAAGGTACATGGACTTCAACTGCTAACCACTTCTAACTGGGGGGAGATGGGGAGATGGGGAGATGGGGACATGGGGACATGGGAACATGAATGCAGCACATGTGTGGTATGAAGGTACATGGACTTCAACTGCTAACCACTTCTAACTGGAATGAGATGGGGACATGAATGCAACACATGTGTGGTATGAAGGTAAATGGACTTCAACTGCTAACCACGTCTAACTGGAATGAGATGGGGACATGGGGACATGGGGACATGAATGCAACACGTGTGTGGTATGAAGGTACATGGACTTCAACTGCTAACCACGTCTAACTGGAATGAGATGGGGACATGGGGACATTGGGACATGAATGCAACACTTGTGTGGTATGAAGGTACATGGACTTCAACTGCTAACCACGTCTAACTGGAATGAGATGGGGACATGGGGACATGGGGACATGAATGAAACACGTGAGTGGTATGAAGGTACATGGACTTCAACTGCTAACCACGTCTAACTGGAATGAGATGGGGAGATGGGGACATGAATGCAACACGTGTGTGGTATGAAGGTACATGGACTTCAACTGCTAAACACTTCTAACTGGGGGGAGATGGGGAGACGGGGACATGGGGACATGAATGCAACACGTGTGTGGTATGAATGTACATGGACTTCAACTGCTAACCACTTCTAACTGGAATGAGATGGGGACATGAATGCAACACGTGTGTGGTATGAAGGTACATAGACATGGTTAGCAGTTGAAGTCCATGTACCTTCATACCACACACGTATTGCATTCATGTCCCCATGTCCCCATGTCCCCATCTCATTCCAGTTAGACGTGGTTAGCAGTTGAAGTCCAACTGGAATGAGATGGGTAGATGGGGAGATGGGGAGATGAATGCAACACGTGTGTGGTATGAAGGTACATGGACTTCAACTGCTAACCACGTCTAACTGGGATGAGATGGGGACATGGGGAGATGGGGAGATGGGGACATGGGGACATGGGGACATGGGGACATGGGGACATGAATGCAACACGTGTGTGGTATGAAGGTACATGGACTTCAACTGCTAACCACTTCTAACTGGAATGAGATGGGGACATGCGGACATGAATGCAACACATGTGTGGTATGAAGGTACATGGACTTCAACTGCTAACCACGTCTAACTGGAATGAGATGGGGACATGGGGACATGGGGACATGAATGCAACACATGTGTGGTATGAAGGTACATGGACTTCAACTGCTAACCACGTCTAACTGGAATGAGATGGGGACATGGGGACATTGGGACATGAATGCAACACTTGTGTGGTATGAAGGTACATGGACTTCAACTGCTAACCACGTCTAACTGGAATGAGATGGGGACATGGGGACATGGGGACATGAATGCAACACGTGTGTGGTATGAAGGTACATGGACTTCAACTGCTAACCACATCTAACTGGAATGAGATGGGGAGATGGGGAGATGGGGAGATGAATGCAACACGTGTGTGGTATGAAGGTACATGGACTTAAACTGATAACCACGTCTAACTGGAATGAGATGGGGACATGGGGAGATGGGGACATGAATGCAACACGTGTGTGGTATGAAGGTACATGGACTTCAACTGCCAACCACTTCTAACTGGAATGAGATGGGGAGATGGGGACATGAATGCAACACGTGTGTGGTATGAAGGTACATGGACTTCAACTGCTAACCACTTCTAACTGGAATGAGATGGGGACATGGGGTCATGAATGCAACACGTGTGTGGTATGAAGGTACATGGACTTCAACTGCCAACCACTTCTAACTGGAATGAGATGGGGAGATGGGGACATGAATGCAACACGTGTGTGGTATGAAGGTACATGGACTTCAACTGCTAACCACTTCTAACTGGGGGGAGAGGGGGAGATGGGGAGATGAATGCAACACGTGTGTGGTATGAAGGTACATGGACTTCAACTGCTAACCACGTTTAAATGGAATGAGATGGGGACATGGGGACATGGGGACATGAATGCAACACGTGTGTGGTTTGAAGGTACATGGACTTCAACTGCTAACCACGTCTAACTGGAATGAGATGGGGAGATGGGGACATGAATGCAACACATGTGTGGTATGAAGGTACATGGACTTCAACTGCTAACCACGTCTAACTGGAATGAGATGGGGACATGGGGACATGAATGCAACACGTGTGTGGTATGAAGGTACATGGACTTCAACTGCTAACCACATCTAACTGGAATGAGATGGGGACATGGGGACATGGGGACATGAATGCAACACGTGTGTGGTATGAAGGTACATGGACTTAAACTGCTAACCACGTCTAACTGGAATGAGATGGGGAGATGGGGAGATGGGGACATGGGGACATGGGGAGATGGGGACATGAATGCAACACGTGTGTGGTATGAAGGTACATGGACTTCAACTGCTAACCACGTCTAACTGGAATGAGATGAGATGGGTAGATGGGGAGATGGGGACATGAATGCAACACGTGTGTGGTATGAAGGTACATGGACTTCAACTGCTAACCACGTCTAACTGGAATGAGATGTGGACATGGGGTCATGGGGAGATGGGGACATGAATGCAACAAGGGTGTGGTATGAAGGTACATGGACTTCAACTGCTAACCACGTCTAACTGGAATGAGATGGGGACATGGGGACATGGGGACATGGGGACATGAATGCAACACGTGTGTGGTATGAAGGTACATGGACTTCATCTGCTAACCACTTCTAACTGGGGGGAGATGGGGACATGGGGACATGAATGCAACACGTGTGTGGTATGAAGGTACATGGACTTCAACTGCTAACCACTTCTAGCTGGAATGAGATGGGGACATGGGGACATGAATGCAACACGTGTGTGGTATGAAGGTACATGGACTTCAACTGCTAACCACTTCTAACTGGAATGAGATGGGGACATGGGGACATGAATGCAACACGTGTGTGGTATGAAGGTACATGGACTTCAACTGCGAACCACGTCTAACTGGAATGAGATGGGGACATGGGGACATTGGGGAGATGGATGCAACACATGTGTGATATGAAGGTACATGGACTTCAACTGCTAACCACGTCTAACTGGAATGAGATGGGGACATGGGGACATGAATGCAACACGTGTGTGGTATGAAGGTACATGGACTTCAACTGCTAACCACGTCTAACTGGAATGAGATGGGGACATGGGGAGATGGGGACATGAATACAACACGTGTGTGGTATGAAGGTACATGGACTTCAACTGCTAACCACGTCTAACTGGAATGACATGGGGACATGAATGCAACACGTGTGTGGTATGAAGGTACATGGACTTCAACTGCTAACCACGTCTAACTGGAATGAGATGGGGACATGGGGACATGAATGCAACACATGTGTGGCATGAAGGTACATGGACTTCAACTGCTAACCACGTCTAACTGGAATGAGATGGGGACATGGGGACATGAATGCAACACGTGTGTGGTATGAAGGTACATGGACTTCCACTGCTAACCACGTCTAACTGGAATGAGATGGGGACATGGGGACATGGGGACATGAATGCAACACGTTTGTGGTATGAAGGTACATGGACTTCAATTGCTAACCACGTCTAACTGGAATGAGATGGGGACATGGGGACATGGGGACATGAATGCAACACGTGTGTGGTTTGAAGGTACATGGACTTCAACTGCTAACCACGTCTAACTGGAATGAGATTGGGAGATGGGGAGATGGGGACATGAATGCAACACGTGTGTGGTATGAAGGTACATGGACTTCAACTGCTAACCACGTCTAACTGGAATGAGATGGGGAGATGAATGCAACACGTGTGTGGTATGAAGGTACATGGACTTCAACTGCTAACCACGTCTAACTGGAATGAGATGGGGACATGGGGACATGAATGCAACACGTGTGTGGTATGAAGGTACATGGACTTCAACTGCTAACCACGTCTAACTGGAATGAGATGGGGACATGGGGACATGAATGCAACACGTGTGTGGTATGAAGGTACATGGACTTCAACTGCTAACCACGTCTAACTGGAATGAGATGGGGACATGGGGAGATGGGGAGATGGGGACATGAATGCAACACGTGTGTGGCATGAAGGTACATGGACTTCAACTGCTAACCACGTCTAACTGGAATGAGATGGGGAGATGGGGACAGGGGGACATGGGGAGATGGGGAGATGGGGACAAGGGGACATGGGGACATGGGGACATGGGGAGATGGGGAGATGGGGAGATGGGGAGATGGGGAGATGAATGCAACACGTGTGTGGTTTGAAGGTACATGGACTTCAACTGCTAACCACGTCTAACTGGAATGAGATGGGGAGATGCGGAGATGGGGAGATGGGGAGATGGGGACATGGGGACATGGGGACATGGGGACATGGGGACATGAATGCAACACGTGTGTGGTATGAAGGTACATGGACTTCAACTGCTAACCACGTCTAACTGGAATGAGATTGGGAGATGGGGAGATGGGGACATGGGGACATGAATGCAACACGTGTGTGGTATGAAGGTACATGGACTTCAACTGCTAACCACGTCTAGCTGGAATGAGATGGGGAGATGGGGACATGGGAGATGGGGACATGAATGCAACACGTGTGTGGTATGAAGGTACATGGACTTCAACTGCTAACCACGTCTAACTGTAATGAGATGGGGAGATGGGGAGATGGGGACATGAATGCAACACGTGTGTGGTATGAAGGTACATGGACTTCAACTGCTAACCACGTCTAACTGGAATGAGATGTGGAGATGGGGACATGGGGACATGGGGACATGAATGCAACACGTGTGTGGTATGAAGGTACATGGACTTCAACTGCTAACCACGTCTAACTGGAATGAGATGGGGACATGAATGAAACACGTGTGTGGTATGACGGTACATGGACTTCAACTGCTAACCACGTCTAACTGGAATGAGATGGGGACATGGGGACATGGGGCCATGGGGACATGGGGACATGAATGCAACACCTGTGTGGTATGAAGGTACATGGACTTCAACTGCTAACAACGTCTAACTGGAATGAGATGGGGACATGGGGACATGGGGACATGAATGCAACACGTGTGTGGTATGAAGGTACATGGACTTCAAAAGCTAACCATGTCTAACTGGAATGAGATGGAGACATGGGGACATAGGGAGATGGGGACATGAATGCAACACGTGTGTGGTATGAAGGTACATGGACTTCAACTGCTAACCACGTCTAACTGGAATGAGATGGGGACATGGGGACATGGGGAGATGGGGACATGAATGCAACACGTGTGTGGTATGAAGGTACATGGACTTCAACTGCTAACCACGTCTAACTGGAATGAGATGGGGACATGGGGACATGAATGCAACACGTGTGTGGTATGAAGGTACATGGACTTCAACTGCTAACCACGTCTAACTGGAATGAGATGGGGACATGAATGCAACACATGTGTGGTATGAAGGTACATGGACTTCAACTGCTAACCACGTCTAACTGGAATGAGATGGGGACATGGGGAGATGGGGAGATGAATGCAACACGTGTGTGGTATGAAGGTACATGGACTTCAACTGCTAACCACGTCTAACTGGAATGAGATGGGGACATGGGGAGATGGGGAGATGAATGCAACACGTGTGTGGTATGAAGGTACATGGACTTCAACTGCTAACCACGTCTAACTGGAATGAGATGGGGACAAGGGGACATGGGGACATGAATGCAACACGTGTGTGGTATGAAGGTACATGGACTTCAACTGCTAACCACGTCTAACTGGAATGAGATGGGGACATGGGGACATGAATGCAACACGTGTGTGGTATGAAGGTACATGGACTTCAACTGCTAACCACGTCTAACTGGAATGAGATGGGGACATGAATGCAACACGTGTGTGGTATGAAGGTACATGGACTTCAACTGCTAACCACGTCTAACTGGAATGAGATGGGGACATGGGGAGATGGGGAGATGAATGCAACACGTGTGTGGTATGAAGGTACATGGACTTCAACTGCTAACCACGTCTAACTGGAATGAGATGGGGACATGAATGCAACACGTGTGTGGTATGAAGGTACATGGACTTCAACTGCTAACCACGTCTAACTGGAATGAGATGGGGAGATGGGGAGATGAATGCAACACGTGTGTGGTATGAAGGTACATGGACTTCAACTGCTAACCACGTCTAACTGGAATGAGATGGGGAGATGGGGAGATGGGGAGATGGGGAGATGGGGACATGGGGACATGGGGACATGGGGACATGAATGCAACACGTGTGAGGTATGAAGGTACATGGACTTCAACTGCTAACCACGTCTAACTGGAATGAGATGGGGAGATGGGGAGATGGGGAGATGGGGAGATGGGGACATGGGGACATGGGGACATGGGGACATGAATGCAACACGTGTGAGGTATGAAGGTATATGGACTTCATCTGCTAACCACGTCTAACTGGAATGAGATGGGGACATGGGGAGATGGGGACATGAATACAACACGTGTGTGGTATGAAGGTACATGGACTTCAAAAGCTAACCATGTCTAACTGGAATGAGATGGAGACATGGGGACATAGGGAGATGGGGACATGAATGCAACACGTGTGTGGTTTGAAGGTACATGGACTTCAACTGCTAACCACGTCTAACTGGAATGAGATGGGGACATGGGGACATGGGGAGATGGGGACATGGGGACATGAATGCAACACGTGTGTGGTATGAAGGTACATGGACCTCAACTGCTAACCACTTCTAACTGGAATGAGATGGGGACATGGGGACATGAATGCAACACTTGTGTGGTATGAAGGTACATGGACTTCAAATGCTAACCACTTCTAACTGGAATAAGATGGGGACATGGGGACATGAATGCAACATGTGTGTGGTATGAAGGTACATGGACTTCAACTGCTAACCACGTCTAACTGGAATGAGATGGGGACATGGGGACATGGGGACATGAATGCAACACGTGTGTGGTATGAAGGTACATGGACTTCAACTGCTAACCACTTCTAACTGGGGGGAGATGGGGAGATGGGGAGATGAATACAACACGTGTGTGGTATGAAGGTACATGGACTTCAACTGCTAACCACTTCTAACTGGAATGAGATGGGGACATGGGGCATGAATGCAACACGTGTGTGGTATGAAGGTACATGGACTTCAACTGCTAACCACTTCTAACTGGAATAAGATGGGGACATGGGGACATGAATGCAACACGTGTGTGGTATGAAGGTACATGGACTTCAACTGCTAACCAAGTCTAACTGGAATGAGATGGGGAGATGGGGAGATTGGGAGATGGGGACATGAATGCAACACGTGTGTGGTATGAAGGTACATGGACTTCAACTGCTAACCACGTCTAACTGGAATGAGATGGGGACATGGGGAGATGGGGAGATTGGGAGATGGGGACATGAATGCAACACGTGTGTGGTATGAAGGTACATGGACCTCAACTGCTAACCACTTCTAACTGGAATGAGATGGGGACAGGGGGACATGAATGCAACACTTGTGTGGTATGAAGGTACATGGACTTCAAATGCTAACCACTTCTAACTGGAATAAGATGGGGACATGGGGACATGAATGCAACATGTGTGTGGTATGAAGGTACATGGACTTCAACTGCTAACCACGTCTAACTGGAATGAGATGGGGACATGGGGACATGGGGACATGGGGACATGAATGCAACACGTGTGTGGTATGAAGGTACATGGACTTCAACTGCTAACCACTTCTAACTGGGGGGAGATGGGGAGATGGGGAGATGAATACAACACGTGTGTGGTATGAAGGTACATGGACTTCAACTGCTAACCACTTCTAACTGGAATGAGATGGGGACATGGGGCATGAATGCAACACGTGTGTGGTATGAAGGTACATGGACTTCAACTGCTAACCACGTCTAATTGGAATGAGATGGGGACATGGGGACATGAATGCAACACGTGTGTGGTATGAAGGTACATGGACTTCAACTGCTAACCACGTCTAACTGGAATGAGATGGGGACATGAATGCAACACGTGTGTGGTATGAAGGTATATGGACTTCAACTGCTAACCACGTCTAACTGGAATGACATGGGGGACATGAATGCAACACGTGTGTGGTATGAAGGTACATGGACTTCAACTGCTAACCACGTCTAATTGGAATGAGATGGGGACATGGGGACATGAATGCAACACGTGTGTGGTATGAAGGTACATGGACTTCAACTGCTAACCACGTCTAACTGGAATGAGATGGGGACATGGGGACATGAATGCAACACGTGTGTGGTATGAAGGTATATGGACTTCAACTGCTAACCACGTCTAACTGGAATGAGATGGGGACATGGGGAGATGGGGACATGAATACAACACGTGTGTGGTATGAAGGTACATGGACTTCAAAAGCTAACCATGTCTAACTGGAATGAGATGGAGACATGGGGACATAGGGAGATGGGGACATGAATGCAACACGTGTGTGGTATGAAGGTACATGGACTTCAACTGCTAACCACGTCTAACTGGAATGAGATGGGGACATGGGGACATGGGGAGATGGGGACATGGGGACATGAATGCAACACGTGTGTGGTATGAAGGTACATGGACCTCAACTGCTAACCACTTCTAACTGGAATGAGATGGGGACATGGGGACATGAATGCAACACTTGTGTGGTATGAAGGTACATGGACTTCAAATGCTAACCACTTCTAACTGGAATAAGATGGGGACATGGGGACATGAATGCAACATGTGTGTGGTATGAAGGTACATGGACTTCAACTGCTAACCACGTCTAACTGGAATGAGATGGGGACATGGGGACATGGGGACATGGGGACATGAATGCAACACGTGTGTGGTATGAAGGTACATGGACTTCAACTGCTAACCACTTCTAACTGGGGGGAGATGGGGAGATGGGGAGATGGGGAGATGAATACAACACGTGTGTGGTATGAAGGTACATGGACTTCAACTGCTAACCACTTCTAACTGGAATGAGATGGGGACATGGGGCATGAATGCAACACGTGTGTGGTATGAAGGTACATGGACTTCAACTGCTAACCACTTCTAACTGGAATAAGATGGGGACATGGGGACATGAATGCAACACGTGTGTGGTATGAAGGTACATGGACTTCAACTGCTAACCAAGTCTAACTGGAATGAGATGGGGAGATGGGGAGATTGGGAGATGGGGACATGAATGCAACACGTGTGTGGTATGAAGGTATATGGACTTCAACTGCTAACCACGTCTAACTGGAATGAGATGGGGACATGGGGAGATGGGGAGATTGGGAGATGGGGACATGAATGCAACACGTGTGTGGTATGAAGGTACATGGACTTCAACTGCTAACCACGTCTAACTGGAATGAGATGAGGAGATGGGGACATGGGGACATGAATGCAACACGTGTGTGGTATGAAGGTACATGGACTTCAACTGCTAACCACGTCTAACTGGAATGAGATGGGGACATGGGGAGATGGGGACATGAATGCAACACGTGTGTGGTATGAAGGTACATGGACTTCAACTGCTAACCACGTCTAACTGGAATGAGATGGGGACATGGGGACATGGATGCAACACGTATGTGGTATGAAGGTACATAGACTTCAACTGCTAACCACTTCTAACTGGGGGGAGATGGGGAGATGGGGACATGGGGGCATGGGGACATGGGGACATGGGGACATGAATGCAACACGTGTGTGATATGAAGGTACATGGACTTCAACTGCTAACGACTTCTAACTGGAATGAGATGGGGACATGGGGACATGGGGACATGAATGCAACACGTGTGTGGTATGAAGGTACATGGACTTCAACTGCTAACCACGTCTAACTGGAATGAGATGGGGAGATGGGGACATGGGGACATGTTGACATGAATGCAACACTTGTGTGGTATGAAGGTACATGGACTTCAACTGCTAACCACGTCTAACTGGAATGAGATGGGGACATGGGGACATGGGGACATGAATGCAACACGTGTGTGGTTTGAAGGTACATGGACTTCAACTGCTAACCACGTCTAACTGGAATGAGATGAGGAGATGGGGACATGAATGCAACATGTGTGTGGTATGAAGGTACATGGACTTCAACTGCTAAAAACGTCTAACTGGAATGAGATGGGGAGATGGGGAGATGGGGACATGAATGCAACACGTGTGTGGTATGAAGGTACATGGACTTCAACTGCTAACCACGTCTAACTGGAATGAGATGGGGACATGGGGACATGAATGCCACACATGTGTGGTATGAAGGTACATGGACTTCAACTGCTAACCACTTCTAACTGGAATGAGATGGGGACATGGGGACATGAATGCAACACGTGTTTGGTATTAAGGTACATGGACTTCAACTGCTAACCACTTCTAACTGGAATAAGATGGGGACATGGGGACATGAATGCAACATGTGTGTGGTATGAAGGTACATGGACTTCAACTGCTAACCACGTCTAACTGGAATGAGATGGGGACATGGGGACATGCATTCATGTCCCCATGTCCCCAACACGTGTGTGGTATGAAGGTACATGGACTTCAACTGCTAACCACTTCTAACTGGGGGGAGAGGGGGAGATGGGGAGATGAATGCAACACGTGTGTGGTATGAAGGTACATGGACTTCAACTGCTAACCTCGTCTAACTGGAATGAGATGGGGAGATGGGGACATGAATGCAACACGTGTGTGGTATGAAGGTACATGTACTTCAACTGCTAACCACGTCTAACTGGAATGAGATGGGGAGATGGGGACATGGGGAGATGGGGACATGAATGCAACACGTGTGTGGTATGAAGGTGCATGGACTTCAACGGCTGACCACGTCTAACTGGAATGAGATGGGGAGATGGGGACATGAATGCAACACGTGTGTGGTATGAAGGTACATGGACTTCAACTGCTAACCACGTCTAACTGGAATGAGATGGGGAGATGGGGACATGGGGAGATGGGGACATGGGGAGATGGGGACATGGGGAGATGGGGACATGAATGCAACTCGTGTGTGGTATTAAGGTACATGGACTTCAACTGCTAACCACGTCTAACTGGAATGAGATGGGGAGATGGGGACATGGGGAGATGGGGAGATGGGGACATGAATGCAAGACGTGTGTGGTATGAAGGTACATGGACTTCAACTGCTAACCACGTCTAACTGGAATGAGATGGGGAGATGGGGACATGGGGAGATGGGGATATGGGGAGATGGGGAGATGGGGACATGAATGCAACACGTGTGTGGTATGAAGGTACATGGACTTCAACTGCTAACCATGTCTAACTGGAATGAGATGGGGAGATGGGGACATGGGGACATGGGGAGATGGGGAGATGGGGACATGAATGCAACACGTGTGTGGTATGAAGGTACATGGACTTCAACTGCTAACCACGTCTAACTGGAATGAGATGGGGAGATGGGGACATGGGGACATGGGGAGATGGGGACATGGAGACATGGGGAGATGGGGACATGAATGCAACACGTGTGTGGTATGAAGGTACATGGACTTCAACTGCTAACCACGTCTAACTGGAATGAGATGGGGACATGGGGAGATGGGGAGATGGGGACATGAATGCAACACGTGTGTGGTATGAAGGTACATGGACTTCAACTGCTAACCACGTCTAACTGGAATGAGATGGGGAGATGGGGACATGGGGACATGGGGACATGGGGACATGAATGCAACACGTGTGTGGTATGAAGGTACATGGACTTCAACTGCTAACCACGTCTAACTGGAATGAGATTGGGACATGGGGACATGGGGACATGGGGACATGGGGAGATGGGGATTTGAATGCAACACGTGTGTGGTATGAAGGTACATGGACTTCAACTGCTAACCACGTCTAACTGGAATGAGATGTGGAGATGGGGAGATGAATGCAACACGTGTGTGGTATGAAGGTACATGGACTTCAACTGCTAACCACGTCTAACTGGAATGAGATGGGGAGATGGGGAGATGGGGACATGAATGCAACACGTGTGTGATATGAAGGTACAAGGACTTCAACTGCTAACCACGTCTAACTGAAATGAGATGGGGAGATGGGGACATGAATGCAACATGTGTGTGGTATGAAGGTACATGGACTTCAACTGCTAACCACGTCTAACTGGAATGAGATGGGGAGATGGGGAGATGGGGACATGAATGCAACACGTGTGTGGTATGAAGGTACATGGACTTCAACTGCTAACCACGTCTAACTGGAATGAGATGGGGAATTGGGGAGATGGGGACATGAATGCAACACATGTGTGGTATGAAGGTACATGGACTTCAACTGCTAACCACGTCTAACTGGAATGAGATGGGGACATGGGGAGATGGGGACATGAATGCAACACGTGTGTGGTATGAAGGTACATGGACTTCAACTGCTAACCACGTCTAACTGGAATGAGAGGGGGAGAGGGGGAGATGGGGACATGAATGCAACACGTGTGGTATGAAGGTACATGGACTTCAACTGCTAACCACGTCTAACTGGAATGAGATGGGGAGATGGGGAGATTGGGAGATGGGGACATGAATGCAACACGTGTGTGGTATGAAGGTACAAGGACTTCAACTGCTAACCATGTCTAACTGGAATGAGTTGGGGACATGGGGACATGGGGAGATGGGGACATGAATGCAACACGTGTGTGGTATGAAGGTACATGGACTTCAACTGCTAACCACGTCTAACTGGAATGAGATGGGGAGATGGGGAGATGGGGACATGAATGCAACACGTGTGTGGTATGAAGGTACATGGACTTCAACTACTAACCACGTCTAACTGGAATGAGATGGGGAGATATGGAGATGGGGAGATGGGGACATGAATGCAACACGTGTGTGGTATGAAGGTACATGGACTTCAACTGCTAACCACGTCTAACTGGAATGAGATGGTGAGATGGGGAGATGGGGACATGAATGCAACACGTGTGTGGTATGAAGGTACATGGACTTCAACTGCTAACCACGTCTAACTGGAATGAGATGGGGAAATGGGGAGATGGGGAGATGGGGACATGAATGCAACACATGTGTGGTATGAAGGTACATGGACTTCAACTGCTAACCACGTCTAACTGGAATGAGATGGGGAGATGGGGACATGAATGCAACACGTGTGTGGTATGAAGGTACATGGACTTCAACTGCTAACCACGCCTAACTGGAATGAGATGGGGAGATGGGGACATGGGGACATGGGGAGATGGGGACATGGGGACATGGGGAGATGGGGCGATGGGGACATGAATGCAACACGTGTGTGGTATTAAGGTACATGGACTTCAACTGCTAACCACGTCTAACTGGAATGACATGGGGACATGGGGACATGAATGCAACACGTGTGTGGTATGAAGGTACATGGACTTCAACTGCTAACCACGTCTAACTGGAATGAGATTGGGACATGGGGACATGGGGACATGGGGACATGGGGAGATGTGGATATGAATGCAACACGTGTGTGGTATGAAGGTACATGGACTTCAACTGCTAACCACGTCTAACTGGAATGAGATGTGGAGATGGGGAGATGAATGCAACACGTGTGTGGTATGAAGGTACATGGACTTCAACTGCTAACCACGTCTAACTGAAATGAGATGGGGAGATGGGGAGATGGGGAGATGGGGACATGAATGCAACACATGTGTGATATGAAGGTACAAGGACTTCAACTGCTAACCACGTCTAACTGAAATGAGATGGGGAGATGGGGAGATGAATGCAACACATGTGTGGTATGAAGGTACATGGACTTCAACTGCTAACCACGTCTAACTGGAATGAGATGGGGAGATGGGGAGATGGGGACATGAATGCAACACGTGTGTGATATGAAGCTACAAGGACTTCAACTGCTAACCACGTCTAACTGAAATGAGATGGGGAGATGGGGAGATGGGGACATGAATGCAACACGTGTGTGGTATGAAGGTACATGGACTTCAACTGCTAACCACGTCTAACTGGAATGAGATGGGGACATGGGGACATGAATGCAACATGTGTGTGGTATGAAGGTACATGGACTTCAACTGCTAACCACATCTAACTGGAATGAGATGGGGACATGGGGACATGGGGACATGAATGCAACACGTGTGTGGTATGAAGGTACATGGACTTAAACTGCTAACCACGTCTAACTGGAATGAGATGGGGAGATGGGGAGATGGGGACATGGGGACATGGGGAGATGGGGACATGAATGCAACACGTGTGTGGTATGAAGGTACATGGACTTCAACTGCTAACCACGTCTAACTGGAATGAGATGAGATGGGGAGATGGGGAGATGAATGCAACACGTGTGTGGTATGAAGGTACATGGACTTCAACTGCTAACCACGTCTAACTGGAATGAGATGGGGATATGGGGACCTGGGGAGATGGGGACATGAATGCAACAAGGGTGTGGTATGAAGGTACATGGACTTCAACTGCTAACCACGTCTAACTGGAATGAGATGGGGACATGTGGACATGGGGACATGAATGCAACACGTGTGTGGTATGAAGGTACATGGACTTCATCTGCTAACCACTTCTAACTGGGGGGAGATGGGGAGATGGGGACATGGGGACATGAATGCAACACGTGTGTGGTATGAAGGTACATGGACTTCAACTTCTAACCACTTCTAGCTGGAATGAGATGGGGACATGGGGACATGAATGCAACACGTGTGTGGTATGAAGGTACATGGACTTCAACTGCTAACCACTTCTAACTGGAATGAGATGGGGACATGGGGACATGAATGCAACACGTGTGTGGTATGAAGGTACATGGACTTCAACTGCGAACCACGTCTAACTGGAATGAGATGGGACATGGGGACATTGGGGAGATGGATGCAACACATGTGTGGTATGAAGGTACATGGACTTCAACCGCTAACCACGTCTAACTGGAATGAGATGGGGACATGGGGACATGAATGCAACACGTGTGTGGTATGAAGGTACATGGACTTCAACTGCTAACCACGTCTAACTGGAATGAGATGGGGACATGGGGACATGGGGAGATGGGGACATGAATGCAACACATGTGTGGTATGAAGGTACATGGACTTCAACTGCTAACCACGTCTAACTGGAATGACATGGGGACATGGGGACATGAATGCAACACGTGTGTGGTATGAAGGTACATGGACTTCAACTGCTAACCACGTCTAACTGGAATGAGATGGGGACATGGGGACATGAATGCAACACATGTGTGGCATGAAGGTACATGGACTTCAACTGCTAACCACGTCTAACTGGAATGAGATGGGGACATGGGGACATGGGGACATGAATGCAACACGTGTGTGGTATGAAGGTACATGGACTTCCACTGCTAACCACGTCTAACTGGAATGAGATGGGGACATGAATGCAACACGTTTGTGGTATGAAGGTACATGGATTTCAACTGGTAACCACGTCTAACTGGAATGAGATGGGGACATGGGGACATGGGGACATGAATGCAACACGTGTGTGGTTTGAAGGTACATGGACTTCAACTGCTAACCACGTCTAACTGGAATGAGATTGGGAGATGGGGAGATGGGGACATGAATGCAACACGTGTGTGGTATGAAGGTACATGGACTTCAACTGCTAACCACGTCTAACTGGAATGAGATGGGGAGATGAATGCAACACGTGTGTGGTATGAAGGTACATGGACTTCAACTGCTAACCACGTCTAACTGGAATGAGATGGGGACATGGGGACGTGAATGCAACACGTGTGTGGTATGAAGGTACATGGAATTCAACGGCTAACCATGTCTAACTGGAATGAGATGGGGAGATGGGGACATGGGGAGATGGGGACATGAATGCAACACGTGTGTGATATGAAGGTACATGGACTTCAACTGCTAACCACGTCTAACTGGAATGAGATGGGGTCATATGGACATGAATGAAACACGTGTGTGGTATGAAGGTACATGGACTTCAACTGCTAACCACGTCTAACTGGAATGAGATGGGGACATGGGGACATGGGGACATGGGGCCATGGGGCCATGAATGCAACACCTGTGTGGTATGAATGTACATGGACTTCAACTGCTAACCATGTCTAACTGGAATGAGATGGAGACATGGGGACATGGGGAGATGGGGACATGAATGCAACACGTGTGTGGTATGAAGGTACATGGACTTCAACTGCTAACCACGTCTAACTGGAATGAGATGGGGACATGGGGAGATGGGGACATGAATGCAACACGTGTGTGGTATGAAGGTACATGGACTTCAACTGCTAACCACTTCTAACTGGGGGGAGATGGGGAGATGGGGACATGGGGACATGGGGACATGAATGCAACACATGTGTGGTATGAAGGTACATGGACTTCAACTGCTAACCACTTCTAACTGGAATGAGATGGGGATATGTGGACATGAATGCAACACGTGTGTGGTATGAAGGTACATGGACTTCAACTGCTAACCACTTCTAACTGGAATGAGATGGGGACATGAATGCAACACGTGTGTGGTATGAAGGTACATGGACTTCAACTGCTAACCACGTCTAACTGGAATGAGATGGGGACATGGGGACATGGGGAGATAGGGAGATGAATGCAACACGTGTGTGGTATGAAGGTACATGGACTTCAACTGCTAACCACGTCTAACTGGAATGAGATGGTGAGATGGGGAGATGGGGACATGAATGCAACACGTGTGTGGTATGAAGGTACATGGACTTCAACTGCTAACCACGTCTAACTGGAATGAGATGGGGAAATGGGGAGATGGGGAGATGGGGACATGAATGCAACACATGTGTGGTATGAAGGTACATGGACTTCAACTGCTAACCACGTCTAACTGGAATGAGATGGGGAGATGGGGACATGAATGCAACACGTGTGTGGTATGAAGGTACATGGACTTCAACTGCTAACCACGCCTAACTGGAATGAGATGGGGAGATGGGGACATGGGGACATGGGGAGATGGGGACATGGGGACATGGGGAGATGGGGCGATGGGGACATGAATGCAACACGTGTGTGGTATTAAGGTACATGGACTTCAACTGCTAACCACGTCTAACTGGAATGACATGGGGACATGGGGACATGAATGCAACACGTGTGTGGTATGAAGGTACATGGACTTCAACTGCTAACCACGTCTAACTGGAATGAGATTGGGACATGGGGACATGGGGACATGGGGACATGGGGAGATGTGGATATGAATGCAACACGTGTGTGGTATGAAGGTACATGGACTTCAACTGCTAACCACGTCTAACTGGAATGAGATGTGGAGATGGGGAGATGAATGCAACACGTGTGTGGTATGAAGGTACATGGACTTCAACTGCTAACCACGTCTAACTGAAATGAGATGGGGAGATTGGGAGATGGGGAGATGGGGACATGAATGCAACACGTGTGTGATATGAAGGTACAAGGACTTCAACTGCTAACCACGTCTAACTGAAATGAGATGGGGAGATGGGGAGATGAATGCAACACATGTGTGGTATGAAGGTACATGGACTTCAACTGCTAACCACGTCTAACTGGAATGAGATGGGGAGATGGGGAGATGGGGACATGAATGCAACACGTGTGTGATATGAAGGTACAAGGACTTCAACTGCTAACCACGTCTAACTGAAATGAGATGGGGAGATGGGGAGATGGGGACATGAATGCAACACGTGTGTGGTATGAAGGTACATGGACTTCAACTGCTAACCACGTCTAACTGGAATGAGATGGGGACATGGGGACATGAATGCAACATGTGTGTGGTATGAAGGTACATGGACTTCAACTGCTAACCACATCTAACTGGAATGAGATGGGGACATGGGGACATGGGGACATGAATGCAACACGTGTGTGGTATGAAGGTACATGGACTTAAACTGCTAACCACGTCTAACTGGAATGAGATGGGGAGATGGGGAGATGGGGACATGGGGACATGGGGAGATGGGGACATGAATGCAACACGTGTGTGGTATGAAGGTACATGGACTTCAACTGCTAACCACGTCTAACTGGAATGAGATGAGATGGGGAGATGAATGCAACACGTGTGTGGTATGAAGGTACATGGACTTCAACTGCTAACCACGTCTAACTGGAATGAGATGGGGATATGGGGACCTGGGGAGATGGGGACATGAATGCAACAAGGGTGTGGTATGAAGGTACATGGACTTCAACTGCTAACCACGTCTAACTGGAATGAGATGGGGACATGTGGACATGGGGACATGAATGCAAAACGTGTGTGGTATGAAGGTACATGGACTTCATCTGCTAACCACTTCTAACTGGGGGGAGATGGGGAGATGGGGACATGGGGACATGAATGCAACACGTGCGTGGTATGAAGGTACATGGACTTCAACTTCTAACCACTTCTAGCTGGAATGAGATGGGGACATGGGGACATGAATGCAACACGTGTGTGGTATGAAGGTACATGGACTTCAACTGCTAACCACTTCTAACTGGAATGAGATGGGGACATGGGGACATGAATGCAACACGTGTGTGGTATGAAGGTACATGGACTTCAACTGCGAACCACGTCTAACTGGAATGAGATGGGACATGGGGACATTGGGGAGATGGATGCAACACATGTGTGGTATGAAGGTACATGGACTTCAACTGCTAACCACGTCTAACTGGAATGAGATGGGGACATGGGGACATGAATGCAACACGTGTGTGGTATGAAGGTACATGGACTTCAACTGCTAACCACGTCTAACTGGAATGAGATGGGGACATGGGGACATGGGGAGATGGGGACATGAATGCAACACGTGTGTGGTATGAAGGTACATGGACTTCAACTGCTAACCACGTCTAACTGGAATGACATGGGGACATGGGGACATGAATGCAACACGTGTGTGGTATGAAGGTACATGGACTTCAACTGCTAACCACGTCTAACTGGAATGAGATGGGGACATGGGGACATGAATGCAACACATGTGTGGCATGAAGGTACATGGACTTCAACTGCTAACCACGTCTAACTGGAATGAGATGGGGACATGGGGACATGGGGACATGAATGCAACACGTGTGTGGTATGAAGGTACATGGACTTCCACTGCTAACCACGTCTAACTGGAATGAGATGGGGACATGAATGCAACACGTTTGTGGTATGAAGGTACATGGATTTCAACTGCTAACCACGTCTAACTGGAATGAGATGGGGACATGGGGACATGGGGACATGAATGCAACACGTGTGTGGTTTGAAGGTACATGGACTTCAACTGCTAACCACGTCTAACTGGAATGAGATTGGGAGATGGGGAGATGGGGACATGAATGCAACACGTGTGTGGTATGAAGGTACATGGACTTCAACTGCTAACCACGTCTAACTGGAATGAGATGGGGAGATGAATGCAACACGTGTGTGGTATGAAGGTACATGGACTTCAACTGCTAACCACGTCTAACTGGAATGAGATGGGGACATGGGGACGTGAATGCAACACGTGTGTGGTATGAAGGTACATGGAATTCAACGGCTAACCATGTCTAACTGGAATGAGATGGGGAGATGGGGACATGGGGAGATGGGGACATGAATGCAACACGTGTGTGATATGAAGGTACATGGACTTCAACTGCTAACCACGTCTAACTGGAATGAGATGGGGTCATATGGACATGAATGAAACACGTGTGTGGTATGAAGGTACATGGACTTCAACTGCTAACCACGTCTAACTGGAATGAGATGGGGACATGGGGACATGGGGACATGGGGCCATGGGGCCATGAATGCAACACCTGTGTGGTATGAATGTACATGGACTTCAACTGCTAACCATGTCTAACTGGAATGAGATGGAGACATGGGGACATGGGGAGATGGGGACATGAATGCAACACGTGTGTGGTATGAAGGTACATGGACTTCAACTGCTAACCACGTCTAACTGGAATGAGATGGGGACATGGGGAGATGGGGACATGAATGCAACACGTGTGTGGTATGAAGGTACATGGACTTCAACTGCTAACCACTTCTAACTGGGGGGAGATGGGGAGATGGGGACATGGGGACATGGGGACATGAATGCAACACATCTGTGGTATGAAGGTACATGGACTTCAACTGCTAACCACTTCTAACTGGAATGAGATGGGGATATGTGGACATGAATGCAACACGTGTGTGGTATGAAGGTACATGGACTTCAACTGCTAACCACTTCTAACTGGAATGAGATGGGGACATGGGGACATGAATGCAACACGTGTGTGGTATGAAGGTACATGGACTTCAACTGCTAACCACGTCTAACTGGAATGAGATGGGGACATGGGGACATGGGGAGATAGGGAGATGAATGCAACACGTGTGTGGTATGAAGGTACATGGACTTCAACTGCTAACCACGTCTAACTGGAATGAGATGGGGACATGGGGACATGAATGCAACACGTGTTTGGTATGAAGGTACATGGACTTCAACTGCTAACCACGTCTAACTGGAATGAGATGGGGACATGGGGAGATGGGGAGATTGGGAGATGGGGACATGAATGCAACACGTGTGTGGTATGAAGGTACATGGACTTCAACTGCTAACCACGTCTACCTGGAATGAGATGGGGACATGGGGAGATTGGGAGATGGGGACATGAATGCAACACGTGTGTGGTATGAAGGTACATGGACTTCAACTGCTAACCACGTCTAACTGGAATGAGATGGGGACATGGGGACATGGGGAGATGGGGTGATGGGGACATGAATGCAACACGTGTGTGGTATAAAGGTACATGGACTTCAACTGCTAACCACGTCTAACTGGAATGAGATGGGGAGATGGGGACATGAATGCAACACGTGTGTGGTATGAAGGTACATGGACTTCAACTGCTAACCACGTCTAACTGGAATGAGATGGGGACATGGGGAGATGGGGACACGAATGCAACACGTGTGTGGTATGAAGGTACATGGACTTCAACTGCTAACCACGTCTAACTGGAATGAGATGGGGAGATGGGGACATGGGGACATGGGGAGATGGGGACACGAATGCAACACGTGTGTGGTATGAAGGTACATGGACTTCAACTGCTAACCACGTCTAACTGGAATGAGATGGGGAGATGGGGACATTGGGACATGGGGACATAGGGACATGAATGCAACACGTGTGGTATGAAGGTACACGGACTTCAACTGCTAACCACGTCTAACTGGAATGAGATGGGGACATGGGGACATGGGGAGATGGGGTGATGGGGACATGAATGCAACACGTGTGTGGTATAAAGGTACATGGACTTCAACTGCTAACCACGTCTAACTGGAATGAGATGGGGAGATGGGGACATGAATGCAACACGTGTGTGGTATGAAGGTACATGGACTTCAACTGCTAACCACGTCTAACTGGAATGAGATGGTGAGATGGGGAGATGGGGACATGAATGCAACACATGTGTGGTATGAAGGTACATGGACTTCAACTGCTAACCACGTCTAACTGGAATGAGATGGGGAAATGGGGAGATGGGGAGATGGGGACATGAATGCAACACATGTGTGGTATGAAGGTACATGGACTTCAACTGCTAACCACGTCTAACTGGAATGAGATGGGGAGATGGGGACATGAATGCAACACGTGTGTGGTATGAAGGTACATGGACTTCAACTGCTAACCACGCCTAACTGGAATGAGATGGGGAGATGGGGACATGGGGACATGGGGAGATGGGGACATGGGGACATGGGGAGATGGGGCGATGGGGACATGAATGCAACACGTGTGTGGTATTAAGGTACATGGACTTCAACTGCTAACCACGTCTAACTGGAATGACATGGGGACATGGGGACATGAATGCAACACGTGTGTGGTATGAAGGTACATGGACTTCAACTGCTAACCACGTCTAACTGGAATGAGATGGGGACATGGGGAGATGGGGAGATGGGGACATGAATGCAACACGTGTGTGGTATGAAGGTACATGGACTTCAACTGCTAACCACGTCTAACTGGAATGAGATGGGGAGATGGGGACATGGGGAGATGGGGTGATGGGGATATGAATGCAACACGTGTGTGGTATGAAGGTACATGGACTTCAACTGCTAACTACGTCTAACTGGAATGAGATGGGGAGATGGGGACATGAATGCAACACGTGTGGTATGAAGGTACATGGACTTCAACTGCTAACCACGTCTAACTGGAATGAGATGGGGAGATGGGGACATGGGGAGATGGGTAGATGAATGCAACACGTGTGTGGTATGAAGGTACATGGACTTCAACTGCTAACCACGTCTAACTGGAAAGAGATGGGGAGATGGGGACATGAATGCAACACGTGTGTGGTATGAAGGTACATGGACTTTAACTGCTAACCACGTCTAACTGGAATGAGATGGGGAGATGGGGACATGGGGAGATGGGGACATGAATGCAACACGTGTGTGGTATGAAGGTACATGGACTTCAACTGCTAACCACGTCTAACTGGAATGAGATGGGGACATGAATGCAACACGTGTGTGGTATGAATGTACATTGACTTCAACTGCTAACCACGTCTAACTGGAATGAGATGGGGAGATGGGGAGGTGAATGCAACACGTGTGTGGTATAAAGGTACATGGACTTCAACTGCTAACCACTTCTAACTGGGGGGAGATGGGGAGATGGGGAGATGGGGACATGGGGACATGAATGCCACACGTGTGTGGTAAGAAGGTACATGGACTTCAACTGCTAACCACTTCTAACTGGAATGAGATGGGGATATGTGGACATGAATGCAACACGTGTGTGGTATGAAGGTACATGGACTTCAACTGCTAACCACTTCTAACTGGAATGAGATGGGGACATGGGGACATGAATGCAACACGTGTGTGGTATGAAGGTACATGGACTTCAACTGCTAACCACGTCTAACTGGAATGAGATGGGGACATGGGGACATGGGGAGATAGGGAGATGAATGCAACACGTGTGTGGTATGAAGGTACATGGACTTCAACTGCTAACCACGTCTAACTGGAATGAAATGGGGACATGGGGACATGAATGCAACACGTGTGTGGTATGAAGGTACATGGACTTCAACTGCTAACCACGTCTAACTGGAATGAGATGGGGACATGGGGACATGAATGCAACACGTGTGTGGTATGAAGGTACATGGACTTCAACTGCTAACCACGTCTAACTGGAATGAGATGGGGACATGGGGACATGGGGAAATGAATGCAACACGTGTGTGGTATGAAGGTACATGGACTTCAACTGCTAACCACGTCTAACTGGAATGAGATGGGGACATGGGGACATGGGGAGATGGGGACATGAATGCAACACGTGTGTGGTATGAAGGTACATGGACTTCAACTGCTAACCACATCTAACTGGAATGAGATGGGGACATGGGGACATTGGGACATGGGGACATGAATGCAACACGTGTGTGGTATGAAGGTACATGGACTTCAACTGCTAACCACGTCTAACTGGAATGAGATGGGGACATGGGGACATGGGGAGATGGGGACATGAATGCAACACGTGTGTGGTATGAAGGTACATGGACTTCAACTGCTAACCATGTCTAACTGGAATGAGATGGGGACATGGGGACAAGAATGCAACATGTGTGTGGTATGAAGGAACATGGACTTCAACTGCTAACCACGTCTAACTGGAATGAGATGGGGACATGGGGACATGGGGACATGAATGCAACACATGTGTGGTATGAAGGTACATGGACTTCAACTGCTAACCACGTCTAACTGGAATGAGATGGGGACATGGGGACATAGGGACATGGGGACATGAATGCAACACGTGTGTGGTATGAAGGTACATGGACTTCAACTGCTAACCATGTCTAACTGGAATGAGATGGGGACATGGGGACAAGAATGCAACATGTGTGTGGTATGAAGGTACATGGACTTCAACTGCTAACCACGTCTAACAGGAATGAGAGGGGGAGAGGGGGAGATGGGGACATGAATGCAACACGTGTGTGGTATGAAGGTACATGGACTTCAACTGCTAACCACGTCTAACTGGAATGAGATGGGGAGATGGGGAGATTGGGAGATTGGGACATGAATGCAACACGTGTGTGGTATGAAGGTACAAGGACTTCAACTGCTAACCATGTCTAACTGGAATGAGTTGGGGACATGGGGACATGGGGAGATGGGGACATGAATGCAACACGTGTGTGGTATGAAGGTACATGGACTTCAACTGCTAACCACGTCTAACTGGAATGAGATGGGGAGATGGGGAGATGGGGACATGAATGCAACACGTGTGTGGTATGAAGGTACATGGACTTCAACTACTAACCACGTCTAACTGGAATGAGATGGGGAGATATGGAGATGGGGAGATGGGGACATGAATGCAACACGTGTGTGGTATGAAGGTACATGGACTTCAACTGCTAACCACGTCTAACTGGAATGAGATGGTGAGATGGGGAGATGGGGACATGAATGCAACACGTGTGTGGTATGAAGGTACATGGACTTCAACTGCTAACCACGTCTAACTGGAATGAGATGGGGAAATGGGGAGATGGGGAGATGGGGACATGAATGCAACACATGTGTGGTATGAAGGTACATGGACTTCAACTGCTAACCACGTCTAACTGGAATGAGATGGGGAGATGGGGACATGAATGCAACACGTGTGTGGTATGAAGGTACATGGACTTCAACTGCTAACCACGCCTAACTGGAATGAGATGGGGAGATGGGGACATGGGGACATGGGGAGATGGGGACATGGGGACATGGGGAGATGGGGCGATGGGGACATGAATGCAACACGTGTGTGGTATTAAGGTACATGGACTTCAACTGCTAACCACGTCTAACTGGAATGACATGGGGACATGGGGACATGAATGCAACACGTGTGTGGTATGAAGGTACATGGACTTCAACTGCTAACCACGTCTAACTGGAATGAGATTGGGACATGGGGACATGGGGACATGGGGACATGGGGAGATGTGGATATGAATGCAACACGTGTGTGGTATGAAGGTACATGGACTTCAACTGCTAACCACGTCTAACTGGAATGAGATGTGGAGATGGGGAGATGAATGCAACACGTGTGTGGTATGAAGGTACATGGACTTCAACTGTTAACCACGTCTAACTGAAATGAGATGGGGAGATGGGGAGATGGGGAGATGGGGACATGAATGCAACACGTGTGTGATATGAAGGTACAAGGACTTCAACTGCTAACCACGTCTAACTGAAATGAGATGGGGAGATGGGGAGATGAATGCAACACATGTGTGGTATGAAGGTACATGGACTTCAACTGCTAACCACGTCTAACTGGAATGAGATGGGGAGATGGGGAGATGGGGACATGAATGCAACACGTGTGTGATATGAAGGTACAAGGACTTCAACTGCTAACCACGTCTAACTGAAATGAGATGGGGAGATGGGGAGATGGGGACATGAATGCAACACGTGTGTGGTATGAAGGTACATGGACTTCAACTGCTAACCACGTCTAACTGGAATGAGATGGGGACATGGGGACATGAATGCAACATGTGTGTGGTATGAAGGTACATGGACTTCAACTGCTAACCACATCTAACTGGAATGAGATGGGGACATGGGGACATGGGGACATGAATGCAACACGTGTGTGGTATGAAGGTACATGGACTTAAACTGCTAACCACGTCTAACTGGAATGAGATGGGGAGATGGGGACATGGGGACATGGGGAGATGGGGACATGAATGCAACACGTGTGTGGTATGAAGGTACATGGACTTCAACTGCTAACCACGTCTAACTGGAATGAGATGAGATGGGGAGATGGGGAGATGAATGCAACACGTGTGTGGTATGAAGGTACATGGACTTCAACTGCTAACCACGTCTAACTGGAATGAGATGGGGATATGGGGACCTGGGGAGATGGGGACATGAATGCAACAAGGGTGTGGTATGAAGGTACATGGACTTCAACTGCTAACCACGTCTAACTGGAATGAGATGGGGACATGTGGACATGGGGACATGAATGCAACACGTGTGTGGTATGAAGGTACATGGACTTCATCTGCTAACCACTTCTAACTGGGGGGAGATGGGGAGATGGGGACATGGGGACATGAATGCAACACGTGTGTGGTATGAAGGTACATGGACTTCAACTTCTAACCACTTCTAGCTGGAATGAGATGGGGACATGGGGACATGAATGCAACACGTGTGTGGTATGAAGGTACATGGACTTCAACTGCTAACCACTTCTAACTGGAATGAGATGGGGACATGGGGACATGAATGCAACACGTGTGTGGTATGAAGGTACATGGACTTCAACTGCGAACCACGTCTAACTGGAATGAGATGGGACATGGGGACATTGGGGAGATGGATGCAACACATGTGTGGTATGAAGGTACATGGACTTCAACTGCTAACCACGTCTAACTGGAATGAGATGGGGACATGGGGACATGAATGCAACACGTGTGTGGTATGAAGGTACATGGACTTCAACTGCTAACCACGTCTAACTGGAATGAGATGGGGACATGGGGACATGGGGAGATGGGGACATGAATGCAACACATGTGTGGTATGAAGGTACATGGACTTCAACTGCTAACCACGTCTAACTGGAATGACATGGGGACATGGGGACATGAATGCAACACGTGTGTGGTATGAAGGTACATGGACTTCAACTGCTAACCACGTCTAACTGGAATGAGATGGGGACATGGGGACATGAATGCAACACATGTGTGGCATGAAGGTACATGGACTTCAACTGCTAACCACGTCTAACTGGAATGAGATGGGGACATGGGGACATGGGGACATGAATGCAACACGTGTGTGGTATGAAGGTACATGGACTTCCACTGCTAACCACGTCTAACTGGAATGAGATGGGGACATGAATGCAACACGTTTGTGGTATGAAGGTACATGGATTTCAACTGCTAACCACGTCTAACTGGAATGAGATGGGGACATGGGGACATGGGGACATGAATGCAACACGTGTGTGGTTTGAAGGTACATGGACTTCAACTGCTAACCACGTCTAACTGGAATGAGATTGGGAGATGGGGAGATGGGGACATGAATGCAACACGTGTGTGGTATGAAGGTACATGGACTTCAACTGCTAACCACGTCTAACTGGAATGAGATGGGGAGATGAATGCAACACGTGTGTGGTATGAAGGTACATGGACTTCAACTGCTAACCACGTCTAACTGGAATGAGATGGGGACATGGGGACGTGAATGCAACACGTGTGTGGTATGAAGGTACATGGAATTCAACGGCTAACCATGTCTAACTGGAATGAGATGGGGAGATGGGGACATGGGGAGATGGGGACATGAATGCAACACGTGTGTGATATGAAGGTACATGGACTTCAACTGCTAACCACGTCTAACTGGAATGAGATGGGGTCATATGGACATGAATGAAACACGTGTGTGGTATGAAGGTACATGGACTTCAACTGCTAACCACGTCTAACTGGAATGAGATGGGGACATGGGGACATGGGGACATGGGGCCATGGGGCCATGAATGCAACACCTGTGTGGTATGAATGTACATGGACTTCAACTGCTAACCATGTCTAACTGGAATGAGATGGAGACATGGGGACATGGGGAGATGGGGACATGAATGCAACACGTGTGTGGTATGAAGGTACATGGACTTCAACTGCTAACCACGTCTAACTGGAATGAGATGGGGACATGGGGAGATGGGGACATGAATGCAACACGTGTGTGGTATGAAGGTACATGGACTTCAACTGCTAACCACTTCTAACTGGGGGGAGATGGGGAGATGGGGACATGGGGACATGGGGACATGAATGCAACACATGTGTGGTATGAAGGTACATGGACTTCAACTGCTAACCACTTCTAACTGGAATGAGATGGGGATATGTGGACATGAATGCAACACGTGTGTGGTATGAAGGTACATGGACTTCAACTGCTAACCACTTCTAACTGGAATGAGATGGGGACATGAATGCAACACGTGTGTGGTATGAAGGTACATGGACTTCAACTGCTAACCACGTCTAACTGGAATGAGATGGGGACATGGGGATATGGGGAGATAGGGAGATGAATGCAACACGTGTGTGGTATGAAGGTACATGGACTTCAACTGCTAACCACGTCTAACTGGAATGAGATGGTGAGATGGGGAGATGGGGACATGAATGCAACACGTGTGTGGTATGAAGGTACATGGACTTCAACTGCTAACCACGTCTAACTGGAATGAGATGGGGAAATGGGGAGATGGGGAGATGGGGACATGAATGCAACACATGTGTGGTATGAAGGTACATGGACTTCAACTGCTAACCACGTCTAACTGGAATGAGATGGGGAGATGGGGACATGAATGCAACACGTGTGTGGTATGAAGGTACATGGACTTCAACTGCTAACCACGCCTAACTGGAATGAGATGGGGAGATGGGGACATGGGGACATGGGGAGATGGGGACATGGGGACATGGGGAGATGGGGCGATGGGGACATGAATGCAACACGTGTGTGGTATTAAGGTACATGGACTTCAACTGCTAACCACGTCTAACTGGAATGACATGGGGACATGGGGACATGAATGCAACACGTGTGTGGTATGAAGGTACATGGACTTCAACTGCTAACCACGTCTAACTGGAATGAGATTGGGACATGGGGACATGGGGACATGGGGACATGGGGAGATGTGGATATGAATGCAACACGTGTGTGGTATGAAGGTACATGGACTTCAACTGCTAACCACGTCTAACTGGAATGAGATGTGGAGATGGGGAGATGAATGCAACACGTGTGTGGTATGAAGGTACATGGACTTCAACTGCTAACCACGTCTAACTGAAATGAGATGGGGAGATTGGGAGATGGGGAGATGGGGACATGAATGCAACACGTGTGTGATATGAAGGTACAAGGACTTCAACTGCTAACCACGTCTAACTGAAATGAGATGGGGAGATGGGGAGATGAATGCAACACATGTGTGGTATGAAGGTACATGGACTTCAACTGCTAACCACGTCTAACTGGAATGAGATGGGGAGATGGGGAGATGGGGACATGAATGCAACACGTGTGTGATATGAAGGTACAAGGACTTCAACTGCTAACCACGTCTAACTGAAATGAGATGGGGAGATGGGGAGATGGGGACATGAATGCAACACGTGTGTGGTATGAAGGTACATGGACTTCAACTGCTAACCACGTCTAACTGGAATGAGATGGGGACATGGGGACATGAATGCAACATGTGTGTGGTATGAAGGTACATGGACTTCAACTGCTAACCACATCTAACTGGAATGAGATGGGGACATGGGGACATGGGGACATGAATGCAACACGTGTGTGGTATGAAGGTACATGGACTTAAACTGCTAACCACGTCTAACTGGAATGAGATGGGGAGATGGGGAGATGGGGACATGGGGACATGGGGAGATGGGGACATGAATGCAACACGTGTGTGGTATGAAGGTACATGGACTTCAACTGCTAACCACGTCTAACTGGAATGAGATGAGATGGGGAGATGAATGCAACACGTGTGTGGTATGAAGGTACATGGACTTCAACTGCTAACCACGTCTAACTGGAATGAGATGGGGATATGGGGACCTGGGGAGATGGGGACATGAATGCAACAAGGGTGTGGTATGAAGGTACATGGACTTCAACTGCTAACCACGTCTAACTGGAATGAGATGGGGACATGTGGACATGGGGACATGAATGCAAAACGTGTGTGGTATGAAGGTACATGGACTTCATCTGCTAACCACTTCTAACTGGGGGGAGATGGGGAGATGGGGACATGGGGACATGAATGCAACACGTGCGTGGTATGAAGGTACATGGACTTCAACTTCTAACCACTTCTAGCTGGAATGAGATGGGGACATGGGGACATGAATGCAACACGTGTGTGGTATGAAGGTACATGGACTTCAACTGCTAACCACTTCTAACTGGAATGAGATGGGGACATGGGGACATGAATGCAACACGTGTGTGGTATGAAGGTACATGGACTTCAACTGCGAACCACGTCTAACTGGAATGAGATGGGACATGGGGACATTGGGGAGATGGATGCAACACATGTGTGGTATGAAGGTACATGGACTTCAACTGCTAACCACGTCTAACTGGAATGAGATGGGGAGATGGGGAGATGGGGACATGGGGACATGGGGAGATGGGGACATGAATGCAACACGTGTGTGGTATGAAGGTACATGGACTTCAACTGCTAACCACGTCTAACTGGAATGAGATGAGATGGGGAGATGAATGCAACACGTGTGTGGTATGAAGGTACATGGACTTCAACTGCTAACCACGTCTAACTGGAATGAGATGGGGATATGGGGACCTGGGGAGATGGGGACATGAATGCAACAAGGGTGTGGTATGAAGGTACATGGACTTCAACTGCTAACCACGTCTAACTGGAATGAGATGGGGACATGTGGACATGGGGACATGAATGCAAAACGTGTGTGGTATGAAGGTACATGGACTTCATCTGCTAACCACTTCTAACTGGGGGGAGATGGGGAGATGGGGACATGGGGACATGAATGCAACACGTGCGTGGTATGAAGGTACATGGACTTCAACTTCTAACCACTTCTAGCTGGAATGAGATGGGGACATGGGGACATGAATGCAACACGTGTGTGGTATGAAGGTACATGGACTTCAACTGCTAACCACTTCTAACTGGAATGAGATGGGGACATGGGGACATGAATGCAACACGTGTGTGGTATGAAGGTACATGGACTTCAACTGCGAACCACGTCTAACTGGAATGAGATGGGACATGGGGACATTGGGGAGATGGATGCAACACATGTGTGGTATGAAGGTACATGGACTTCAACTGCTAACCACGTCTAACTGGAATGAGATGGGGACATGGGGACATGAATGCAACACGTGTGTGGTATGAAGGTACATGGACTTCAACTGCTAACCACGTCTAACTGGAATGAGATGGGGACATGGGGACATGGGGAGATGGGGACATGAATGCAACACGTGTGTGGTATGAAGGTACATGGACTTCAACTGCTAACCACGTCTAACTGGAATGACATGGGGACATGGGGACATGAATGCAACACGTGTGTGGTATGAAGGTACATGGACTTCAACTGCTAACCACGTCTAACTGGAATGAGATGGGGACATGGGGACATGAATGCAACACATGTGTGGCATGAAGGTACATGGACTTCAACTGCTAACCACGTCTAACTGGAATGAGATGGGGACATGGGGACATGGGGACATGAATGCAACACGTGTGTGGTATGAAGGTACATGGACTTCCACTGCTAACCACGTCTAACTGGAATGAGATGGGGACATGAATGCAACACGTTTGTGGTATGAAGGTACATGGATTTCAACTGCTAACCACGTCTAACTGGAATGAGATGGGGACATGGGGACATGGGGACATGAATGCAACACGTGTGTGGTTTGAAGGTACATGGACTTCAACTGCTAACCACGTCTAACTGGAATGAGATTGGGAGATGGGGAGATGGGGACATGAATGCAACACGTGTGTGGTATGAAGGTACATGGACTTCAACTGCTAACCACGTCTAACTGGAATGAGATGGGGAGATGAATGCAACACGTGTGTGGTATGAAGGTACATGGACTTCAACTGCTAACCACGTCTAACTGGAATGAGATGGGGACATGGGGACGTGAATGCAACACGTGTGTGGTATGAAGGTACATGGAATTCAACGGCTAACCATGTCTAACTGGAATGAGATGGGGAGATGGGGACATGGGGAGATGGGGACATGAATGCAACACGTGTGTGATATGAAGGTACATGGACTTCAACTGCTAACCACGTCTAACTGGAATGAGATGGGGTCATATGGACATGAATGAAACACGTGTGTGGTATGAAGGTACATGGACTTCAACTGCTAACCACGTCTAACTGGAATGAGATGGGGACATGGGGACATGGGGACATGGGGCCATGGGGCCATGAATGCAACACCTGTGTGGTATGAATGTACATGGACTTCAACTGCTAACCATGTCTAACTGGAATGAGATGGAGACATGGGGACATGGGGAGATGGGGACATGAATGCAACACGTGTGTGGTATGAAGGTACATGGACTTCAACTGCTAACCACGTCTAACTGGAATGAGATGGGGACATGGGGAGATGGGGACATGAATGCAACACGTGTGTGGTATGAAGGTACATGGACTTCAACTGCTAACCACTTCTAACTGGGGGGAGATGGGGAGATGGGGACATGGGGACATGGGGACATGAATGCAACACATCTGTGGTATGAAGGTACATGGACTTCAACTGCTAACCACTTCTAACTGGAATGAGATGGGGATATGTGGACATGAATGCAACACGTGTGTGGTATGAAGGTACATGGACTTCAACTGCTAACCACTTCTAACTGGAATGAGATGGGGACATGGGGACATGAATGCAACACGTGTGTGGTATGAAGGTACATGGACTTCAACTGCTAACCACGTCTAACTGGAATGAGATGGGGACATGGGGACATGGGGAGATAGGGAGATGAATGCAACACGTGTGTGGTATGAAGGTACATGGACTTCAACTGCTAACCACGTCTAACTGGAATGAGATGGGGACATGGGGACATGAATGCAACACGTGTTTGGTATGAAGGTACATGGACTTCAACTGCTAACCACGTCTAACTGGAATGAGATGGGGACATGGGGAGATGGGGAGATTGGGAGATGGGGACATGAATGCAACACGTGTGTGGTATGAAGGTACATGGACTTCAACTGCTAACCACGTCTACCTGGAATGAGATGGGGACATGGGGAGATTGGGAGATGGGGACATGAATGCAACACGTGTGTGGTATGAAGGTACATGGACTTCAACTGCTAACCACGTCTAACTGGAATGAGATGGGGACATGGGGACATGGGGAGATGGGGTGATGGGGACATGAATGCAACACGTGTGTGGTATAAAGGTACATGGACTTCAACTGCTAACCACGTCTAACTGGAATGAGATGGGGAGATGGGGACATGAATGCAACACGTGTGTGGTATGAAGGTACATGGACTTCAACTGCTAACCACGTCTAACTGGAATGAGATGGGGACATGGGGAGATGGGGACACGAATGCAACACGTGTGTGGTATGAAGGTACATGGACTTCAACTGCTAACCACGTCTAACTGGAATGAGATGGGGAGATGGGGACATGGGGACATGGGGAGATGGGGACACGAATGCAACACGTGTGTGGTATGAAGGTACATGGACTTCAACTGCTAACCACGTCTAACTGGAATGAGATGGGGAGATGGGGACATTGGGACATGGGGACATGGGGACATGAATGCAACACGTGTGGTATGAAGGTACACGGACTTCAACTGCTAACCACGTCTAACTGGAATGAGATGGGGACATGGGGACATGGGGAGATGGGGTGATGGGGACATGAATGCAACACGTGTGTGGTATAAAGGTACATGGACTTCAACTGCTAACCACGTCTAACTGGAATGAGATGGGGAGATGGGGACATGAATGCAACACGTGTGTGGTATGAAGGTACATGGACTTCAACTGCTAACCACGTCTAACTGGAATGAGATGGTGAGATGGGGAGATGGGGACATGAATGCAACACATGTGTGGTATGAAGGTACATGGACTTCAACTGCTAACCACGTCTAACTGGAATGAGATGGGGAAATGGGGAGATGGGGAGATGGGGACATGAATGCAACACATGTGTGGTATGAAGGTACATGGACTTCAACTGCTAACCACGTCTAACTGGAATGAGATGGGGAGATGGGGACATGAATGCAACACGTGTGTGGTATGAAGGTACATGGACTTCAACTGCTAACCACGCCTAACTGGAATGAGATGGGGAGATGGGGACATGGGGACATGGGGAGATGGGGACATGGGGACATGGGGAGATGGGGCGATGGGGACATGAATGCAACACGTGTGTGGTATTAAGGTACATGGACTTCAACTGCTAACCACGTCTAACTGGAATGACATGGGGACATGGGGACATGAATGCAACACGTGTGTGGTATGAAGGTACATGGACTTCAACTGCTAACCACGTCTAACTGGAATGAGATGGGGACATGGGGAGATGGGGAGATGGGGACATGAATGCAACACGTGTGTGGTATGAAGGTACATGGACTTCAACTGCTAACCACGTCTAACTGGAATGAGATGGGGAGATGGGGACATGGGGAGATGGGGTGATGGGGATATGAATGCAACACGTGTGTGGTATGAAGGTACATGGACTTCAACTGCTAACTACGTCTAACTGGAATGAGATGGGGAGATGGGGACATGAATGCAACACGTGTGGTATGAAGGTACATGGACTTCAACTGCTAACCACGTCTAACTGGAATGAGATGGGGAGATGGGGACATGGGGAGATGGGTAGATGAATGCAACACGTGTGTGGTATGAAGGTACATGGACTTCAACTGCTAACCACGTCTAACTGGAAAGAGATGGGGAGATGGGGACATGAATGCAACACGTGTGTGGTATGAAGGTACATGGACTTTAACTGCTAACCACGTCTAACTGGAATGAGATGGGGAGATGGGGACATGGGGAGATGGGGACATGAATGCAACACGTGTGTGGTATGAAGGTACATGGACTTCAACTGCTAACCACGTCTAACTGGAATGAGATGGGGACATGAATGCAACACGTGTGTGGTATGAATGTACATTGACTTCAACTGCTAACCACGTCTAACTGGAATGAGATGGGGAGATGGGGAGGTGAATGCAACACGTGTGTGGTATAAAGGTACATGGACTTCAACTGCTAACCACTTCTAACTGGGGGGAGATGGGGAGATGGGGAGATGGGGACATGGGGACATGAATGCCACACGTGTGTGGTAAGAAGGTACATGGACTTCAACTGCTAACCACTTCTAACTGGAATGAGATGGGGATATGTGGACATGAATGCAACACGTGTGTGGTATGAAGGTACATGGACTTCAACTGCTAACCACTTCTAACTGGAATGAGATGGGGACATGGGGACATGAATGCAACACGTGTGTGGTATGAAGGTACATGGACTTCAACTGCTAACCACGTCTAACTGGAATGAGATGGGGACATGGGGACATGGGGAGATAGGGAGATGAATGCAACACGTGTGTGGTATGAAGGTACATGGACTTCAACTGCTAACCACGTCTAACTGGAATGAAATGGGGACATGGGGACATGAATGCAACACGTGTGTGGTATGAAGGTACATGGACTTCAACTGCTAACCACGTCTAACTGGAATGAGATGGGGACATGGGGACATGAATGCAACACGTGTGTGGTATGAAGGTACATGGACTTCAACTGCTAACCACGTCTAACTGGAATGAGATGGGGACATGGGGACATGGGGAAATGAATGCAACACGTGTGTGGTATGAAGGTACATGGACTTCAACTGCTAACCACGTCTAACTGGAATGAGATGGGGACATGGGGACATGGGGAGATGGGGACATGAATGCAACACGTGTGTGGTATGAAGGTACATGGACTTCAACTGCTAACCACATCTAACTGGAATGAGATGGGGACATGGGGACATTGGGACATGGGGACATGAATGCAACACGTGTGTGGTATGAAGGTACATGGACTTCAACTGCTAACCACGTCTAACTGGAATGAGATGGGGACATGGGGACATGGGGAGATGGGGACATGAATGCAACACGTGTGTGGTATGAAGGTACATGGACTTCAACTGCTAACCATGTCTAACTGGAATGAGATGGGGACATGGGGACAAGAATGCAACATGTGTGTGGTATGAAGGTACATGGACTTCAACTGCTAACCACGTCTAACTGGAATGAGATGGGGACATGGGGACATGGGGACATGAATGCAACACATGTGTGGTATGAAGGTACATGGACTTCAACTGCTAACCACGTCTAACTGGAATGAGATGGGGACATGGGGACATAGGGACATGGGGACATGAATGCAACACGTGTGTGGTATGAAGGTACATGGACTTCAACTGCTAACCATGTCTAACTGGAATGAGATGGGGACATGGGGACAAGAATGCAACATGTGTGTGGTATGAAGGTACATGGACTTCAACTGCTAACCACGTCTAACAGGAATGAGAGGGGGAGAGGGGGAGATGGGGACATGAATGCAACACGTGTGTGGTATGAAGGTACATGGACTTCAACTGCTAACCACGTCTAACTGGAATGAGATGGGGAGATGGGGAGATTGGGAGATTGGGACATGAATGCAACACGTGTGTGGTATGAAGGTACAAGGACTTCAACTGCTAACCATGTCTAACTGGAATGAGTTGGGGACATGGGGACATGGGGAGATGGGGACATGAATGCAACACGTGTGTGGTATGAAGGTACATGGACTTCAACTGCTAACCACGTCTAACTGGAATGAGATGGGGAGATGGGGAGATGGGGACATGAATGCAACACGTGTGTGGTATGAAGGTACATGGACTTCAACTACTAACCACGTCTAACTGGAATGAGATGGGGAGATATGGAGATGGGGAGATGGGGACATGAATGCAACACGTGTGTGGTATGAAGGTACATGGACTTCAACTGCTAACCACGTCTAACTGGAATGAGATGGTGAGATGGGGAGATGGGGACATGAATGCAACACGTGTGTGGTATGAAGGTACATGGACTTCAACTGCTAACCACGTCTAACTGGAATGAGATGGGGAAATGGGGAGATGGGGAGATGGGGACATGAATGCAACACATGTGTGGTATGAAGGTACATGGACTTCAACTGCTAACCACGTCTAACTGGAATGAGATGGGGAGATGGGGACATGAATGCAACACGTGTGTGGTATGAAGGTACATGGACTTCAACTGCTAACCACGCCTAACTGGAATGAGATGGGGAGATGGGGACATGGGGACATGGGGAGATGGGGACATGGGGACATGGGGAGATGGGGCGATGGGGACATGAATGCAACACGTGTGTGGTATTAAGGTACATGGACTTCAACTGCTAACCACGTCTAACTGGAATGACATGGGGACATGGGGACATGAATGCAACACGTGTGTGGTATGAAGGTACATGGACTTCAACTGCTAACCACGTCTAACTGGAATGAGATTGGGACATGGGGACATGGGGACATGGGGACATGGGGAGATGTGGATATGAATGCAACACGTGTGTGGTATGAAGGTACATGGACTTCAACTGCTAACCACGTCTAACTGGAATGAGATGTGGAGATGGGGAGATGAATGCAACACGTGTGTGGTATGAAGGTACATGGACTTCAACTGTTAACCACGTCTAACTGAAATGAGATGGGGAGATGGGGAGATGGGGAGATGGGGACATGAATGCAACACGTGTGTGATATGAAGGTACAAGGACTTCAACTGCTAACCACGTCTAACTGAAATGAGATGGGGAGATGGGGAGATGAATGCAACACATGTGTGGTTTGAAGGTACATGGACTTCAACTGCTAACCACGTCTAACTGGAATGAGATGGGGAGATGGGGAGATGGGGACATGAATGCAACACGTGTGTGATATGAAGGTACAAGGACTTCAACTGCTAACCACGTCTAACTGAAATGAGATGGGGAGATGGGGAGATGGGGACATGAATGCAACACGTGTGTGGTATGAAGGTACATGGACTTCAACTGCTAACCACGTCTAACTGGAATGAGATGGGGACATGGGGACATGAATGCAACATGTGTGTGGTATGAAGGTACATGGACTTCAACTGCTAACCACATCTAACTGGAATGAGATGGGGACATGGGGACATGGGGACATGAATGCAACACGTGTGTGGTATGAAGGTACATGGACTTAAACTGCTAACCACGTCTAACTGGAATGAGATGGGGAGATGGGGACATGGGGACATGGGGAGATGGGGACATGAATGCAACACGTGTGTGGTATGAAGGTACATGGACTTCAACTGCTAACCACGTCTAACTGGAATGAGATGAGATGGGGAGATGGGGAGATGAATGCAACACGTGTGTGGTATGAAGGTACATGGACTTCAACTGCTAACCACGTCTAACTGGAATGAGATGGGGATATGGGGACCTGGGGAGATGGGGACATGAATGCAACAAGGGTGTGGTATGAAGGTACATGGACTTCAACTGCTAACCACGTCTAACTGGAATGAGATGGGGACATGTGGACATGGGGACATGAATGCAACACGTGTGTGGTATGAAGGTACATGGACTTCATCTGCTAACCACTTCTAACTGGGGGGAGATGGGGAGATGGGGACATGGGGACATGAATGCAACACGTGTGTGGTATGAAGGTACATGGACTTCAACTTCTAACCACTTCTAGCTGGAATGAGATGGGGACATGGGGACATGAATGCAACACGTGTGTGGTATGAAGGTACATGGACTTCAACTGCTAACCACTTCTAACTGGAATGAGATGGGGACATGGGGACATGAATGCAACACGTGTGTGGTATGAAGGTACATGGACTTCAACTGCGAACCACGTCTAACTGGAATGAGATGGGACATGGGGACATTGGGGAGATGGATGCAACACATGTGTGGTATGAAGGTACATGGACTTCAACTGCTAACCACGTCTAACTGGAATGAGATGGGGACATGGGGACATGAATGCAACACGTGTGTGGTATGAAGGTACATGGACTTCAACTGCTAACCACGTCTAACTGGAATGAGATGGGGACATGGGGACATGGGGAGATGGGGACATGAATGCAACACATGTGTGGTATGAAGGTACATGGACTTCAACTGCTAACCACGTCTAACTGGAATGACATGGGGACATGGGGACATGAATGCAACACGTGTGTGGTATGAAGGTACATGGACTTCAACTGCTAACCACGTCTAACTGGAATGAGATGGGGACATGGGGACATGAATGCAACACATGTGTGGCATGAAGGTACATGGACTTCAACTGCTAACCACGTCTAACTGGAATGAGATGGGGACATGGGGACATGGGGACATGAATGCAACACGTGTGTGGTATGAAGGTACATGGACTTCCACTGCTAACCACGTCTAACTGGAATGAGATGGGGACATGAATGCAACACGTTTGTGGTATGAAGGTACATGGATTTCAACTGCTAACCACGTCTAACTGGAATGAGATGGGGACATGGGGACATGGGGACATGAATGCAACACGTGTGTGGTTTGAAGGTACATGGACTTCAACTGCTAACCACGTCTAACTGGAATGAGATTGGGAGATGGGGAGATGGGGACATGAATGCAACACGTGTGTGGTATGAAGGTACATGGACTTCAACTGCTAACCACGTCTAACTGGAATGAGATGGGGAGATGAATGCAACACGTGTGTGGTATGAAGGTACATGGACTTCAACTGCTAACCACGTCTAACTGGAATGAGATGGGGACATGGGGACGTGAATGCAACACGTGTGTGGTATGAAGGTACATGGAATTCAACGGCTAACCATGTCTAACTGGAATGAGATGGGGAGATGGGGACATGGGGAGATGGGGACATGAATGCAACACGTGTGTGATATGAAGGTACATGGACTTCAACTGCTAACCACGTCTAACTGGAATGAGATGGGGTCATATGGACATGAATGAAACACGTGTGTGGTATGAAGGTACATGGACTTCAACTGCTAACCACGTCTAACTGGAATGAGATGGGGACATGGGGACATGGGGACATGGGGCCATGGGGCCATGAATGCAACACCTGTGTGGTATGAATGTACATGGACTTCAACTGCTAACCATGTCTAACTGGAATGAGATGGAGACATGGGGACATGGGGAGATGGGGACATGAATGCAACACGTGTGTGGTATGAAGGTACATGGACTTCAACTGCTAACCACGTCTAACTGGAATGAGATGGGGACATGGGGAGATGGGGACATGAATGCAACACGTGTGTGGTATGAAGGTACATGGACTTCAACTGCTAACCACTTCTAACTGGGGGGAGATGGGGAGATGGGGACATGGGGACATGGGGACATGAATGCAACACATGTGTGGTATGAAGGTACATGGACTTCAACTGCTAACCACTTCTAACTGGAATGAGATGGGGATATGTGGACATGAATGCAACACGTGTGTGGTATGAAGGTACATGGACTTCAACTGCTAACCACTTCTAACTGGAATGAGATGGGGACATGAATGCAACACGTGTGTGGTATGAAGGTACATGGACTTCAACTGCTAACCACGTCTAACTGGAATGAGATGGGGACATGGGGATATGGGGAGATAGGGAGATGAATGCAACACGTGTGTGGTATGAAGGTACATGGACTTCAACTGCTAACCACGTCTAACTGGAATGAGATGGTGAGATGGGGAGATGGGGACATGAATGCAACACGTGTGTGGTATGAAGGTACATGGACTTCAACTGCTAACCACGTCTAACTGGAATGAGATGGGGAAATGGGGAGATGGGGAGATGGGGACATGAATGCAACACATGTGTGGTATGAAGGTACATGGACTTCAACTGCTAACCACGTCTAACTGGAATGAGATGGGGAGATGGGGACATGAATGCAACACGTGTGTGGTATGAAGGTACATGGACTTCAACTGCTAACCACGCCTAACTGGAATGAGATGGGGAGATGGGGACATGGGGACATGGGGAGATGGGGACATGGGGACATGGGGAGATGGGGCGATGGGGACATGAATGCAACACGTGTGTGGTATTAAGGTACATGGACTTCAACTGCTAACCACGTCTAACTGGAATGACATGGGGACATGGGGACATGAATGCAACACGTGTGTGGTATGAAGGTACATGGACTTCAACTGCTAACCACGTCTAACTGGAATGAGATTGGGACATGGGGACATGGGGACATGGGGACATGGGGAGATGTGGATATGAATGCAACACGTGTGTGGTATGAAGGTACATGGACTTCAACTGCTAACCACGTCTAACTGGAATGAGATGTGGAGATGGGGAGATGAATGCAACACGTGTGTGGTATGAAGGTACATGGACTTCAACTGCTAACCACGTCTAACTGAAATGAGATGGGGAGATTGGGAGATGGGGAGATGGGGACATGAATGCAACACGTGTGTGATATGAAGGTACAAGGACTTCAACTGCTAACCACGTCTAACTGAAATGAGATGGGGAGATGGGGAGATGAATGCAACACATGTGTGGTATGAAGGTACATGGACTTCAACTGCTAACCACGTCTAACTGGAATGAGATGGGGAGATGGGGAGATGGGGACATGAATGCAACACGTGTGTGATATGAAGGTACAAGGACTTCAACTGCTAACCACGTCTAACTGAAATGAGATGGGGAGATGGGGAGATGGGGACATGAATGCAACACGTGTGTGGTATGAAGGTACATGGACTTCAACTGCTAACCACGTCTAACTGGAATGAGATGGGGACATGGGGACATGAATGCAACATGTGTGTGGTATGAAGGTACATGGACTTCAACTGCTAACCACATCTAACTGGAATGAGATGGGGACATGGGGACATGGGGACATGAATGCAACACGTGTGTGGTATGAAGGTACATGGACTTAAACTGCTAACCACGTCTAACTGGAATGAGATGGGGAGATGGGGAGATGGGGACATGGGGACATGGGGAGATGGGGACATGAATGCAACACGTGTGTGGTATGAAGGTACATGGACTTCAACTGCTAACCACGTCTAACTGGAATGAGATGAGATGGGGAGATGAATGCAACACGTGTGTGGTATGAAGGTACATGGACTTCAACTGCTAACCACGTCTAACTGGAATGAGATGGGGATATGGGGACCTGGGGAGATGGGGACATGAATGCAACAAGGGTGTGGTATGAAGGTACATGGACTTCAACTGCTAACCACGTCTAACTGGAATGAGATGGGGACATGTGGACATGGGGACATGAATGCAAAACGTGTGTGGTATGAAGGTACATGGACTTCATCTGCTAACCACTTCTAACTGGGGGGAGATGGGGAGATGGGGACATGGGGACATGAATGCAACACGTGCGTGGTATGAAGGTACATGGACTTCAACTTCTAACCACTTCTAGCTGGAATGAGATGGGGACATGGGGACATGAATGCAACACGTGTGTGGTATGAAGGTACATGGACTTCAACTGCTAACCACTTCTAACTGGAATGAGATGGGGACATGGGGACATGAATGCAACACGTGTGTGGTATGAAGGTACATGGACTTCAACTGCGAACCACGTCTAACTGGAATGAGATGGGACATGGGGACATTGGGGAGATGGATGCAACACATGTGTGGTATGAAGGTACATGGACTTCAACTGCTAACCACGTCTAACTGGAATGAGATGGGGACATGGGGACATGAATGCAACACGTGTGTGGTATGAAGGTACATGGACTTCAACTGCTAACCACGTCTAACTGGAATGAGATGGGGACATGGGGACATGGGGAGATGGGGACATGAATGCAACACGTGTGTGGTATGAAGGTACATGGACTTCAACTGCTAACCACGTCTAACTGGAATGACATGGGGACATGGGGACATGAATGCAACACGTGTGTGGTATGAAGGTACATGGACTTCAACTGCTAACCACGTCTAACTGGAATGAGATGGGGACATGGGGACATGAATGCAACACATGTGTGGCATGAAGGTACATGGACTTCAACTGCTAACCACGTCTAACTGGAATGAGATGGGGACATGGGGACATGGGGACATGAATGCAACACGTGTGTGGTATGAAGGTACATGGACTTCCACTGCTAACCACGTCTAACTGGAATGAGATGGGGACATGAATGCAACACGTTTGTGGTATGAAGGTACATGGATTTCAACTGCTAACCACGTCTAACTGGAATGAGATGGGGACATGGGGACATGGGGACATGAATGCAACACGTGTGTGGTTTGAAGGTACATGGACTTCAACTGCTAACCACGTCTAACTGGAATGAGATTGGGAGATGGGGAGATGGGGACATGAATGCAACACGTGTGTGGTATGAAGGTACATGGAATTCAACTGCTAACCACGTCTAACTGGAATGAGATGGGGAGATGAATGCAACACGTGTGTGGTATGAAGGTACATGGACTTCAACTGCTAACCACGTCTAACTGGAATGAGATGGGGACATGGGGACGTGAATGCAACACGTGTGTGGTATGAAGGTACATGGAATTCAACGGCTAACCATGTCTAACTGGAATGAGATGGGGAGATGGGGACATGGGGAGATGGGGACATGAATGCAACACGTGTGTGATATGAAGGTACATGGACTTCAACTGCTAACCACGTCTAAATGGAATGAGATGGAGTCATATGGACATGAATGAAACACGTGTGTGGTATGAAGGTACATGGACTTCAACTGCTAACCACGTCTAACTGGAATGAGATGGGGACATGGGGACATGGGGACATGGGGCCATGGGGCCATGAATGCAACACCTGTGTGGTATGAATGTACATGGACTTCAACTGCTAACCATGTCTAACTGGAATGAGATGGAGACATGGGGACATGGGGAGATGGGGACATGAATGCAACACGTGTGTGGTATGAAGATACATGGACTTCAACTGCTAACCACGTCTAACTGGAATGAGATGGGGACATGGGGAGATGGGGACATGAATGCAACACGTGTGTGGTATGAAGGTACATGGACTTCAACTGCTAACCACTTCTAACTGGGGGGAGATGGGGAGATGGGGACATGGGGACATGGGGACATGAATGCAACACATGTGTGGTATGAAGGTACATGGACTTCAACTGCTAACCACTTCTAACTGGAATGAGATGGGGATATGTGGACATGAATGCAACACGTGTGTGGTATGAAGGTACATGGACTTCAACTGCTAACCACTTCTAACTGGAATGAGATGGGGACATGGGGACATGAATGCAACACGTGTGTGGTATGAAGGTACATGGACTTCAACTGCTAACCACGTCTAACTGGAATGAGATGGGGACATGGGGACATGGGGAGATAGGGAGATGAATGCAACACGTGTGTGGTATGAAGGTACATGGACTTCAACTGCTAACCACGTCTAACTGGAATGAGATGGGGACATGGGGACATGAATGCAACACGTGTTTGGTATGAAGGTACATGGACTTCAACTGCTAACCACGTCTAACTGGAATGAGATGGGGACATGGGGAGATGGGGAGATTGGGAGATGGGGACATGAATGCAACACGTGTGTGGTATGAAGGTACATGGACTTCAACTGCTAACCACGTCTACCTGGAATGAGATGGGGACATGGGGAGATTGGGAGATGGGGACATGAATGCAACACGTGTGTGGTATGAAGGTACATGGACTTCAACTGCTAACCACGTCTAACTGGAATGAGATGGGGACATGGGGACATGGGGAGATGGGGTGATGGGGACATGAATGCAACACGTGTGTGGTATAAAGGTACATGGACTTCAACTGCTAACCACGTCTAACTGGAATGAGATGGGGAGATGGGGACATGAATGCAACACGTGTGTGGTATGAAGGTACATGGACTTCAACTGCTAACCACGTCTAACTGGAATGAGATGGGGACATGGGGAGATGGGGACACGAATGCAACACGTGTGTGGTATGAAGGTACATGGACTTCAACTGCTAACCACGTCTAACTGGAATGAGATGGGGAGATGGGGACATGGGGACATGGGGAGATGGGGACACGAATGCAACACGTGTGTGGTATGAAGGTACATGGACTTCAACTGCTAACCACGTCTAACTGGAATGAGATGGGGAGATGGGGACATTGGGACATGGGGACATGGGGACATGAATGCAACACGTGTGGTATGAAGGTACACGGACTTCAACTGCTAACCACGTCTAACTGGAATGAGATGGGGACATGGGGACATGGGGAGATGGGGTGATGGGGACATGAATGCAACACGTGTGTGGTATAAAGGTACATGGACTTCAACTGCTAACCACGTCTAACTGGAATGAGATGGGGAGATGGGGACATGAATGCAACACGTGTGTGGTATGAAGGTACATGGACTTCAACTGCTAACCACGTCTAACTGGAATGAGATGGTGAGATGGGGAGATGGGGACATGAATGCAACACATGTGTGGTATGAAGGTACATGGACTTCAACTGCTAACCACGTCTAACTGGAATGAGATGGGGAAATGGGGAGATGGGGAGATGGGGACATGAATGCAACACATGTGTGGTATGAAGGTACATGGACTTCAACTGCTAACCACGTCTAACTGGAATGAGATGGGGAGATGGGGACATGAATGCAACACGTGTGTGGTATGAAGGTACATGGACTTCAACTGCTAACCACGCCTAACTGGAATGAGATGGGGAGATGGGGACATGGGGACATGGGGAGATGGGGACATGGGGACATGGGGAGATGGGGCGATGGGGACATGAATGCAACACGTGTGTGGTATTAAGGTACATGGACTTCAACTGCTAACCACGTCTAACTGGAATGACATGGGGACATGGGGACATGAATGCAACACGTGTGTGGTATGAAGGTACATGGACTTCAACTGCTAACCACGTCTAACTGGAATGAGATGGGGACATGGGGAGATGGGGAGATGGGGACATGAATGCAACACGTGTGTGGTATGAAGGTACATGGACTTCAACTGCTAACCACGTCTAACTGGAATGAGATGGGGAGATGGGGACATGGGGAGATGGGGTGATGGGGATATGAATGCAACACGTGTGTGGTATGAAGGTACATGGACTTCAACTGCTAACTACGTCTAACTGGAATGAGATGGGGAGATGGGGACATGAATGCAACACGTGTGTGGTATGAAGGTACATGGACTTCAACTGCTAACCACGTCTAACTGGAATGAGATGGGGAGATGGGGACATGGGGAGATGGGGAGATGAATGCAACACGTGTGTGGTATGAAGGTACATGGACTTCAACTGCTAACCACGTCTAACTGGAAAGAGATGGGGAGATGGGGACATGAATGCAACACGTGTGTGGTATGAAGGTACATGGACTTTAACTGCTAACCACGTCTAACTGGAATGAGATGGGGAGATGGGGACATGGGGAGATGGGGACATGAATGCAACACGTGTGTGGTATGAAGGTACATGGACTTCAACTGCTAACCACGTCAAACTGGAATGAGATGGGGACATGAATGCAACACGTGTGTGGTATGAATGTACATTGACTTCAACTGCTAACCACGTCTAACTGGAATGAGATGGGGAGATGGGGAGGTGAATGCAACACGTGTGTGGTATAAAGGTACATGGACTTCAACTGCTAACCACTTCTAACTGGGGGGAGATGGGGAGATGGGGAGATGGGGACATGGGGACATGAATGCCACACGTGTGTGGTAAGAAGGTACATGGACTTCAACTGCTAACCACTTCTAACTGGAATGAGATGGGGATATGTGGACATGAATGCAACACGTGTGTGGTATGAAGGTACATGGACTTCAACTGCTAACCACTTCTAACTGGAATGAGATGGGGACATGGGGACATGAATGCAACACGTGTGTGGTATGAAGGTACATGGACTTCAACTGCTAACCACGTCTAACTGGAATGAGATGGGGACATGGGGACATGGGGAGATAGGGAGATGAATGCAACACGTGTGTGGTATGAAGGTACATGGATTTCAACTGCTAACCACGTCTAACTGGAATGAAATGGGGACATGGGGACATGAATGCAACACGTGTGTGGTATGAAGGTACATGGACTTCAACTGCTAACCGCGTCTAACTGGAATGAGATGGGGACATGGGGACATGAATGCAACACGTGTGTGGTATGAAGGTACATGGACTTCAACTGCTAACCACGTCTAACTGGAATGAGATGGGGACATGGGGACATGGGGAAATGAATGCAACACGTGTGTGGTATGAAGGTACATGGACTTCAACTGCTAACCACGTCTAACTGGAATGAGATGGGGACATGGGGACATGGGGAGATGGGGACATGAATGCAACACGTGTGTGGTATGAAGGTACATGGACTTCAACTGCTAACCACATCTAACTGGAATGAGATGGGGACATGGGGACATTGGGACATGGGGACATGAATGCAACACGTGTGTGGTATGAAGGTACATGGACTTCAACTGCTAACCACGTCTAACTGGAATGAGATGGGGACATGGGGACATGGGGAGATGGGGACATGAATGCAACACGTGTGTGGTATGAAGGTACATGGACTTCAACTGCTAACCATGTCTAACTGGAATGAGATGGGGACATGGGGACAAGAATGCAACATGTGTGTGGTATGAAGGTACATGGACTTCAACTGCTAACCACGTCTAACTGGAATGAGATGGGGACATGGGGACATGGGGACATGAATGCAACACATGTGTGGTATGAAGGTACATGGACTTCAACTGCTAACCACGTCTAACTGGAATGAGATGGGGACATGGGGACATAGGGACATGGGGACATGAATGCAACACGTGTGTGGTATGAAGGTACATGGACTTCAACTGCTAACCATGTCTAACTGGAATGAGATGGGGACATGGGGACAAGAATGCAACATGTGTGTGGTATGAAGGTACATGGACTTCAACTGCTAACCACGTCTAACTGGAATGAGATGGGGACATGGGGACATGGGGACATGAATGCAACACATGTGTGGTATGAAGGTACATGGACTTCAACTGCTAACCACGTCTAACTGGAATGAGATGGGGACATGGGGACATAGGGACATGGGGACAAGAATGCAACATGTGTGTGGTATGAAGGTACATGGACTTCAACTGCTAACCACGTCTAACTGGAATGAGATGGGGACATGGGGACATGGGGACATGAATGCAACACGTGTGTGGTATGAAGGTACATGGACTTCAACTGCTAACCACGTCTAACTGGAATGAGATGGGGAGATGGGGAGATGGGGACATGAATGCAACACGTGTGTGGTATGAAGGTACATGGACTTCAACTGCTAACCATTTCTAACTGGAATGAGATGGGGACATGGGGACATGAATGCAACACGTGTGTGGTATGAAGGTACATGGACTTCAACTGCTAACCACGTCTAACTGGAATGAGATGGGGAGATGGGGAGATGGGGAGATGGGGAGCTGGGGAGATGGGGACATGAATGCAACACGTGTGTGGTATGAAGGTACATGGACTTCAACTGCTAACCACTTCTAACTGGAATGAGATGGGGAGATGGGAAGATGGGGAGATGGGGACATGAATGCAACATGTGTGTGGTATGAAGGTACATGGACTTCAACTGCTAACCACGTCTAACTGGAATGAGATGGGGACATGGGGAGATGGGGAGATGGGGACATGAATGCAACACGTGTGTGGTATGAAGGTACATGGACTTCAACTGCTAACCACGTCTAACTGGAATGAGATGGGGAGATGGGGACATGGGGACATGGGGACATGGGGACATGAATGCAACACGTGTGTGGTATGAAGGTACATGGACTTCAACTGCTAACCACGTCTAACTGGAATGAGATTGGGACATGGGGACATGGGGACATGGGGACATGGGGAGATGGGGATTTGAATGCAACACGTGTGTGGTATGAAGGTACATGGACTTCAACTGCTAACCACGTCTAACTGGAATGAGATGTGGAGATGGGGAGATGAATGCAACACGTGTGTGGTATGAAGGTACATGGACTTCAACTGCTAACCACGTCTAACTGGAATGAGATGGGGAGATGGGGAGATGGGGACATGAATGCAACACGTGTGTGATATGAAGGTACAAGGACTTCAACTGCTAACCACGTCTAACTGAAATGAGATGGGGAGATGGGGACATGAATGCAACATGTGTGTGGTATGAAGGTACATGGACTTCAACTGCTAACCACGTCTAACTGGAATGAGATGGGGAGATGGGGAGATGGGGACATGAATGCAACACGTGTGTGGTATGAAGGTACATGGACTTCAACTGCTAACCACGTCTAACTGGAATGAGATGGGGAATTGGGGAGATGGGGACATGAATGCAACACATGTGTGGTATGAAGGTACATGGACTTCAACTGCTAACCACGTCTAACTGGAATGAGATGGGGACATGGGGAGATGGGGACATGAATGCAACACGTGTGTGGTATGAAGGTACATGGACTTCAACTGCTAACCACGTCTAACTGGAATGAGAGGGGGAGAGGGGGAGATGGGGACATGAATGCAACACGTGTGGTATGAAGGTACATGGACTTCAACTGCTAACCACGTCTAACTGGAATGAGATGGGGAGATGGGGAGATTGGGAGATGGGGACATGAATGCAACACGTGTGTGGTATGAAGGTACAAGGACTTCAACTGCTAACCATGTCTAACTGGAATGAGTTGGGGACATGGGGACATGGGGAGATGGGGACATGAATGCAACACGTGTGTGGTATGAAGGTACATGGACTTCAACTGCTAACCACGTCTAACTGGAATGAGATGGGGAGATGGGGAGATGGGGACATGAATGCAACACGTGTGTGGTATGAAGGTACATGGACTTCAACTACTAACCACGTCTAACTGGAATGAGATGGGGAGATATGGAGATGGGGAGATGGGGACATGAATGCAACACGTGTGTGGTATGAAGGTACATGGACTTCAACTGCTAACCACGTCTAACTGGAATGAGATGGTGAGATGGGGAGATGGGGACATGAATGCAACACGTGTGTGGTATGAAGGTACATGGACTTCAACTGCTAACCACGTCTAACTGGAATGAGATGGGGAAATGGGGAGATGGGGAGATGGGGACATGAATGCAACACATGTGTGGTATGAAGGTACATGGACTTCAACTGCTAACCACGTCTAACTGGAATGAGATGGGGAGATGGGGACATGAATGCAACACGTGTGTGGTATGAAGGTACATGGACTTCAACTGCTAACCACGCCTAACTGGAATGAGATGGGGAGATGGGGACATGGGGACATGGGGAGATGGGGACATGGGGACATGGGGAGATGGGGCGATGGGGACATGAATGCAACACGTGTGTGGTATTAAGGTACATGGACTTCAACTGCTAACCACGTCTAACTGGAATGACATGGGGACATGGGGACATGAATGCAACACGTGTGTGGTATGAAGGTACATGGACTTCAACTGCTAACCACGTCTAACTGGAATGAGATTGGGACATGGGGACATGGGGACATGGGGACATGGGGAGATGTGGATATGAATGCAACACGTGTGTGGTATGAAGGTACATGGACTTCAACTGCTAACCACGTCTAACTGGAATGAGATGTGGAGATGGGGAGATGAATGCAACACGTGTGTGGTATGAAGGTACATGGACTTCAACTGCTAACCACGTCTAACTGAAATGAGATGGGGAGATGGGGAGATGGGGAGATGGGGACATGAATGCAACACATGTGTGATATGAAGGTACAAGGACTTCAACTGCTAACCACGTCTAACTGAAATGAGATGGGGAGATGGGGAGATGAATGCAACACATGTGTGGTATGAAGGTACATGGACTTCAACTGCTAACCACGTCTAACTGGAATGAGATGGGGAGATGGGGAGATGGGGACATGAATGCAACACGTGTGTGATATGAAGCTACAAGGACTTCAACTGCTAACCACGTCTAACTGAAATGAGATGGGGAGATGGGGAGATGGGGACATGAATGCAACACGTGTGTGGTATGAAGGTACATGGACTTCAACTGCTAACCACGTCTAACTGGAATGAGATGGGGACATGGGGACATGAATGCAACATGTGTGTGGTATGAAGGTACATGGACTTCAACTGCTAACCACATCTAACTGGAATGAGATGGGGACATGGGGACATGGGGACATGAATGCAACACATGTGTGGTATGAAGGTACATGGACTTAAACTGCTAACCACGTCTAACTGGAATGAGATGGGGAGATGGGGAGATGGGGACATGGGGACATGGGGAGATGGGGACATGAATGCAACACGTGTGTGGTATGAAGGTACATGGACTTCAACTGCTAACCACGTCTAACTGGAATGAGATGAGATGGGGAGATGGGGAGATGAATGCAACACGTGTGTGGTATGAAGGTACATGGACTTCAACTGCTAACCACGTCTAACTGGAATGAGATGGGGATATGGGGACCTGGGGAGATGGGGACATGAATGCAACAAGGGTGTGGTATGAAGGTACATGGACTTCAACTGCTAACCACGTCTAACTGGAATGAGATGGGGACATGTGGACATGGGGACATGAATGCAACACGTGTGTGGTATGAAGGTACATGGACTTCATCTGCTAACCACTTCTAACTGGGGGGAGATGGGGAGATGGGGACATGGGGACATGAATGCAACACGTGTGTGGTATGAAGGTACATGGACTTCAACTTCTAACCACTTCTAGCTGGAATGAGATGGGGACATGGGGACATGAATGCAACACGTGTGTGGTATGAAGGTACATGGACTTCAACTGCTAACCACTTCTAACTGGAATGAGATGGGGACATGGGGACATGAATGCAACACGTGTGTGGTATGAAGGTACATGGACTTCAACTGCGAACCACGTCTAACTGGAATGAGATGGGACATGGGAACATTGGGGAGATGGATGCAACACATGTGTGGTATGAAGGTACATGGACTTCAACTGCTAACCACGTCTAACTGGAATGAGATGGGGACATGGGGACATGAATGCAACACGTGTGTGGTATGAAGGTACATGGACTTCAACTGCTAACCACGTCTAACTGGAATGAGATGGGGACATGGGGACATGGGGAGATGGGGACATGAATGCAACACATGTGTGGTATGAAGGTACATGGACTTCAACTGCTAACCACGTCTAACTGGAATGACATGGGGACATGGGGACATGAATGCAACACGTGTGTGGTATGAAGGTACATGGACTTCAACTGCTAACCACGTCTAACTGGAATGAGATGGGGACATGGGGACATGAATGCAACACATGTGTGGCATGAAGGTACATGGACTTCAACTGCTAACCACGTCTAACTGGAATGAGATGGGGACATGGGGACATGGGGACATGAATGCAACACGTGTGTGGTATGAAGGTACATGGACTTCCACTGCTAACCACGTCTAACTGGAATGAGATGGGGACATGAATGCAACACGTTTGTGGTATGAAGGTACATGGATTTCAACTGCTAACCACGTCTAACTGGAATGAGATGGGGACATGGGGACATGGGGACATGAATGCAACACGTGTGTGGTTTGAAGGTACATGGACTTCAACTGCTAACCACGTCTAACTGGAATGAGATTGGGAGATGGGGAGATGGGGACATGAATGCAACACGTGTGTGGTATGAAGGTACATGGACTTCAACTGCTAACCACGTCTAACTGGAATGAGATGGGGAGATGAATGCAACACGTGTGTGGTATGAAGGTACATGGACTTCAACTGCTAACCACGTCTAACTGGAATAAGATGGGGACATGGGGACGTGAATGCAACACGTGTGTGGCATGAAGGTACATGGAATTCAACGGCTAACCATGTCTAACTGGAATGAGATGGGGAGATGGGGACATGGGGAGATGGGGACATGAATGCAACACGTGTGTGATATGAAGGTACATGGACTTCAACTGCTAACCACGTCTAACTGGAATGAGATGGGGTCATATGGACATGAATGAAACACGTGTGTGGTATGAAGGTACATGGACTTCAACTGCTAACCACGTCTAACTGGAATGAGATGGGGACATGGGGACATGGGGACATGGGGCCATGGGGCCATGAATGCAACACCTGTGTGGTATGAATGTACATGGACTTCAACTGCTAACCATGTCTAACTGGAATGAGATGGAGACATGGGGACATGGGGAGATGGGGACATGAATGCAACACGTGTGTGGTATGAAGGTACATGGACTTCAACTGCTAACCACGTCTAACTGGAATGAGATGGGGACATGGGGAGATGGGGACATGAATGCAACACGTGTGTGGTATGAAGGTACATGGACTTCAACTGCTAACCACTTCTAACTGGGGGGAGATGGGGAGATGGGGACATGGGGACATGGGGACATGAATGCAACACATGTGTGGTATGAAGGTACATGGACTTCAACTGCTAACCACTTCTAACTGGAATGAGATGGGGATATGTGAACATGAATGCAACACGTGTGTGGTATGAAGGTACATGGACTTCAACTGCTAACCACTTCTAACTGGAATGAGATGGGGACATGAATGCAACACGTGTGTGGTATGAAGGTACATGGACTTCAACTGCTAACCACGTCTAACTGGAATGAGATGGGGACATGGGGACATGGGGAGATAGGGAGATGAATGCAACACGTGTGTGGTATGAAGGTACATGGACTTCAACTGCTAACCACGTCTAACTGGAATGAGATGGTGAGATGGGGAGATGGGGACATGAATGCAACACGTGTGTGGTATGAAGGTACATGGACTTCAACTGCTAACCACGTCTAACTGGAATGAGATGGGGAAATGGGGAGATGGGGAGATGGGGACATGAATGCAACACATGTGTGGTATGAAGGTACATGGACTTCAACTGCTAACCACGTCTAACTGGAATGAGATGGGGAGATGGGGACATGAATGCAACACGTGTGTGGTATGAAGGTACATGGACTTCAACTGCTAACCACGCCTAACTGGAATGAGATGGGGAGATGGGGACATGGGGACATGGGGAGATGGGGACATGGGGACATGGGGAGATGGGGCGATGGGGACATGAATGCAACACGTGTGTGGTATTAAGGTACATGGACTTCAACTGCTAACCACGTCTAACTGGAATGACATGGGGACATGGGGACATGAATGCAACACGTGTGTGGTATGAAGGTACATGGACTTCAACTGCTAACCACGTCTAACTGGAATGAGATTGGGACATGGGGACATGGGGACATGGGGACATGGGGAGATGTGGATATGAATGCAACACGTGTGTGGTATGAAGGTACATGGACTTCAACTGCTAACCACGTCTAACTGGAATGAGATGTGGAGATGGGGAGATGAATGCAACACGTGTGTGGTATGAAGGTACATGGACTTCAACTGCTAACCACGTCTAACTGAAATGAGATGGGGAGATTGGGAGATGGGGAGATGGGGACATGAATGCAACACGTGTGTGATATGAAGGTACAAGGACTTCAACTGCTAACCACGTCTAACTGAAATGAGATGGGGAGATGGGGAGATGAATGCAACACATGTGTGGTATGAAGGTACATGGACTTCAACTGCTAACCACGTCTAACTGGAATGAGATGGGGAGATGGGGAGATGGGGACATGAATGCAACACGTGTGTGATATGAAGGTACAAGGACTTCAACTGCTAACCACGTCTAACTGAAATGAGATGGGGAGATGGGGAGATGGGGACATGAATGCAACACGTGTGTGGTATGAAGGTACATGGACTTCAACTGCTAACCACGTCTAACTGGAATGAGATGGGGACATGGGGACATGAATGCAACATGTGTGTGGTATGAAGGTACATGGACTTCAACTGCTAACCACATCTAACTGGAATGAGATGGGGACATGGGGACATGGGGACATGAATGCAACACGTGTGTGGTATGAAGGTACATGGACTTAAACTGCTAACCACGTCTAACTGGAATGAGATGGGGAGATGGGGAGATGGGGACATGGGGACATGGGGAGATGGGGACATGAATGCAACACGTGTGTGGTATGAAGGTACATGGACTTCAACTGCTAACCACGTCTAACTGGAATGAGATGAGATGGGGAGATGAATGCAACACGTGTGTGGTATGAAGGTACATGGACTTCAACTGCTAACCACGTCTAACTGGAATGAGATGGGGATATGGGGACCTGGGGAGATGGGGACATGAATGCAACAAGGGTGTGGTATGAAGGTACATGGACTTCAACTGCTAACCACGTCTAACTGGAATGAGATGGGGACATGTGGACATGGGGACATGAATGCAAAACGTGTGTGGTATGAAGGTACATGGACTTCATCTGCTAACCACTTCTAACTGGGGGGAGATGGGGAGATGGGGACATGGGGACATGAATGCAACACGTGCGTGGTATGAAGGTACATGGACTTCAACTTCTAACCACTTCTAGCTGGAATGAGATGGGGACATGGGGACATGAATGCAACACGTGTGTGGTATGAAGGTACATGGACTTCAACTGCTAACCACTTCTAACTGGAATGAGATGGGGACATGGGGACATGAATGCAACACGTGTGTGGTATGAAGGTACATGGACTTCAACTGCGAACCACGTCTAACTGGAATGAGATGGGACATGGGGACATTGGGGAGATGGATGCAACACATGTGTGGTATGAAGGTACATGGACTTCAACTGCTAACCACGTCTAACTGGAATGAGATGGGGACATGGGGACATGAATGCAACACGTGTGTGGTATGAAGGTACATGGACTTCAACTGCTAACCACGTCTAACTGGAATGAGATGGGGACATGGGGACATGGGGAGATGGGGACATGAATGCAACACGTGTGTGGTATGAAGGTACATGGACTTCAACTGCTAACCACGTCTAACTGGAATGACATGGGGACATGGGGACATGAATGCAACACGTGTGTGGTATGAAGGTACATGGACTTCAACTGCTAACCACGTCTAACTGGAATGAGATGGGGACATGGGGACATGAATGCAACACATGTGTGGCATGAAGGTACATGGACTTCAACTGCTAACCACGTCTAACTGGAATGAGATGGGGACATGGGGACATGGGGACATGAATGCAACAGGTGTGTGGTATGAAGGTACATGGACTTCCACTGCTAACCACGTCTAACTGGAATGAGATGGGGACATGAATGCAACACGTTTGTGGTATGAAGGTACATGGATTTCAACTGCTAACCACGTCTAACTGGAATGAGATGGGGACATGGGGACATGGGGACATGAATGCAACACGTGTGTGGTTTGAAGGTACATGGACTTCAACTGCTAACCACGTCTAACTGGAATGAGATTGGGAGATGGGGAGATGGGGACATGAATGCAACACGTGTGTGGTATGAAGGTACATGGACTTCAACTGCTAACCACGTCTAACTGGAATGAGATGGGGAGATGAATGCAACACGTGTGTGGTATGAAGGTACATGGACTTCAACTGCTAACCACGTCTAACTGGAATGAGATGGGGACATGGGGACGTGAATGCAACACGTGTGTGGTATGAAGGTACATGGAATTCAACGGCTAACCATGTCTAACTGGAATGAGATGGGGAGATGGGGACATGGGGAGATGGGGACATGAATGCAACACGTGTGTGATATGAAGGTACATGGACTTCAACTGCTAACCACGTCTAACTGGAATGAGATGGGGTCATATGGACATGAATGAAACACGTGTGTGGTATGAAGGTACATGGACTTCAACTGCTAACCACGTCTAACTGGAATGAGATGGGGACATGGGGACATGGGGACATGGGGCCATGGGGCCATGAATGCAACACCTGTGTGGTATGAATGTACATGGACTTCAACTGCTAACCATGTCTAACTGGAATGAGATGGAGACATGGGGACATGGGGAGATGGGGACATGAATGCAACACGTGTGTGGTATGAAGGTACATGGACTTCAACTGCTAACCACGTCTAACTGGAATGAGATGGGGACATGGGGAGATGGGGACATGAATGCAACACGTGTGTGGTATGAAGGTACATGGACTTCAACTGCTAACCACTTCTAACTGGGGGGAGATGGGGAGATGGGGACATGGGGACATGGGGACATGAATGCAACACATGTGTGGTATGAAGGTACATGGACTTCAACTGCTAACCACTTCTAACTGGAATGAGATGGGGATATGTGGACATGAATGCAACACGTGTGTGGTATGAAGGTACATGGACTTCAACTGCTAACCACTTCTAACTGGAATGAGATGGGGACATGGGGACATGAATGCAACACGTGTGTGGTATGAAGGTACATGGACTTCAACTGCTAACCACGTCTAACTGGAATGAGATGGGGACATGGGGACATGGGGAGATAGGGAGATGAATGCAACACGTGTGTGGTATGAAGGTACATGGACTTCAACTGCTAACCACGTCTAACTGGAATGAGATGGGGACATGGGGACATGAATGCAACACGTGTTTGGTATGAAGGTACATGGACTTCAACTGCTAACCACGTCTAACTGGAATGAGATGGGGACATGGGGAGATGGGGAGATTGGGAGATGGGGACATGAATGCAACACGTGTGTGGTATGAAGGTACATGGACTTCAACTGCTAACCACGTCTACCTGGAATGAGATGGGGACATGGGGAGATTGGGAGATGGGGACATGAATGCAACACGTGTGTGGTATGAAGGTACATGGACTTCAACTGCTAACCACGTCTAACTGGAATGAGATGGGGACATGGGGACATGGGGAGATGGGGTGATGGGGACATGAATGCAACACGTGTGTGGTATAAAGGTACATGGACTTCAACTGCTAACCACGTCTAACTGGAATGAGATGGGGAGATGGGGACATGAATGCAACACGTGTGTGGTATGAAGGTACATGGACTTCAACTGCTAACCACGTCTAACTGGAATGAGATGGGGACATGGGGAGATGGGGACACGAATGCAACACGTGTGTGGTATGAAGGTACATGGACTTCAACTGCTAACCACGTCTAACTGGAATGAGATGGGGAGATGGGGACATGGGGACATGGGGAGATGGGGACACGAATGCAACACGTGTGTGGTATGAAGGTACATGGACTTCAACTGCTAACCACGTCTAACTGGAATGAGATGGGGAGATGGGGACATTGGGACATGGGGACATGGGGACATGAATGCAACACGTGTGGTATGAAGGTACACGGACTTCAACTGCTAACCACGTCTAACTGGAATGAGATGGGGACATGGGGACATGGGGAGATGGGGTGATGGGGACATGAATGCAACACGTGTGTGGTATAAAGGTACATGGACTTCAACTGCTAACCACGTCTAACTGGAATGAGATGGGGAGATGGGGACATGAATGCAACACGTGTGTGGTATGAAGGTACATGGACTTCAACTGCTAACCACGTCTAACTGGAATGAGATGGTGAGATGGGGAGATGGGGACATGAATGCAACACATGTGTGGTATGAAGGTACATGGACTTCAACTGCTAACCACGTCTAACTGGAATGAGATGGGGAAATGGGGAGATGGGGAGATGGGGACATGAATGCAACACATGTGTGGTATGAAGGTACATGGACTTCAACTGCTAACCACGTCTAACTGGAATGAGATGGGGAGATGGGGACATGAATGCAACACGTGTGTGGTATGAAGGTACATGGACTTCAACTGCTAACCACGCCTAACTGGAATGAGATGGGGAGATGGGGACATGGGGACATGGGGAGATGGGGACATGGGGACATGGGGAGATGGGGCGATGGGGACATGAATGCAACACGTGTGTGGTATTAAGGTACATGGACTTCAACTGCTAACCACGTCTAACTGGAATGACATGGGGACATGGGGACATGAATGCAACACGTGTGTGGTATGAAGGTACATGGACTTCAACTGCTAACCACGTCTAACTGGAATGAGATGGGGACATGGGGAGATGGGGAGATGGGGACATGAATGCAACACGTGTGTGGTATGAAGGTACATGGACTTCAACTGCTAACCACGTCTAACTGGAATGAGATGGGGAGATGGGGACATGGGGAGATGGGGTGATGGGGATATGAATGCAACACGTGTGTGGTATGAAGGTACATGGACTTCAACTGCTAACTACGTCTAACTGGAATGAGATGGGGAGATGGGGACATGAATGCAACACGTGTGGTATGAAGGTACATGGACTTCAACTGCTAACCACGTCTAACTGGAATGAGATGGGGAGATGGGGACATGGGGAGATGGGGAGATGAATGCAACACGTGTGTGGTATGAAGGTACATGGACTTCAACTGCTAACCACGTCTAACTGGAAAGAGATGGGGAGATGGGGACATGAATGCAACACGTGTGTGGTATGAAGGTACATGGACTTTAACTGCTAACCACGTCTAACTGGAATGAGATGGGGAGATGGGGACATGGGGAGATGGGGACATGAATGCAACACGTGTGTGGTATGAAGGTACATGGACTTCAACTGCTAACCACGTCTAACTGGAATGAGATGGGGACATGAATGCAACACGTGTGTGGTATGAATGTACATTGACTTCAACTGCTAACCACGTCTAACTGGAATGAGATGGGGAGATGGGGAGGTGAATGCAACACGTGTGTGGTATAAAGGTACATGGACTTCAACTGCTAACCACTTCTAACTGGGGGGAGATGGGGAGATGGGGAGATGGGGACATGGGGACATGAATGCCACACGTGTGTGGTAAGAAGGTACATGGACTTCAACTGCTAACCACTTCTAACTGGAATGAGATGGGGATATGTGGACATGAATGCAACACGTGTGTGGTATGAAGGTACATGGACTTCAACTGCTAACCACTTCTAACTGGAATGAGATGGGGACATGGGGACATGAATGCAACACGTGTGTGGTATGAAGGTACATGGACTTCAACTGCTAACCACGTCTAACTGGAATGAGATGGGGACATGGGGACATGGGGAGATAGGGAGATGAATGCAACACGTGTGTGGTATGAAGGTACATGGACTTCAACTGCTAACCACGTCTAACTGGAATGAAATGGGGACATGGGGACATGAATGCAACACGTGTGTGGTATGAAGGTACATGGACTTCAACTGCTAACCACGTCTAACTGGAATGAGATGGGGACATGGGGACATGAATGCAACACGTGTGTGGTATGAAGGTACATGGACTTCAACTGCTAACCACGTCTAACTGGAATGAGATGGGGACATGGGGACATGGGGAAATGAATGCAACACGTGTGTGGTATGAAGGTACATGGACTTCAACTGCTAACCACGTCTAACTGGAATGAGATGGGGACATGGGGACATGGGGAGATGGGGACATGAATGCAACACGTGTGTGGTATGAAGGTACATGGACTTCAACTGCTAACCACATCTAACTGGAATGAGATGGGGACATGGGGACATTGGGACATGGGGACATGAATGCAACACGTGTGTGGTATGAAGGTACATGGACTTCAACTGCTAACCACGTCTAACTGGAATGAGATGGGGACATGGGGACATGGGGAGATGGGGACATGAATGCAACACGTGTGTGGTATGAAGGTACATGGACTTCAACTGCTAACCATGTCTAACTGGAATGAGATGGGGACATGGGGACAAGAATGCAACATGTGTGTGGTATGAAGGTACATGGACTTCAACTGCTAACCACGTCTAACTGGAATGAGATGGGGACATGGGGACATGGGGACATGAATGCAACACATGTGTGGTATGAAGGTACATGGACTTCAACTGCTAACCACGTCTAACTGGAATGAGATGGGGACATGGGGACATAGGGACATGGGGACATGAATGCAACACGTGTGTGGTATGAAGGTACATGGACTTCAACTGCTAACCATGTCTAACTGGAATGAGATGGGGACATGGGGACAAGAATGCAACATGTGTGTGGTATGAAGGTACATGGACTTCAACTGCTAACCACGTCTAACTGGAATGAGAGGGGGAGAGGGGGAGATGGGGACATGAATGCAACACGTGTGTGGTATGAAGGTACATGGACTTCAACTGCTAACCACGTCTAACTGGAATGAGATGGGGAGATGGGGAGATTGGGAGATTGGGACATGAATGCAACACGTGTGTGGTATGAAGGTACAAGGACTTCAACTGCTAACCATGTCTAACTGGAATGAGTTGGGGACATGGGGACATGGGGAGATGGGGACATGAATGCAACACGTGTGTGGTATGAAGGTACATGGACTTCAACTGCTAACCACGTCTAACTGGAATGAGATGGGGAGATGGGGAGATGGGGACATGAATGCAACACGTGTGTGGTATGAAGGTACATGGACTTCAACTACTAACCACGTCTAACTGGAATGAGATGGGGAGATATGGAGATGGGGAGATGGGGACATGAATGCAACACGTGTGTGGTATGAAGGTACATGGACTTCAACTGCTAACCACGTCTAACTGGAATGAGATGGTGAGATGGGGAGATGGGGACATGAATGCAACACGTGTGTGGTATGAAGGTACATGGACTTCAACTGCTAACCACGTCTAACTGGAATGAGATGGGGAAATGGGGAGATGGGGAGATGGGGACATGAATGCAACACATGTGTGGTATGAAGGTACATGGACTTCAACTGCTAACCACGTCTAACTGGAATGAGATGGGGAGATGGGGACATGAATGCAACACGTGTGTGGTATGAAGGTACATGGACTTCAACTGCTAACCACGCCTAACTGGAATGAGATGGGGAGATGGGGACATGGGGACATGGGGAGATGGGGACATGGGGACATGGGGAGATGGGGCGATGGGGACATGAATGCAACACGTGTGTGGTATTAAGGTACATGGACTTCAACTGCTAACCACGTCTAACTGGAATGACATGGGGACATGGGGACATGAATGCAACACGTGTGTGGTATGAAGGTACATGGACTTCAACTGCTAACCACGTCTAACTGGAATGAGATTGGGACATGGGGACATGGGGACATGGGGACATGGGGAGATGTGGATATGAATGCAACACGTGTGTGGTATGAAGGTACATGGACTTCAACTGCTAACCACGTCTAACTGGAATGAGATGTGGAGATGGGGAGATGAATGCAACACGTGTGTGGTATGAAGGTACATGGACTTCAACTGTTAACCACGTCTAACTGAAATGAGATGGGGAGATGGGGAGATGGGGAGATGGGGACATGAATGCAACACGTGTGTGATATGAAGGTACAAGGACTTCAACTGCTAACCACGTCTAACTGAAATGAGATGGGGAGATGGGGAGATGAATGCAACACATGTGTGGTATGAAGGTACATGGACTTCAACTGCTAACCACGTCTAACTGGAATGAGATGGGGAGATGGGGAGATGGGGACATGAATGCAACACGTGTGTGATATGAAGGTACAAGGACTTCAACTGCTAACCACGTCTAACTGAAATGAGATGGGGAGATGGGGAGATGGGGACATGAATGCAACACGTGTGTGGTATGAAGGTACATGGACTTCAACTGCTAACCACGTCTAACTGGAATGAGATGGGGACATGGGGACATGAATGCAACATGTGTGTGGTATGAAGGTACATGGACTTCAACTGCTAACCACATCTAACTGGAATGAGATGGGGACATGGGGACATGGGGACATGAATGCAACACGTGTGTGGTATGAAGGTACATGGACTTAAACTGCTAACCACGTCTAACTGGAATGAGATGGGGAGATGGGGAGATGGGGACATGGGGACATGGGGAGATGGGGACATGAATGCAACACGTGTGTGGTATGAAGGTACATGGACTTCAACTGCTAACCACGTCTAACTGGAATGAGATGAGATGGGGAGATGGGGAGATGAATGCAACACGTGTGTGGTATGAAGGTACATGGACTTCAACTGCTAACCACGTCTAACTGGAATGAGATGGGGATATGGGGACCTGGGGAGATGGGGACATGAATGCAACAAGGGTGTGGTATGAAGGTACATGGACTTCAACTGCTAACCACGTCTAACTGGAATGAGACGGGGACATGTGGACATGGGGACATGAATGCAACACGTGTGTGGTATGAAGGTACATGGACTTCATCTGCTAACCACTTCTAACTGGGGGGAGATGGGGAGATGGGGACATGGGGACATGAATGCAACACGTGTGTGGTATGAAGGTACATGGACTTCAACTTCTAACCACTTCTAGCTGGAATGAGATGGGGACATGTGGACATGAATGCAACACGTGTGTGGTATGAAGGTACATGGACTTCAACTGCTAACCACTTCTAACTGGAATGAGATGGGGACATGGGGACATGAATGCAACACGTGTGTGGTATGAAGGTACATGGACTTCAACTGCGAACCACGTCTAACTGGAATGAGATGGGACATGGGGACATTGGGGAGATGGATGCAACACATGTGTGGTATGAAGGTACATGGACTTCAACTGCTAACCACGTCTAACTGGAATGAGATGGGGACATGGGGACATGAATGCAACACGTGTGTGGTATGAAGGTACATGGACTTCAACTGCTAACCACGTCTAACTGGAATGAGATGGGGACATGGGGACATGGGGAGATGGGGACATGAATGCAACACATGTGTGGTATGAAGGTACATGGACTTCAACTGCTAACCACGTCTAACTGGAATGACATGGGGACATGGGGACATGAATGCAACACGTGTGTGGTATGAAGGTACATGGACTTCAACTGCTAACCACGTCTAACTGGAATGAGATGGGGACATGGGGACATGAATGCAACACATGTGTGGCATGAAGGTACATGGACTTCAACTGCTAACCACGTCTAACTGGAATGAGATGGGGACATGGGGACATGGGGACATGAATGCAACACGTGTGTGGTATGAAGGTACATGGACTTCCACTGCTAACCACGTCTAACTGGAATGAGATGGGGACATGAATGCAACACGTTTGTGGTATGAAGGTACATGGATTTCAACTGCTAACCACGTCTAACTGGAATGAGATGGGGACATGGGGACATGGGGACATGAATGCAACACGTGTGTGGTTTGAAGGTACATGGACTTCAACTGCTAACCACGTCTAACTGGAATGAGATTGGGAGATGGGGAGATGGGGACATGAATGCAACACGTGTGTGGTATGAAGGTACATGGACTTCAACTGCTAACCACGTCTAACTGGAATGAGATGGGGAGATGAATGCAACACGTGTGTGGTATGAAGGTACATGGACTTCAACTGCTAACCACGTCTAACTGGAATGAGATGGGGACATGGGGACGTGAATGCAACACGTGTGTGGTATGAAGGTACATGGAATTCAACGGCTAACCATGTCTAACTGGAATGAGATGGGGAGATGGGGACATGGGGAGATGGGGACATGAATGCAACACGTGTGTGATATGAAGGTACATGGACTTCAACTGCTAACCACGTCTAACTGGAATGAGATGGGGTCATATGGACATGAATGAAACACGTGTGTGGTATGAAGGTACATGGACTTCAACTGCTAACCACGTCTAACTGGAATGAGATGGGGACATGGGGACATGGGGACATGGGGCCATGGGGCCATGAATGCAACACCTGTGTGGTATGAATGTACATGGACTTCAACTGCTAACCATGTCTAACTGGAATGAGATGGAGACATGGGGACATGGGGAGATGGGGACATGAATGCAACACGTGTGTGGTATGAAGGTACATGGACTTCAACTGCTAACCACGTCTAACTGGAATGAGATGGGGACATGGGGAGATGGGGACATGAATGCAACACGTGTGTGGTATGAAGGTACATGGACTTCAACTGCTAACCACTTCTAACTGGGGGGAGATGGGGAGATGGGGACATGGGGACATGGGGACATGAATGCAACACATGTGTGGTATGAAGGTACATGGACTTCAACTGCTAACCACTTCTAACTGGAATGAGATGGGGATATGTGGACATGAATGCAACACGTGTGTGGTATGAAGGTACATGGACTTCAACTGCTAACCACTTCTAACTGGAATGAGATGGGGACATGAATGCAACACGTGTGTGGTATGAAGGTACATGGACTTCAACTGCTAACCACGTCTAACTGGAATGAGATGGGGACATGGGGACATGGGGAGATAGGGAGATGAATGCAACACGTGTGTGGTATGAAGGTACATGGACTTCAACTGCTAACCACGTCTAACTGGAATGAGATGGTGAGATGGGGAGATGGGGACATGAATGCAACACGTGTGTGGTTTGAAGGTACATGGACTTCAACTGCTAACCACGTCTAACTGGAATGAGATGGGGAAATGGGGAGATGGGGAGATGGGGACATGAATGCAACACATGTGTGGTATGAAGGTACATGGACTTCAACTGCTAACCACGTCTAACTGGAATGAGATGGGGAGATGGGGACATGAATGCAACACGTGTGTGGTATGAAGGTACATGGACTTCAACTGCTAACCACGCCTAACTGGAATGAGATGGGGAGATGGGGACATGGGGACATGGGGAGATGGGGACATGGGGACATGGGGAGATGGGGCGATGGGGACATGAATGCAACACGTGTGTGGTATTAAGGTACATGGACTTCAACTGCTAACCACGTCTAACTGGAATGACATGGGGACATGGGGACATGAATGCAACACGTGTGTGGTATGAAGGTACATGGACTTCAACTGCTAACCACGTCTAACTGGAATGAGATTGGGACATGGGGACATGGGGACATGGGGACATGGGGAGATGTGGATATGAATGCAACACGTGTGTGGTATGAAGGTACATGGACTTCAACTGCTAACCACGTCTAACTGGAATGAGATGTGGAGATGGGGAGATGAATGCAACACGTGTGTGGTATGAAGGTACATGGACTTCAACTGCTAACCACGTCTAACTGAAATGAGATGGGGAGATTGGGAGATGGGGAGATGGGGACATGAATGCAACACGTGTGTGATATGAAGGTACAAGGACTTCAACTGCTAACCACGTCTAACTGAAATGAGATGGGGAGATGGGGAGATGAATGCAACACATGTGTGGTATGAAGGTACATGGACTTCAACTGCTAACCACGTCTAACTGGAATGAGATGGGGAGATGGGGAGATGGGGACATGAATGCAACACGTGTGTGATATGAAGGTACAAGGACTTCAACTGCTAACCACGTCTAACTGAAATGAGATGGGGAGATGGGGAGATGGGGACATGAATGCAACACGTGTGTGGTATGAAGGTACATGGACTTCAACTGCTAACCACGTCTAACTGGAATGAGATGGGGACATGGGGACATGAATGCAACATGTGTGTGGTATGAAGGTACATGGACTTCAACTGCTAACCACATCTAACTGGAATGAGATGGGGACATGGGGACATGGGGACATGAATGCAACACGTGTGTGGTATGAAGGTACATGGACTTAAACTGCTAACCACGTCTAACTGGAATGAGATGGGGAGATGGGGAGATGGGGACATGGGGACATGGGGAGATGGGGACATGAATGCAACACGTGTGTGGTATGAAGGTACATGGACTTCAACTGCTAACCACGTCTAACTGGAATGAGATGAGATGGGGAGATGAATGCAACACGTGTGTGGTATGAAGGTACATGGACTTCAACTGCTAACCACGTCTAACTGGAATGAGATGGGGATATGGGGACCTGGGGAGATGGGGACATGAATGCAACAAGGGTGTGGTATGAAGGTACATGGACTTCAACTGCTAACCACGTCTAACTGGAATGAGATGGGGACATGTGGACATGGGGACATGAATGCAAAACGTGTGTGGTATGAAGGTACATGGACTTCATCTGCTAACCACTTCTAACTGGGGGGAGATGGGGAGATGGGGACATGGGGACATGAATGCAACACGTGCGTGGTATGAAGGTACATGGACTTCAACTTCTAACCACTTCTAGCTGGAATGAGATGGGGACATGGGGACATGAATGCAACACGTGTGTGGTATGAAGGTACATGGACTTCAACTGCTAACCACTTCTAACTGGAATGAGATGGGGACATGGGGACATGAATGCAACACGTGTGTGGTATGAAGGTACATGGACTTCAACTGCGAACCACGTCTAACTGGAATGAGATGGGACATGGGGACATTGGGGAGATGGATGCAACACATGTGTGGTATGAAGGTACATGGACTTCAACTGCTAACCACGTCTAACTGGAATGAGATGGGGACATGGGGACATGAATGCAACACGTGTGTGGTATGAAGGTACATGGACTTCAACTGCTAACCACGTCTAACTGGAATGAGATGGGGACATGGGGACATGGGGAGATGGGGACATGAATGCAACACGTGTGTGGTATGAAGGTACATGGACTTCAACTGCTAACCACGTCTAACTGGAATGACATGGGGACATGGGGACATGAATGCAACACGTGTGTGGTATGAAGGTACATGGACTTCAACTGCTAACCACGTCTAACTGGAATGAGATGGGGACATGGGGACATGAATGCAACACATGTGTGGTATGAAGGTACATGGACTTCAACTGCTAACCACTTCTAACTGGAATGAGATGGGGACATGGGGACATGAATGCAACACGTGTTTGGTATTAAGGTACATGGACTTCAACTGCTAACCACTTCTAACTGGAATAAGATGGGGACATGGGGACATGAATGCAACATGTGTGTGGTATGAAGGTACATGGACTTCAACTGCTAACCACGTCTAACTGGAATGAGATGGGGACATGGGGACATGCATTCATGTCCCCATGTCCCCAACACGTGTGTGGTATGAAGGTACATGGACTTCAACTGCTAACCACTTCTAACTGGGGGGAGAGGGGGAGATGGGGAGATGAATGCAACACGTGTGTGGTATGAAGGTACATGGACTTCAACTGCTAACCTCGTCTAACTGGAATGAGATGGGGAGATGGGGACATGAATGCAACACGTGTGTGGTATGAAGGTACATGTACTTCAACTGCTAACCACGTCTAACTGGAATGAGATGGGGAGATGGGGACATGGGGAGATGGGGACATGAATGCAACACGTGTGTGGTATGAAGGTGCATGGACTTCAACGGCTGACCACGTCTAACTGGAATGAGATGGGGAGATGGGGACATGAATGCAACACGTGTGTGGTATGAAGGTACATGGACTTCAACTGCTAACCACGTCTAACTGGAATGAGATGGGGAGATGGGGACATGGGGAGATGGGGACATGGGGAGATGGGGACATGGGGAGATGGGGACATGAATGCAACTCGTGTGTGGTATTAAGGTACATGGACTTCAACTGCTAACCACGTCTAACTGGAATGAGATGGGGAGATGGGGACATGGGGAGATGGGGAGATGGGGACATGAATGCAAGACGTGTGTGGTATGAAGGTACATGGACTTCAACTGCTAACCACGTCTAACTGGAATGAGATGGGGAGATGGGGACATGGGGAGATGGGGATATGGGGAGATGGGGAGATGGGGACATGAATGCAACACGTGTGTGGTATGAAGGTACATGGACTTCAACTGCTAACCATGTCTAACTGGAATGAGATGGGGAGATGGGGACATGGGGACATGGGGAGATGGGGAGATGGGGACATGAATGCAACACGTGTGTGGTATGAAGGTACATGGACTTCAACTGCTAACCACGTCTAACTGGAATGAGATGGGGAGATGGGGACATGGGGACATGGGGAGATGGGGACATGGAGACATGGGGAGATGGGGACATGAATGCAACACGTGTGTGGTATGAAGGTACATGGACTTCAACTGCTAACCACGTCTAACTGGAATGAGATGGGGACATGGGGAGATGGGGAGATGGGGACATGAATGCAACACGTGTGTGGTATGAAGGTACATGGACTTCAACTGCTAACCACGTCTAACTGGAATGAGATGGGGAGATGGGGACATGGGGACATGGGGACATGGGGACATGAATGCAACACGTGTGTGGTATGAAGGTACATGGACTTCAACTGCTAACCACGTCTAACTGGAATGAGATTGGGACATGGGGACATGGGGACATGGGGACATGGGGAGATGTGGATATGAATGCAACACGTGTGTGGTATGAAGGTACATGGACTTCAACTGCTAACCACGTCTAACTGGAATGAGATGTGGAGATGGGGAGATGAATGCAACACGTGTGTGGTATGAAGGTACATGGACTTCAACTGCTAACCACGTCTAACTGAAATGAGATGGGGAGATTGGGAGATGGGGAGATGGGGACATGAATGCAACACGTGTGTGATATGAAGGTACAAGGACTTCAACTGCTAACCACGTCTAACTGAAATGAGATGGGGAGATGGGGAGATGAATGCAACACATGTGTGGTATGAAGGTACATGGACTTCAACTGCTAACCACGTCTAACTGGAATGAGATGGGGAGATGGGGAGATGGGGACATGAATGCAACACGTGTGTGATATGAAGGTACAAGGACTTCAACTGCTAACCACGTCTAACTGAAATGAGATGGGGAGATGGGGAGATGGGGACATGAATGCAACACGTGTGTGGTATGAAGGTACATGGACTTCAACTGCTAACCACGTCTAACTGGAATGAGATGGGGACATGGGGACATGAATGCAACATGTGTGTGGTATGAAGGTACATGGACTTCAACTGCTAACCACATCTAACTGGAATGAGATGGGGACATGGGGACATGGGGACATGAATGCAACACGTGTGTGGTATGAAGGTACATGGACTTAAACTGCTAACCACGTCTAACTGGAATGAGATGGGGAGATGGGGAGATGGGGACATGGGGACATGGGGAGATGGGGACATGAATGCAACACGTGTGTGGTATGAAGGTACATGGACTTCAACTGCTAACCACGTCTAACTGGAATGAGATGAGATGGGGAGATGAATGCAACACGTGTGTGGTATGAAGGTACATGGACTTCAACTGCTAACCACGTCTAACTGGAATGAGATGGGGATATGGGGACCTGGGGAGATGGGGACATGAATGCAACAAGGGTGTGGTATGAAGGTACATGGACTTCAACTGCTAACCACGTCTAACTGGAATGAGATGGGGACATGTGGACATGGGGACATGAATGCAAAACGTGTGTGGTATGAAGGTACATGGACTTCATCTGCTAACCACTTCTAACTGGGGGGAGATGGGGAGATGGGGACATGGGGACATGAATGCAACACGTGCGTGGTATGAAGGTACATGGACTTCAACTTCTAACCACTTCTAGCTGGAATGAGATGGGGACATGGGGACATGAATGCAACACGTGTGTGGTATGAAGGTACATGGACTTCAACTGCTAACCACTTCTAACTGGAATGAGATGGGGACATGGGGACATGAATGCAACACGTGTGTGGTATGAAGGTACATGGACTTCAACTGCGAACCACGTCTAACTGGAATGAGATGGGACATGGGGACATTGGGGAGATGGATGCAACACATGTGTGGTATGAAGGTACATGGACTTCAACTGCTAACCACGTCTAACTGGAATGAGATGGGGACATGGGGACATGAATGCAACACGTGTGTGGTATGAAGGTACATGGACTTCAACTGCTAACCACGTCTAACTGGAATGAGATGGGGACATGGGGACATGGGGAGATGGGGACATGAATGCAACACGTGTGTGGTATGAAGGTACATGGACTTCAACTGCTAACCACGTCTAACTGGAATGACATGGGGACATGGGGACATGAATGCAACACGTGTGTGGTATGAAGGTACATGGACTTCAACTGCTAACCACGTCTAACTGGAATGAGATGGGGACATGGGGACATGAATGCAACACATGTGTGGTATGAAGGTACATGGACTTCAACTGCTAACCACTTCTAACTGGAATGAGATGGGGACATGGGGACATGAATGCAACACGTGTTTGGTATTAAGGTACATGGACTTCAACTGCTAACCACTTCTAACTGGAATAAGATGGGGACATGGGGACATGAATGCAACATGTGTGTGGTATGAAGGTACATGGACTTCAACTGCTAACCACGTCTAACTGGAATGAGATGGGGACATGGGGACATGCATTCATGTCCCCATGTCCCCAACACGTGTGTGGTATGAAGGTACATGGACTTCAACTGCTAACCACTTCTAACTGGGGGGAGAGGGGGAGATGGGGAGATGAATGCAACACGTGTGTGGTATGAAGGTACATGGACTTCAACTGCTAACCTCGTCTAACTGGAATGAGATGGGGAGATGGGGACATGAATGCAACACGTGTGTGGTATGAAGGTACATGTACTTCAACTGCTAACCACGTCTAACTGGAATGAGATGGGGAGATGGGGACATGGGGAGATGGGGACATGAATGCAACACGTGTGTGGTATGAAGGTGCATGGACTTCAACGGCTGACCACGTCTAACTGGAATGAGATGGGGAGATGGGGACATGAATGCAACACGTGTGTGGTATGAAGGTACATGGACTTCAACTGCTAACCACGTCTAACTGGAATGAGATGGGGAGATGGGGACATGGGGAGATGGGGACATGGGGAGATGGGGACATGGGGAGATGGGGACATGAATGCAACTCGTGTGTGGTATTAAGGTACATGGACTTCAACTGCTAACCACGTCTAACTGGAATGAGATGGGGAGATGGGGACATGGGGAGATGGGGAGATGGGGACATGAATGCAAGACGTGTGTGGTATGAAGGTACATGGACTTCAACTGCTAACCACGTCTAACTGGAATGAGATGGGGAGATGGGGACATGGGGAGATGGGGATATGGGGAGATGGGGAGATGGGGACATGAATGCAACACGTGTGTGGTATGAAGGTACATGGACTTCAACTGCTAACCATGTCTAACTGGAATGAGATGGGGAGATGGGGACATGGGGACATGGGGAGATGGGGAGATGGGGACATGAATGCAACACGTGTGTGGTATGAAGGTACATGGACTTCAACTGCTAACCACGTCTAACTGGAATGAGATGGGGAGATGGGGACATGGGGACATGGGGAGATGGGGACATGGAGACATGGGGAGATGGGGACATGAATGCAACACGTGTGTGGTATGAAGGTACATGGACTTCAACTGCTAACCACGTCTAACTGGAATGAGATGGGGACATGGGGAGATGGGGAGATGGGGACATGAATGCAACACGTGTGTGGTATGAAGGTACATGGACTTCAACTGCTAACCACGTCTAACTGGAATGAGATGGGGAGATGGGGACATGGGGACATGGGGACATGGGGACATGAATGCAACACGTGTGTGGTATGAAGGTACATGGACTTCAACTGCTAACCACGTCTAACTGGAATGAGATTGGGACATGGGGACATGGGACATGGGGACATGGGGAGATGGGGATTTGAATGCAACACGTGTGTGGTATGAAGGTACATGGACTTCAACTGCTAACCACGTCTAACTGGAATGAGATGTGGAGATGGGGAGATGAATGCAACACGTGTGTGGTATGAAGGTACATGGACTTCAACTGCTAACCACGTCTAACTGGAATGAGATGGGGAGATGGGGAGATGGGGACATGAATGCAACACGTGTGTGATATGAAGGTACAAGGACTTCAACTGCTAACCACGTCTAACTGAAATGAGATGGGGAGATGGGGACATGAATGCAACATGTGTGTGGTATGAAGGTACATGGACTTCAACTGCTAACCACGTCTAACTGGAATGAGATGGGGAGATGGGGAGATGGGGACATGAATGCAACACGTGTGTGGTATGAAGGTACATGGACTTCAACTGCTAACCACGTCTAACTGGAATGAGATGGGGAATTGGGGAGATGGGGACATGAATGCAACACATGTGTGGTATGAAGGTACATGGACTTCAACTGCTAACCACGTCTAACTGGAATGAGATGGGGACATGGGGAGATGGGGACATGAATGCAACACGTGTGTGGTATGAAGGTACATGGACTTCAACTGCTAACCACGTCTAACTGGAATGAGAGGGGGAGAGGGGGAGATGGGGACATGAATGCAACACGTGTGGTATGAAGGTACATGGACTTCAACTGCTAACCACGTCTAACTGGAATGAGATGGGGAGATGGGGAGATTGGGAGATGGGGACATGAATGCAACACGTGTGTGGTATGAAGGTACAAGGACTTCAACTGCTAACCATGTCTAACTGGAATGAGTTGGGGACATGGGGACATGGGGAGATGGGGACATGAATGCAACACGTGTGTGGTATGAAGGTACATGGACTTCAACTGCTAACCACGTCTAACTGGAATGAGATGGGGAGATGGGGAGATGGGGACATGAATGCAACACGTGTGTGGTATGAAGGTACATGGACTTCAACTACTAACCACGTCTAACTGGAATGAGATGGGGAGATATGGAGATGGGGAGATGGGGACATGAATGCAACACGTGTGTGGTATGAAGGTACATGGACTTCAACTGCTAACCACGTCTAACTGGAATGAGATGGTGAGATGGGGAGATGGGGACATGAATGCAACACGTGTGTGGTATGAAGGTACATGGACTTCAACTGCTAACCACGTCTAACTGGAATGAGATGGGGAAATGGGGAGATGGGGAGATGGGGACATGAATGCAACACATGTGTGGTATGAAGGTACATGGACTTCAACTGCTAACCACGTCTAACTGGAATGAGATGGGGAGATGGGGACATGAATGCAACACGTGTGTGGTATGAAGGTACATGGACTTCAACTGCTAACCACGTCTAACTGGAATGAGATGGGGAGATGGGGACATGGGGACATGGGGAGATGGGGACATGGGGACATGGGGAGATGGGGCGATGGGGACATGAATGCAACACGTGTGTGGTATTAAGGTACATGGACTTCAACTGCTAACCACGTCTAACTGGAATGACATGGGGACATGGGGACATGAATGCAACACGTGTGTGGTATGAAGGTACATGGACTTCAACTGCTAACCACGTCTAACTGGAATGAGATTGGGACATGGGGACATGGGGACATGGGGACATGGGGAGATGTGGATATGAATGCAACACGTGTGTGGTATGAAGGTACATGGACTTCAACTGCTAACCACGTCTAACTGGAATGAGATGTGGAGATGGGGAGATGAATGCAACACGTGTGTGGTATGAAGGTACATGGACTTCAACTGCTAACCACGTCTAACTGAAATGAGATGGGGAGATGGGGAGATGGGGAGATGGGGACATGAATGCAACACATGTGTGATATGAAGGTACAAGGACTTCAACTGCTAACCACGTCTAACTGAAATGAGATGGGGAGATGGGGAGATGAATGCAACACATGTGTGGTATGAAGGTACATGGACTTCAACTGCTAACCACGTCTAACTGGAATGAGATGGGGAGATGGGGAGATGGGGACATGAATGCAACACGTGTGTGATATGAAGCTACAAGGACTTCAACTGCTAACCACGTCTAACTGAAATGAGATGGGGAGATGGGGAGATGGGGACATGAATGCAACACGTGTGTGGTATGAAGGTACATGGACTTCAACTGCTAACCACGTCTAACTGGAATGAGATGGGGACATGGGGACATGAATGCAACATGTGTGTGGTATGAAGGTACATGGACTTCAACTGCTAACCACATCTAACTGGAATGAGATGGGGACATGGGGACATGGGGACATGAATGCAACACGTGTGTGGTATGAAGGTACATGGACTTAAACTGCTAACCACGTCTAACTGGAATGAGATGGGGAGATGGGGAGATGGGGACATGGGGACATGGGGAGATGGGGACATGAATGCAACACGTGTGTGGTATGAAGGTACATGGACTTCAACTGCTAACCACGTCTAACTGGAATGAGATGAGATGGGGAGATGGGGAGATGAATGCAACACGTGTGTGGTATGAAGGTACATGGACTTCAACTGCTAACCACGTCTAACTGGAATGAGATGGGGATATGGGGACCTGGGGAGATGGGGACATGAATGCAACAAGGGTGTGGTATGAAGGTACATGGACTTCAACTGCTAACCACGTCTAACTGGAATGAGATGGGGACATGTGGACATGGGGACATGAATGCAACACGTGTGTGGTATGAAGGTACATGGACTTCATCTGCTAACCACTTCTAACTGGGGGGAGATGGGGAGATGGGGACATGGGGACATGAATGCAACACGTGTGTGGTATGAAGGTACATGGACTTCAACTTCTAACCACTTCTAGCTGGAATGAGATGGGGACATGGGGACATGAATGCAACACGTGTGTGGTATGAAGGTACATGGACTTCAACTGCTAACCACTTCTAACTGGAATGAGATGGGGACATGGGGACATGAATGCAACACGTGTGTGGTATGAAGGTACATGGACTTCAACTGCGAACCACGTCTAACTGGAATGAGATGGGACATGGGGACATTGGGGAGATGGATGCAACACATGTGTGGTATGAAGGTACATGGACTTCAACTGCTAACCACGTCTAACTGGAATGAGATGGGGACATGGGGACATGAATGCAACACGTGTGTGGTATGAAGGTACATGGACTTCAACTGCTAACCACGTCTAACTGGAATGAGATGGGGACATGGGGACATGAATGCAACACATGTGTGGCATGAAGGTACATGGACTTCAACTGCTAACCACGTCTAACTGGAATGAGATGGGGACATGGGGACATGGGGACATGAATGCAACACGTGTGTGGTATGAAGGTACATGGACTTCCACTGCTAACCACGTCTAACTGGAATGAGATGGGGACATGAATGCAACACGTTTGTGGTATGAAGGTACATGGATTTCAACTGCTAACCACGTCTAACTGGAATGAGATGGGGACATGGGGACATGGGGACATGAATGCAACACGTGTGTGGTTTGAAGGTACATGGACTTCAACTGCTAACCACGTCTAACTGGAATGAGATTGGGAGATGGGGAGATGGGGACATGAATGCAACACGTGTGTGGTATGAAGGTACATGGACTTCAACTGCTAACCACGTCTAACTGGAATGAGATGGGGAGATGAATGCAACACGTGTGTGGTATGAAGGTACATGGACTTCAACTGCTAACCACGTCTAACTGGAATGAGATGGGGACATGGGGACGTGAATGCAACACGTGTGTGGTATGAAGGTACATGGAATTCAACGGCTAACCATGTCTAACTGGAATGAGATGGGGAGATGGGGACATGGGGAGATGGGGACATGAATGCAACACGTGTGTGATATGAAGGTACATGGACTTCAACTGCTAACCACGTCTAACTGGAATGAGATGGGGTCATATGGACATGAATGAAACACGTGTGTGGTATGAAGGTACATGGACTTCAACTGCTAACCACGTCTAACTGGAATGAGATGGGGACATGGGGACATGGGGACATGGGGCCATGGGGCCATGAATGCAACACCTGTGTGGTATGAATGTACATGGACTTCAACTGCTAACCATGTCTAACTGGAATGAGATGGAGACATGGGGACATGGGGAGATGGGGACATGAATGCAACACGTGTGTGGTATGAAGGTACATGGACTTCAACTGCTAACCACGTCTAACTGGAATGAGATGGGGACATGGGGAGATGGGGACATGAATGCAACACGTGTGTGGTATGAAGGTACATGGACTTCAACTGCTAACCACTTCTAACTGGGGGGAGATGGGGAGATGGGGACATGGGGACATGGGGACATGAATGCAACACATGTGTGGTATGAAGGTACATGGACTTCAACTGCTAACCACTTCTAACTGGAATGAGATGGGGATATGTGGACATGAATGCAACACGTGTGTGGTATGAAGGTACATGGACTTCAACTGCTAACCACTTCTAACTGGAATGAGATGGGGACATGAATGCAACACGTGTGTGGTATGAAGGTACATGGACTTCAACTGCTAACCACGTCTAACTGGAATGAGATGGGGACATGGGGACATGGGGAGATAGGGAGATGAATGCAACACGTGTGTGGTATGAAGGTACATGGACTTCAACTGCTAACCACGTCTAACTGGAATGAGATGGTGAGATGGGGAGATGGGGACATGAATGCAACACGTGTGTGGTATGAAGGTACATGGACTTCAACTGCTAACCACGTCTAACTGGAATGAGATGGGGAAATGGGGAGATGGGGAGATGGGGACATGAATGCAACACATGTGTGGTATGAAGGTACATGGACTTCAACTGCTAACCACGTCTAACTGGAATGAGATGGGGAGATGGGGACATGAATGCAACACGTGTGTGGTATGAAGGTACATGGACTTCAACTGCTAACCACGCCTAACTGGAATGAGATGGGGAGATGGGGACATGGGGACATGGGGAGATGGGGACATGGGGACATGGGGAGATGGGGCGATGGGGACATGAATGCAACACGTGTGTGGTATTAAGGTACATGGACTTCAACTGCTAACCACGTCTAACTGGAATGACATGGGGACATGGGGACATGAATGCAACACGTGTGTGGTATGAAGGTACATGGACTTCAACTGCTAACCACGTCTAACTGGAATGAGATTGGGACATGGGGACATGGGGACATGGGGACATGGGGAGATGTGGATATGAATGCAACACGTGTGTGGTATGAAGGTACATGGACTTCAACTGCTAACCACGTCTAACTGGAATGAGATGTGGAGATGGGGAGATGAATGCAACACGTGTGTGGTATGAAGGTACATGGACTTCAACTGCTAACCACGTCTAACTGAAATGAGATGGGGAGATTGGGAGATGGGGAGATGGGGACATGAATGCAACACGTGTGTGATATGAAGGTACAAGGACTTCAACTGCTAACCACGTCTAACTGAAATGAGATGGGGAGATGGGGAGATGAATGCAACACATGTGTGGTATGAAGGTACATGGACTTCAACTGCTAACCACGTCTAACTGGAATGAGATGGGGAGATGGGGAGATGGGGACATGAATGCAACACGTGTGTGATATGAAGGTACAAGGACTTCAACTGCTAACCACGTCTAACTGAAATGAGATGGGGAGATGGGGAGATGGGGACATGAATGCAACATGTGTGTGGTATGAAGGTACATGGACTTCAACTGCTAACCACGTCTAACTGGAATGAGATGGGGACATGGGGACATGAATGCAACATGTGTGTGGTATGAAGGTACATGGACTTCAACTGCTAACCACATCTAACTGGAATGAGATGGGGACATGGGGACATGGGGACATGAATGCAACATGTGTGTGGTATGAAGGTACATGGACTTAAACTGCTAACCACGTCTAACTGGAATGAGATGGGGAGATGGGGAGATGGGGACATGGGGACATGGGGAGATGGGGACATGAATGCAACACGTGTGTGGTATGAAGGTACATGGACTTCAACTGCTAACCACGTCTAACTGGAATGAGATGAGATGGGGAGATGAATGCAACACGTGTGTGGTATGAAGGTACATGGACTTCAACTGCTAACCACGTCTAACTGGAATGAGATGGGGATATGGGGACCTGGGGAGATGGGGACATGAATGCAACAAGGGTGTGGTATGAAGGTACATGGACTTCAACTGCTAACCACGTCTAACTGGAATGAGATGGGGACATGTGGACATGGGGACATGAATGCAAAACGTGTGTGGTATGAAGGTACATGGACTTCATCTGCTAACCACTTCTAACTGGGGGGAGATGGGGAGATGGGGACATGGGGACATGAATGCAACACGTGCGTGGTATGAAGGTACATGGACTTCAACTTCTAACCACTTCTAGCTGGAATGAGATGGGGACATGGGGACATGAATGCAACACGTGTGTGGTATGAAGGTACATGGACTTCAACTGCTAACCACTTCTAACTGGAATGAGATGGGGACATGGGGACATGAATGCAACACGTGTGTGGTATGAAGGTACATGGACTTCAACTGCGAACCACGTCTAACTGGAATGAGATGGGACATGGGGACATTGGGGAGATGGATGCAACACATGTGTGGTATGAAGGTACATGGACTTCAACTGCTAACCACGTCTAACTGGAATGAGATGGGGACATGGGGACATGAATGCAACACGTGTGTGGTATGAAGGTACATGGACTTCAACTGCTAACCACGTCTAACTGGAATGAGATGGGGACATGGGGACATGGGGAGATGGGGACATGAATGCAACACGTGTGTGGTATGAAGGTACATGGACTTCAACTGCTAACCACGTCTAACTGGAATGACATGGGGACATGGGGACATGAATGCAACACGTGTGTGGTATGAAGGTACATGGACTTCAACTGCTAACCACGTCTAACTGGAATGAGATGGGGACATGGGGACATGAATGCAACACATGTGTGGCATGAAGGTACATGGACTTCAACTGCTAACCACGTCTAACTGGAATGAGATGGGGACATGGGGACATGGGGACATGAATGCAACACGTGTGTGGTATGAAGGTACATGGACTTCCACTGCTAACCACGTCTAACTGGAATGAGATGGGGACATGAATGCAACACGTTTGTGGTATGAAGGTACATGGATTTCAACTGCTAACCACGTCTAACTGGAATGAGATGGGGACATGGGGACATGGGGACATGAATGCAACACGTGTGTGGTTTGAAGGTACATGGACTTCAACTGCTAACCACGTCTAACTGGAATGAGATTGGGAGATGGGGAGATGGGGACATGAATGCAACACGTGTGTGGTATGAAGGTACATGGACTTCAACTGCTAACCACGTCTAACTGGAATGAGATGGGGAGATGAATGCAACACGTGTGTGGTATGAAGGTACATGGACTTCAACTGCTAACCACGTCTAACTGGAATGAGATGGGGACATGGGGACGTGAATGCAACACGTGTGTGGTATGAAGGTACATGGAATTCAACGGCTAACCATGTCTAACTGGAATGAGATGGGGAGATGGGGACATGGGGAGATGGGGACATGAATGCAACACGTGTGTGATATGAAGGTACATGGACTTCAACTGCTAACCACGTCTAACTGGAATGAGATGGGGTCATATGGACATGAATGAAACACGTGTGTGGTATGAAGGTACATGGACTTCAACTGCTAACCACGTCTAACTGGAATGAGATGGGGACATGGGGACATGGGGACATGGGGCCATGGGGCCATGAATGCAACACCTGTGTGGTATGAATGTACATGGACTTCAACTGCTAACCATGTCTAACTGGAATGAGATGGAGACATGGGGACATGGGGAGATGGGGACATGAATGCAACACGTGTGTGGTATGAAGGTACATGGACTTCAACTGCTAACCACGTCTAACTGGAATGAGATGGGGACATGGGGAGATGGGGACATGAATGCAACACATGTGTGGTATGAAGGTACATGGACTTCAACTGCTAACCACTTCTAACTGGGGGGAGATGGGGAGATGGGGACATGGGGACATGGGGACATGAATGCAACACATGTGTGGTATGAAGGTACATGGACTTCAACTGCTAACCACTTCTAACTGGAATGAGATGGGGATATGTGGACATGAATGCAACACGTGTGTGGTATGAAGGTACATGGACTTCAACTGCTAACCACTTCTAACTGGAATGAGATGGGGACATGGGGACATGAATGCAACACGTGTGTGGTATGAAGGTACATGGACTTCAACTGCTAACCACGTCTAACTGGAATGAGATGGGGACATGGGGACATGGGGAGATAGGGAGATGAATGCAACACGTGTGTGGTATGAAGGTACATGGACTTCAACTGCTAACCACGTCTAACTGGAATGAGATGGGGACATGGGGACATGAATGCAACACGTGTTTGGTATGAAGGTACATGGACTTCAACTGCTAACCACGTCTAACTGGAATGAGATGGGGACATGGGGAGATGGGGAGATTGGGAGATGGGGACATGAATGCAACACGTGTGTGGTATGAAGGTACATGGACTTCAACTGCTAACCACGTCTACCTGGAATGAGATGGGGACATGGGGAGATTGGGAGATGGGGACATGAATGCAACACGTGTGTGGTATGAAGGTACATGGACTTCAACTGCTAACCACGTCTAACTGGAATGAGATGGGGACATGGGGACATGGGGAGATGGGGTGATGGGGACATGAATGCAACACGTGTGTGGTATAAAGGTACATGGACTTCAACTGCTAACCACGTCTAACTGGAATGAGATGGGGAGATGGGGACATGAATGCAACACGTGTGTGGTATGAAGGTACATGGACTTCAACTGCTAACCACGTCTAACTGGAATGAGATGGGGACATGGGGAGATGGGGACACGAATGCAACACGTGTGTGGTATGAAGGTACATGGACTTCAACTGCTAACCACGTCTAACTGGAATGAGATGGGGAGATGGGGACATGGGGACATGGGGAGATGGGGACACGAATGCAACACGTGTGTGGTATGAAGGTACATGGACTTCAACTGCTAACCACGTCTAACTGGAATGAGATGGGGAGATGGGGACATTGGGACATGGGGACATGGGGACATGAATGCAACACGTGTGGTATGAAGGTACACGGACTTCAACTGCTAACCACGTCTAACTGGAATGAGATGGGGACATGGGGACATGGGGAGATGGGGTGATGGGGACATGAATGCAACACGTGTGTGGTATAAAGGTACATGGACTTCAACTGCTAACCACGTCTAACTGGAATGAGATGGGGAGATGGGGACATGAATGCAACACGTGTGTGGTATGAAGGTACATGGACTTCAACTGCTAACCACGTCTAACTGGAATGAGATGGTGAGATGGGGAGATGGGGACATGAATGCAACACATGTGTGGTATGAAGGTACATGGACTTCAACTGCTAACCACGTCTAACTGGAATGAGATGGGGAAATGGGGAGATGGGGAGATGGGGACATGAATGCAACACATGTGTGGTATGAAGGTACATGGACTTCAACTGCTAACCACGTCTAACTGGAATGAGATGGGGAGATGGGGACATGAATGCAACACGTGTGTGGTATGAAGGTACATGGACTTCAACTGCTAACCACGCCTAACTGGAATGAGATGGGGAGATGGGGACATGGGGACATGGGGAGTTGGGGACATGGGGACATGGGGAGATGGGGCGATGGGGACATGAATGCAACACGTGTGTGGTATTAAGGTACATGGACTTCAACTGCTAACCACGTCTAACTGGAATGACATGGGGACATGGGGACATGAATGCAACACGTGTGTGGTATGAAGGTACATGGACTTCAACTGCTAACCACGTCTAACTGGAATGAGATGGGGACATGGGGAGATGGGGAGATGGGGACATGAATGCAACACGTGTGTGGTATGAAGGTACATGGACTTCAACTGCTAACCACGTCTAACTGGAATGAGATGGGGAGATGGGGACATGGGGAGATGGGGTGATGGGGATATGAATGCAACACGTGTGTGGTATGAAGGTACATGGACTTCAACTGCTAACTACGTCTAACTGGAATGAGATGGGGAGATGGGGACATGAATGCAACACGTGTGTGGTATGAAGGTACATGGACTTCAACTGCTAACCACGTCTAACTGGAATGAGATGGGGAGATGGGGACATGGGGAGATGGGGAGATGAATGCAACACGTGTGTGGTATGAAGGTACATGGACTTCAACTGCTAACCACGTCTAACTGGAAAGAGATGGGGAGATGGGGACATGAATGCAACACGTGTGTGGTATGAAGGTACATGGACTTTAACTGCTAACCACGTCTAACTGGAATGAGATGGGGAGATGGGGACATGGGGAGATGGGGACATGAATGCAACACGTGTGTGGTATGAAGGTACATGGACTTCAACTGCTAACCACGTCTAACTGGAATGAGATGGGGACATGAATGCAACACGTGTGTGGTATGAATGTACATTGACTTCAACTGCTAACCACGTCTAACTGGAATGAGATGGGGAGATGGGGAGGTGAATGCAACACGTGTGTGGTATAAAGGTACATGGACTTCAACTGCTAACCACTTCTAACTGGGGGGAGATGGGGAGATGGGGAGATGGGGACATGGGGACATGAATGCCACACGTGTGTGGTAAGAAGGTACATGGACTTCAACTGCTAACCACTTCTAACTGGAATGAGATGGGGATATGTGGACATGAATGCAACACGTGTGTGGTATGAAGGTACATGGACTTCAACTGCTAACCACTTCTAACTGGAATGAGATGGGGACATGGGGACATGAATGCAACACGTGTGTGGTATGAAGGTACATGGACTTCAACTGCTAACCACGTCTAACTGGAATGAGATGGGGACATGGGGACATGGGGAGATAGGGAGATGAATGCAACACGTGTGTGGTATGAAGGTACATGGACTTCAACTGCTAACCACGTCTAACTGGAATGAAATGGGGACATGGGGACATGAATGCAACACGTGTGTGGTATGAAGGTACATGGACTTCAACTGCTAACCACGTCTAACTGGAATGAGATGGGGACATGGGGACATGAATGCAACACGTGTGTGGTATGAAGGTACATGGACTTCAACTGCTAACCACGTCTAACTGGAATGAGATGGGGACATGGGGACATGGGGAAATGAATGCAACACGTGTGTGGTATGAAGGTACATGGACTTCAACTGCTAACCACGTCTAACTGGAATGAGATGGGGACATGGGGACATGGGGAGATGGGGACATGAATGCAACACGTGTGTGGTATGAAGGTACATGGACTTCAACTGCTAACCACATCTAACTGGAATGAGATGGGGACATGGGGACATTGGGACATGGGGACATGAATGCAACACGTGTGTGGTATGAAGGTACATGGACTTCAACTGCTAACCACGTCTAACTGGAATGAGATGGGGACATGGGGACATGGGGAGATGGGGACATGAATGCAACACGTGTGTGGTATGAAGGTACATGGACTTCAACTGCTAACCATGTCTAACTGGAATGAGATGGGGACATGGGGACAAGAATGCAACATGTGTGTGGTATGAAGGTACATGGACTTCAACTGCTAACCACGTCTAACTGGAATGAGATGGGGACATGGGGACATGGGGACATGAATGCAACACATGTGTGGTATGAAGGTACATGGACTTCAACTGCTAACCACGTCTAACTGGAATGAGATGGGGACATGGGGACATAGGGACATGGGGACATGAATGCAACACGTGTGTGGTATGAAGGTACATGGACTTCAACTGCTAACCATGTCTAACTGGAATGAGATGGGGACATGGGGACAAGAATGCAACATGTGTGTGGTATGAAGGTACATGGACTTCAACTGCTAACCACGTCTAACTGGAATGAGAGGGGGAGAGGGGGAGATGGGGACATGAATGCAACACGTGTGTGGTATGAAGGTACATGGACTTCAACTGCTAACCACGTCTAACTGGAATGAGATGGGGAGATGGGGAGATTGGGAGATTGGGACATGAATGCAACACGTGTGTGGTATGAAGGTACAAGGACTTCAACTGCTAACCATGTCTAACTGGAATGAGTTGGGGACATGGGGACATGGGGAGATGGGGACATGAATGCAACACGTGTGTGGTATGAAGGTACATGGACTTCAACTGCTAACCACGTCTAACTGGAATGAGATGGGGAGATGGGGAGATGGGGACATGAATGCAACACGTGTGTGGTATGAAGGTACATGGACTTCAACTACTAACCACGTCTAACTGGAATGAGATGGGGAGATATGGAGATGGGGAGATGGGGACATGAATGCAACACGTGTGTGGTATGAAGGTACATGGACTTCAACTGCTAACCACGTCTAACTGGAATGAGATGGTGAGATGGGGAGATGGGGACATGAATGCAACACGTGTGTGGTATGAAGGTACATGGACTTCAACTGCTAACCACGTCTAACTGGAATGAGATGGGGAAATGGGGAGATGGGGAGATGGGGACATGAATGCAACACATGTGTGGTATGAAGGTACATGGACTTCAACTGCTAACCACGTCTAACTGGAATGAGATGGGGAGATGGGGACATGAATGCAACACGTGTGTGGTATGAAGGTACATGGACTTCAACTGCTAACCACGCCTAACTGGAATGAGATGGGGAGATGGGGACATGGGGACATGGGGAGATGGGGACATGGGGACATGGGGAGATGGGGCAATGGGGACATGAATGCAACACGTGTGTGGTATTAAGGTACATGGACTTCAACTGCTAACCACGTCTAACTGGAATGACATGGGGACATGGGGACATGAATGCAACACGTGTGTGGTATGAAGGTACATGGACTTCAACTGCTAACCACGTCTAACTGGAATGAGATTGGGACATGGGGACATGGGGACATGGGGACATGGGGAGATGTGGATATGAATGCAACACGTGTGTGGTATGAAGGTACATGGACTTCAACTGCTAACCACGTCTAACTGGAATGAGATGTGGAGATGGGGAGATGAATGCAACACGTGTGTGGTATGAAGGTACATGGACTTCAACTGCTAACCACGTCTAACTGAAATGAGATGGGGAGATGGGGAGATGGGGACATGAATGCAACACGTGTGTGATATGAAGGTACAAGGACTTCAACTGCTAACCACGTCTAACTGAAATGAGATGGGGAGATGGGGAGATGAATGCAACACATGTGTGGTATGAAGGTACATGGACTTCAACTGCTAACCACGTCTAACTGGAATGAGATGGGGAGATGGGGAGATGGGGACATGAATGCAACACGTGTGTGATATGAAGGTACAAGGACTTCAACTGCTAACCACGTCTAACTGAAATGAGATGGGGAGATGGGGAGATGGGGACATGAATGCAACACGTGTGTGGTATGAAGGTACATGGACTTCAACTGCTAACCACGTCTAACTGGAATGAGATGGGGACATGGGGACATGAATGCAACATGTGTGTGGTATGAAGGTACATGGACTTCAACTGCTAACCACATCTAACTGGAATGAGATGGGGACATGGGGACATGGGGACATGAATGCAACACGTGTGTGGTATGAAGGTACATGGACTTAAACTGCTAACCACGTCTAACTGGAATGAGATGGGGAGATGGGGAGATGGGGACATGGGGACATGGGGAGATGGGGACATGAATGCAACACGTGTGTGGTATGAAGGTACATGGACTTCAACTGCTAACCACGTCTAACTGGAATGAGATGAGATGGGGAGATGGGGAGATGAATGCAACACGTGTGTGGTATGAAGGTACATGGACTTCAACTGCTAACCACGTCTAACTGGAATGAGATGGGGATATGGGGACCTGGGGAGATGGGGACATGAATGCAACAAGGGTGTGGTATGAAGGTACATGGACTTCAACTGCTAACCACGTCTAACTGGAATGAGATGGGGACATGTGGACATGGGGACATGAATGCAACACGTGTGTGGTATGAAGGTACATGGACTTCATCTGCTAACCACTTCTAACTGGGGGGAGATGGGGAGATGGGGACATGGGGACATGAATGCAACACGTGTGTGGTATGAAGGTACATGGACTTCAACTTCTAACCACTTCTAGCTGGAATGAGATGGGGACATGGGGACATGAATGCAACACGTGTGTGGTATGAAGGTACATGGACTTCAACTGCTAACCACTTCTAACTGGAATGAGATGGGGACATGGGGACATGAATGCAACACGTGTGTGGTATGAAGGTACATGGACTTCAACTGCGAACCACGTCTAACTGGAATGAGATGGGACATGGGGACATTGGGGAGATGGATGCAACACATGTGTGGTATGAAGGTACATGGACTTCAACTGCTAACCACGTCTAACTGGAATGAGATGGGGACATGGGGACATGAATGCAACACGTGTGTGGTATGAAGGTACATGGACTTCAACTGCTAACCACGTCTAACTGGAATGAGATGGGGACATGGGGACATGGGGAGATGGGGACATGAATGCAACACATGTGTGGTATGAAGGTACATGGACTTCAACTGCTAACCACGTCTAACTGGAATGACATGGGGACATGGGGACATGAATGCAACACGTGTGTGGTATGAAGGTACATGGACTTCAACTGCTAACCACGTCTAACTGGAATGAGATGGGGACATGGGGACATGAATGCAACACATGTGTGGCATGAAGGTACATGGACTTCAACTGCTAACCACGTCTAACTGGAATGAGATGGGGACATGGGGACATGGGGACATGAATGCAACACGTGTGTGGTATGAAGGTACATGGACTTCCACTGCTAACCACGTCTAACTGGAATGAGATGGGGACATGAATGCAACACGTTTGTGGTATGAAGGTACATGGATTTCAACTGCTAACCACGTCTAACTGGAATGAGATGGGGACATGGGGAAATGGGGACATGAATGCAACACGTGTGTGGTTTGAAGGTACATGGACTTCAACTGCTAACCACGTCTAACTGGAATGAGATTGGGAGATGGGGAGATGGGGACATGAATGCAAAACGTGTGTGGTATGAAGGTACATGGACTTCAACTGCTAACCACGTCTAACTGGAATGAGATGGGGAGATGAATGCAACACGTGTGTGGTATGAAGGTACATGGACTTCAACTGCTAACCACGTCTAACTGGAATGAGATGGGGACATGGGGACGTGAATGCAACACGTGTGTGGTATGAAGGTACATGGAATTCAACGGCTAACCATGTCTAACTGGAATGAGATGGGGAGATGGGGACATGGGGAGATGGGGACATGAATGCAACACGTGTGTGATATGAAGGTACATGGACTTCAACTGCTAACCACGTCTAACTGGAATGAGATGGGGTCATATGGACATGAATGAAACACGTGTGTGGTATGAAGGTACATGGACTTCAACTGCTAACCACGTCTAACTGGAATGAGATGGGGACATGGGGACATGGGGACATGGGGCCATGGGGCCATGAATGCAACACCTGTGTGGTATGAATGTACATGGACTTCAACTGCTAACCATGTCTAACTGGAATGAGATGGAGACATGGGGACATGGGGAGATGGGGACATGAATGCAACACGTGTGTGGTATGAAGGTACATGGACTTCAACTGCTAACCACGTCTAACTGGAATGAGATGGGGACATGGGGAGATGGGGACATGAATGCAACACGTGTGTGGTATGAAGGTACATGGACTTCAACTGCTAACCACTTCTAACTGGGGGGAGATGGGGAGATGGGGACATGGGGACATGGGGACATGAATGCAACACATGTGTGGTATGAAGGTACATGGACTTCAACTGCTAACCACTTCTAACTGGAATGAGATGGGGATATGTGGACATGAATGCAACACGTGTGTGGTATGAAGGTACATGGACTTCAACTGCTAACCACTTCTAACTGGAATGAGATGGGGACATGAATGCAACACGTGTGTGGTATGAAGGTACATGGACTTCAACTGCTAACCACGTCTAACTGGAATGAGATGGGGACATGGGGACATGGGGAGATAGGGAGATGAATGCAACACGTGTGTGGTATGAAGGTACATGGACTTCAACTGCTAACCACGTCTAACTGGAATGAGATGGTGAGATGGGGAGATGGGGACATGAATGCAACACGTGTGTGGTATGAAGGTACATGGACTTCAACTGCTAACTACGTCTAACTGGAATGAGATGGGGAAATGGGGAGATGGGGAGATGGGGACATGAATGCAACACATGTGTGGTATGAAGGTACATGGACTTCAACTGCTAACCACGTCTAACTGGAATGAGATGGGGAGATGGGGACATGAATGCAACACGTGTGTGGTATGAAGGTACATGGACTTCAACTGCTAACCACGCCTAACTGGAATGAGATGGGGAGATGGGGACATGGGGACATGGGGAGATGGGGACATGGGGACATGGGGAGATGGGGCGATGGGGACATGAATGCAACACGTGTGTGGTATTAAGGTACATGGACTTCAACTGCTAACCACGTCTAACTGGAATGACATGGGGACATGGGGACATGAATGCAACACGTGTGTGGTATGAAGGTACATGGACTTCAACTGCTAACCACGTCTAACTGGAATGAGATTGGGACATGGGGACATGGGGACATGGGGACATGGGGAGATGTGGATATGAATGCAACACGTGTGTGGTATGAAGGTACATGGACTTCAACTGCTAACCACGTCTAACTGGAATGAGATGTGGAGATGGGGAGATGAATGCAACACGTGTGTGGTATGAAGGTACATGGACTTCAACTGCTAACCACGTCTAACTGAAATGAGATGGGGAGATTGGGAGATGGGGAGATGGGGACATGAATGCAACACGTGTGTGATATGAAGGTACAAGGACTTCAACTGCTAACCACGTCTAACTGAAATGAGATGGGGAGATGGGGAGATGAATGCAACACATGTGTGGTATGAAGGTACATGGACTTCAACTGCTAACCACGTCTAACTGGAATGAGATGGGGAGATGGGGAGATGGGGACATGAATGCAACACGTGTGTGATATGAAGGTACAAGGACTTCAACTGCTAACCACGTCTAACTGAAATGAGATGGGGAGATGGGGAGATGGGGACATGAATGCAACACGTGTGTGGTATGAAGGTACATGGACTTCAACTGCTAACCACGTCTAACTGGAATGAGATGGGGACATGGGGACATGAATGCAACATGTGTGTGGTATGAAGGTACATGGACTTCAACTGCTAACCACATCTAACTGGAATGAGATGGGGACATGGGGACATGGGGACATGAATGCAACACGTGTGTGGTATGAAGGTACATGGACTTCAACTGCTAACCACGTCTAACTGGAATGAGATGAGATGGGGAGATGAATGCAACACGTGTGTGGTATGAAGGTACATGGACTTCAACTGCTAACCACGTCTAACTGGAATGAGATGGGGATATGGGGACCTGGGGAGATGGGGACATGAATGCAACAAGGGTGTGGTATGAAGGTACATGGACTTCAACTGCTAACCACGTCTAACTGGAATGAGATGGGGACATGTGGACATGGGGACATGAATGCAAAACGTGTGTGGTATGAAGGTACATGGACTTCATCTGCTAACCACTTCTAACTGGGGGGAGATGGGGAGATGGGGACATGGGGACATGAATGCAACACGTGCGTGGTATGAAGGTACATGGACTTCAACTTCTAACCACTTCTAGCTGGAATGAGATGGGGACATGGGGACATGAATGCAACACGTGTGTGGTATGAAGGTACATGGACTTCAACTGCTAACCACTTCTAACTGGAATGAGATGGGGACATGGGGACATGAATGCAACACGTGTGTGGTATGAAGGTACATGGACTTCAACTGCGAACCACGTCTAACTGGAATGAGATGGGACATGGGGACATTGGGGAGATGGATGCAACACATGTGTGGTATGAAGGTACATGGACTTCAACTGCTAACCACGTCTAACTGGAATGAGATGGGGACATGGGGACATGAATGCAACACGTGTGTGGTATGAAGGTACATGGACTTCAACTGCTAACCACGTCTAACTGGAATGAGATGGGGACATGGGGACATGGGGAGATGGGGACATGAATGCAACACGTGTGTGGTATGAAGGTACATGGACTTCAACTGCTAACCACGTCTAACTGGAATGACATGGGGACATGGGGACATGAATGCAACACGTGTGTGGTATGAAGGTACATGGACTTCAACTGCTAACCACGTCTAACTGGAATGAGATGGGGACATGGGGACATGAATGCAACACATGTGTGGCATGAAGGTACATGGACTTCAACTGCTAACCACGTCTAACTGGAATGAGATGGGGACATGGGGACATGGGGACATGAATGCAACACGTGTGTGGTATGAAGGTACATGGACTTCCACTGCTAACCACGTCTAACTGGAATGAGATGGGGACATGAATGCAACACGTTTGTGGTATGAAGGTACATGGATTTCAACTGCTAACCACGTCTAACTGGAATGAGATGGGGACATGGGGACATGGGGACATGGGGACATGAATGCAACACGTGTGTGGTTTGAAGGTACATGGACTTCAACTGCTAACCACGTCTAACTGGAATGAGATTGGGAGATGGGGAGATGGGGACATGAATGCAACACGTGTGTGGTATGAAGGTACATGGACTTCAACTGCTAACCACGTCTAACTGGAATGAGATGGGGAGATGAATGCAACACGTGTGTGGTATGAAGGTACATGGACTTCAACTGCTAACCACGTCTAACTGGAATGAGATGGGGACATGGGGACGTGAATGCAACACGTGTGTGGTATGAAGGTACATGGAATTCAACGGCTAACCATGTCTAACTGGAATGAGATGGGGAGATGGGGACATGGGGAGATGGGGACATGAATGCAACACGTGTGTGATATGAAGGTACATGGACTTCAACTGCTAACCACGTCTAAATGGAATGAGATGGGGTCATATGGACATGAATGAAACACGTGTGTGGTATGAAGGTACATGGACTTCAACTGCTAACCACGTCTAACTGGAATGAGATGGGGACATGGGGACATGGGGACATGGGGCCATGGGGCCATGAATGCAACACCTGTGTGGTATGAATGTACATGGACTTCAACTGCTAACCATGTCTAACTGGAATGAGATGGAGACATGGGGACATGGGGAGATGGGGACATGAATGCAACACGTGTGTGGTATGAAGGTACATGGACTTCAACTGCTAACCACGTCTAACTGGAATGAGATGGGGACATGGGGAGATGGGGACATGAATGCAACACGTGTGTGGTATGAAGGTACATGGACTTCAACTGCTAACCACTTCTAACTGGGGGGAGATGGGGAGATGGGGACATGGGGACATGGGGACATGAATGCAACACATGTGTGGTATGAAGGTACATGGACTTCAACTGCTAACCACTTCTAACTGGAATGAGATGGGGATATGTGGACATGAATGCAACACGTGTGTGGTATGAAGGTACATGGACTTCAACTGCTAACCACTTCTAACTGGAATGAGATGGGGACATGGGGACATGAATGCAACACGTGTGTGGTATGAAGGTACATGGACTTCAACTGCTAACCACGTCTAACTGGAATGAGATGGGGACATGGGGACATGGGGAGATAGGGAGATGAATGCAACACGTGTGTGGTATGAAGGTACATGGACTTCAACTGCTAACCACGTCTAACTGGAATGAGATGGGGACATGGGGACATGAATGCAACACGTGTTTGGTATGAAGGTACATGGACTTCAACTGCTAACCACGTCTAACTGGAATGAGATGGGGACATGGGGAGATGGGGAGATTGGGAGATGGGGACATGAATGCAACACGTGTGTGGTATGAAGGTACATGGACTTCAACTGCTAACCACGTCTACCTGGAATGAGATGGGGACATGGGGAGATTGGGAGATGGGGACATGAATGCAACACGTGTGTGGTATGAAGGTACATGGACTTCAACTGCTAACCACGTCTAACTGGAATGAGATGGGGACATGGGGACATGGGGAGATGGGGTGATGGGGACATGAATGCAACACGTGTGTGGTATAAAGGTACATGGACTTCAACTGCTAACCACGTCTAACTGGAATGAGATGGGGAGATGGGGACATGAATGCAACACGTGTGTGGTATGAAGGTACATGGACTTCAACTGCTAACCACGTCTAACTGGAATGAGATGGGGACATGGGGAGATGGGGACACGAATGCAACACGTGTGTGGTATGAAGGTACATGGACTTCAACTGCTAACCACGTCTAACTGGAATGAGATGGGGAGATGGGGACATGGGGACATGGGGAGATGGGGACACGAATGCAACACGTGTGTGGTATGAAGGTACATGGACTTCAACTGCTAACCACGTCTAACTGGAATGAGATGGGGAGATGGGGACATTGGGACATGGGGACATGGGGACATGAATGCAACACGTGTGGTATGAAGGTACACGGACTTCAACTGCTAACCACGTCTAACTGGAATGAGATGGGGACATGGGGACATGGGGAGATGGGGTGATGGGGACATGAATGCAACACGTGTGTGGTATAAAGGTACATGGACTTCAACTGCTAACCACGTCTAACTGGAATGAGATGGGGAGATGGGGACATGAATGCAACACGTGTGTGGTATGAAGGTACATGGACTTCAACTGCTAACCACGTCTAACTGGAATGAGATGGTGAGATGGGGAGATGGGGACATGAATGCAACACATGTGTGGTATGAAGGTACATGGACTTCAACTGCTAACCACGTCTAACTGGAATGAGATGGGGAAATGGGGAGATGGGGAGATGGGGACATGAATGCAACACATGTGTGGTATGAAGGTACATGGACTTCAACTGCTAACCACGTCTAACTGGAATGAGATGGGGAGATGGGGACATGAATGCAACACGTGTGTGGTATGAAGGTACATGGACTTCAACTGCTAACCACGCCTAACTGGAATGAGATGGGGAGATGGGGACATGGGGACATGGGGAGATGGGGACATGGGGACATGGGGAGATGGGGCGATGGGGACATGAATGCAACACGTGTGTGGTATTAAGGTACATGGACTTCAACTGCTAACCACGTCTAACTGGAATGACATGGGGACATGGGGACATGAATGCAACACGTGTGTGGTATGAAGGTACATGGACTTCAACTGCTAACCACGTCTAACTGGAATGAGATGGGGACATGGGGAGATGGGGAGATGGGGACATGAATGCAACACGTGTGTGGTATGAAGGTACATGGACTTCAACTGCTAACCACGTCTAACTGGAATGAGATGGGGAGATGGGGACATGGGGAGATGGGGTGATGGGGATATGAATGCAACACGTGTGTGGTATGAAGGTACATGGACTTCAACTGCTAACTACGTCTAACTGGAATGAGATGGGGAGATGGGGACATGAATGCAACACGTGTGTGGTATGAAGGTACATGGACTTCAACTGCTAACCACGTCTAACTGGAATGAGATGGGGAGATGGGGACATGGGGAGATGGGGAGATGAATGCAACACGTGTGTGGTATGAAGGTACATGGACTTCAACTGCTAACCACGTCTAACTGGAAAGAGATGGGGAGATGGGGACATGAATGCAACACGTGTGTGGTATGAAGGTACATGGACTTTAACTGCTAACCACGTCTAACTGGAATGAGATGGGGAGATGGGGACATGGGGAGATGGGGACATGAATGCAACACGTGTGTGGTATGAAGGTACATGGACTTCAACTGCTAACCACGTCTAACTGGAATGAGATGGGGACATGAATGCAACACGTGTGTGGTATGAATGTACATTGACTTCAACTGCTAACCACGTCTTACTGGAATGAGATGGGGAGATGGGGAGGTGAATGCAACACGTGTGTGGTATAAAGGTACATGGACTTCAACTGCTAACCACTTCTAACTGGGGGGAGATGGGGAGATGGGGAGATGGGGACATGGGGACATGAATGCCACACGTGTGTGGTAAGAAGGTACATGGACTTCAACTGCTAACCACTTCTAACTGGAATGAGATGGGGATATGTGGACATGAATGCAACACGTGTGTGGTATGAAGGTACATGGACTTCAACTGCTAACCACTTCTAACTGGAATGAGATGGGGACATGGGGACATGAATGCAACACGTGTGTGGTATGAAGGTACATGGACTTCAACTGCTAACCACGTCTAACTGGAATGAGATGGGGACATGGGGACATGGGGAGATAGGGAGATGAATGCAACACGTGTGTGGTATGAAGGTACATGGACTTCAACTGCTAACCACGTCTAACTGGAATGAAATGGGGACATGGGGACATGAATGCAACACGTGTGTGGTATGAAGGTACATGGACTTCAACTGCTAACCACGTCTAACTGGAATGAGATGGGGACATGGGGACATGAATGCAACACGTGTGTGGTATGAAGGTACATGGACTTCAACTGCTAACCACGTCTAACTGGAATGAGATGGGGACATGGGGACATGGGGAAATGAATGCAACACGTGTGTGGTATGAAGGTACATGGACTTCAACTGCTAACCACGTCTAACTGGAATGAGATGGGGACATGGGGACATGGGGAGATGGGGACATGAATGCAACACGTGTGTGGTATGAAGGTACATGGACTTCAACTGCTAACCACATCTAACTGGAATGAGATGGGGACATGGGGACATTGGGACATGGGGACATGAATGCAACACGTGTGTGGTATGAAGGTACATGGACTTCAACTGCTAACCACGTCTAACTGGAATGAGATGGGGACATGGGGACATGGGGAGATGGGGACATGAATGCAACACGTGTGTGGTATGAAGGTACATGGACTTCAACTGCTAACCATGTCTAACTGGAATGAGATGGGGACATGGGGACAAGAATGCAACATGTGTGTGGTATGAAGGTACATGGACTTCAACTGCTAACCACGTCTAACTGGAATGAGATGGGGACATGGGGACATGGGGACATGAATGCAACACATGTGTGGTATGAAGGTACATGGACTTCAACTGCTAACCACGTCTAACTGGAATGAGATGGGGACATGGGGACATAGGGACATGGGGACATGAATGCAACACGTGTGTGGTATGAAGGTACATGGACTTCAACTGCTAACCATGTCTAACTGGAATGAGATGGGGACATGGGGACAAGAATGCAACATGTGTGTGGTATGAAGGTACATGGACTTCAACTGCTAACCACGTCTAACTGGAATGAGATGGGGACATGGGGACATGGGGACATGAATGCAACACATGTGTGGTATGAAGGTACATGGACTTCAACTGCTAACCACGTCTAACTGGAATGAGATGGGGACATGGGGACATAGGGACATGGGGACAAGAATGCAACATGTGTGTGGTATGAAGGTACATGGACTTCAACTGCTAACCACGTCTAACTGGAATGAGATGGGGACATGGGGACATGGGGACATGAATGCAACACGTGTGTGGTATGAAGGTACATGGACTTCAACTGCTAACCACGTCTAACTGGAATGAGATGGGGAGATGGGGAGATGGGGACATGAATGCAACACGTGTGTGGTATGAAGGTACATGGACTTCAACTGCTAACCATTTCTAACTGGAATGAGATGGGGACATGGGGACATGAATGCAACACGTGTGTGGTATGAAGGTACATGGACTTCAACTGCTAACCACGTCTAACTGGAATGAGATGGGGAGATGGGGAGATGGGGAGCTGGGGAGATGGGGACATGAATGCAACACGTGTGTGGTATGAAGGTACATGGACTTCAACTGCTAACCACTTCTAACTGGAATGAGATGGGGAGATGGGAAGATGGGGAGATGGGGACATGAATGCAACATGTGTGTGGTATGAAGGTACATGGACTTCAACTGCTAACCACGTCTAACTGGAATGAGATGGGGACATGGGGACATGGGGACATGAATGCAACACATGTGTGGTATGAAGGTACATTGACTTCAACTGCTAACCACTTCTAACTGGAATGAGATGGGGAAATGGGGACATGAATGCAACACGTGTGTGGTATGAAGGTACATGGACTTCAACTGCTAACCACGTCTAACTGGAATGAGATGGGGACATGGGGACATTGGGACATGAATGCAACACGTGTGTGGTATGAAGGTACATGGACTTCAACTGCTAACCACGTCTAACTGGAATGAGATGGGGACATCGGGACATGAATGCAACACTTGTGTGGTATGAAGGTACATGGACTTCAACTGCTAACCACGTCTAACTGGAATGAGATGGGGAGATGGGGACATGAATGCAACACGTGTGTGGTATGAAGGTACATGGACTTCAACTGCTAACCACGTCTAACTGGAATGAGATGGGGACATGCGGACATGGGGAGATGGGGACATGAATGCAACACGTGTGTGGTATGAAGGTACATGGACTTCAACTGCTAACCACGTCTAACTGGAATGAGATGGGGACATGGGGACATGAATGCAACACGTGTGTGGTATGAAGGTACATGGACTTCAACTGCTAACCACGTCTAACTGGAATGAGATGGGGACATGGGGACATAGGGACATGAATGCAACACGTATGTGGTATGAAGGTACATGAACTTCAACTGCTAACCATGTCTAACTGGAATGAGATGGGGACATGGGGACATGAATGCAACACGTGTGTGGTATGAAGGTACATGGACTTCAACTGCTAACCACGTCTAACTGGAATGAGATGGGGAGATGGGGACATGGGGGCATGAATGCAACACGTGTGTGGTATGAAGGTACATGGACTTCAACTGCTAACCACTTCTAACTGGAATGAGATGGGGAGATGGGGAGATGGGGACATGAATGCAACACGTGTGTGATATGAAGGCACATGGACTTCAACTGCTAACCACGTCTAACTGGAATGAGATGGGGACATGGGGACATGGGGAGATGGGGACATGAATGCAACACGTGTGTGGTATGAAGGTACATGGACTTCAACTGCTAACCACGTCTAACTGGAATGAGATGGGGACATGGTGACATGGGGACATGAATGCAACACGTGTGTGGTATGAAGGTACATGGACTTCAACTGCTAACCACTTCTAACTGGGGGGAGATGGGGAGATGGGGACATGGGGACATGGGGACATGAATGCAACACATGTGTGGTATGAAGGTACATGGACTTCAACTGCTAACCACTTCTAACTGGAATGAGATGGGGACATGGGGACATGAATGCAACACGTGTGTGGTATGAAGGTAAATGGACTTCAACATCTAACCACGTCTAACTGGAATGAGATGGGGACATGGGGACATGGGGACATGAATGCAACACATGTGTGGTATGAAGGTACATGGACTTCAACTGCTAACCACGTCTAACTGGAATGAGATGGGGACATGGGGACATTGGGACATGAATGCAACACTTGTGTGGTATGAAGGTACATGGACTTCAACTGCTAACCACATCTAACTGGAATGAGATGGGGACATGGGGACATGAATGCAACACGTGTGTGGTATGAAGGTACATGGACTTCAACTGCTAACCACGTCTAACTGGAATGAGATGGGGACATGGGGACATGAATGCAACACATGTGTGGTATGAAGGTACATGGACTTCAACTGCTAACCACTTCTAACTGGAATGAGATGGGGATATGGGGACATGAATGCAACACGTGTGTGGTATGAAGGTAAATGGACTTCAACTGCTAACCACGTCTAACTGGAATGAGATGGGGACATGGGGACATGGGGACATGAATGCAACACATGTGTGGTATGAAGGTACATGGACTTCAACTGCTAACCACGTCTAACTGGAATGAGATGGGGACATGGGGACATTGGGACATGAATGCAACACTTGTGTGGTATGAAGGTACATGGACTTCAACTGCTAATCACGTCTAACTGGAATGAGATGGGGACATGGGGACATGAATGCAACACGTGTGTGGTATGAAGGTACATGGACTTCAACTGCTAACCACGTCTAACTGGAATGAGATGGGGAGATGGGGAGATGGGGACATGAATGCAACACGTGTGTGGTATGAAGGTACATGGACTTCCACTGCTAACCACGTCTAACTGGAATGAGATGGGGAGATGGGGAGATGAATGCAAGACATGTGTGGTATGAAGGTACATGGACTTAAACTGATAACCACGTCTAACTGGAATGAGATGGGGACATGGGGAGATGGGGACATGAATGCAACACGTGTGTGGTATGAAGGTACATGGACTTCAACTGCCAACCACTTCTAACTGGAATGAGATGGGGAGATGGGGACATGAATGCAACACGTGTGTGGTATGAAGGTACATGGACTTCCACTGCTAACCACGTCTAACTGGAATGAGATGGGGAGATGAATGCAACACGTGTGTGGTATGAAGGTACATGGACTTAAACTGATAACCACGTCTAACTGGAATGAGATGGGGACATGGGGAGATGGGGACATGAATGCAACACGTGTGTGGTATGAAGGTACATGGACTTCAACTGACAACCACTTCTAACTGGAATGAGATGGGGAGATGGGGACATGAATGCAACACGTGTGTGGTATGAAGGTACATGGACTTCAACTGCTAACCACTTCTAACTGGAATGAAATGGGGAGATGGGGACATGAATGCAACACGTGTGTGGTATGAAGGTACATGGACTTCAACTGCTAACCACTTCTAAATGGAATGAGATGGGGACATGAATGCAACACTTGTGTGGTATGAAGGCACATGGACTTCAACTGCTAACCACGTCTAACTGGAATGAGATGGGGACATGAGGACATGGGGACATGAATGCAACACGTGTGTGGTATGAAGGTACATGGACTTCAACTGCTAACCACTTCTAACTGGGGGGAGATGGGGAGATGGGGAGATGGGGACATGGGGACATGGGGACATGAATGCAGCACATGTGTGGTATGAAGGTACATGGACTTCAACTGCTAACCACTTCTAACTGGAATGAGATGGGGACATGAATGCAACACATGTGTGGTATGAAGGTAAATGGACTTCAACTGCTAACCACGTCTAACTGGAATGAGATGGGGACATGGGGACATGAATGCAACATGTGAGTGGTATGAAGGTACATGGACTTCAACTGCTAACCACGTCTAACTGGAATGAGATGGGGAGATGGGGAGATGGGGACATGAATGCAACACGTGTGTGGTATGAAGGTACATGGACTTCAACTGCTAAACACTTCTAACTGGGGGGAGATGGGGAGATGGGGACATGGGGACATGAATGCAACACGTGTGTGGTATGAATGTACATGGACTTCAACTGCTAACCACTTCTAACTGGAATGAGATGGGGACATGAATGCAACACGTGTGTGGTATGAAGGTACATAGACATGGTTAGCAGTTGAAGTCCATGTACCTTCATACCACACACGTATTGCATTCATGTCCCCATGTCCCCATGTCCCCATCTCATTCCAGTTAGACGTGGTTAGCAGTTGAAGTCCAACTGGAATGAGATGGGTAGATGGGGAGATGAATGCAACACGTGTGTGGTATGAAGGTACATGGACTTCAACTGCTAACCACGTCTAACTGGAATGAGATGGGGACATGGGGAGATGGGGAGATGGGGACATGGGGACATGGGGACATGGGGACATGAATGCAACACATGTGTGGTATGAAGGTACATGGACTTCAACTGCTAACCACTTCTAACTGGAATGAGATGGGGACATGGGGACATGAATGCAACACATGTGTGGTATGAAGGTACATGGACTTCAACTGCTAACCACGTCTAACTGGAATGAGATGGGGACATGGGGACATGAATGCAACACATGTGTGGTATGAAGGTACATGGACTTCAACTGCTAACCACGTCTAACTGGAATGAGATGGGGACATGGGGACATTGCGACATGAATGCAACACTTGTGTGGTATGAAGGTACATGGACTTCAACTGCTAACCACGTCTAACTGGAATGAGATGGGGACATGGGGACATGGGGACATGAATGCAACACGTGTGTGGTATGAAGGTACATGGACTTCAACTGCTAACCACGTCTAACTGGAATGAGATGGGGAGATGGGGAGATGAATGCAACACGTGTGTGGTATGAAGGTACATGGACTTAAACTGATAACCACGTCTAACTGGAATGAGATGGGGACATGGGGATATGGGGACATGAATGCAACACGTGTGTGGTATGAAGGTACATGGACTTCAACTGCCAACCACTTCTAACTGGAATGAGATGGGGAGATGGGGACATGAATGCAACACGTGTGTGGTATTAAGGTACATGGACTTCAACTGCTAACCACTTCTAACTGGAATGAGATGGGGACATGGGGACATGAATGCAACACGTGTGTGGTATGAAGGTACATGGACTTCAACTGCTAACCACGTCTAACTGGAATGAGATGTGGACATGGGGACATGGGGACATGAATGCAACACGTGTGTGGTATGAAGGTACATGGACTTCAACTGCTAACCACGTCTAAATGGAATGAGATGGGGACATGGGGACATGAATGCAACACGTGTGTGGTTTGAAGGTACATGGACTTCAACTGCTAACCACGTCTAACTGGAATGAGATGGGGAGATGGGGACATGAATGCAACACGTGTGTGGTATGAAGGTACATGGACTTCAACTGCTAACCACGTCTAACTGGAATGAGATGGGGACATGGGGACATGAATGCAACACGTGTGTGGTATGAAGGTACATGGACTTCAACTGCTAACCACATCTAACTGGAATGAGATGGGGACATGGGGACATGGGGACATGAATGCAACACGTGTGTGGTATGAAGGTACATGGACTTAAACTGCTAACCACGTCTAACTGGAATGAGATGGGGAGATGGGGACATGGGGACATGGGGACATGGGGAGATGGGGACATGAATGCAACACGTGTGTGGTATGAAGGTACATGGACTTCAACTGCTAACCACGTCTAACTGGAATGAGATGAGATGGGTAGATGGGGAGATGGGGACATGAATGCAACACGTGTGTGGTATGAAGGTACATGGACTTCAACTGCTAACCACGTCTAACTGGAATGAGATGTGGACATGGGGTCATGGGGAGATGGGGACATGAATGCAACAAGGGTGTGGTATGAAGGTACATGGACTTCAACTGCTAACCACGTCTAACTGGAATGAGATGGGGACATGGGGACATGGGGACATGGGGACATGAATGCAACACGTGTGTGGTATGAAGGTACATGGACTTCATCTGCTAACCACTTCTAACTGGGGGGAGATGGGGAGATGGGGACATGGGGACATGAATGCAACACGTGTGTGGTATGAAGGTACATGGACTTCAACTGCTAACCACTTCTAGCTGGAATGAGATGGGGACATGGGGACATGAATGCAACACGTGTGTGGTATGAAGGTACATGGACTTCAACTGCTAACCACTTCTAACTGGAATGAGATGGGGACATGGGGACATGAATGCAACACGTGTGTGGTATGAAGGTACATGGACTTCAACTGCGAACCACGTCTAACTGGAATGAGATGGGGACATGGGGACATTGGGGAGATGGATGCAACACATGTGTGGTATGAAGGTACATGGACTTCAACTGCTAACCACGTCTAACTGGAATGAGATGGGGACATGGGGACATGAATGCAACACGTGTGTGGTATGAAGGTACATGGACTTCAACTGCTAACCACGTCTAACTGGAATGAGATGGGGACATGGGGACATGGGGACATGAATGCAACACGTGTGTGGTATGAAGGTACATGGACTTCAACTGCTAACCACGTCTAACTGGAATGAGATGGGGACATGGGGACATGGGGAGATGGGGACATGAATGCAACACGTGTGTGGTATGAAGGTACATGGACTTCAACTGCTAACCACGTCTAACTGGAATGACATGGGGACATGGGGACATGAATGCAACACGTGTGTGGTATGAAGGTACATGGACTTCAACTGCTAACCACGTCTAACTGGAATGAGATGGGGACATGGGGACATGAATGCAACACGTGTGGCATGAAGGTACATGGACTTCAACTGCTAACCACGTCTAACTGGAATGAGATGGGGACATGGGGACATGGGGACATGAATGCAACACGTGTGTGGTATGAAGGTACATGGACTTCCACTGCTAACCACGTCTAACTGGAATGAGATGGGGACATGGGGACATGGGGACATGAATGCAACACGTTTGTGGTATGAAGGTACATGGACTTCAACTGCTAACCACGTCTAACTGGAATGAGATGGGGACATGGGGACATGGGGACATGAATGCAACACGTGTGTGGTTTGAAGGTACATGGACTTCAACTGCTAACCACGTCTAACTGGAATGAGATTGGGAGATGGGGAGATGGGGACATGAATGCAACACGTGTGTGGTATGAAGGTACATGGACTTCAACTGCTAACCACGTCTAACTGGAATGAGATGGGGACATGGGGACATGAATGCAACACGTGTGTGGTATGAAGGTACATGGACTTCAACTGCTAACCACGTCTAACTGGAATGAGATGGGGACATGGGGACATGGGGACATGAATGCAACACGTGTGTGGTATGAAGGTACATGGACTTCAACTGCTAACCACGTCTAACTGGAATGAGATGGGGACATGGGGAGATGGGGAGATGGGGACATGAATGCAACACGTGTGTGGTATGAAGGTACATGGACTTCAACTGCTAACCACGTCTAACTGGAATGAGATGGGGAGATGGGGACAGGGGGACATGGGGAGATGGGGACAAGGGGACATGGGGACATGGGGAGATGGGGAGATGGGGAGATGGGGACATGAATGCAACACGTGTGTGGTATGAAGGTACATGGACTTCAACTGCTAACCACGTCTAACTGGAATGACATGGGGAGATGGGGAGATGGGGAGATGGGGAGATGGGGAGATGGGGAGATGGGGACATGGGGACATGGGGACATGGGGACATGGGATCATGAATGCAACACGTGTGTGGTATGAAGGTACATGGACTTCAACTGCTAACCACGTCTAACTGGAATGAGATTGGGAGATGGGGAGATGGGGACATGGGGACATGAATGCAACACGTGTGTGGTATGAAGGTACATGGACTTCAACTGCTAACCACGTCTAGCTGGAATGAGATGGGGAGATGGGGACATGGGGAGATGGGGACATGAATGCAACACGTGTGTGGTATGAAGGTACATGGACTTCAACTGCTAACCACTTCTAACTGTAATGAGATGGGGAGATGGGGAGATGGGGACATGAATGCAACACGTGTGTGGTATGAAGGTACATGGACTTCAACTGCTAACCACGTCTAACTGTAATGAGATTGGGAGATGGGGACATGAATGCAACACGTGTGTGGTATGAAGGTACATGGACTTCAACTGCTAACCACGTCTAACTGGAATGAGATGGGGACATGGGGACATGGGGACATGGGGACATGGGGACATGAATGCAACACATGTGTGGTATGAAGGTACATGGACTTCAACTGCTAACCACGTCTAACTGTAATGAGATGGGGAGATGGGGACATGAATGCAACACGTGTGTGGTATGAAGGTACATGGACTTCAACTGCTAACCACGTCTAACTGGAATGAGATGGGGACATGGGGACATGGGGACATGGGGACATGGGGACATGAATGCAACACGTGTGTGGTTTGAAGGTACATGGACTTCAACTGCTAACCACGTCTAACTGGAATGAGATGGGGAGATGGGGACATGAATGCAACACGTGTGTGGTATGAAGGTACATGGACTTCAACTGCTAACCACGTCTAACTGGAATGAGATGGGGACATGGGGACATGAATGCAACACGTGTGTGGTATGAAGGTACATGGACTTCAACTGCTAACCACATCTAACTGGAATGAGATGGGGAGATGGGGACATGGGGACATGGGGAGATGGGGACATGAATGCAACACGTGTGTGGTATGAAGGTTCATGGACTTCAACTGCTAACCACGTCTAACTGGAATGAGATGAGATGGGTAGATGGGGAGATGGGGACATGAATGCAACACGTGTGTGGTATGAAGGTACATGGACTTCAACTGCTAACCACGTCTAACTGGAATGAGATGGGGACATGGGGACATGGGGACATGGGGACATGAATGCAACACGTGTGTGGTATGAAGTTACATGGACTTCAACTGCTAACCACTTCTAGCTGGAATGAGATGGGGACATGGGGACATGAATGCAACACGTGTGTGGTATGAAGGTACATGGACTTCAACTGCTAACCACTTCTAACTGGAATGAGATGGGGACATGGGGACATGAATGCAACACGTGTGTGGTATGAAGGTACATGAACTTCAACTGCGAACCACGTCTAACTGGAATGAGATGGGGACATGGGGACATTGGGGAGATGGATGCAACACATGTGTGGTATGAAGGTACATGGACTTCAACTGCTAACCACGTCTAACTGGAATGAGATGGGGACATGGGGACATGAATGCAACACGTGTGTGGTATGAAGGTACATGGACTTCAACTGCTAACCACGTCTAACTGGAATGAGATGGGGACATGGGGACATGGGGAGATGGGGACATGAATGCAACACGTGTGTGGTATGAAGGTACATGGACTTCAACTGCTAACCACGTCTAACTGGAATGACATAGGGACATGGGGACATGAATGCAACACGTGTGTGGTATGAAGGTACATGGACTTCAACTGCTAACCACGTCTAACTGGAATGAGATGGGGACATGGGGACATGAATGCAACACATGTGTGGCATGAAGGTACATGGACTTCAACTGCTAACCACGTCTAACTGGAATGAGATGGGGACATGGGGACATGGGGACATGAATGCAACACGTGTGTGGTATGAAGGTACATGGACTTCCACTGCTAACCACGTCTAACTGGAATGAGATGGGAACATGGGGACATGGGGACATGAATGCAACACGTTTGTGGTATGAAGGTACATGGACTTCAACTGCTAACCACGTCTAACTGGAATGAGATGGGGACATGGGGACATGGGGACATGAATGCAACACATGTGTGGTTTGAAGGTACATGGACTTCAACTGCTAACCACGTCTAACTGGAATGAGATGGGGACATGAATGCAACATGTGTGGGGTATGAAGGTACATGGACTTCAACTGCTAACCACGTCTAACTGGAATGAGATGGGGACATGGGGACATGGGGACATGAATGCAACACGTGTGTGGTATGAAGGTACATGGACTTCAACGGCTAACCACGTCTAACTGGAATGAGATGGGGACATGAGGACATGGGGACATGGGGAGATGGGGAGATGAATGCAACACGTGTGTGGTATGAAGGTACATGGACTTCAACTGCTAACCACGTCTAACTGGAATGAGATGGGGAGATGGGGAGATGGGGACATGAATGCAACACGTGTGTGGTATGAAGGTACATGGACTTCAACTGCTAACCACGTCTAACTGGAATGAGATGAGGAGATGGGGACATGAATGCAACACATGTGTGGTATGAAGGTACATGGACTTCAACTGCTAACCACTTCTAACTGGAATGAGATGGGGACATGGGGACATGAATGCAACACGTGTGTGGTATGAAGGTACATGGACTTCAACTGCTAACCACTTCTAACTGGAATAAGATGGGGACATGGGGACATGAATGCAACATGTGTGTGGTATGAAGGTACATGGACTTCAACTGCTAACCACGTCTAACTGGAATGAGATGGGGACATGGGGACATGGGGACATGGGGACATGAATGCAACACGTGTGTGGTATGAAGGTACATGGACTTCAACTGCTAACCACTTCTAACTGGGGGGAGATGGGGAGATGAATGCAACACGTGTGTGGTATGAAGGTATATGGACTTCAACTGCTAACCACGTCTAACTGGAATGAGATGGGGAGATGGGGAGATGAATGCAACACGTGTGTGGTATGAAGGTACATGGACTTCAACTGCTAACCACGTCTAACTGGAATGAGATGGGGAGATGGGGACATGGGGAGATGGGGACATGAATGCAACACGTGTGTGGTATGAAGGTACATGGACTTCAACGGCTGACCACGTCTAACTGGAATGAGATGGGGAGATGGGGACATGAATGCAACACGTGTGTGGTATGAAGGTACATGGACTTCAACTGCTAACCACGTCTAACTGGAATGAGATGGGGAGATGGGGACATGGGGAGATGGGGACATGGGGAGATGGGGACATGGGGAGATGGGGACATGAATGCAACTCGTGTGTGGTATTAAGGTACATGGACTTCAACTGCTAACCACGTCTAACTGGAATGAGATGGGGAGATGGGGACATGGGGAGATGGGGAGATGGGGACATGAATGCAACACGTGTGTGGTATGAAGGTACATGGACTTCAACTGCTAACCACGTCTAACTGGAATGAGATGGGGACATGGGGACATTGCGACATGAATGCAACACTTGTGTGGTATGAAGGTACATGGACTTCAACGGCTAACCACGTCTAACTGGAATGAGATGGGGACATGAGGACATGGGGACATGGGGAGATGGGGAGATGAATGCAACACGTGTGTGGTATGAAGGTACATGGACTTCAACTGCTAACCACGTCTAACTGGAATGAGATGGGGAGATGGGGAGATGGGGACATGAATGCAACACGTGTGTGGTATGAAGGTACATGGACTTCAACTGCTAACCACGTCTAACTGGAATGAGATGGGGAGATGGGGACATGAATGCAACACATGTGTGGTATGAAGGTACATGGACTTCAACTGCTAACCACTTCTAACTGGAATGAGATGGGGACATGGGGACATGAATGCAACACGTGTGTGGTATGAAGGTACATGGACTTCAACTGCTAACCACGTCTAACTGGAATGAGAAGGGGAGATGGGGAGATGGGGAGATGGGGAGATGGGGAGATGAATGCAACACGTGTGTGGTATGAAGGTACATGGACTTCAACTGCTAACCATGTCTAACTGGAATGAGATGGGGACATGGGGACATGAATGCAACACGTGTTTGGTATGAAGGTACATGGACTTCAACTGCTAACCACGTCTAACTGGAATGAGATGGGGAGATGGGGACATGGGGAGATGGGGAGATGGGGACATGAATGCAACACGTGTGTGGTATGAAGGTACATGGACTTCAACTGCTAACCACGTCTAACTGGAATGAGATGGGGAGATGGGGACATGGAGACATGGGGAGATGGGGACATGAATGCAACACGTGTGTGGTATGAAGGTACATGGACTTCAACTGCTAACCACGTCTAACTGGAATGAGATGGGGACATGGGGAGATGGGGAGATGGGGACATGAATGCAACACGTGTGTGGTATGAAGGTACATGGACTTCAACTGCTAACCACGTCTAACTGGAATGAGATGGGGAATTGGGGAGATGGGGACATGAATGCAACACGTGTGTGGTATGAAGGTACATGGACTTCAACTGCTAACCACGTCTAACTGGAATGAGATGGGGACATGGGGAGATGGGGACATGAATGCAACACGTGTGTGGTATGAAGGTACATGGACTTCAACTGCTAACCACGTCTAACTGGAATGAGAGGGGGAGAGGGGGAGATGGGGACATGAATGCAACACGTGTGTGGTATGAAGGTACATGGACTTCAACTGCTAACCACGTCTAACTGGAATGAGATGGGGAGATGGGGAGATTGGGAGATGGGGACATGAATGCAACACGTGTGTGGTATGAAGGTACAAGGACTTCAACTGCTAACCATGTCTAACTGGAATGAGTTGGGGACATGGGGAGATGGGGACATGAATGCAACACGTGTGTGGTATGAAGGTACATGGACTTCAACTGCTAACCACGTCTAACTGGAATGAGATGGGGAGATGGGGAGATGGGGAGATGAATGCAACACGTGTGTGGTATGAAGGTACATGGACTTCAACTGCTAACCACGTCTAAGTGGAATGAGATGGGGAGATGGAGAAATTGGGAGATGGGGACATGAATGCAACACGTGTGTGGTATGAAGGTACAAGGACTTCAACTGCTAACCATGTCTAACTGGAATGAGTTGGGGACATGGGGAGATGGGGAGATGGGGAGATGAATGCAACACGTGTGTGGTATGAAGGTACATGGACTTCAACTGCTAACCACGTCTAAGTGGAATGAGATGGGGAGATGGAGAAATTGGGAGATGGGGACATGAATGCAACACGTGTGTGGTATGAAGGTACATGGACTTCAACTGCTAACCACGTCTAACTGGAATGAGATGGGGCGATATGGAGATGGGGAGATGGGGACATGAATGCAACACGTGTGTGGTATGAAGGTACATGGACTTCAACTGCTAACCACGTCTAACTGGAATCAGATGGTGAGATGGGGAGATGGGGACATGAATGCAACACGTGTGTGGTATGAAGGTACATGGACTTCAACTGCTAACCACGTCTAACTGGAATGAGATGGGGAAATGGGGAGATGGGGAGATGGGGACATGAATGCAACACATGTGTGGTATGAAGGTACATGGACTTCAACTGCTAACCACGTCTAACTGGAATGAGATGGGGAGATGGGGACATGAATGCAACACATGTGTGGTATGAAGGTACATGGACTTCAACTGCTAACCACGCCTAACTGGAATGAGATGGGGACATGGGGACATGGGGACATGGGGACATGGGGACATGAATGCAACACGTGTGTGGTATTAAGGTACATGGACTTCAACTGCTAACCACGTCTAACTGGAATGACATGGGGACATGGGGACATGAATGCAACACGTGTGTGGTATGAAGGTACATGGACTTCAACTGCTAACCACGTCTAACTGGAATGAGATTGGGACATGGGGACATGGGGACATGGGGAGATGTGGATATGAATGCAACACGTGTGTGGTATGAAGGTACATGGACTTCAACTGCTAACCACGTCTAACTGGAATGAGATGTGGAGATGGGGAGATGGGGAGATGAATGCAACACGTGTGTGGTATGAAGGTACATGGACTTCAACTGCTAACCACGTCTAACTGAAATGAGATGGGGAGATGGGGAGATGGGGACATGAATGCAACACGTGTGTGATATGAAGGTACAAGGACTTCAACTGCTAACCACGTCTAACTGAAATGAGATGGGGAGATGGGGAGATGAATGCAACACATGTGTGGTATGAAGGTACATGGACTTCAACTGCTAACCACGTCTAACTGGAATGAGATGGGGAGATGGGGAGATAGGGACATGAATGCAACACGTGTGTGATATGAAGGTACAAGGACTTCAACTGCTAACCACGTCTAACTGAAATGAGATGGGGAGATGGGGAGATGGGGACATGAATGCAACACGTGTGTGGTATGAAGGTACATGGACTTCAACTGCTAACCACGTCTAACTGGAATGAGATGGGGTGATGGGGAGATGGGGAGATGGGGACATGAATGCAACACGTGTGTGGTATGAAGGTACATGGACTTCAACTGCTAACCAAGTCTAACTGGAATGAGATGGGGAGATGGGGACATGAATGCAACATGTGTGTGGTATGAAGGTACATGGACTTCAACTGCTAACCACGTCTAACTGGAATGAGATGGGCACATGGGGAGATGGGGACATGAATGCAACACGTGTGTGGTATGAAGGTACATGGACTTCAACTGCTAACCACGCCTAACTGGAATGAGATGGGGAGATGGGGAGATGGGGACATGGGGACATGGGGACATGGGGACATGGGGACATGAATGCAACACGTGTGTGGTATTAAGGTACATGGACTTCAACTGCTAACCACGTCTAACTGGAATGAGATGGGGACATGGGGAGATGGGGACATGAATGCAACACGTGTGTGGTATGAAGGTACATGGACTTCAACTGCTAACCACGTCTAACTGGAATGAGATGGGGAGATGGGGAGATGGGGACATGAATGCAACATGTGTGTGATATGAAGGTACAAGGACTTCAACTGCTAACCACGTCTAACTGAAATGAGATGGGGAGATGGGGAGATGGGGACATGAATGCAACACGTGTGTGGTATGAAGGTACATGGACTTCAACTGCTAACCACGCCTAACTGGAATGAGATGGGGAGATGGGGACATGGGGACATGGGGAGATGGGGACATGGGGACATGGGGCGATGTGGACATGAGTGCAACACGTGTGTGGTATTAAGGTACATGGACTTCAACTGCTAACCACGTCTAACTGAAATGAGATGGGGAGATGGGGACATGAATGCAACACGTGTGTGATATGAAGGTACAAGGACTTCAACTGCTAACCACGTCTAACTGAAATGAGATGGGGAGATGGGGAGATGAATGCAACACGTGTGGTATGAAGGTACATGGACTTCAACTGCTAACCACGTCTAACTGGAATGAGATGGGGAGATGGGGAGATGGGGACATGAATGCAACACGTGTGTGATATGAAGGTACAAGGACTTCAACTGCTAACCACGTCTAACTGAAATGAGATGGGGAGATGGGGAGATGGGGACATGAATGCAACACGTGTGTGGTATGAAGGTACATGGACTTCAACTGCTAACCACGCCTAACTGGAATGAGATGGGGAGATGGGGACATGGGGAGATGGGGACATGGGGCGTTGGGGACATGAATGCAACACGTGTGTTTTATTAAGGTACATGGACTTCAACTGCTAACCACGTCTAACTGGAATGACATGGGGACATGGGGACATGAATGCAACACGTGTGTGGTATGAAGGTACATGGACTTCAACTGCTAACCACGTCTAACTGGAATGAGAGGGGGAGATGGGGACATGAATGCAACACGTGTGTGGTATGAAGGTACATGGACTTCAACTGCTAACCACGTCTAACTGGAATGAGATGGGGAGATGGGGAGATTGGGAGATGGGGACATGAATGAAACACGTGTGTGGTATGAAGGTACAAGGACTTCAACTGCTAACCATGTCTAACTGGAATGAGATGGGGACATGGGGACATGGGGAGATGGGGACATGAATGAAACACGTGTGTGGTATGAAGGTACATGGACTTCAACTGCTAACCACGTCTAACTGGAATGAGATGGGGAGATATGGAGATGGGGAGATGGGGACATGAATGCAACACGTGTGTGGTATGAAGGTACATGGACTTCAACTGCTAACCACGTCTAACTGGAATGAGATGGGGAGATGGGGACATGAATGCAACACGTGTGTGGTATGAAGGTACATGGACTTCAACTGCTAACCACGTCTAACTGGAATGAGATGGGGAGATTGGGAGATGGGGACATGAATGCAACACATGTGTGGTATGAAGGTACATGGACTTCAACTGCTAACCACGTCTAACTGGAATGAGATGGGGAGATGGGGACATGAATGCAACACGTGTGTGGTATGAAGGTACATGGACTTCAACTGCTAACCACGTCTAACTGGAATGAGATGGGGAGATGGGGACATGAATGCAACACGTGTGTGGTATGAAGGTACATGGACTTCAACTGCTAACCACGTCTAACTGGAATGAGATGGGGAGATGGGGACATGAATGCAACACGTGTGTGGTATGAAGGTACATGGACTTCAACTGCTAACCACGTCTAACTGGAATGAGATGGGGAGATGGGGAGATGGGGACATGAATGCAACACGTGTGTGGTATGAAGGTACATGGACTTCAACTGCTAACCACGCCTAACTGGAATGAGATGGGGAGATGGGAAGATGGGGACATGAATGCAACACGTGTGTGGTATGAAGGTACATGGACTTCAACTGCTAACCACGTCTAACTGGAATGAGATGGGGAGATGGGGAGATGGGGAGATGGGGACATGGGGACATGGGGACATGGGGACATGGGGAGATGGGGAGATGGGGAGATGGGGAGATGAATGCAACACGTGTGTGGTATGAAGGTACATGGACTTCAACTGCTAACCACATCTAACTGGAATGAGATGGGGACATGGGGACATTGGGACATGAATGCAACACTTGTGTGGTATGAAGGTACATGGACTTCAACTGCTAACCACGTCTAACTGGAATGAGATGGGGACATGGGGACATGAATGCAACACGTGTGTGGTATGAAGGTACATGGACTTCAACTGCTAACCACGTCTAACTGGAATGAGATGGGGACATGGGGACATGAATGCAACACATGTGTGGTATGAAGGTACATGGACTTCAACTGCTAACCACTTCTAACTGGAATGAGATGGGGACATGGGGACATGAATGCAACACGTGTGTGGTATGAAGGTAAATGGACTTCAACTGCTAACCACGTCTAACTGGAATGAGATGGGGACATGGGGACATGGGGACATGAATGCAACACATGTGTGGTATGAAGGTACATGGACTTCAACTGCTAACCACGTCTAACTGGAATGAGATGGGGACATGGGGACATTGGGACATGAATGCAACACTTGTGTGGTATGAAGGTACATGGACTTCAACTGCTAACCACGTCTAACTGGAATGAGATGGGGACATGGGGACATGAATGCAACACGTGTGTGGTATGAAGGTACATGGACTTCAACTGCTAACCACGTCTAACTGGAATGAGATGGGGAGATGGGGAGATGGGGACATGAATGCAACACGTGTGTGGTATGAAGGTACATGGACTTCCACTGCTAACCACGTCTAACTGGAATGAGATGGGGAGATGGGGAGATGAATGCAAGACGTGTGTGGTATGAAGGTACATGGACTTAAACTGATAACCACGTCTAACTGGAATGAGATGGGGACATGGGGAGATGGGGACATGAATGCAACACGTGTGTGGTATGAAGGTACATGGACTTCAACTGCCAACCACTTCTAACTGGAATGAGATGGGGAGATGGGGACATGAATGCAACACGTGTGTGGTATGAAGGTACATGGACTTCCACTGCTAACCACGTCTAACTGGAATGAGATGGGGAGATGGGGAGATGAATGCAACACGTGTGTGGTATGAAGGTACATGGACTTAAACTGATAACCACGTCTAACTGGAATGAGATGGGGACATGGGGAGATGGGGACATGAATGCAACACGTGTGTGGTATGAAGGTACATGGACTTCAACGGACAACCACTTCTAACTGGAATGAGATGGGGAGATGGGGACATGAATGCAACACGTGTGTGGTATGAAGGTACATGGACTTCAACTGCTAACCACTTCTAACTGGAATGAAATGGGGAGATGGGGACATGAATGCAACACGTGTGTGGTATGAAGGTACATGGACTTCAACTGCTAACCACTTCTAAATGGAATGAGATGGGGACATGAATGCAACACTTGTGTGGTATGAAGGCACATGGACTTCAACTGCTAACCACGTCTAACTGGAATGAGATGGGGACATGAGGACATGGGGACATGAATGCAACACGTGTGTGGTATGAAGGTACATGGACTTCAACTGCTAACCACTTCTAACTGGGGGGAGATGGGGAGATGGGGAGATGGGGACATGGGGACATGGGGACATGAATGCAGCACATGTGTGGTATGAAGGTACATGGACTTCAACTGCTAACCACTTCTAACTGGAATGAGATGGGGACATGAATGCAACACATGTGTGGTATGAAGGTAAATGGACTTCAACTGCTAACCACGTCTAACTGGAATGAGATGGGGACATGGGGACATGAATGCAACATGTGAGTGGTATGAAGGTACATGGACTTCAACTGCTAACCACGTCTAACTGGAATGAGATGGGGAGATGGGGAGATGGGGACATGAATGCAACACGTGTGTGGTATGAAGGTACATGGACTTCAACTGCTAAACACTTCTAACTGGGGGGAGATGGGGACATGGGGACATGAATGCAACACGTGTGTGGTATGAATGTACATGGACTTCAACTGCTAACCACTTCTAACTGGAATGAGATGGGGACATGAATGCAACACGTGTGTGGTATGAAGGTACATAGACATGGTTAGCAGTTGAAGTCCATGTAACTTCATACCACACACGTATTGCATTCATGTCCCCATGTCCCCATGTCCCCATGTCCCCATCTCATTCCAGTTAGACGTGGTTAGCAGTTGAAGTCCAACTGGAATGAGATGGGTAGATGGGGAGATGAATGCAACACGTGTGTGGTATGAAGGTACATGGACTTCAACTGCTAACCACGTCTAACTGGAATGAGATGGGGACATGGGGAGATGGGGAGATGGGGACATGGGGACATGGGGACATGGGGACATGAATGCAACACATGTGTGGTATGAAGGTACATGGACTTCAACTGCTAACCACTTCTAACTGGAATGAGATGGGGACATGGGGACATGAATGCAACACATGTGTGGTATGAAGGTACATGGACTTCAACTGCTAACCACGTCTAACTGGAATGAGATGGGGACATGGGGACATGAATGCAACACATGTGTGGTATGAAGGTACATGGACTTCAACTGCTAACCACGTCTAACTGGAATGAGATGGGGACATGGGGACATTGCGACATGAATGCAACACTTGTGTGGTATGAAGGTACATGGACTTCAACTGCTAACCACGTCTAACTGGAATGAGATGGGGACATGGGGACATGGGGACATGAATGCAACACGTGTGTGGTATGAAGGTACATGGACTTCAACTGCTAACCACGTCTAACTGGAATGAGATGGGGAGATGGGGAGATGAATGCAACACGTGTGTGGTATGAAGGTACATGGACTTAAACTGATAACCACGTCTAACTGGAATGAGATGGGGACATGGGGATATGGGGACATGAATGCAACACGTGTGTGGTATGAAGGTACATGGACTTCAACTGCCAACCACTTCTAACTGGAATGAGATGGGGAGATGGGGACATGAATGCAACACGTGTGTGGTATTAAGGTACATGGACTTCAACTGCTAACCACTTCTAACTGGAATGAGATGGGGACATGGGGACATGAATGCAACACGTGTGTGGTATGAAGGTACATGGACTTCAACTGCTAACCACGTCTAACTGGAATGAGATGTGGACATGGGGACATGGGGACATGAATGCAACACGTGTGTGGTATGAAGGTACATGGACTTCAACTGCTAACCACGTCTAAATGGAATGAGATGGGGACATGGGGACATGAATGCAACACGTGTGTGGTATGAAGGTACATGGACTTCAACTGCTAACCACGTCTAACTGGAATGAGATGGGGACATGGGGACATGAATGCAACACGTGTGTGGTATGAAGGTACATGGACTTCAACTGCTAACCACATCTAACTGGAATGAGATGGGGACATGGGGACATGGGGACATGAATGCAACACGTGTGTGGTATGAAGGTACATGGACTTAAACTGCTAACCACGTCTAACTGGAATGAGATGGGGAGATGGGGACATGGGGACATGGGGACATGGGGAGATGGGGACATGAATGCAACACGTGTGTGGTATGAAGGTACATGGACTTCAACTGCTAACCACGTCTAACTGGAATGAGATGAGATGGGTAGATGGGGAGATGGGGACATGAATGCAACACGTGTGTGGTATGAAGGTACATGGACTTCAACTGCTAACCACGTCTAACTGGAATGAGATGTGGACATGGGGTCATGGGGAGATGGGGACATGAATGCAACAAGGGTGTGGTATGAAGGTACATGGACTTCAACTGCTAACCACGTCTAACTGGAATGAGATGGGGACATGGGGACATGGGGACATGGGGACATGAATGCAACACGTGTGTGGTATGAAGGTACATGGACTTCATCTGCTAACCACTTCTAACTGGGGGGAGATGGGGAGATGGGGACATGGGGACATGAATGCAACACGTGTGTGGTATGAAGGTACATGGACTTCAACTGCTAACCACTTCTAGCTGGAATGAGATGGGGACATGGGGACATGAATGCAACACGTGTGTGGTATGAAGGTACATGGACTTCAACTGCTAACCACTTCTAACTGGAATGAGATGGGGACATGGGGACATGAATGCAACACGTGTGTGGTATGAAGGTACATGGACTTCAACTGCGAACCACGTCTAACTGGAATGAGATGGGGACATGGGGACATTGGGGAGATGGATGCAACACATGTGTGGTATGAAGGTACATGGACTTCAACTGCTAACCACGTCTAACTGGAATGAGATGGGGACATGGGGACATGAATGCAACACATGTGTGGTATGAAGGTACATGGACTTCAACTGCTAACCACGTCTAACTGGAATGAGATGGGGACATGGGGACATGGGGACATGAATGCAACACGTGTGTGGTATGAAGGTACATGGACTTCAACTGCTAACCACGTCTAACTGGAATGAGATGGGGACATGGGGACATGGGGAGATGGGGACATGAATGCAACACGTGTGTGGTATGAAGGTACATGGACTTCAACTGCTAACCACGTCTAACTGGAATGACATGGGGACATGGGGACATGAATGCAACACGTGTGTGGTATGAAGGTACATGGACTTCAACTGCTAACCACGTCTAACTGGAATGAGATGGGGACATGGGGACATGAATGCAACACGTGTGGCATGAAGGTACATGGACTTCAACTGCTAACCACGTCTAACTGGAATGAGATGGGGACATGGGGACATGGGGACATGAATGCAACACGTGTGTGGTATGAAGGTACATGGACTTCCACTGCTAACCACGTCTAACTGGAATGAGATGGGGACATGGGGACATGGGGACATGAATGCAACACGTTTGTGGTATGAAGGTACATGGACTTCAACTGCTAACCACGTCTAACTGGAATGAGATGGGGACATGGGGACATGGGGACATGAATGCAACACGTGTGTGGTTTGAAGGTACATGGACTTCAACTGCTAACCACGTCTAACTGGAATGAGATTGGGAGATGGGGAGATGGGGACATGAATGCAACACGTGTGTGGTATGAAGGTACATGGACTTCAACTGCTAACCACGTCTAACTGGAATGAGATGGGGACATGGGGACATGAATGCAACACGTGTGTGGTATGAAGGTACATGGACTTCAACTGCTAACCACGTCTAACTGGAATGAGATGGGGACATGGGGACATGGGGACATGAATGCAACACGTGTGTGGTATGAAGGTACATGGACTTCAACTGCTAACCACGTCTAACTGGAATGAGATGGGGACATGGGGAGATGGGGAGATGGGGACATGAATGCAACACGTGTGTGGTATGAAGGTACATGGACTTCAACTGCTAACCACGTCTAACTGGAATGAGATGGGGAGATGGGGACAGGGGGACATGGGGAGATGGGGACAAGGGGACATGGGGACATGGGGAGATGGGGAGATGGGGAGATGGGGACATGAATGCAACACGTGTGTGGTATGAAGGTACATGGACTTCAACTGCTAACCACGTCTAACTGGAATGAGATTGGGACATGGGGAAATGGGGACATGGGGACATGGGGAGATGTGGATATGAATGCAACACGTGTGTGGTATGAAGGTACATGGACTTCAACTGCTAACCACGTCTAACTGGAATGAGATGTGGAGATGGGGAGATGAATGCAACACGTGTGTGGTATGAAGGTACATGGACTTCAACTGCTAACCACGTCTAACTGAAATGAGATGGGGAGATGGGGAGATGGGGAGATGGGGACATGAATGCAACACGTGTGTGATATGAAGGTACAAGGACTTCAACTGCTAACCACGTCTAACTGAAATGAGATGGGGAGATGGGGAGATGAATGCAACACATGTGTGGTATGAAGGTACATGGACTTCAACTGCTAACCACGTCTAACTGGAATGAGATGGGGAGATGGGGAGATGGGGACATGAATGCAACACGTGTGTGATATGAAGGTACAAGGACTTCAACTGCTAACCACGTCTAACTGAAATGAGATGGGGAGATGGGGAGATGGGGACATGAATGCAACACGTGTGTGGTATGAAGGTACATGGACTTCAACTGCTAACCACGTCTAACTGGAATGAGATGGGGACATGGGGACATGAATGCAACATGTGTGTGGTATGAAGGTACATGGACTTCAACTGCTAACCACATCTAACTGGAATGAGATGGGGACATGGGGACATGGGGACATGAATGCAACACGTGTGTGGTATGAAGGTACATGGACTTAAACTGCTAACCACGTCTAACTGGAATGAGATGGGGAGATGGGGAGATGGGGACATGGGGACATGGGGAGATGGGGACATGAATGCAACACGTGTGTGGTATGAAGGTACATGGACTTCAACTGCTAACCACGTCTAACTGGAATGAGATGAGATGGGGAGATGGGGAGATGAATGCAACACGTGTGTGGTATGAAGGTACATGGACTTCAACTGCTAACCACGTCTAACTGGAATGAGATGGGGATATGGGGACCTGGGGAGATGGGGACATGAATGCAACAAGGGTGTGGTATGAAGGTACATGGACTTCAACTGCTAACCACGTCTAACTGGAATGAGATGGGGACACGCGGACATGGGGACATGAATGCAACACGTGTGTGGTATGAAGGTACATGGACTTCATCTGCTAACCACTTCTAACTGGGGGGAGATGGGGAGATGGGGACATGGGGACATGAATGCAACACGTGTGTGGTATGAAGGTACATGGACTTCAACTTCTAACCACTTCTAGCTGGAATGAGATGGGGACATGGGGACATGAATGCAACACGTGTGTGGTATGAAGGTACATGGACTTCAACTGCTAACCACTTCTAACTGGAATGAGATGGGGACATGGGGACATGAATGCAACACGTGTGTGGTATGAAGGTACATGGACTTCAACTGCGAACCACGTCTAACTGGAATGAGATGGGACATGGGGACATTGGGGAGATGGATGCAACACATGTGTGGTATGAAGGTACATGGACTTCAACTGCTAACCACGTCTAACTGGAATGAGATGGGGACATGGGGACATGAATGCAACACGTGTGTGGTATGAAGGTACATGGACTTCAACTGCTAACCACGTCTAACTGGAATGAGATGGGGACATGGGGACATGGGGAGATGGGGACATGAATGCAACACATGTGTGGTATGAAGGTACATGGACTTCAACTGCTAACCACGTCTAACTGGAATGACATGGGGACATGGGGACATGAATGCAACACGTGTGTGGTATGAAGGTACATGGACTTCAACTGCTAACCACGTCTAACTGGAATGAGATGGGGACATGGGGACATGAATGCAACACATGTGTGGCATGAAGGTACATGGACTTCAACTGCTAACCACGTCTAACTGGAATGAGATGGGGACATGGGGACATGGGGACATGAATGCAACACGTGTGTGGTATGAAGGTACATGGACTTCCACTGCTAACCACGTCTAACTGGAATGAGATGGGGACATGAATGCAACACGTTTGTGGTATGAAGGTACATGGATTTCAACTGCTAACCACGTCTAACTGGAATGAGATGGGGACATGGGGACATGGGGACATGAATGCAACACGTGTGTGGTTTGAAGGTACATGGACTTCAACTGCTAACCACGTCTAACTGGAATGAGATTGGGAGATGGGGAGATGGGGACATGAATGCAACACGTGTGTGGTATGAAGGTACATGGACTTCAACTGCTAACCACGTCTAACTGGAATGAGATGGGGAGATGAATGCAACACGTGTGTGGTATGAAGGTACATGGACTTCAACTGCTAACCACGTCTAACTGGAATGAGATGGGGACATGGGGACGTGAATGCAACACGTGTGTGGTATGAAGGTACATGGAATTCAACGGCTAACCATGTCTAACTGGAATGAGATGGGGAGATGGGGACATGGGGAGATGGGGACATGAATGCAACACGTGTGTGATATGAAGGTACATGGACTTCAACTGCTAACCACGTCTAACTGGAATGAGATGGGGTCATATGGACATGAATGAAACACGTGTGTGGTATGAAGGTACATGGACTTCAACTGCTAACCACGTCTAACTGGAATGAGATGGGGACATGGGGACATGGGGACATGGGGCCATGGGGCCAGGAATGCAACACCTGTGTGGTATGAATGTACATGGACTTCAACTGCTAACCATGTCTAACTGGAATGAGATGGAGACATGGGGACATGGGGAGATGGGGACATGAATGCAACACGTGTGTGGTATGAAGGTACATGGACTTCAACTGCTAACCACGTCTAACTGGAATGAGATGGGGACATGGGGAGATGGGGACATGAATGCAACACGTGTGTGGTATGAAGGTACATGGACTTCAACTGCTAACCACTTCTAACTGGGGGGAGATGGGGAGATGGGGACATGGGGACATGGGGACATGAATGCAACACATGTGTGGTATGAAGGTACATGGACTTCAACTGCTAACCACTTCTAACTGGAATGAGATGGGGATATGTGGACATGAATGCAACACGTGTGTGGTATGAAGGTACATGGACTTCAACTGCTAACCACTTCTAACTGGAATGAGATGGGGACATGGGGACATGAATGCAACACGTGTGTGGTATGAAGGTACATGGACTTCAACTGCTAACCACGTCTAACTGGAATGAGATGGGGACATGGGGACATGGGGAGATAGGGAGATGAATGCAACACGTGTGTGGTATGAAGGTACATGGACTTCAACTGCTAACCACGTCTAACTGGAATGAGATGGTGAGATGGGGAGATGGGGACATGAATGCAACACGTGTGTGGTATGAAGGTACATGGACTTCAACTGCTAACCACGTCTAACTGGAATGAGATGGGGAAATGGGGAGATGGGGAGATGGGGACATGAATGCAACACATGTGTGGTATGAAGGTACATGGACTTCAACTGCTAACCACGTCTAACTGGAATGAGATGGGGAGATGGGGACATGAATGCAACACGTGTGTGGTATGAAGGTACATGGACTTCAACTGCTAACCACGCCTAACTGGAATGAGATGGGGAGATGGGGACATGGGGACATGGGGAGATGGGGACATGGGGACATGGGGAGATGGGGCGATGGGGACATGAATGCAACACGTGTGTGGTATTAAGGTACATGGACTTCAACTGCTAACCACGTCTAACTGGAATGACATGGGGACATGGGGACATGAATGCAACACGTGTGTGGTATGAAGGTACATGGACTTCAACTGCTAACCACGTCTAACTGGAATGAGATTGGGACATGGGGACATGGGGACATGGGGACATGGGGAGATGTGGATATGAATGCAACACGTGTGTGGTATGAAGGTACATGGACTTCAACTGCTAACCACGTCTAACTGGAATGAGATGTGGAGATGGGGAGATGAATGCAACACGTGTGTGGTATGAAGGTACATGGACTTCAACTGCTAACCACGTCTAACTGAAATGAGATGGGGAGATTGGGAGATGGGGAGATGGGGACATGAATGCAACACGTGTGTGATATGAAGGTACAAGGACTTCAACTGCTAACCACGTCTAACTGAAATGAGATGGGGAGATGGGGAGATGAATGCAACACATGTGTGGTATGAAGGTACATGGACTTCAACTGCTAACCACGTCTAACTGGAATGAGATGGGGAGATGGGGAGATGGGGACATGAATGCAACACGTGTGTGATATGAAGGTACAAGGACTTCAACTGCTAACCACGTCTAACTGAAATGAGATGGGGAGATGGGGAGATGGGGACATGAATGCAACACGTGTGTGGTATGAAGGTACATGGACTTCAACTGCTAACCACGTCTAACTGGAATGAGATGGGGACATGGGGACATGAATGCAACATGTGTGTGGTATGAAGGTACATGGACTTCAACTGCTAACCACATCTAACTGGAATGAGATGGGGACATGGGGACATGGGGACATGAATGCAACACGTGTGTGGTATGAAGGTACATGGACTTAAACTGCTAACCACGTCTAACTGGAATGAGATGGGGAGATGGGGGGATGGGGACATGGGGACATGGGGAGATGGGGACATGAATGCAACACGTGTGTGGTATGAAGGTACATGGACTTCAACTGCTAACCACGTCTAACTGGAATGAGATGAGATGGGGAGATGAATGCAACACGTGTGTGGTATGAAGGTACATGGACTTCAACTGCTAACCACGTCTAACTGGAATGAGATGGGGATATGGGGACCTGGGGAGATGGGGACATGAATGCAACAAGGGTGTGGTATGAAGGTACATGGACTTCAACTGCTAACCACGTCTAACTGGAATGAGATGGGGACATGTGGACATGGGGACATGAATGCAAAACGTGTGTGGTATGAAGGTACATGGACTTCATCTGCTAACCACTTCTAACTGGGGGGAGATGGGGAGATGGGGAGATGGGGACATGGGGACATGAATGCAACACGTGCGTGGTATGAAGCTACATGGACTTCAACTTCTAACCACTTCTAGCTGGAATGAGATGGGGACATGGGGACATGAATGCAACACGTGTGTGGTATGAAGGTACATGGACTTCAACTGCTAACCACTTCTAACTGGAATGAGATGGGGACATGGGGACATGAATGCAACACGTGTGTGGTATGAAGGTACATGGACTTCAACTGCGAACCACGTCTAACTGGAATGAGATGGGACATGGGGACATTGGGGAGATGGATGCAACACATGTGTGGTATGAAGGTACATGGACTTCAACTGCTAACCACGTCTAACTGGAATGAGATGGGGACATGGGGACATGAATGCAACACGTGTGTGGTATGAAGGTACATGGACTTCAACTGCTAACCACGTCTAACTGGAATGAGATGGGGACATGGGGACATGGGGAGATGGGGACATGAATGCAACACGTGTGTGGTATGAAGGTACATGGACTTCAACTGCTAACCACGTCTAACTGGAATGACATGGGGACATGGGGACATGAATGCAACACGTGTGTGGTATGAAGGTACATGGACTTCAACTGCTAACCACGTCTAACTGGAATGAGATGGGGACATGGGGACATGAATGCAACACATGTGTGGCATGAAGGTACATGGACTTCAACTGCTAACCACGTCTAACTGGAATGAGATGGGGACATGGGGACATGGGGACATGAATGCAACACGTGTGTGGTATGAAGGTACATGGACTTCCACTGCTAACCACGTCTAACTGGAATGAGATGGGGACATGAATGCAACACGTTTGTGGTATGAAGGTACATGGATTTCAACTGCTAACCACGTCTAACTGGAATGAGATGGGGACATGGGGACATGGGGACATGAATGCAACACGTGTGTGGTTTGAAGGTACATGGACTTCAACTGCTAACCACGTCTAACTGGAATGAGATTGGGAGATGGGGAGATGGGGACATGAATGCAACACGTGTGTGGTATGAAGGTACATGGACTTCAACTGCTAACCACGTCTAACTGGAATGAGATGGGGAGATGAATGCAACACGTGTGTGGTATGAAGGTACATGGACTTCAACTGCTAACCACGTCTAACTGGAATGAGATGGGGACATGGGGACGTGAATGCAACACGTGTGTGGTATGAAGGTACATGGAATTCAACGGCTAACCATGTCTAACTGGAATGAGATGGGGAGATGGGGACATGGGGAGATGGGGACATGAATGCAACACGTGTGTGATATGAAGGTACATGGACTTCAACTGCTAACCACGTCTAACTGGAATGAGATGGGGTCATATGGACATGAATGAAACACGTGTGTGGTATGAAGGTACATGCACTTCAACTGCTAACCACGTCTAACTGGAATGAGATGGGGACATGGGGACATGGGGACATGGGGCCATGGGGCCATGAATGCAACACCTGTGTGGTATGAATGTACATGGACTTCAACTGCTAACCATGTCTAACTGGAATGAGATGGAGACATGGGGACATGGGGAGATGGGGACATGAATGCAACACGTGTGTGGTATGAAGGTACATGGACTTCAACTGCTAACCACGTCTAACTGGAATGAGATGGGGACATGGGGAGATGGGGACATGAATGCAACACGTGTGTGGTATGAAGGTACATGGACTTCAACTGCTAACCACTTCTAACTGGGGGGAGATGGGGAGATGGGGACATGGGGACATGGGGACATGAATGCAACACATGTGTGGTATGAAGGTACATGGACTTCAACTGCTAACCACTTCTAACTGGAATGAGATGGGGATATGTGGACATGAATGCAACACGTGTGTGGTATGAAGGTACATGGACTTCAACTGCTAACCACTTCTAACTGGAATGAGATGGGGACATGGGGACATGAATGCAACACGTGTGTGGTATGAAGGTACATGGACTTCAACTGCTAACCACGTCTAACTGGAATGAGATGGGGACATGGGGACATGGGGAGATAGGGAGATGACTGCAACACGTGTGTGGTATGAAGGTACATGGACTTCAACTGCTAACCACGTCTAACTGGAATGAGATGGGGACATGGGGACATGAATGCAACACGTGTTTGGTATGAAGGTACATGGACTTCAACTGCTAACCACGTCTAACTGGAATGAGATGGGGACATGGGGAGATGGGGAGATTGGGAGATGGGGACATGAATGCAACACGTGTGTGGTATGAAGGTACATGGACTTCAACTGCTAACCACGTCTACCTGGAATGAGATGGGGACATGGGGAGATTGGGAGATGGGGACATGAATGCAACACGTGTGTGGTATGAAGGTACATGGACTTCAACTGCTAACCACGTCTAACTGGAATGAGATGGGGACATGGGGACATGGGGAGATGGGGTGATGGGGACATGAATGCAACACGTGTGTGGTATAAAGGTACATGGACTTCAACTGCTAACCACGTCTAACTGGAATGAGATGGGGAGATGGGGACATGAATGCAACACGTGTGTGGTATGAAGGTACATGGACTTCAACTGCTAACCACGTCTAACTGGAATGAGATGGGGACATGGGGAGATGGGGACACGAATGCAACACGTGTGTGGTATGAAGGTACATGGACTTCAACTGCTAACCACGTCTAACTGGAATGAGATGGGGAGATGGGGACATGGGGACATGGGGAGATGGGGACACGAATGCAACACGTGTGTGGTATGAAGGTACATGGACTTCAACTGCTAAAAACGTCTAACTGGAATGAGATGGGGAGATGGGGACATTGGGACATGGGGACATGGGGACATGAATGCAACACGTGTGGTTTGAAGGTACACGGACTTCAACTGCTAACCATGTCTAACTGGAATGAGATGGGGACATGGGGACATGGGGAGATGGGGTGATGGGGACATGAATGCAACACGTGTGTGGTATAAAGGTACATGGACTTCAACTGCTAACCACGTCTAACTGGAATGAGATGGGGAGATGGGGACATGAATGCAACACGTGTGTGGTATGAAGGTACATGGACTTCAACTGCTAACCACGTCTAACTGGAATGAGATGGTGAGATGGGGAGATGGGGACATGAATGCAACACATGTGTGGTTTGAAGGTACATGGACTTCAACTGCTAACCACGTCTAACTGGAATGAGATGGGGAAATGGGGAGATGGGGAGATGGGGACATGAATGCAACACATGTGTGGTATGAAGGTACATGGACTTCAACTGCTAACCACGTCTAACTGGAATGAGATGGGGAGATGGGGACATGAATGCAACACGTGTGTGGTATGAAGGTACATGGACTTCAACTGCTAACCACGCCTAACTGGAATGAGATGGGGAGATGGGGACATGGGGACATGGGGAGATGGGGACATGGGGACATGGGGAGATGGGGCGATGGGGACATGAATGCAACACGTGTGTGGTATTAAGGTACATGGACTTCAACTGCTAACCACGTCTAACTGGAATGACATGGGGACATGGGGACATGAATGCAACACGTGTGTGGTATGAAGGTACATGGACTTCAACTGCTAACCACGTCTAACTGGAATGAGATGGGGACATGGGGAGATGGGGAGATGGGGACATGAATGCAACACGTGTGTGGTATGAAGGTACATGGACTTCAACTGCTAACCACGTCTAACTGGAATGAGATGGGGAGATGGGGACATGGGGAGATGGGGTGATGGGGATATGAATGCAACACGTGTGTGGTATGAAGGTACATGGACTTCAACTGCTAACTACGTCTAACTGGAATGAGATGGGGAGATGGGGACATGAATGCAACACGTGTGTGGTATGAAGGTACATGGACTTCAACTGCTAACCACGTCTAACTGGAATGAGATGGGGAGATGGGGACATGGGGAGATGGGGAGATGAATGCAACACGTGTGTGGTATGAAGGTACATGGACTTCAACTGCTAACCACGTCTAACTGGAAAGAGATGGGGAGATGGGGACATGAATGCAACACGTGTGTGGTATGAAGGTACATGGACTTTAACTGCTAACCACGTCTAACTGGAATGAGATGGGGAGATGGGGACATGGGGAGATGGGGACATGAATGCAACACGTGTGTGGTATGAAGGTACATGGACTTCAACTGCTAACCACGTCTAACTGGAATGAGATGGGGACATGAATGCAACACGTGTGTGGTATGAATGTACATTGACTTCAACTGCTAACCACGTCTAACTGGAATGAGATGGGGAGATGGGGAGGTGAATGCAACACGTGTGTGGTATAAAGGTACATGGACTTCAACTGCTAACCACTTCTAACTGGGGGGAGATGGGGAGATGGGGAGATGGGGACATGGGGACATGAATGCCACACGTGTGTGGTAAGAAGGTACATGGACTTCAACTGCTAACCACTTCTAACTGGAATGAGATGGGGATATGTGGACATGAATGCAACACGTGTGTGGTATGAAGGTACATGGACTTCAACTGCTAACCACTTCTAACTGGAATGAGATGGGGACATGGGGACATGAATGCAACACGTGTGTGGTATGAAGGTACATGGACTTCAACTGCTAACCACGTCTAACTGGAATGAGATGGGGACATGGGGACATGGGGAGATAGGGAGATGAATGCAACACGTGTGTGGTATGAAGGTACATGGACTTCAACTGCTAACCACGTCTAACTGGAATGAAATGGGGACATGGGGACATGAATGCAACACGTGTGTGGTATGAAGGTACATGGACTTCAACTGCTAACCACGTCTAACTGGAATGAGATGGGGACATGGGGACATGAATGCAACACGTGTGTGGTATGAAGGTACATGGACTTCAACTGCTAACCACGTCTAACTGGAATGAGATGGGGACATGGGGACATGGGGAAATGAATGCAACACGTGTGTGGTATGAAGGTACATGGACTTCAACTGCTAACCACGTCTAACTGGAATGAGATGGGGACATGGGGACATGGGGAGATGGGGACATGAATGCAACACGTGTGTGGTATGAAGGTACATGGACTTCAACTGCTAACCACATCTAACTGGAATGAGATGGGGACATGGGGACATTGGGACATGGGGACATGAATGCAACACGTGTGTGGTATGAAGGTACATGGACTTCAACTGCTAACCACGTCTAACTGGAATGAGATGGGGACATGGGGACATGGGGAGATGGGGACATGAATGCAACACGTGTGTGGTATGAAGGTACATGGACTTCAACTGCTAACCATGTCTAACTGGAATGAGATGGGGACATGGGGACAAGAATGCAACATGTGTGTGGTATGAAGGTACATGGACTTCAACTGCTAACCACGTCTAACTGGAATGAGATGGGGACATGGGGACATGGGGACATGAATGCAACACATGTGTGGTATGAAGGTACATGGACTTCAACTGCTAACCACGTCTAACTGGAATGAGATGGGGACATGGGGACATAGGGACATGGGGACATGAATGCAACACGTGTGTGGTATGAAGGTACATGGACTTCAACTGCTAACCATGTCTAACTGGAATGAGATGGGGACATGGGGACAAGAATGCAACATGTGTGTGGTATGAAGGTACATGGACTTCAACTGCTAACCACGTCTAACTGGAATGAGATGGGGACATGGGGACATGGGGACATGAATGCAACACATGTGTGGTATGAAGGTACATGGACTTCAACTGCTAACCACGTCTAACTGGAATGAGATGGGGACATGGGGACATAGGGACATGGGGACAAGAATGCAACATGTGTGTGGTATGAAGGTACATGGACTTCAACTGCTAACCACGTCTAACTGGAATGAGATGGGGACATGGGGACATGGGGACATGAATGCAACACGTGTGTGGTATGAAGGTACATGGACTTCAACTGCTAACCACGTCTAACTGGAATGAGATGGGGAGATGGGGAGATGGGGACATGAATGCAACACGTGTGTGGTATGAAGGTACATGGACTTCAACTGCTAACCATTTCTAACTGGAATGAGATGGGGACATGGGGACATGAATGCAACACGTGTGTGGTATGAAGGTACATGGACTTCAACTGCTAACCACGTCTAACTGGAATGAGATGGGGAGATGGGGAGATGGGGAGCTGGGGAGATGGGGACATGAATGCAACACGTGTGTGGTATGAAGGTACATGGACTTCAACTGCTAACCACTTCTAACTGGAATGAGATGGGGAGATGGGAAGATGGGGAGATGGGGACATGAATGCAACATGTGTGTGGTATGAAGGTACATGGACTTCAACTGCTAACCACGTCTAACTGGAATGAGATGGGGACATGGGGACATGGGGACATGAATGCAACACATGTGTGGTATGAAGGTACATTGACTTCAACTGCTAACCACTTCTAACTGGAATGAGATGGGGAAATGGGGACATGAATGCAACACGTGTGTGGTATGAAGGTACATGGACTTCAACTGCTAACCACGTCTAACTGGAATGAGATGGGGACATGGGGACATTGGGACATGAATGCAACACGTGTGTGGTATGAAGGTACATGGACTTCAACTGCTAACCACGTCTAACTGGAATGAGATGGGGACATCGGGACATGAATGCAACACTTGTGTGGTATGAAGGTACATGGACTTCAACTGCTAACCACGTCTAACTGGAATGAGATGGGGAGATGGGGACATGAATGCAACACGTGTGTGGTATGAAGGTACATGGACTTCAACTGCTAACCACGTCTAACTGGAATGAGATGGGGACATGCGGACATGGGGAGATGGGGACATGAATGCAACACGTGTGTGGTATGAAGGTACATGGACTTCAACTGCTAACCACGTCTAACTGGAATGAGATGGGGACATGGGGACATGAATGCAACACGTGTGTGGTATGAAGGTACATGGACTTCAACTGCTAACCACGTCTAACTGGAATGAGATGGGGACATGGGGACATAGGGACATGAATGCAACACGTATGTGGTATGAAGGTACATGAACTTCAACTGCTAACCATGTCTAACTGGAATGAGATGGGGACATGGGGACATGAATGCAACACGTGTGTGGTATGAAGGTACATGGACTTCAACTGCTAACCACGTCTAACTGGAATGAGATGGGGAGATGGGGACATGGGGGCATGAATGCAACACGTGTGTGGTATGAAGGTACATGGACTTCAACTGCTAACCACTTCTAACTGGAATGAGATGGGGAGATGGGGAGATGGGGACATGAATGCAACACGTGTGTGGTATGAAGGCACATGGACTTCAACTGCTAACCACGTCTAACTGGAATGAGATGGGGACATGGGGACATGGGAAGATGGGGACATGAATGCAACACGTGTGTGGTATGAAGGTACATGGACTTCAACTGCTAACCACGTCTAACTGGAATGAGATGGGGACATGGTGACATGGGGACATGAATGCAACACGTGTGTGGTATGAAGGTACATGGACTTCAACTGCTAACCACTTCTAACTGGGGGGAGATGGGGAGATGGGGACATGGGGACATGGGGACATGAATGCAACACATGTGTGGTATGAAGGTACATGGACTTCAACTGCTAACCACTTCTAACTGGAATGAGATGGGGACATGGGGACATGAATGCAACACGTGTGTGGTATGAAGGTAAATGGACTTCAACATCTAACCACGTCTAACTGGAATGAGATGGGGACATGGGGACATGGGGACATGAATGCAACACATGTGTGGTATGAAGGTACATGGACTTCAACTGCTAACCACGTCTAACTGGAATGAGATGGGGACATGGGGACATTGGGACATGAATGCAACACTTGTGTGGTATGAAGGTACATGGACTTCAACTGCTAACCACGTCTAACTGGAATGAGATGGGGACATGGGGACATGAATGCAACACGTGTGTGGTATGAAGGTACATGGACTTCAACTGCTAACCACGTCTAACTGGAATGAGATGGGGACATGGGGACATGAATGCAACACATGTGTGGTATGAAGGTACATGGACTTCAACTGCTAACCACTTCTAACTGGAATGAGATGGGGATATGGGGACATGAATGCAACACGTGTGTGGTATGAAGGTAAATGGACTTCAACTGCTAACCACGTCTAACTGGAATGAGATGGGGACATGGGGACATGGGGACATGAATGCAACACATGTGTGGTATGAAGGTACATGGACTTCAACTGCTAACCACGTCTAACTGGAATGAGATGGGGACATGGGGACATTGGGACATGAATGCAACACTTGTGTGGTATGAAGGTACATGGACTTCAACTGCTAACCACGTCTAACTGGAATGAGATGGGGACATGGGGACATGAATGCAACACGTGTGTGGTATGAAGGTACATGGACTTCAACTGCTAACCACGTCTAACTGGAATGAGATGGGGAGATGGGGAGATGGGGACATGAATGCAACACGTGTGTGGTATGAAGGTACATGGACTTCCACTGCTAACCACGTCTAACTGGAATGAGATGGGGAGATGGGGAGATGAATGCAAGACGTGTGTGGTATGAAGGTACATGGACTTAAACTGATAACCACGTCTAACTGGAATGAGATGGGGACATGGGGAGATGGGGACATGAATGCAACACGTGTGTGGTATGAAGGTACATGGACTTCAACTGCCAACCACTTCTAACTGGAATGAGATGGGGAGATGGGGACATGAATGCAACACGTGTGTGGTATGAAGGTACATGGACTTCCACTGCTAACCACGTCTAACTGGAATGAGATGGGGAGATGGGGAGATGAATGCAACACGTGTGTGGTATGAAGGTACATGGACTTAAACTGATAACCACGTCTAACTGGAATGAGATGGGGACATGGGGAGATGGGGACATGAATGCAACACGTGTGTGGTATGAAGGTACATGGACTTCAACTGACAACCACTTCTAACTGGAATGAGATGGGGAGATGGGGACATGAATGCAACACGTGTGTGGTATGAAGGTACATGGACTTCAACTGCTAACCACTTCTAACTGGAATGAAATGGGGAGATGGGGACATGAATGCAACACGTGTGTGGTATGAAGGTACATGGACTTCAACTGCTAACCACTTCTAAATGGAATGAGATGGGGACATGAATGCAACACTTGTGTGGTATGAAGGCACATGGACTTCAACTGCTAACCACGTCTAACTGGAATGAGATGGGGACATGAGGACATGGGGACATGAATGCAACACGTGTGTGGTATGAAGGTACATGGACTTCAACTGCTAACCACTTCTAACTGGGGGGAGATGGGGAGATGGGGACATGGGGACATGGGGACATGAATGCAGCACATGTGTGGTATGAAGGTACATGGACTTCAACTGCTAACCACTTCTAACTGGAATGAGATGGGGACATGAATGCAACACATGTGTGGTATGAAGGTAAATGGACTTCAACTGCTAACCACGTCTAACTGGAATGAGATGGGGACATGGGGACATGAATGCAACATGTGAGTGGTATGAAGGTACATGGACTTCAACTGCTAACCACGTCTAACTGGAATGAGATGGGGAGATGGGGAGATGGGGAGATGGGGACATGAATGCAACACGTGTGTGGTATGAAGGTACATGGACTTCAACTGCTAAACACTTCTAACTGGGGGGAGATGGGGAGATGGGGACATGGGGACATGAATGCAACACGTGTGTGGTATGAATGTACATGGACTTCAACTGCTAACCACTTCTAACTGGAATGAGATGGGGACATGAATGCAACACGTGTGTGGTATGAAGGTACATAGACATGGTTAGCAGTTGAAGTCCATGTACCTTCATACCACACACGTATTGCATTCATGTCCCCATGTCCCCATGTCCCCATCTCATTCCAGTTAGACGTGGTTAGCAGTTGAAGTCCAACTGGAATGAGATGGGTAGATGGGGAGATGAATGCAACACGTGTGTGGTATGAAGGTACATGGACTTCAACTGCTAACCACGTCTAACTGGAATGAGATGGGGACATGGGGAGATGGGGAGATGGGGACATGGGGACATGGGGACATGGGGACATGAATGCAACACATGTGTGGTATGAAGGTACATGGACTTCAACTGCTAACCACTTCTAACTGGAATGAGATGGGGACATGGGGACATGAATGCAACACATGTGTGGTATGAAGGTACGTGGACTTCATCTGCTAACCACGTCTAACTGGAATGAGATGGGGACATGGGGACATGAATGCAACACATGTGTGGTATGAAGGTACATGGACTTCAACTGCTAACCACGTCTAACTGGAATGAGATGGGGACATGGGGACATTGCGACATGAATGCAACACTTGTGTGGTATGAAGGTACATGGACTTCAACTGCTAACCACGTCTAACTGGAATGAGATGGGGACATGGGGACATGGGGACATGAATGCAACACGTGTGTGGTATGAAGGTACATGGACTTCAACTGCTAACCACGTCTAACTGGAATGAGATGGGGAGATGGGGAGATGAATGCAACACGTGTGTGGTATGAAGGTACATGGACTTAAACTGATAACCACGTCTAACTGGAATGAGATGGGGACATGGGGATATGGGGACATGAATGCAACACGTGTGTGGTATGAAGGTACATGGACTTCAACTGCCAACCACTTCTAACTGGAATGAGATGGGGAGATGGGGACATGAATGCAACACGTGTGTGGTATTAAGGTACATGGACTTCAACTGCTAACCACTTCTAACTGGAATGAGATGGGGACATGGGGACATGAATGCAACACGTGTGTGGTATGAAGGTACATGGACTTCAACTGCTAACCACGTCTAACTGGAATGAGATGTGGACATGGGGACATGGGGACATGAATGCAACACGTGTGTGGTATGAAGGTACATGGACTTCAACTGCTAACCACGTCTAAATGGAATGAGATGGGGACATGGGGACATGAATGCAACACGTGTGTGGTTTGAAGGTACATGGACTTCAACTGCTAACCACGTCTAACTGGAATGAGATGGGGAGATGGGGACATGAATGCAACACGTGTGTGGTATGAAGGTACATGGACTTCAACTGCTAACCACGTCTAACTGGAATGAGATGGGGACATGGGGACATGAATGCAACACGTGTGTGGTATGAAGGTACATGGACTTCAACTGCTAACCACATCTAACTGGAATGAGATGGGGACATGGGGACATGGGGACATGAATGCAACACGTGTGTGGTATGAAGGTACATGGACTTAAACTGCTAACCACGTCTAACTGGAATGAGATGGGGAGATGGGGACATGGGGACATGGGGACATGGGGAGATGGGGACATGAATGCAACACGTGTGTGGTATGAAGGTACATGGACTTCAACTGCTAACCACGTCTAACTGGAATGAGATGAGATGGGTAGATGGGGAGATGGGGACATGAATGCAACACGTGTGTGGTATGAAGGTACATGGACTTCAACTGCTAACCACGTCTAACTGGAATGAGATGTGGACATGGGGTCATGGGGAGATGGGGACATGAATGCAACAAGGGTGTGGTATGAAGGTACATGGACTTCAACTGCTAACCACGTCTAACTGGAATGAGATGGGGACATGGGGACATGGGGACATGGGGACATGAATGCAACACGTGTGTGGTATGAAGGTACATGGACTTCATCTGCTAACCACTTCTAACTGGGGGGAGATGGGGAGATGGGGACATGGGGACATGAATGCAACACGTGTGTGGTATGAAGGTACATGGACTTCAACTGCTAACCACTTCTAGCTGGAATGAGATGGGGACATGGGGACATGAATGCAACACGTGTGTGGTATGAAGGTACATGGACTTCAACTGCTAACCACTTCTAACTGGAATGAGATGGGGACATGGGGACATGAATGCAACACGTGTGTGGTATGAAGGTACATGGACTTCAACTGCGAACCACGTCTAACTGGAATGAGATGGGGACATGGGGACATTGGGGAGATGGATGCAACACATGTGTGGTATGAAGGTACATGGACTTCAACTGCTAACCACGTCTAACTGGAATGAGATGGGGACATGGGGACATGAATGCAACACGTGTGTGGTATGAAGGTACATGGACTTCAACTGCTAACCACGTCTAACTGGAATGAGATGGGGACATGGGGACATGGGGACATGAATGCAACACGTGTGTGGTATGAAGGTACATGGACTTCAACTGCTAACCACGTCTAACTGAAATGAGATGGGGACATGGGGACATGGGGAGATGGGGACATGAATGCAACACGTGTGTGGTATGAAGGTACATGGACTTCAACTGCTAACCACGTCTAACTGGAATGACATGGGGACATGGGGACATGAATGCAACACGTGTGTGGTATGAAGGTACATGGACTTCAACTGCTAACCACGTCTAACTGGAATGACATGGGGACATGGGGACATGAATGCAACACGTGTGGCATGAAGGTACATGGACTTCAACTGCTAACCACGTCTAACTGGAATGAGATGGGGACATGGGGACATGGGGACATGAATGCAACACGTGTGTGGTATGAAGGTACATGGACTTCCACTGCTAACCACGTCTAACTGGAATGAGATGGGGACATGGGGACATGGGGACATGAATGCAACACGTTTGTGGTATGAAGGTACATGGACTTCAACTGCTAACCACGTCTAACTGGAATGAGATGGGGACATGGGGACATGGGGACATGAATGCAACACGTGTGTGGTTTGAAGGTACATGGACTTCAACTGCTAACCACGTCTAACTGGAATGAGATTGGGAGATGGGGAGATGGGGACATGAATGCAACACGTGTGTGGTATGAAGGTACATGGACTTCAACTGCTAACCACGTCTAACTGGAATGAGATGGGGACATGGGGACATGAATGCAACACGTGTGTGGTATGAAGGTACATGGACTTCAACTGCTAACCACGTCTAACTGGAATGAGATGGGGACATGGGGACATGAATGCAACACGTGTGTGGTATGAAGGTACATGGACTTCAACTGCTAACCACGTCTAACTGGAATGAGATGGGGACATGGGGAGATGGGGAGATGGGGACATGAATGCAACACGTGTGTGGTATGAAGGTACATGGACTTCAACTGCTAACCACGTCTAACTGGAATGAGATGGGGAGATGGGGACAGGGGGACATGGGGAGATGGGGACAAGGGGACATGGGGACATGGGGAGATGGGGAGATGGGGAGATGGGGACATGAATGCAACACGTGTGTGGTATGAAGGTACATGGACTTCAACTGCTAACCACGTCTAACTGGAATGACATGGGGAGATGGGGAGATGGGGAGATGGGGAGATGGGGACATGGGGACATGGGGACATGGGGACATGGGGACATGGGATCATGAATGCAACACGTGTGTGGTATGAAGGTACATGGACTTCAACTGCTAACCACGTCTAACTGGAATGAGATTGGGAGATGGGGAGATGGGGACATGGGGACATGAATGCAACACGTGTGTGGTATGAAGGTACATGGACTTCAACTGCTAACCACGTCTAGCTGGAATGAGATGGGGAGATGGGGACATGGGGAGATGGGGACATGAATGCAACACGTGTGTGGTATGAAGGTACATGGACTTCAACTGCTAACCACTTCTAACTGTAATGAGATGGGGAGATGGGGAGATGGGGACATGAATGCAACACGTGTGTGGTATGAAGGTACATGGACTTCAACTGCTAACCACGTCTAACTGTAATGAGATTGGGAGATGGGGACATGAATGCAACACGTGTGTGGTATGAAGGTACATGGACTTCAACTGCTAACCACGTCTAACTGGAATGAGATGGGGACATGGGGACATGGGGACATGGGGACATGGGGACATGAATGCAACACATGTGTGGTATGAAGGTACATGGACTTCAACTGCTAACCACGTCTAACTGTAATGAGATGGGGAGATGGGGACATGAATGCAACACGTGTGTGGTATGAAGGTACATGGACTTCAACTGCTAACCACGTCTAACTGGAATGAGATGGGGACATGGGGACATGGGGACATGGGGACATGGGGACATGAATGCAACACGTGTGTGGTTTGAAGGTACATGGACTTCAACTGCTAACCACGTCTAACTGGAATGAGATGGGGAGATGGGGACATGAATGCAACACGTGTGTGGTATGAAGGTACATGGACTTCAACTGCTAACCACGTCTAACTGGAATGAGATGGGGACATGGGGACATGAATGCAACACGTGTGTGGTATGAAGGTACATGGACTTCAACTGCTAACCACATCTAACTGGAATGAGATGGGGAGATGGGGACATGGGGACATGGGGAGATGGGGACATGAATGCAACACGTGTGTGGTATGAAGGTACATGGACTTCAACTGCTAACCACGTCTAACTGGAATGAGATGAGATGGGTAGATGGGGAGATGGGGACATGAATGCAACACGTGTGTGGTATGAAGGTACATGGACTTCAACTGCTAACCACGTCTAACTGGAATGAGATGGGGACATGGGGACATGGGGACATGGGGACATGAATGCAACACGTGTGTGGTATGAAGTTACATGGACTTCAACTGCTAACCACTTCTAGCTGGAATGAGATGGGGACATGGGGACATGAATGCAACACGTGTGTGGTATGAAGGTACATGGACTTCAACTGCTAACCACTTCTAACTGGAATGAGATGGGGACATGGGGACATGAATGCAACACGTGTGTGGTATGAAGGTACATGAACTTCAACTGCGAACCACGTCTAACTGGAATGAGATGGGGACATGGGGACATTGGGGAGATGGATGCAACACATGTGTGGTATGAAGGTACATGGACTTCAACTGCTAACCACGTCTAACTGGAATGAGATGGGGACATGGGGACATGAATGCAACACGTGTGTGGTATGAAGGTACATGGACTTCAACTGCTAACCACGTCTAACTGGAATGAGATGGGGACATGGGGACATGGGGAGATGGGGACATGAATGCAACACGTGTGTGGTATGAAGGTACATGGACTTCAACTGCTAACCACGTCTAACTGGAATGACATAGGGACATGGGGACATGAATGCAACACGTGTGTGGTATGAAGGTACATGGACTTCAACTGCTAACCACGTCTAACTGGAATGAGATGGGGACATGGGGACATGAATGCAACACATGTGTGGCATGAAGGTACATGGACTTCAACTGCTAACCACGTCTAACTGGAATGAGATGGGGACATGGGGACATGGGGACATGAATGCAACACGTGTGTGGTATGAAGGTACATGGACTTCCACTGCTAACCACGTCTAACTGGAATGAGATGGGAACATGGGGACATGGGGACATGAATGCAACACGTTTGTGGTATGAAGGTACATGGACTTCAACTGCTAACCACGTCTAACTGGAATGAGATGGGGACATGGGGACATGAATGCAACACATGTGTGGTTTGAAGGTACATGGACTTCAACTGCTAACCACGTCTAACTGGAATGAGATGGGGACATGAATGCAACATGTGTGGGGTATGAAGGTACATGGACTTCAACTGCTAACCACGTCTAACTGGAATGAGATGGGGACATGGGGACATGGGGACATGAATGCAACACGTGTGTGGTATGAAGGTACATGGACTTCAACGGCTAACCACGTCTAACTGGAATGAGATGGGGACATGAGGACATGGGGACATGGGGAGATGGGGAGATGAATGCAACACGTGTGTGGTATGAAGGTACATGGACTTCAACTGCTAACCACGTCTAACTGGAATGAGATGGGGAGATGGGGAGATGGGGACATGAATGCAACACGTGTGTGGTATGAAGGTACATGGACTTCAACTGCTAACCACGTCTAACTGGAATGAGATGAGGAGATGGGGACATGAATGCAACACATGTGTGGTATGAAGGTACATGGACTTCAACTGCTAACCACTTCTAACTGGAATGAGATGGGGACATGGGGACATGAATGCAACACGTGTGTGGTATGAAGGTACATGGACTTCAACTGCTAACCACTTCTAACTGGAATAAGATGGGGACATGGGGACATGAATGCAACATGTGTGTGGTATGAAGGTTCATGGACTTCAACTGCTAACCACGTCTAACTGGAATGAGATGGGGACATGGGGACATGGGGACATGGGGACATGAATGCAACACGTGTGTGGTATGAAGGTACATGGACTTCAACTGCTAACCACTTCTAACTGGGGGGAGATGTGGAGATGGGGAGATGAATGCAACACGTGTGTGGTATGAAGGTACATGGACTTCAACTGCTAACCACGTCTAACTGGAATGAGATGGGGAGATGGGGAGATGAATGCAACACGTGTGTGGTATGAAGGTACATGGACTTCAACTGCTAACCACGTCTAACTGGAATGAGATGGGGAGATGGGGACATGGGGAGATGGGGACATGAATGCAACACGTGTGTGGTATGAAGGTACATGGACTTCAACGGCTGACCACGTCTAACTGGAATGAGATGGGGAGATGGGGACATGAATGCAACACGTGTGTGGTATGAAGGTACATGGACTTCAACTGCTAACCACGTCTAACTGGAATGAGATGGGGAGATGGGGACATGGGGAGATGGGGACATGGGGAGATGGGGACATGGGGAGATGGGGACATGAATGCAACTTGTGTGTGGTATTAAGGTACATGGACTTCAACTGCTAACCACGTCTAACTGGAATGAGATGGGGAGATGGGGACATGGGGAGATGGGGAGATGGGGACATGAATGCAACACGTGTGTGGTATGAAGGTACATGGACTTCAACTGCTAACCACGTCTAACTGGAATGAGATGGGGACATGGGGACATTGCGACATGAATGCAACACTTGTGTGGTATGAAGGTACATGGACTTCAACGGCTAACCACGTCTAACTGGAATGAGATGGGGACATGAGGACATGGGGACATGGGGAGATGGGGAGATGAATGCAACACGTGTGTGGTATGAAGGTACATGGACTTCAACTGCTAACCACGTCTAACTGGAATGAGATGGGGAGATGGGGAGATGGGGACATGAATGCAACACGTGTGTGGTATGAAGGTACATGGACTTCAACTGCTAACCACGTCTAACTGGAATGAGATGGGGAGATGGGGACATGAATGCAACACATGTGTGGTATGAAGGTACATGGACTTCAACTGCTAACCACTTCTAACTGGAATGAGATGGGGACATGGGGACATGAATGCAACACGTGTGTGGTATGAAGGTACATGGACTTCAACTGCTAACCACGTCTAACTGGAATGAGATGGGGAGATGGGGAGATGGGGAGATGGGGAGATGGGGAGATGGGGAGATGAATGCAACACGTGTGTGGTATGAAGGTACATGGACTTCAACTGCTAACCATGTCTAACTGGAATGAGATGGGGACATGGGGACATGAATGCAACACGTGTTTGGTATGAAGGTACATGGACTTCAACTGCTAACCACGTCTAACTGGAATGAGATGGGGAGATGGGGACATGGGGAGATGGGGAGATGGGGACATGAATGCAACACGTGTGTGGTATGAAGGTACATGGACTTCAACTGCTAACCACGTCTAACTGGAATGAGATGGGGAGATGGGGACATGGAGACATGGGGAGATGGGGACATGAATGCAACACGTGTGTGGTATGAAGGTACATGGACTTCAACTGCTAACCACGTCTAACTGGAATGAGATGGGGACATGGGGAGATGGGGAGATGGGGACATGAATGCAACACGTGTGTGGTATGAAGGTACATGGACTTCAACTGCTAACCACGTCTAACTGGAATGAGATGGGGAATTGGGGAGATTGGGACATGAATGCAACACGTGTGTGGTATGAAGGTACATGGACTTCAACTGCTAACCACGTCTAACTGGAATGAGATGGGGACATGGGGAGATGGGGACATGAATGCAACACGTGTGTGGTATGAAGGTACATGGACTTCAACTGCTAACCACGTCTAACTGGAATGAGAGGGGGAGAGGGGGAGATGGGGACATGAATGCAACACGTGTGTGGTATGAAGGTACATGGACTTCAACTGCTAACCACGTCTAACTGGAATGAGATGGGGAGATGGGGAGATTGGGAGATGGGGACATGAATGCAACACGTGTGTGGTATGAAGGTACAAGGACTTCAACTGCTAACCATGTCTAACTGGAATGAGTTGGGGACATGGGGAGATGGGGACATGAATGCAACACGTGTGTGGTATGAAGGTACATGGACTTCAACTGCTAACCACGTCTAACTGGAATGAGATGGGGAGATGGGGAGATGGGGAGATGAATGCAACACGTGTGTGGTATGAAGGTACATGGACTTCAACTGCTAACCACGTCTAAGTGGAATGAGATGGGGAGATGGAGAAATTGGGAGATGGGGACATGAATGCAACACGTGTGTGGTATGAAGGTACAAGGACTTCAACTGCTAACCATGTCTAACTGGAATGAGTTGGGGACATGGGGACATGGGGAGATGGGGAGATGAATGCAACACGTGTGTGGTATGAAGGTACATGGACTTCAACTGCTAACCACGTCTAAGTGGAATGAGATGGGGAGATGGAGAAATTGGGAGATGGGGACATGAATGCAACACGTGTGTGGTATGAAGGTACATGGACTTCAACTGCTAACCACGTCTAACTGGAATGAGATGGGGCGATATGGAGATGGGGAGATGGGGACATGATTGCAACACGTGTGTGGTATGAAGGTACATGGACTTCAACTGCTAACCACGTCTAACTGGAATGAGATGGTGAGATGGGGAGATGGGGACATGAATGCAACACGTGTGTGGTATGAAGGTACATGGACTTCAACTGCTAACCACGTCTAACTGGAATGAGATGGGGAAATGGGGAGATGGGGAGATGGGGACATGAATGCAACACATGTGTGGTATGAAGGTACATGGACTTCAACTGCTAACCACGTCTAACTGGAATGAGATGGGGAGATGGGGACATGAATGCAACACGTGTGTGGTATGAAGGTACATGGACTTCAACTGCTAACCACGCCTAACTGGAATGAGATGGGGAGATGGGGACATGGGGACATGGGGACATGGGGACATGGGGACATGAATGCAACACGTGTGTGGTATTAAGGTACATGGACTTCAACTGCTAACCACGTCTAACTGGAATGACATGGGGACATGGGGACATGAATGCAACACGTGTGTGGTATGAAGGTACATGGAATTCAACTGCTAACCACGTCTAACTGGAATGAGATTGGGACATGGGGACATGGGGACATGGGGAGATGTGGATATGAATGCAACACGTGTGTGGTATGAAGGTACATGGACTTCAACTGCTAACCACGTCTAACTGGAATGAGATGTGGAGATGGGGAGATGAATGCAACACGTGTGTGGTATGAAGGTACATGGACTTCAACTGCTAACCACGTCTAACTGAAATGAGATGGGGAGATGGGGAGATGGGGACATGAATGCAACACGTGTGTGATATGAAGGTACAAGGACTTCAACTGCTAACCACGTCTAACTGAAATGAGATGGGGAGATGGGGAGATGAATGCAACACATGTGTGGTATGAAGGTACATGGACTTCAACTGCTAACCACGTCTAACTGGAATGAGATGGGGAGATGGGGAGATGGGGACATGAATGCAACACGTGTGTGATATGAAGGTACAAGGACTTCAACTGCTAACCACGTCTAACTGAAATGAGATGGGGAGATGGGGAGATGGGGACATGAATGCAACACGTGTGTGGTATGAAGGTACATGGACTTCAACTGCTAACCACGTCTAACTGGAATGAGATGGGGTGATGGGGAGATGGGGAGATGGGGACATGAATGCAACACGTGTGTGGTATGAAGGTACATGGACTTCAACTGCTAACCAAGTCTAACTGGAATGAGATGGGGAGATGGGGACATGAATGCAACATGTGTGTGGTATGAAGGTACATGGACTTCAACTGCTAACCACGTCTAACTGGAATGAGATGGGCACATGGGGAGATGGGGACATGAATGCAACACGTGTGTGGTATGAAGGTACATGGACTTCAACTGCTAACCACGCCTAACTGGAATGAGATGGGGAGATGGGGAGATGGGGACATGGGGACATGGGGACATGGGGACATGGGGACATGAATGCAACACGTGTGTGGTATTAAGGTACATGGACTTCAACTGCTAACCACGTCTAACTGGAATGAGATGGGGACATGGGGAGATGGGGACATGAATGCAACACGTGTGTGGTATGAAGGTACATGGACTTCAACTGCTAACCACGTCTAACTGGAATGAGATGGGGAGATGGGGAGATGGGGACATGAATGCAACATGTGTGTGATATGAAGGTACAAGGACTTCAACTGCTAACCACGTCTAACTGAAATGAGATGGGGAGATGGGGAGATGGGGACATGAATGCAACACGTGTGTGGTATGAAGGTACATGGACTTCAACTGCTAACCACGCCTAACTGGAATGAGATGGGGAGATGGGGACATGGGGACATGGGGAGATGGGGACATGGGGACATGGGGCGATGTGGACATGAATGCAACACGTGTGTGGTATTAAGGTACATGGACTTCAACTGCTAACCACGTCTAACTGAAATGAGATGGGGAGATGGGGACATGAATGCAACACGTGTGTGATATGAAGGTACAAGGACTTCAACTGCTAACCACGTCTAACTGAAATGAGATGGGGAGATGGGGAGATGAATGCAACACGTGTGGTATGAAGGTACATGGACTTCAACTGCTAACCACGTCTAACTGGAATGAGATGGGGAGATGGGGAGATGGGGACATGAATGCAACACGTGTGTGATATGAAGGTACAAGGACTTCAACTGCTAACCACGTCTAACTGAAATGAGATGGGGAGATGGGGACATGAATGCAACACGTGTGTGGTATGAAGGTACATGGACTTCAACTGCTAACCACGCCTAACTGGAATGAGATGGGGAGATGGGGACATGGGGAGATGGGGACATGGGGCGATGGGGACATGAATGCAACACGTGTGTTTTATTAAGGTACATGGACTTCAACTGCTAACCACGTCTAACTGGAATGACATGGGGACATGGGGACATGAATGCAACACGTGTGTGGTATGAAGGTACATGGACTTCAACTGCTAACCACGTCTAACTGGAATGAGAGGGGGAGATGGGGACATGAATGCAACACGTGTGTGGTATGAAGGTACATGGACTTCAACTGCTAACCACGTCTAACTGGAATGAGATGGGGAGATGGGGAGATTGGGAGATGGGGACATGAATGCAACACGTGTGTGGTATGAAGGTACAAGGACTTCAACTGCTAACCATGTCTAACTGGAATGAGATGGGAACATGGGGACATGGGGAGATGGGGACATGAATGAAACACGTGTGTGGTATGAAGGTACATGGACTTCAACTGCTAACCACGTCTAACTGGAATGAGATGGGGAGATATGGAGATGGGGAGATGGGGACATGAATGCAACACGTGTGTGGTATGAAGGTACATGGACTTCAACTGCTAACCACGTCTAACTGGAATGAGATGGGGAGATGGGGACATGAATGCAACACGTGTGTGGTATGAAGGTACATGGACTTCAACTGCTAACCACGTCTAACTGGAATGAGATGGGGAGATTGGGAGATGGGGACATGAATGCAACACATGTGTGGTATGAAGGTACATGGACTTCAACTGCTAACCACGTCTAACTGGAATGAGATGGGGAGATGGGGACATGAATGCAACACGTGTGTGGTATGAAGGTACATGGACTTCAACTGCTAACCACGTCTAACTGGAATGAGATGGGGAGATGGGGACATGAATGCAACACGTGTGTGGTATGAAGGTACATGGACTTCAACTGCTAACCACGTCTAACTGGAATGAGATGGGGAGATGGGGACATGAATGCAACACGTGTGTGGTATGAAGGTACATGGACTTCAACTGCTAACCACGTCTAACTGGAATGAGATGGGGAGATGGGGAGATGGGGACATGAATGCAACACGTGTGTGGTATGAAGGTACATGGACTTCAACTGCTAACCACGCCTAACTGGAATGAGATGGGGAGATGGGAAGATGGGGACATGAATGTAACACGTGTGTGGTATGAAGGTACATGGACTTCAACTGCTAACCACGTCTAACTGGAATGAGATGGGGAGATGGGGAGATGGGGACATGGGGACATGGGGACATGGGGACATGGGGACATGGGGAGATGGGGAGATGGGGAGATGGGGAGATGAATGCAACACGTGTGTGGTATGAAGGTACATGGACTTCAACTGCTAACCACATCTAACTGGAATGAGATGGGGACATGGGGACATTGGGACATGAATGCAACACTTGTGTGGTATGAAGGTACATGGACTTCAACTGCTAACCACGTCTAACTGGAATGAGATGGGGACATGGGGACATGAATGCAACACGTGTGTGGTATGAAGGTACATGGACTTCAACTGCTAACCACGTCTAACTGGAATGAGATGGGGACATGGGGACATGAATGCAACACATGTGTGGTATGAAGGTACATGGACTTCAACTGCTAACCACTTCTAACTGGAATGAGATGGGGACATGGGGACATGAATGCAACACGTGTGTGGTATGAAGGTAAATGGACTTCAACTGCTAACCACGTCTAACTGGAATGAGATGGGGACATGGGGACATGGGGACATGAATGCAACACATGTGTGGTATGAAGGTACATGGACTTCAACTGCTAACCACGTCTAACTGGAATGAGATGGGGACATGGGGACATTGGGACATGAATGCAACACTTGTGTGGTATGAAGGTACATGGACTTCAACTGCTAACCACGTCTAACTGGAATGAGATGGGGACATGGGGACATGAATGCAACACGTGTGTGGTATGAAGGTACATGGACTTCAACTGCTAACCACGTCTAACTGGAATGAGATGGGGAGATGGGGAGATGGGGACATGAATGCAACACGTGTGTGGTATGAAGGTACATGGACTTCCACTGCTAACCACGTCTAACTGGAATGAGATGGGGAGATGGGGAGATGAATGCAAGACGTGTGTGGTATGAAGGTACATGGACTTAAACTGATAACCACGTCTAACTGGAATGAGATGGGGACATGGGGAGATGGGGACATGAATGCAACACGTGTGTGGTATGAAGGTACATGGACTTCAACTGCCAACCACTTCTAACTGGAATGAGATGGGGAGATGGGGACATGAATGCAACACGTGTGTGGTATGAAGGTACATGGACTTCCACTGCTAACCACGTCTAACTGGAATGAGATGGGGAGATGGGGAGATGAATGCAACACGTGTGTGGTATGAAGGTACATGGACTTAAACTGATAACCACGTCTAACTGGAATGAGATGGGGACATGGGGAGATGGGGACATGAATGCAACACTTGTGTGGTATGAAGGTACATGGACTTCAACGGACAACCACTTCTAACTGGAATGAGATGGGGAGATGGGGACATGAATGCAACACGTGTGTGGTATGAAGGTACATGGACTTCAACTGCTAACCACTTCTAACTGGAATGAAATGGGGAGATGGGGACATGAATGCAACACGTGTGTGGTATGAAGGTACATGGACTTCAACTGCTAACCACTTCTAAATGGAATGAGATGGGGACATGAATGCAACACTTGTGTGGTATGAAGGCACATGGACTTCAACTGCTAACCACGTCTAACTGGAATGAGATGGGGACATGAGGACATGGGGACATGAATGCAACACGTGTGTGGTATGAAGGTACATGGACTTCAACTGCTAACCACTTCTAACTGGGGGGAGATGGGGAGATGGGGAGATGGGGACATGGGGACATGGGGACATGAATGCAGCACATGTGTGGTATGAAGGTACATGGACTTCAACTGCTAACCACTTCTAACTGGAATGAGATGGGGACATGAATGCAACACATGTGTGGTATGAAGGTAAATGGACTTCAACTGCTAACCACGTCTAACTGGAATGAGATGGGGACATGGGGACATGAATGCAACATGTGAGTGGTATGAAGGTACATGGACTTCAACTGCTAACCACGTCTAACTGGAATGAGATGGGGAGATGGGGAGATGGGGACATGAATGCAACACGTGTGTGGTATGAAGGTACATGGACTTCAACTGCTAAACACTTCTAACTGGGGGGAGATGGGGAGATGGGGACATGGGGACATGAATGCAACACGTGTGTGGTATGAATGTACATGGACTTCAACTGCTAACCACTTCTAACTGGAATGAGATGGGGACATGAATGCAACACGTGTGTGGAATGAAGGTACATAGACATGGTTAGCAGTTGAAGTCCATGTAACTTCATACCACACACGTATTGCATTCATGTCCCCATGTCCCCATGTCCCCATCTCATTCCAGTTAGACGTGGTTAGCAGTTGAAGTCCAACTGGAATGAGATGGGTAGATGGGGAGATGAATGCAACACGTGTGTGGTATGAAGGTACATGGACTTCAACTGCTAACCACGTCTAACTGGAATGAGATGGGGACATGGGGAGATGGGGAGATGGGGACATGGGGACATGGGGACATGGGGACATGAATGCAACACATGTGTGGTATGAAGGTACATGGACTTCAACTGCTAACCACTTCTAACTGGAATGAGATGGGGACATGGGGACATGAATGCAACACATGTGTGGTATGAAGGTACATGGACTTCAACTGCTAACCACGTCTAACTGGAATGAGATGGGGACATGGGGACATGAATGCAACACATGTGTGGTATGAAGGTACATGGACTTCAACTGCTAACCACGTCTAACTGGAATGAGATGGGGACATGGGGACATTGCGACATGAATGCAACACTTGTGTGGTATGAAGGTACATGGACTTCAACTGCTAACCACGTCTAACTGGAATGAGATGGGGACATGGGGACATGGGGACATGAATGCAACACGTGTGTGGTATGAAGGTACATGGACTTCAACTGCTAACCACGTCTAACTGGAATGAGATGGGGAGATGGGGAGATGAATGCAACACGTGTGTGGTATGAAGGTACATGGACTTAAACTGATAACCACGTCTAACTGGAATGAGATGGGGACATGGGGATATGGGGACATGAATGCAACACGTGTGTGGTATGAAGGTACATGGACTTCAACTGCCAACCACTTCTAACTGGAATGAGATGGGGAGATGGGGACATGAATGCAACACGTGTGTGGTATTAAGGTACATGGACTTCAACTGCTAACCACTTCTAACTGGAATGAGATGGGGACATGGGGACATGAATGCAACACGTGTGTGGTATGAAGGTACATGGACTTCAACTGCTAACCACGTCTAACTGGAATGAGATGTGGACATGGGGACATGGGGACATGAATGCAACACGTGTGTGGTATGAAGGTACATGGACTTCAACTGCTAACCACGTCTAAATGGAATGAGATGGGGACATGGGGACATGAATGCAACACGTGTGTGGTTTGAAGGTACATGGACTTCAACTGCTAACCACGTCTAACTGGAATGAGATGGGGAGATGGGGACATGAATGCAACACGTGTGTGGTATGAAGGTACATGGACTTCAACTGCTAACCACGTCTAACTGGAATGAGATGGGGACATGGGGACATGAATGCAACACGTGTGTGGTATGAAGGTACATGGACTTCAACTGCTAACCACATCTAACTGGAATGAGATGGGGACATGGGGACATGGGGACATGAATGCAACACGTGTGTGGTATGAAGGTACATGGACTTAAACTGCTAACCACGTCTAACTGGAATGAGATGGGGAGATGGGGACATGGGGACATGGGGACATGGGGAGATGGGGACATGAATGCAACACGTGTGTGGTATGAAGGTACATGGACTTCAACTGCTAACCACGTCTAACTGGAATGAGATGAGATGGGTAGATGGGGAGATGGGGACATGAATGCAACACGTGTGTGGTATGAAGGTACATGGACTTCAACTGCTAACCACGTCTAACTGGAATGAGATGTGGACATGGGGTCATGGGGAGATGGGGACATGAATGCAACAAGGGTGTGGTATGAAGGTACATGGACTTCAACTGCTAACCACGTCTAACTGGAATGAGATGGGGACATGGGGACATGGGGACATGGGGACATGAATGCAACACGTGTGTGGTATGAAGGTACATGGACTTCATCTGCTAACCACTTCTAACTGGGGGGAGATGGGGAGATGGGGACATGGGGACATGAATGCAACACGTGTGTGGTATGAAGGTACATGGACTTCAACTGCTAACCACTTCTAGCTGGAATGAGATGGGGACATGGGGACATGAATGCAACACGTGTGTGGTATGAAGGTACATGGACTTCAACTGCTAACCACTTCTAACTGGAATGAGATGGGGACATGGGGACATGAATGCAACACGTGTGTGGTATGAAGGTACATGGACTTCAACTGCGAACCACGTCTAACTGGAATGAGATGGGGACATGGGGACATTGGGGAGATGGATGCAACACATGTGTGGTATGAAGGTACATGGACTTCAACTGCTAACCACGTCTAACTGGAATGAGATGGGGACATGGGGACATGAATGCAACACGTGTGTGGTATGAAGGTACATGGACTTCAACTGCTAACCACGTCTAACTGGAATGAGATGGGGACATGGGGACATGGGGACATGAATGCAACACGTGTGTGGTATGAAGGTACATGGACTTCAACTGCTAACCACGTCTAACTGGAATGAGATGGGGACATGGGGACATGGGGAGATGGGGACATGAATGCAACACGTGTGTGGTATGAAGGTACATGGACTTCAACTGCTAACCACGTCTAACTGGAATGACATGGGGACATGGGGACATGAATGCAACACGTGTGTGGTATGAAGGTACATGGACTTCAACTGCTAACCACGTCTAACTGGAATGAGATGGGGACATGGGGACATGAATGCAACACGTGTGGCATGAAGGTACATGGACTTCAACTGCTAACCACGTCTAACTGGAATGAGATGGGGACATGGGGACATGGGGACATGAATGCAACACGTGTGTGGTATGAAGGTACATGGACTTCCACTGCTAACCACGTCTAACTGGAATGAGATGGGGACATGGGGACATGGGGACATGAATGCAACACGTTTGTGGTATGAAGGTACATGGACTTCAACTGCTAACCACGTCTAACTGGAATGAGATGGGGACATGGGGACATGGGGACATGAATGCAACACGTGTGTGGTTTGAAGGTACATGGACTTCAACTGCTAACCACGTCTAACTGGAATGAGATTGGGAGATGGGGAGATGGGGACATGAATGCAACACGTGTGTGGTATGAAGGTACATGGACTTCAACTGCTAACCACGTCTAACTGGAATGAGATGGGGACATGGGGACATGAATGCAACACGTGTGTGGTATGAAGGTACATGGACTTCAACTGCTAACCACGTCTAACTGGAATGAGATGGGGACATGGGGACATGGGGACATGAATGCAACACGTGTGTGGTATGAAGGTACATGGACTTCAACTGCTAACCACGTCTAACTGGAATGAGATGGGGACATGGGGAGATGGGGAGATGGGGACATGAATGCAACACGTGTGTGGTATGAAGGTACATGGACTTCAACTGCTAACCACGTCTAACTGGAATGAGATGGGGAGATGGGGACAGGGGGACATGGGGAGATGGGGACAAGGGGACATGGGGACATGGGGAGATGGGGAGATGGGGAGATGGGGACATGAATGCAACACGTGTGTGGTATGAAGGTACATGGACTTCAACTGCTAACCACGTCTAACTGGAATGACATGGGGAGATGGGGAGATGGGGAGATGGGGAGATGGGGAGATGGGGACATGGGGACATGGGGACATGGGGACATGGGATCATGAATGCAACACGTGTGTGGTATGAAGGTACATGGACTTCAACTGCTAACCACGTCTAACTGGAATGAGATTGGGAGATGGGGAGATGGGGACATGAATGCAACACGTGTGTGGTATGAAGGTACATGGACTTCAACTGCTAACCACGTCTAGCTGGAATGAGATGGGGAGATGGGGACATGGGGAGATGGGGACATGAATGCAACACGTGTGTGGTATGAAGGTACATGGACTTCAACTGCTAACCACTTCTAACTGTAATGAGATGGGGAGATGGGGACATGAATGCAACACGTGTGTGGTATGAAGGTACATGGACTTCAACTGCTAACCACGTCTAACTGTAATGAGATTGGGAGATGGGGACATGAATGCAACACGTGTGTGGAATGAAGGTACATGGACTTCAACTGCTAACCACGTCTAACTGGAATGAGATGGGGACATGGGGACATGGGGACATGGGGACATGGGGACATGAATGCAACACATGTGTGGTATGAAGGTACATGGACTTCAACTGCTAACCACGTCTAACTGTAATGAGATGGGGAGATGGGGACATGAATGCAACACGTGTGTGGTATGAAGGTACATGGACTTCAACTGCTAACCACGTCTAACTGGAATGAGATGGGGACATGGGGACATGGGGACATGGGGACATGGGGACATGAATGCAACACGTGTGTGGTTTGAAGGTACATGGACTTCAACTGCTAACCACGTCTAACTGGAATGAGATGGGGAGATGGGGACATGAATGCAACACGTGTGTGGTATGAAGGTACATGGACTTCAACTGCTAACCACGTCTAACTGGAATGAGATGGGGACATGGGGACATGAATGCAACACGTGTGTGGTATGAAGGTACATGGACTTCAACTGCTAACCACATCTAACTGGAATGAGATGGGGAGATGGGGACATGGGGACATGGGGAGATGGGGACATGAATGCAACACGTGTGTGGTATGAAGGTACATGGACTTCAACTGCTAACCACGTCTAACTGGAATGAGATGAGATGGGTAGATGGGGAGATGGGGACATGAATGCAACACGTGTGTGGTATGAAGGTACATGGACTTCAACTGCTAACCACGTCTAACTGGAATGAGATGGGGACATGGGGACATGGGGACATGGGGACATGAATGCAACACGTGTGTGGTATGAAGTTACATGGACTTCAACTGCTAACCACTTCTAGCTGGAATGAGATGGGGACATGGGGACATGAATGCAACACGTGTGTGGTATGAAGGTACATGGACTTCAACTGCTAACCACTTCTAACTGGAATGAGATGGGGACATGGGGACATGAATGCAACACGTGTGTGGTATGAAGGTACATGAACTTCAACTGCGAACCACGTCTAACTGGAATGAGATGGGGACATGGGGACATTGGGGAGATGGATGCAACACATGTGTGGTATGAAGGTACATGGACTTCAACTGCTAACCACGTCTAACTGGAATGAGATGGGGACATGGGGACATGAATGCAACACGTGTGTGGTATGAAGGTACATGGACATCAACTGCTAACCACGTCTAACTGGAATGAGATGGGGACATGGGGACATGAATGCAACACGTGTGTGGTATGAAGGTACATGGACTTCAACTGCTAACCACGTCTAACTGGAATGAGATGGGGACATGGGGACATGGGGAGATGGGGACATGAATGCAACACGTGTGTGGTATGAAGGTACATGGACTTCAACTGCTAACCACGTCTAACTGGAATGACATAGGGACATGGGGACATGAATGCAACACGTGTGTGGTATGAAGGTACATGGACTTCAACTGCTAACCACGTCTAACTGGAATGAGATGGGGACATGGGGACATGAATGCAACACATGTGTGGCATGAAGGTACATGGACTTCAACTGCTAACCACGTCTAACTGGAATGAGATGGGGACATGGGGACATGGGGACATGAATGCAACACGTGTGTGGTATGAAGGTACATGGACTTCCACTGCTAACCACGTCTAACTGGAATGAGATGGGAACATGGGGACATGGGGACATGAATGCAACACGTTTGTGGTATGAAGGTACATGGACTTCAACTGCTAACCACGTCTAACTGGAATGAGATGGGGACATGGGGACATGGGGACATGAATGCAACACATGTGTGGTTTGAAGGTACATGGACTTCAACTGCTAACCACGTCTAACTGGAATGAGATGGGGACATGAATGCAACATGTGTGGGGTATGAAGGTACATGGACTTCAACTGCTAACCACGTCTAACTGGAATGAGATGGGGACATGGGGACATGGGGACATGAATGCAACACGTGTGTGGTATGAAGGTACATGGACTTCAACGGCTAACCACGTCTAACTGGAATGAGATGGGGACATGGGGACATGGGGACATGGGGAGATGGGGAGATGAATGCAACACGTGTGTGGTATGAAGGTACATGGACTTCAACTGCTAACCACGTCTAACTGGAATGAGATGGGGAGATGGGGAGATGGGGACATGAATGCAACACGTGTGTGGTATGAAGGTACATGGACTTCAACTGCTAACCACGTCTAACTGGAATGAGATGGGGAGATGGGGACATGAATGCAACACATGTGTGGTATGAAGGTACATGGACTTCAACTGCTAACCACTTCTAACTGGAATGAGATGGGGACATGGGGACATGAATGCAACACGTGTGTGGTATGAAGGTACATGGACTTCAACTGCTAACCACTTCTAACTGGAATAAGATGGGGACATGGGGACATGAATGCAACATGTGTGTGGTATGAAGGTACATGGACTTCAACTGCTAACCACGTCTAACTGGAATGAGATGGGGACATGGGGACATGGGGACATGGGGACATGAATGCAACACGTGTGTGGTATGAAGGTACATGGACTTCAACTGCTAACCACTTCTAACTGGGGGGAGATGGGGAGATGGGGAGATGAATGCAACACGTGTGTGGTATGAAGGTACATGGACTTCAACTGCTAACCACGTCTAACTGGAATGAGATGGGGAGATGGGGAGATGAATGCAACACGTGTGTGGTATGAAGGTACATGGACTTCAACTGCTAACCACGTCTAACTGGAATGAGATGGGGAGATGGGGACATGGGGAGATGGGGACATGAATGCAACACGTGTGTGGTATGAAGGTACATGGACTTCAACGGCTGACCACGTCTAACTGGAATGAGATGGGGAGATGGGGACATGAATGCAACACGTGTGTGGTATGAAGGTACATGGACTTCAACTGCTAACCACGTCTAACTGGAATGAGATGGGGAGATGGGGACATGGGGAGATGGGGACATGGGGAGATGGGGACATGGGGAGATGGGGACATGAATGCAACTCGTGTGTGGTATTAAGGTACATGGACTTCAACTGCTAACCACGTCTAACTGGAATGAGATGGGGAGATGGGGACATGGGGAGATGGGGACATGGGGACATGAATGCAACACGTGTGTGGTATGAAGGTACATGGACTTCAACTGCTAACCACGTCTAACTGGAATGAGATGGGGACATGGGGACATTGCGACATGAATGCAACACTTGTGTGGTATGAAGGTACATGGACTTCAACTGCTAACCACGTCTAACTGGAATGAGATGGGGAGATGGGGAAATGGGGAGATGGGGATATGGGGAGATGGGGAGATGGGGACATGAATGCAACACGTGTGTGGTATGAAGGTACATGGACTTCAACTGCTAACCACGTCTAACTGGAATGAGATGGGGAGATGGGGACATGGGGAGATGGGGAGATGGGGACATGAATGCAACACGTGTGTGGTATGAAGGTACATGGACTTCAACTGCTAACCACGTCTAACTGGAATGAGATGGGGAGATGGGGACATGGAGACATGGGGAGATGGGGACATGAATGCAACACGTGTGTGGTATGAAGGTACATGGACTTCAACTGCTAACCACGTCTAACTGGAATGAGATGGGGACATGGGGAGATGGGGAGATGGGGACATGAATGCAACACGTGTGTGGTATGAAGGTACATGGACTTCAACTGCTAACCACGTCTAACTGGAATGGGATGGGGAATTGGGGAGATGGGGACATGAATGCAACACGTGTGTGGTATGAAGGTACATGGACTTCAACTGCTAACCACGTCTAACTGGAATGAGATGGGGACATGGGGAGATGGGGACATGAATGCAACACGTGTGTGGTATGAAGGTACATGGACTTCAACTGCTAACCACGTCTAACTGGAATGAGAGGGGGAGAGGGGGAGATGGGGACATGAATGCAACACGTGTGTGGTATGAAGGTACATGGACTTCAACTGCTAACCACGTCTAACTGGAATGAGATGGGGAGATGGGGAGATTGGGAGATGGGGACATGAATGCAACACGTGTGTGGTATGAAGGTACAAGGACTTCAACTGCTAACCATGTCTAACTGGAATGAGTTGGGGACATGGGGAGATGGGGACATGAATGCAACACGTGTGTGGTATGAAGGTACATGGACTTCAACTGCTAACCACGTCTAACTGGAATGAGATGGGGAGATGGGGAGATGGGGAGATGGGGAGATGAATGCAACACGTGTGTGGTATGAAGGTACATGGACTTCAACTGCTAACCACGTCTAAGTGGAATGAGATGGGGAGATGGAGAAATTGGGAGATGGGGACATGAATGCAACACGTGTGTGGTATGAAGGTACAAGGACTTCAACTGCTAACCATGTCTAACTGGAATGAGTTGGGGACATGGGGACATGGGGAGATGGGGACATGAATGCAACACGTGTGTGGTATGAAGGTACATGGACTTCAACTGCTAACCACGTCTAACTGGAATGAGATGGGGCGATATGGAGATGGGGAGATGGGGACATGAATGCAACACGTGTGTGGTATGAAGGTACATGGACTTCAACTGCTAACCACGTCTAACTGGAATGAGATGGTGAGATGGGGAGATGGGGACATGAATGCAACACGTGTGTGGTATGAAGGTACATGGACTTCAACTGCTAACCACGTCTAACTGGAATGAGATGGGGAAATGGGGAGATGGGGAGATGGGGACATGAATGCAACACATGTGTGGTATGAAGGTACATGGACTTCAACTGCTAACCACGTCTAACTGGAATGAGATGGGGAGATGGGGACATGAATGCAACACGTGTGTGGTATGAAGGTACATGGACTTCAACTGCTAACCACGCCTAACTGGAATGAGATGGGGAGATGGGGACATGGGGACATGGGGACATGGGGACATGGGGACATGAATGCAACACGTGTGTGGTATTAAGGTACATGGACTTCAACTGCTAACCACGTCTAACTGGAATGACATGGGGACATGGGGACATGAATGCAACACGTGTGTGGTATGAAGGTACATGGACTTCAACTGCTAACCACGTCTAACTGGAATGAGATTGGGACATGGGGACATGGGGACATGGGGAGATGTGGATATGAATGCAACACGTGTGTGGTATGAAGGTACATGGACTTCAACTGCTAACCACGTCTAACTGGAATGAGATGTGGAGATGGGGAGATGGGGAGATGAATGCAACACGTGTGTGGTATGAAGGTACATGGACTTCAACTGCTAACCACGTCTAACTGAAATGAGATGGGGAGATGGGGAGATGGGGACATGAATGCAACACGTGTGTGATATGAAGGTACAAGGACTTCAACTGCTAACCACGTCTAACTGAAATGAGATGGGGAGATGGGGAGATGAATGCAACACATGTGTGGTATGAAGGTACATGGACTTCAACTGCTAACCACGTCTAACTGGAATGAGATGGGGAGATGGGGAGATGGGGACATGAATGCAACACGTGTGTGATATGAAGGTACAAGGACTTCAACTGCTAACCACGTCTAACTGAAATGAGATGGGGAGATGGGGAGATGGGGACATGAATGCAACACGTGTGTGGTATGAAGGTACATGGACTTCAGCTGCTAACCACGTCTAACTGGAATGAGATGGGGTGATGGGGAGATGGGGAGATGGGGACATGAATGCAACACGTGTGTGGTATGAAGGTACATGGACTTCAACTGCTAACCAAGTCTAACTGGAATGAGATGGGGAGATGGGGATATGAATGCAACATGTGTGTGGTATGAAGGTACATGGACTTCAACTGCTAACCACGTCTAACTGGAATGAGATGGGCACATGGGGAGATGGGGACATGAATGCAACACGTGTGTGGTATGAAGGTACATGGACTTCAACTGCTAACCACGCCTAACTGGAATGAGATGGGGAGATGGGGACATGGGGACATGGGGACATGGGGACATGGGGACATGGGGACATGGGGACATGAATGCAACACGTGTGTGGTATTAAGGTACATGGACTTCAACTGCTAACCACGTCTAACTGGAATGAGATGGGGACATGGGGAGATGGGGACATGAATGCAACACGTGTGTGGTATGAAGGTTCATGGACTTCAACTGCTAACCACGTCTAACTGGAATGAGATGGGGAGATGGGGAGATGGGGACATGAATGCAACATGTGTGTGATATGAAGGTACAAGGACTTCAACTGCTAACCACGTCTAACTGAAATGAGATGGGGAGATGGGGAGATGGGGACATGAATGCAACACGTGTGTGGTATGAAGGTACATGGACTTCAACTGCTAACCACGCCTAACTGGAATGAGATGGGGAGAAGGGGACATGGGGACATGGGGAGATGGGGACATGGGGACATGGGGCGATGTGGACATGAATGCAACACGTGTGTGGTATTAAGGTACATGGACTTCAACTGCTAACCACGTCTAACTGAAATGAGATGGGGAGATGGGGAGATGGGGACATGAATGCAACACGTGTGTGATATGAAGGTACAAGGACTTCAACTGCTAACCACGTCTAACTGAAATGAGATGGGGAGATGGGGAGATGAATGCAACACGTGTGGTATGAAGGTACATGGACTTCAACTGCTAACCACGTCTAACTGGAATGAGATGGGGAGATGGGGAGATGGGGACATGAATGCAACACGTGTGTGATATGAAGGTACAAGGACTTCAACTGCTAACCACGTCTAACTGAAATGAGATGGGGAGATGGGGACATGAATGCAACACGTGTGTGGTATGAAGGTACATGGACTTCAACTGCTAACCACGCCTAACTGGAATGAGATGGGGAGATGGGGACATGGGGAGATGGGGACATGGGGCGATGGGGACATGAATGCAACACGTGTGTTTTATTAGGGTACATGGACTTCAACTGCTAACCACGTCTAACTGGAATGACATGGGGACATGGGGACATGAATGCAACACGTGTGTGGTATGAAGGTACATGGACTTCAACTGCTAACCATGTCTAACTGGAATGAGAGGGGGAGATGGGGACATGAATGCAACACGTGTGTGGTATGAAGGTACATGGACTTCAACTGCTAACCACGTCTAACTGGAATGAGATGGGGAGATGGGGAGATTGGGAGATGGGGACATGAATGCAACACGTGTGTGGTATGAAGGTACAAGGACTTCAACTGCTAACCATGTCTAACTGGAATGAGATGGGGACATGGGGACATGGGAGATGGGGACATGAATGAAACACGTGTGTGGTATGAAGGTACATGGACTTCAACTGCTAACCACGTCTAACTGGAATGAGATGGGGAGATATGGAGATGGGGAGATGGGGACATGAATGCAACACGTGTGTGGTATGAAGGTACATGGACTTCAACTGCTAACCACGTCTAACTGGAATGAGATGGGGAGATGGGGACATGAATGCAACACGTGTGTGGTATGAAGGTACATGGACTTCAACTGCTAACCACGTCTAACTGGAATGAGATGGGGAGATTGGGAGATGGGGACATGAATGCAACACATGTGTGGTATGAAGGTACATGGACTTCAACTGCTAACCACGTCTAACTGGAATGAGATGGGGAGATGGGGACATGAATGCAACACGTGTGTGGTATGAAGGTACATGGACTTCAACTGCTAACCACGTCTAACTGGAATGAGATGGGGAGATGGGGACATGAATGCAACACGTGTGTGGTATGAAGGTACATGGACTTCAACTGCTAACCACGTCTAACTGGAATGAGATGGGGAGATGGGGACATGAATGCAACACGTGTGTGGTATGAAGGTACATGGACTTCAACTGCTAACCACGTCTAACTGGAATGAGATGGGGAGATGGGGAGATGGGGACATGAATGCAACACGTGTGTGGTATGAAGGTACATGGACTTCAACTGCTAACCACGCCTAACTGGAATGAGATGGGGAGATGGGAAGATGGGGACATGAATGCAACACGTGTGTGGTATGAAGGTACATGGACTTCAACTGCTAACCACGTCTAACTGGAATGAGATGGGGAGATGGGGAGATGGGGAGATGGGGACATGGGGACATGGGGACATGGGGAGATGGGGAGATGGGGAGATGAATGCAACACGTGTGTGTTATGAAGGTACATGGACTTCAACTGCTAACCACATCTAACTGGAATGAGATGGGGAGTTGGGGAGATGGGGAGATGGATGCAACACGTGTGTGGTATGAAGGTACATGGACTTCAACTGCTAACCACGTCTAACTGGAATGAGATGGGGAGATGGGGAGATGGGGACATGAATGCAACACGTGTGTGGTATGAAGGTACATGGACTTCAACTGCTAACCACGTCTAACTGGAATGAGATGGGGAGATGGGGACATGAATGCAACACGTGTGTGGTATGAAGGTACATGGACTTCAACTGCTAACCACGTCTAACTGGAATGAGATGGGGAGATGGGAGATGAATGCAACACGTGTGTGGTATGAAGGTACATGGACTTCAACTGCTAACCACGTCTAACTGGAATGAGATGGGGAGATGGGGACATGAATGCAACACATGTGTGGTATGAAGGTACATGGACTTCAACTGCTAACCACGTCTAACTGGAATGAGATGGGGAGATGGGGACATGAATGCAACACGTGTGTGGTATGAAGGTACATGGACTTCAACTGCTAACCACATCTAACTGGAATGAGATGGGGAGATGGGGACATGAATGCAACACGTGTGTGGTATGAAGGTACATGGACTTCGACTGCTAACCACGTTTAACTGGAATGAGATGGGGAGATGGGGACATGAATGCAACACGTGTGTGGTATGAAGGTACAAGGACTTCAACTGCTAACCACGTCTAACTGGAATGAGATGGGGAGATGGGGACATGAATGCAACACGTGTGTGGTATGAAGGTACATGGACTTCAACTGCTAACCACGTCTATCTGGAATGAGATGGGGAAATGGGGAGATGGGGAGATGGGGACATTAATGCAACACATGTGTGGTATGAAGGTACATGGACTTCAACTGCTAACCACGTCTAACTGGAATGAGATGGGGAGATGGGGACATGAATGCAACACGTGTGTGGTATGAAGGTACATGGACTTCAACTGCTAACCACGCCTAACTGGAATGAGATGGGGAGATGGGGAGATGGGGACATGAATGCAACACGTGTGTGGTATGAAGGTACATGGACTTCAACTGCTAACCACGTCTAACTGGAATGAGATGGGGAGATGGGGACATGAATGCAACACGTGTGTGGTATGAAGGTACATGGACTTCAACTGCTAACCACGTCTAACTGGAATGAGATGGGGAGATGGGGACATGAATGCAACACGTGTGTGGTATGAAGGTACATGGACTTCAACTGCTAACCACGTCTAACTGTAATGAGATGGGGAGATGGGGAGATGGGGACATGAATGCAACACGTGTGTGGTATGAAGGTACATGGACTTCAACTGCTAACCACGTCTAACTGGAATGAGATGGGGATATGGGGAGATGGGGACATGAATGCAACACGTGTGTGGTATGAAGGTACATGGACTTCAACTGCTAACCACGTCTAACTGGAATGAGATGGGGAGATGGGGAGATGGGGAGATGGGGAGATGGGGACATGAATGCAACACGTGTGTGGTATGAAGGTACATGGACTTCAACTGCTAACCACGTCTAACTGGAATGAGATGTGGAGATGCGGACATGAATGCAACACGTGTGTGGTATGAAGGTACATGGACTTCAACTGCTAACCACGTCTAACTGGAATGAGATGGGGAGATGGGGAGATGGGGACATGAATGCAACACGTGTGTGGTATGAAGGTACATGGACTTCAACTGCTAACCACGTCTAACTGGAATGAGATGGGGAGATGGGGAAATGAATGCAACACATGTGGTTTGAAGGTAGATTGACTAACCAAGTCTAACTGGAATGAGATGGGGATATGGGGAGATGGGAACATGAATGCAACACGTGTGTGGTATGCAGGTACATGGACTTCAACTGCTAACCACGTCTAACTGGAATGAGATGGGGAGATGGGGACATGAATGCAACACGTGTGTGGTATGAAGGTACATGGACTTCAACTGCTAACCACGTCTAACTGGAATGAGATGGGGAGATGGGGACATGAATGCAACACGTGTGTGGTATGAAGGTACATGGACTTCAACTGCTAACCAGGTCTAACTGGAATGAGATGGGGAGATGGGGAGATGATGACATGAATGCAACACGTGTGTGGTATGAAGGTACATGGACTTCAACTGCTAACCACGTCTAACTGGAATGAGATGGGGAGATGGGGAGATGGGAAGATGGGGACATGAATGCAACACGTGTGTGGTATGAAGGTACATGGACTTCAACTGCTAACCACGTCTAACTGGAATGAGATGGGGAGATGGGGACATGAATGCAACAAGTGTGTGGTATGAAGGTACATAGACTTCAACTGCTAACCACATCTAAATGGAATGAGATGGGGAGATGGGGACATGAATGCAACACGTGTGTGGTATGAATGTACATGGACTTCAACTGCTAACCACGTCTAACTGGAATGAGATGGGGAGATGGGGAGATGAATGCAACACGTTTGTGGTATGAAGGTACATGGACTTCAACTGCTAACCACGTCTAACTGGAATGAGATGGGGAGATGGGGAGATGGGGAAATGAATGCAACACGTGTGTGGTATGAAGGTACAAGGACTTCAACTGCTAACCACGTCTAACTGGAATGAGATGGGGAGATGGGGACATGAATGCAACACGTGTGTGGTATGAAGGTACATGGACTTCAACTGCTAACCACGTCTAACTGGAATGAGATGGGGAGATGGGGACATGGGGACATGGGGAGATGGGGACATGGGGACATGGGGAGATGGGGAGATGGGGACATGAATGCAACACGTGTGTGGTATGAAGGTACATGGACTTCAACTGCTAACCACGTCTAACTGGAATGAGATGGGGAGATGGGGACATGAATGCAACACGTGTGTGGTATGAAGGTACATGGACTTCAACTGCTAACCACGTCTAACTGGAATGAGATGGGGAGATGGGGCGATGGGGACATGAATGCAACACGTGTGTGGTATGAAGGTACATGGACTTCAACTGCTAACCACGTCTAACTGGAATGAGATGGGGAGATGGGGACATGAATGCAACACGTGTGTGGTATGAAGGTACATGGACTTCAACTGCTAACCACGTCTAACTGGAATGAGATGGGGAGATGGGGAGATGGGGACATGAATGCAACACGTGTGTGGTATGAAGGTACATGGACTTCAACTGCTAACCACGTCTAACTGGAATGAGATGGGGAGATGGGGAGATGAATGCAACACGTGTGTGGTATGAAGGTACATGGACTTCAACTGCTAACCACGTCTAACTGGAATAAATTGGGGAGATGGGGACATGAATGCAACACGTGTGTGGTATGAAGGTACATGGACTTCAACTGCTAACCACTTCTAACTGGAATGAGATGGGGAGATGGGGACATTAATGCAACACGTGTGTGGTATGAAGGTACATGGCCTTCAACTGCTAACCACGTCTAACTGGAATGAGATGGGGAGATGGGGAGATGGGAGATGGGGACATGAATGCAACACGTGTGTGGTATGAAGGTACATGGACTTCAACTGCTAACCACGTCTAACTGGAATGAGATGGGGAGATGGGGAGATGGGGAGATGGGGAGATGGGGAGATGAATGCAACACGTGTGTGGTATGAAGGTACATGGACTTCAACTGCTAACCATGTCTAACTGGAATGAGATGGGGACATGGGGACATGAATGCAACACGTGTTTGGTATGAAGGTACATGGACTTCAACTGCTAACCACGTCTAACTGGAATGAGATGGGGACATGGGGAGATGGGGAGATTGGGAGATGGGGACATGAATGCAACACGTGTGTGGTATGAAGGTACATGGACTTCAACTGCTAACCACGTCTACCTGGAATGAGATGGGGACATGGGGAGATTGGGAGATGGGGACATGAATGCAACACGTGTGTGGTATGAAGGTACATGGACTTCAACTGCTAACCACGTCTAACTGGAATGAGATGGGGACATGGGGACATGGGGAGATGGGGTGATGGGGACATGAATGCAACACGTGTGTGGTATGAAGGTACATGGACTTCAACTGCTAACCACGTCTAACTGGAATGAGATGGGGAGATGGGGACATGAATGCAACACGTGTGTGGTATGAAGGTACATGGACTTCAACTGCTAACCACGTCTAACTGGAATGAGATGGGGACATGGGGAGATGGGGACACGAATGCAACACGTGTGTGGTATGAAGGTACATGGACTTCAACTGCTAACCACGTCTAACTGGAATGAGATGGGGAGATGGGGACATGGGGACATGGGGAGATGGGGACACGAATGCAACACGTGTGTGGTATGAAGGTACATGGACTTCAACTGCTAACCACGTCTAACTGGAATGAGATGGGGAGATGGGGACATTGGGACATGGGGACATGGGGACATGAATGCAACACGTGTGGTATGAAGGTACACGGACTTCAACTGCTAACAACGTCTAACTAGAATGAGATGGGGACATGGGGAGATGGGGACATGAATGCAACACGTGTGTGGTCTGAAGGTACATGGACTTCAACTGCTAACCACGTCTAACTGGAATGAGATGGGGAGATGGGGACATGGGGACATGAATGCAACACGTGTGTGGTATGAAGGTACATGGACTTCAACTGCTAACCACGTCTAACTGGAATGAGATGGGGACATGGGGAGATGGGGAGATGGGGACATGAATGCAACACGTGTGTGGTATGAAGGTACATGGACTTCAACTGCTAACCACGTCTAACTGGAATGAGATGGGGAGATGGGGACATGGGGAGATGGGGTGATGGGGACATGAATGCAACACGTGTGTGGTATGAAGGTACATGGACTTCAACTGCTAACTACGTCTAACTGGAATGAGATGGGGAGATGGGGACATGAATGCAACACGTGTGTGGTATGAAGGTACATGGACTTCAACTGCTAACCACGTCTAACTGGAATGAGATGGGGAGATGGGGACATGGGGAGATGGGGAGATGAATGCAACACGTGTGTGGTATGAAGGTACATGGACTTCAACTGCTAACCACGTCTAACTGGAAAGAGATGGGGTGATGGGGAGATGGGGACATGAATGCAACACGTGTGTGGTATGAAGGTACATGGACTTTAACTGCTAACCACGTCTAACTGGAATGAGATGGGGAGATGGGGACATGGGGAGATGGGGACATGAATGCAACACGTGTGTGGTATGAAGGTACATGGACTTCAACTGCTAACCACGTCTAACTGGAATGAGATGGGGACATGAATGCAACACGTGTGTGGTATGAATGTACATTGACTTCAACTGCTAACCACGTCTAACTGGAATGAGATGGGGAGATGGGGAGGTGAATGCAACACGTGTGTGGTATAAAGGTACATGGACTTCAACTGCTAACCACTTCTAACTGGGGGGAGATGGGGAGATGGTGAGATGGGGACATGGGGACATGAATGCCACACGTGTGTGGTAAGAAGGTACATGGACTTCAACTGCTAACCACTTCTAACTGGAATGAGATGGGGATATGTGGACATGAATGCAACACGTGTGTGGTATGAAGGTACATGGACTTCAACTGCTAACCACTTCTAACTGGAATGAGATGGGGACATGGGGACATGAATGCAACACGTGTGTGGTATGAAGGTACATGGACTTCAACTGCTAACCACGTCTAACTGGAATGAGATGGGGACATGGGGACATGGGGAGATAGGGAGATGAATGCAACACGTGTGTGATATGAAGGTACATGGACTTCAACTGCTAACCACGTCTAACTGGAATGAAATGGGGACATGGGGACATGAATGCAACACGTGTGTGGTATGAAGGTACATGGACTTCAACTGCTAACCACTTCTAACTGGGGGGAGATGGGGACATGGGGACATGGGGACATGAATACAACACATGTGTGGTATGAAGGTACATGGACTCCAACTGCTAACCACGTCTAACTGGAATGAGATGGGGACATGAATGCAACACGTGTGTGGTATGAAGGTACATGGACTTCAACTGCTAACCACGTCTAACTGGAATGAGATGGGGACATGGGGACATGGGGAGATGGGGACATGAATGCAACACGTGTGTGGTATGAAGGTACATGGACTTCAACTGCTAACCACATCTAACTGGAATGAGATGGGGACATGGGGACATTGGGACATGGGGACATGAATGCAACACGTGTGTGGTATGAAGGTACATGGACTTCAACTGCTAACCACGTCTAACTGGAATGAGATGGGGACATGGGGACATGGGGAGATGGGGACATGAATGCAACACGTGTGTGGTATGAAGGTACTTGGACTTCAACTGCTAACCATGTCTAACTGGAATGAGATGGGGACATGGGGACAAGAATGCAACATGTGTGTGGTATGAAGGTACATGGACTTCAACTGCTAACCACGTCTAACTAGAATGAGATGGGGACATGGGGACATGAATGCAACACATGTGTGGTATGAAGGTACATGGACTCCAACTGCTAACCACGTCTAACTGGAATGAAATGGGGACATGGGGACATAGGGACATGGGGACATGAATGCAACACGTGTGTGGTATGAAGGTACATGGACTTCAACGGCTAACCACGTCTAACTGGAATGAGATGGGGACATGGGGACATGGGGACATGAATGCAACACGTGTGTGGTATGAAGGTACATGGACTTCAACTGCTAACCACGTCTAACTGGAATGAGATGGGGAGATGGGGAGATGGGGACATGAATGCAACACGTGTGTGGTATGAAGGTACATGGATTTCAACTGCTAACCATTTCTAACTGGAATGAGATGGGGACATGGGGACATGAATGCAACACGTGTGTGGTATGAAGGTACATGGACTTCAACTGCTAACCACGTCTAACTGGAATGAGATGGGGAGATGGGGAGATGGGGAGCTGGGGAGATGGGGACATGAATGCAACACGTGTGTGGTATGAAGGTACATGGACTTCAACTGCTAACCACTTCTAACTGGAATGAGATGGGGAGATGGGAAGATGGGGAGATGGGGACATGAATGCAACACGTGTGTGGTATGAAGGTACATGGACTTCAACTGCTAACCACGTCTAACTGGAATGAGATGGGGACATGGGGACATGGGGACATGAATGCAACACATGTGTGGTATGAAGGTACATTGACTTCAACTGCTAACCACTTCTAACTGGAATGAGATGGGGAAATGGGGACATGAATGCAACACGTGTGTGGTATGAAGGTACATGGACTTCAACTGCTAAACACGTCTAACTGGAATGAGATGGGGACATGGGGACATTGGGACATGAATGCAACACGTGTGTGGTATGAAGGTACATGGACTTCAACTGCTAACCACGTCTAACTGGAATGAGATGGGGACATCGGGACATGAATGCAACACTTGTGTGGTATGAAGGTACATGGACTTCAACTGCTAACCACGTCTAACTGGAATGAGATGGGGAGATGGGGACATGAATGCAACATGTGTGTGGTATGAAGGTATATGGACTTGAACTGCTAACCACGTCTAACTGGAATAAGATGGGGACATGGGGACATGAATGCAACACGTGTGTGGTATGAAGGTACATGGACTTCAACTGCTAACCACGTCTAACTGGAATGAGATGGGGACATGCGGACATGGGGAGATGGGGACATGAATGCAACACGTGTGTGGTATGAAGGTACATGGACTTCAACTGCTAACCACGTCTAACTGGAATGAGATGGGGACATGGGGACATGAATGCAACACGTGTGTGGTATGAAGGTACATGGACTTCAACTGCTAACCACGTCTAACTGGAATGAGATGGGGACATGGGGACATAGGGACATGAATGCAACACGTATGTGGTATGAAGGTACATGAACTTCAACTGCTAACCATGTCTAACTGGAATGAGATGGGGACATGGGGACATAAATGCAACACGTGTGTGGTATGAAGGTACATGGACTTCAACTGCTAACCACGTCTAACTGGAATGAGATGGGGAGATGGGGACATGGGGGCATGAATGCAACACGTGTGTGGTATGAAGGTACATGGACTTCAACTGCTAACCACTTCTAACTGGAATGAGATGGGGAGATGGGGAGATGGGGACATGAATGCAACACGTGTGTGGTATGAAGGCACATGGACTTCAACTGCTAACCACGTCTAACTGGAATGAGATGGGGACATGGGGACATGGGGAGATGGGGACATGAATGCAACACGTGTGTGGTATGAAGGTACATGGACTTCAACTGCTAACCACGTCTAACTGGAATGAGATGGGGACATGGGGACATGGGGACATGAATGCAACACGTGTGTGGTATGAAGGTACATGGACTTCAACTGCTAACCACTTCTAACTGGGGGGAGATGGGGAGATGGGGAGATGGGGACATGGGGACATGGGGACATGAATGCAACACATGTGTGGTATGAAGGTACATGGACTTCAACTGCTAACCACTTCTAACTGGAATGAGATGGGGACATGGGGACATGAATGCAACACGTGTGTGGTATGAAGGTACATGGACTTCAACTGCTAACCACTTCTAACTGGGGGGAGATGGGGAGATGGGGAGATGGGGACATGGGGACATGAATGCAGCACATGTGTGGTATGAAGGTACATGGACTTCAACTGCTAACCACTTCTAACTGGAATGAGATGGGGACATGAATGCAACACATGTGTGGTATGAAGGTAAATGGACTTCAACTGCTAACCACGTCTAACTGGAATGAGATGGGGACATGGGGACATGGGGACATGAATGCAACACGTGTGTGGTATGAAGGTACATGGACTTCAACTGCTAACCACGTCTAACTGGAATGAGATGGGGACATGGGGACATTGGGACATGAATGCAACACTTGTGTGGTATGAAGGTACATGGACTTCAACTGCTAACCACGTCTAACTGGAATGAGATGGGGACATGGGGACATGAATGCAACACATGAGTGGTATGAAGGTACATGGACTTCAACTGCTAACCACGTCTAACTGGAATGAGATGGGGAGATGGGGAGATGGGGACATGAATGCAACACGTGTGTGGTATGAAGGTACATGGACTTCAACTGCTAAACACTTCTAACTGGGGGGAGATGGGGAGATGGGGACATGGGGACATGAATGCAACACGTGTGTGGTATGAATGTACATGGACTTCAACTGCTAACCACTTCTAACTGGAATGAGATGGGGACATGAATGCAACACGTGTGTGGTATGAAGGTACATAGACATGGTTAGCAGTTGAAGTCCATGTACCTTAATACCACACACGTATTGCATTCATGTCCCCATGTCCCCATGTCCCCATCTCATTCCAGTTAGACGTGGTTAGCAGTTGAAGTCCAACTGGAATGAGATGGGTAGATGGGGAGATGAATGCAACACGTGTGTGGTATGAAGGTACATGGACTTCAACTGCTAACCACGTCTAACTGGAATGAGATGGGGACATGGGGAGATGGGGAGATGGGGACATGGGGACATGGGGACATGGGGACATGAATGCAACACGTGTGTGGTATGAAGGTACATGGACTTCAACTGCTAACCACTTCTAACTGGAATGAGATGGGGACATGGGGACATGAATGCAACACATGTGTGGTATGAAGGTACATGGACTTCAACTGCTAACCACGTCTAACTGGAATGAGATGGGGACATGGGGACATGGGGACATGAATGCAACACATGTGTGGTATGAAGGTACATGGACTTCAACTGCTAACCACGTCTAACTGGAATGAGATGGGGACATGGGGACATTGCGACATGAATGCAACACTTGTGTGGTATGAAGGTACATGGACTTCAAATGCTAACCACGTCTAACTGGAATGAGATGGGGACATGGGGACATGGGGACATGAATGCAACACGTGTGTGGTATGAAGGTACATGGACTTCAACTGCTAACCACGTCTAACTGGAATGAGATGGGGAAATGGGGAGATGAATGCAACACGTGTGTGGTATGAAGGTACATGGACTTAAACTGATAACCACGTCTAACTGGAATGAGATGGGGACATGGGGACATTGCGACATGAATGCAACACGTGTGTGGTATGAAGGTACATGGACTTCAACTGCTAACCACGTCTAACTGGAATGAGATGGGGAGATGGGGAGATGAATGCAACACGTGTGTGGTATGAAGGTACATGGACTTAAACTGATAACCACGTCTAACTGGAATGAGATGGGGACATGGGGAGATGGGGACATGAATGCAACACGTGTGTGGTATGAAGGTACATGGACTTCAACTGCCAACCACTTCTAACTGGAATGAGATGGGGAGATGGGGACATGAATGCAACACGTGTGTGGTATGAAGGTACATGGACTTCAACTGCTAACCACTTCTAACTGGAATGAGATGGGGACATGGGGACATGAATGCAACACGTGTGTGGTATGAAGGTACATGGACTTCAACTGCTAACCACGTCTAACTGGAATGAGATGTGGACATGGGGACATGGGGACATGAATGCAACACGTGTGTGGTATGAAGGTACATGGACTTCAACTGCTAACCACGTCTAAATGGAATGAGATGGGGACATGGGGACATGAATGCAACACGTGTGTGGTTTGAAGGTACATGGACTTCAACTGCTAACCACGTCTAACTGGAATGAGATGGGGAGATGGGGACATGAATGCAACACGTGTGTGGTATGAAGGTACATGGACTTCAACTGCTAACCACGTCTAACTGGAATGAGATGGGGACATGGGGACATAAATGCAACACGTGTGTGGTATGAAGGTACATGGACTTCAACTGCTAACCACATCTAACTGGAATGAGATGGGGAGATGGGGAGATGGGGAGATGGGGACATGGGGACATGGGGAGATGGGTACATGAATGCAACACGTGTGTGGTATGAAGGTACATGGACTTCAACTGCTAACAACGTCTAACTGGAATGAGATGAGATGGGTAGATGGGGAGATGGGGACATGAATGCAACACGTGTGTGGTATGAAGGTACATGGACTTCAACTGCTAACCACGTCTAACTGGAATGAGATGTGGACATGGGGTCATGGGGAGATGGGGACATGAATGCAACAAGGGTGTGGTATGAAGGTACATGGACTTCAACTGCTAACCACGTCTAACTGGAATGAGATGGGGACATGGGGACATGGGGACATGGGGACATGAATGCAACACGTGTGTGGTATGAAGGTACATGGACTTCATCTGCTAACCACTTCTAACTGGGGGGAGATGGGGAGATGGGGACATGGGGACATGAATGCAACACGTATGTGGTATGAAGGTACATGGACTTCAACTGCTAACCACTTGTAGCTGGAATGAGATGGGGACATGGGGACATGAATGCAACACGTGTGTGGTATGAAGGTACATGGACTTCAACTGCTAACCACTTCTAACTGGAATGAGATGGGGACATGGGGACATGAATGCAACACGTGTGTGGTATGAAGGTACATGGACTTCAACTGCGAACCACGTCTAACTGGAATGAGATGGGGACATGGGGACATTGGGGAGATGGATGCAACACATGTGTGGTATGAAGGTACATGGACTTCAACTGCTAACCACGTCTAACTGGAATGAGATGGGGACATGGGGACATGAATGCAACACGTGTGTGGTATGAAGGTACATGGACTTCATCTGCTAACCACGTCTAACTGGAATGAGATGGGGACATGGGGACATGGGGACATGAATGCAACACGTGTGTGGTATGAAGGTACATGGACTTCAACTGCTAACCACGTCTAACTGGAATGAGATGGGGACATGGGGACATGGGGAGATGGGGACATGAATGCAACACGTGTGTGGTATGAAGGTACATGGACTTCAACTGCTAACCACGTCTAACTGGAATGAGATGGGGACATGGGGACATGAATGCAACACGTGTGTGGTATGAAGGTACATGGACTTCAACTGCTAACCACGTCTAACTGGAATGAGATGGGGACATGGGGACATGAATGCAACACGTGAGTGGTATGAAGGTACATGGACTTCAACTGCTAACCACGTCTAACTGGAATGAGATGGGGAGATGGGGAGATGGGGACATGAATGCAACACGTGTGTGGTATGAAGGTACATGGACTTCAACTGCTAAACACTTCTAACTGGGGGGAGATGGGGAGATGGGGACATGGGGACATGAATGCAACACGTGTGTGGTATGAATGTACATGGACTTCAACTGCTAACCACTTCTAACTGGAATGAGATGGGGACATGAATGCAACACGTGTGTGGTATGAAGGTACATAGACATGGTTAGCAGTTGAAGTCCATGTACCTTCATACCACACACGTATTGCATTCATGTCCCCATGTCCCCATGTCCCCATCTCATTCCAGTTAGACGTGGTTAGCAGTTGAAGTCCAACTGGAATGAGATGGGTAGATGGGGAGATGAATGCAACACGTGTGTGGTATGAAGGTACATGGACTTCAACTGCTAACCACGTCTAACTGGAATGAGATGGGGACATGGGGAGATGGGGACATGGGGACATGGGGACATGGGGACATGAATGCAACACGTGTGTGGTATGAAGGTACATGGACTTCAACTGCTAACCACTTCTAACTGGAATGAGATGGGGACATGGGGACATGAATGCAACACATGTGTGGTATGAAGGTACATGGACTTCAACTGCTAACCACGTCTAACTGGAATGAGATGGGGACATGGGGACATGGGGACATGAATGCAACACATGTGTGGTATGAAGGTACATGGACTTCAACTGCTAACCACGTCTAACTGGAATGAGATGGGGACATGGGGACATTGCGACATGAATGCAACACTTGTGTGGTATGAAGGTACATGGACTTCAAATGCTAACCACGTCTAACTGGAATGAGATGGGGACATGGGGACATGGGGACATGAATGCAACACGTGTGTGGTATGAAGGTACATGGACTTCAACTGCTAACCACGTCTAACTGGAATGAGATGGGGAGATGGGGAGATGAATGCAACACGTGTGTGGTATGAAGGTACATGGACTTAAACTGATAACCACGTCTAACTGGAATGAGATGGGGACATGGGGACATTGCGACATGAATGCAACACGTGTGTGGTATGAAGGTACATGGACTTCAACTGCTAACCACGTCTAACTGGAATGAGATGGGGAGATGGGGAGATGAATGCAACACGTGTGTGGTATGAAGGTACATGGACTTAAACTGATAACCACGTCTAACTGGAATGAGATGGGGACATGGGGAGATGGGGACATGAATGCAACACGTGTGTGGTATGAAGGTACATGGACTTCAACTGCCAACCACTTCTAACTGGAATGAGATGGGGAGATGGGGACATGAATGCAACACGTGTGTGGTATGAAGGTACATGGACTTCAAATGCTAACCACTTCTAACTGGAATGAGATGGGGACATGGGGACATGAATGCAACACGTGTGTGGTATGAAGGTACATGGACTTCAACTGCTAACCACGTCTAACTGGAATGAGATGTGGACAGGGGGACATGGGGACATGAATGCAACACGTGTGTGGTATGAAGGTACATGGACTTCAACTGCTAACCACGTCTAAATGGAATGAGATGGGGACATGGGGACATGAATGCAACACGTGTGTTGTTTGAAGGTACATGGACTTCAACTGCTAACCACGTCTAACTGGAATGAGATGGGGAGATGGGGACATGAATGCAACACGTGTGTGGTATGAAGGTACATGGACTTCAACTGCTAACCACGTCTAACTGGAATGAGATGGGGACATGGGGACATGAATGCAACACGTGTGTGGTATGAAGGTACATGGACTTCAACTGCTAACCACATCTAACTGGAATGAGATGGGGAGATGGGGAGATGGGGACATGGGGACATGGGGACATGGGGAGATGGGGACATGAATGCAACACGTGTGTGGTATGAAGGTACATGGACTTCAACTGCTAACCACGTCTAACTGGAATGAGATGAGATGGGTAGATGGGGAGATGGGGACATGAATGCAACACGTGTGTGGTATGAAGGTACATGGACTTCAACTGCTAACCACGTCTAACTGGAATGAGATGTGGACATGGGGTCATGGGGAGATGGGGACATGAATGCAACAAGGGTGTGGTATGAAGGTACATGGACTTCAACTGCTAACCACGTCTAACTGGAATGAGATGGGGACATGGGGACATGGGGACATGAATGCAACACGTGTGTGGTATGAAGGTACATGGACTTCATCTGCTAACCACTTCTAACTGGGGGGAGATGGGGAGATGGGGACATGGGGACATGAATGCAACACGTGTGTGGTATGAAGGTACATGGACTTCAACTGCTAACCACTTCTAGCTGGAATGAGATGGGGACATGGGGACATGAATGCAACACGTGTGTGGTATGAAGGTACATGGACTTCAACTGCTAACCACTTCTAACTGGAATGAGATGGGGACATGGGGACATGAATGCAACACGTGTGTGGTATGAAGGTACATGGACTTCAACTGCGAACCACGTCTAACTGGAAGGAGATGGGGACATGGGGACATTGGGGAGATGGATGCAACACATGTGTGGTATGAAGGTACATGGACTTCAACTGCTAACCACGTCTAACTGGAATGAGATGGGGACATGGGGACATGAATGCAACACGTGTGTGGTATGAAGGTACATGGACTTCATCTGCTAACCACGTCTAACTGGAATGAGATGGGGACATGGGGACATGGGGACATGAATGCAACACGTGTGTGGTATGAAGGTACATGGACTTCAACTGCTAACCACGTCTAACTGGAATGAGATGGGGACATGGGGACATGGGGAGATGGGGACATGAATGCAACACGTGTGTGGTATGAAGGTACATGGACTTCAACTGCTAACCACGTCTAACTGGAATGACATGGGGACATGGGGACATGAATGCAACACGTGTGTGGTATGAAGGTACATGGACTTCAACTGCTAACCACGTCTAACTGGAATGAGATGGGGACATGGGGACATGAATGCAACACATGTGTGGCATGAAGGTACATGGACTTCAACTGCTAACCACGTCTAACTGGAATGAGATGGGGACATGGGGACATGGGGACATGAATGCAACACGTGTGTGGTATGAAGGTACATGGACTTCCACTGCTAACCACGTCTAACTGGAATGAGATGGGGACATGGGGACATGGGGACATGAATGCAACACGTTTGTGGTATGAAGGTACATGGACTTCAACTGCTAACCACGTCTAACTGGAATGAGATGGGGACATGGGGACATGGGGACATGAATGCAACACGTGTGTGGTTTGAAGGTACATGGACTTCAACTGCTAACCACGTCTAACTGGAATGAGATTGGGAGATGGGGACATGAATGCAACACGTGTGTGGTATGAAGGTACATGGACTTCAACTGCTAACCACGTCTAACTGGAATGAGATGGGGACATGGGGACATGAATGCAACACGTGTGTGGTATGAAGGTACATGGACTTCAACTGCTAACCACGTCTAACTGGAATGAGATGGGGACATGGGGACATGAATGCAACACGTGTGTGGTATGAAGGTACATGGACTTCAACTGCTAACCACGTCTAACTGGAATGAGATGGGGACATGGGGAGATGGGGAGATGGGGACATGAATGCAACACGTGTGTGGTATGAAGGTACATGGACTTCAACTGCTAACCACGTCTAACTGGAATGAGATGGGGACATGGGGAGATGGGGACATGAATGCAACACGTGTGTGGCATGAAGGTACATGGACTTCAACTGCTAACCACGTCTAACTGGAATGAGATGGGGAGATGGGGACAGGGGGACATGGGGACAAGGGGACATGGGGACATGGGGACATGGGGAGATGGGGACATGAATGCAACACGTGTGTGGTATGAAGGTACATGGACTTCAACTGCTAACCACGTCTAACTGGAATGAGATGGGGAGATGGGGAGATGGGGACATGGGGACATGGGGACATGGGGACATGGGGACATGAATGCAACACGTGTGTGGTATGAAGGTACATGGACTTCAACTGCTAACCACGTCTAACTGGAATGAGATTGGGAGATGGGGAGATGGGGACATGGGGACATGAATGCAACACGTGTGTGGTATGAAGGTACATGGACTTCAACTGCTAACCACGTCTAGCTGGAATGAGATGGGGAGATGGGGACATGGGGAGATTGGGACATGAATGCAACACATGTGTGGTATGAAGGTACATGGACTTCAACTGCTAACCACGTCTAACTGTAATGAGATGGGGAGATGGGGAGATGTGGACATGAATGCAACACGTGTGTGGTATGAAGGTACATGGACTTCAACTGCTAACCACGTCTAACTGGAATGAGATGGGGAGATGGGGAGATGGGGACATGGGGACATGGGGACATGGGGACATGGGGACATGGGGACATGGGGACATGAATGCAACACGTGTGTGGTATGAAGGTACATGGACTTCAACTGCTAACCACGTCTAACTGTAATGAGATGGGGAGATGGGGACATGAATGCAACACGTGTGTGGTATGAAGGTACATGGACTTCAACTGCTAACCACGTCTAACTGGAATGAGATGGGGACATGGGGACATGGGGACATGGGGACATGGGGACATGAATGCAACACGTGTGTGGTTTGAAGGTACATGGACTTCAACTGCTAACCACGTCTAACTGGAATGAGATGGGGAGATGGGGACATGAATGCAACACGTGTGTGGTATGAAGGTACATGGACTTCAACTGCTAACCACGTCTAACTGGAATGAGATGGGGAGATGGGGAGATGGGGACATGAATGCAACACGTGTGTGGTATGAAGGTACATGGACTTCAACTGCTAACCACGTCTAACTGGAATGAGATGGGGAGATGGGGAGATGAATGCAACACGTGTGTGGTATGAAGGTACATGGACTTCAACTGCTAACCACGTCTAACTGGAATAAATTGGGGAGATGGGGACATGAATGCAACACGTGTGTGGTATGAAGGTACATGGACTTCAACTGCTAACCACTTCTAACTGGAATGAGATGGGGAGATGGGGACATTAATGCAACACGTGTGTGGTATGAAGGTACATGGCCTTCAACTGCTAACCACGTCTAACTGGAATGAGATGGGGAGATGGGGAGATGGGAGATGGGGACATGAATGCAACACGTGTGTGGTATGAAGGTACATGGACTTCAACTGCTAACCACGTCTAACTGGAATGAGATGGGGAGATGGGGAGATGGGGAGATGGGGAGATGGGGAGATGAATGCAACACGTGTGTGGTATGAAGGTACATGGACTTCAACTGCTAACCACGTCTAACTGGAATGAGATGGGGACATGGGGACATGAATGCAACACGTGTTTGGTATGAAGGTACATGGACTTCAACTGCTAACCACGTCTAACTGGAATGAGATGGGGACATGGGGAGATGGGGAGATTGGGAGATGGGGACATGAATGCAACACGTGTGTGGTATGAAGGTACATGGACTTCAACTGCTAACCACGTCTACCTGGAATGAGATGGGGACATGGGGAGATTGGGAGATGGGGACATGAATGCAACACGTGTGTGGTATGAAGGTACATGGACTTCAACTGCTAACCACGTCTAACTGGAATGAGATGGGGACATGGGGAGATGGGGTGATGGGGACATGAATGCAACACGTGTGTGGTATGAAGGTACATGGACTTCAACTGCTAACCACGTCTAACTGGAATGAGATGGGGAGATGGGGACATGAATGCAACACATGTGTGGTATGAAGGTACATGGACTTCAACTGCTAACCACGTCTAACTGGAATGAGATGGGGACATGGGGAGATGGGGACACGAATGCAACACGTGTGTGGTATGAAGGTACATGGACTTCAACTGCTAACCACGTCTAACTGGAATGAGATGGGGAGATGGGGACATGGGGACATGGGGAGATGGGGACACGAATGCAACACGTGTGTGGTATGAAGGTACATGGACTTCAACTGCTAACCACGTCTAACTGGAATGAGATGGGGAGATGGGGACATTGGGACATGGGGACATGGGGACATGAATGCAACACGTGTGGTATGAAGGTACACGGACTTCAACTGCTAACAACGTCTAACTAGAATGAGATGGGGACATGGGGAGATGGGGACATGAATGCAACACGTGTGTGGTCTGAAGGTACATGGACTTCAACTGCTAACCACGTCTAACTGGAATGAGATGGGGAGATGGGGACATGGGGACATGAATGCAACACGTGTGTGGTATGAAGGTACATGGACTTCAACTGCTAACCACGTCTAACTGGAATGAGATGGGGACATGGGGAGATGGGGAGATGGCGACATGAATGCAACACGTGTGTGGTATGAAGGTACATGGACTTCAACTGCTAACCACGTCTAACTGGAATGAGATGGGGAGATGGGGACATGGGGAGATGGGGTGATGGGGACATGAATGCAACACGTGTGTGGTATGAAGGTACATGGACTTCAACTGCTAACTACGTCTAACTGGATTGAGATGGGGAGATGGGGACATGAATGCAACACGTGTGTGGTATGAAGGTACATGGACTTCAACTGCTAACCACGTCTAACTGGAATGAGATGGGGAGATGGGGACATGGGGAGATGGGGAGATGAATGCAACACGTGTGTGGTATGAAGGTACATGGACTTCAACTGCTAACCACGTCTAACTGGAAAGAGATGGGGAGATGGGGAGATGGGGACATGAATGCAACACGTGTGTGGTATGAAGGTACATGGACTTTAACTGCTAACCACGTCTAACTGGAATGAGATGGGGAGATGGGGACATGGGGAGATGGGGACATGAATGCAACACGTGTGTGGTATGAAGGTACATGGACTTCAACTGCTAACCACGTCTAACTGGAATGAGATGGGGACATGAATGCAACACGTGTGTGGTATGAATGTACATTGACTTCAACTGCTAACCACGTCTAACTGGAATGAGATGGGGAGATGGGGAGGTGAATGCAACACGTGTGAGGTATAAAGGTACATGGACTTCAACTGCTAACCACTTCTAACTGGGGGGAGATGGGGAGATGGGGAGATGGGGACATGGGGACATGAATGCCACACGTGTGTGGTAAGAAGGTACATGGACTTCAACTGCTAACCACTTCTAACTGGAATGAGATGGGGATATGTGGACATGAATGCAACACGTGTGTGGTATGAAGGTACATGGACTTCAACTGCTAACCACTTCTAACTGGAATGAGATGGGGACATGGGGACATGAATGCAACACGTGTGTGGTATGAAGGTACATGGACTTCAACTGCTAACCACGTCTAACTGGAATGAGATGGGGACATGGGGACATGGGGAGATAGGGAGATGAATGCAACACGTGTGTGGTATGAAGGTACATGGACTTCAACTGCTAACCACGTCTAACTGGAATGAAATGGGGACATGGGGACATGAATGCAACACGTGTGTGGTATGAAGGTACATGGACTTCAACTGCTAACCACTTCTAACTGGGGGGAGATGGGGACATGGGGACATGGGGACATGAATGCAACACATGTGTGGTATGAAGGTACATGGACTCCAACTGCTAACCACGTCTAACTGGAATGAGATGGGGACATGAATGCAACACGTGTGTGGTATGAAGGTACATGGACTTCAACTGCTAACCACGTCTAACTGGAATGAGATGGGGACATGGGGACATGGGGAGATGGGGACATGAATGCAACACGTGTGTGGTATGAAGGTACATGGACTTCAACTGCTAACCACATCTAACTGGAATGAGATGGGGACATGGGGACATTGGGACATGGGGACATGAATGCAACACGTGTGTGGTATGAAGGTACATGGACTTCAACTGCTAACCACGTCTAACTGGAATGAGATGGGGACATGGGGACATGGGGAGATGGGGACATGAATGCAACACGTGTGTGGTATGAAGGTACTTGGACTTCAACTGCTAACCATGTCTAACTGGAATGAGATGGGGACATGGGGACAAGAATGCAACATGTGTGTGGTATGAAGGTACATGGACTTCAACTGCTAACCACGTCTAACTGGAATGAGATGGGGACATGGGGACATGGGGACATGAATGCAACACATGTGTGGTATGAAGGTACATGGACTCCAACTGCTAACCACGTCTAACTGGAATGAGATGGGGACATGGGGACATAGGGACATGGGGACATGAATGCAACACGTGTGTGGTATGAAGGTACATGGACTTCAACGGCTAACCACGTCTAACTGGAATGAGATGGGGACATGGGGACATGGGGACATGAATGCAACACGTGTGTGGTATGAAGGTACATGGACTTCAACTGCTAACCACGTCTAACTGGAATGAGATGGGGAGATGGGGAGATGGGGACATGAATGCAACACGTGTGTGGTATGAAGGTACATGGACTTCAACTGCTAACCATTTCTAACTGGAATGAGATGGGGACATGGGGACATGAATGCAACACGTGTGTGGTATGAAGGTACATGGACTTCAACTGCTAACCACGTCTAACTGGAATGAGATGGGGAGATGGGGAGATGGGGAGCTGGGGAGATGGGGACATGAATGCAACACGTGTGTGGTATGAAGGTACATGGACTTCAACTGCTAACCACTTCTAACTGGAATGAGATGGGGAGATGGGAAGATGGGGAGATGGGGACATGAATGCAACACGTGTGTGGTATGAAGGTACATGGACTTCAACTGCTAACCACGTCTAACTGGAATGAGATGGGGACATGGGGACATGGGGACATGAATGCAACACATGTGTGGTATGAAGGTACATTGACTTCAACTGCTAACCACTTCTAACTGGAATGAGATGGGGAAATGGGGACATGAATGCAACACGTGTGTGGTATGAAGGTACATGGACTTCAACTGCTAACCACGTCTAACTGGAATGAGATGGGGACATGGGGACATTGGGACATGAATGCAACACGTGTGTGGTATGAAGGTACATGGACTTCAACTGCTAACCACGTCTAACTGGAATGAGATGGGGACATCGGGACATGAATGCAACACTTGTGTGGTATGAAGGTACATGGACTTCAACTGCTAACCACGTCTAACTGGAATGAGATGGGGAGATGGGGACATGAATGCAACATGTGTGTGGTATGAAGGTATATGGACTTGAACTGCTAACCACGTCTAACTGGAATAAGATGGGGACATGGGGACATGAATGCAACACGTGTGTGGTATGAAGGTACATGGACTTCAACTGCTAACCACGTCTAACTGGAATGAGATGGGGACATGCGGACATGGGGAGATGGGGACATGAATGCAACACGTGTGTGGTATGAAGGTACATGGACTTCAACTGCTAACCACGTCTAACTGGAATGAGATGGGGACATGGGGACATGAATGCAACACGTGTGTGGTATGAAGGTACATGGACTTCAACTGCTAACCACGTCTAACTGGAATGAGATGGGGACATGGGGACATAGGGACATGAATGCAACACGTATGTGGTATGAAGGTACATGAACTTCAACTGCTAACCATGTCTAACTGGAATGAGATGGGGACATGGGGACATGAATGCAACACGTGTGTGGTATGAAGGTACATGGACTTCAACTGCTAACCACGTCTAACTGGAATGAGATGGGGAGATGGGGACATGGGGGCATGAATGCAACACGTGTGTGGTATGAAGGTACATGGACTTCAACTGCTAATCACTTCTAACTGGAATGAGATGGGGAGATGGGGAGATGGGGACATGAATGCAACACATGTGTGGTATGAAGGCACATGGACTTCAACTGCTAACCACGTCTAACTGGAATGAGATGGGGACATGGGGACATGGGGAGATGGGGACATGAATGCAACACGTGTGTGGTATGAAGGTACATGGACTTCAACTGCTAACCACGTCTAACTGGAATGAGATGGGGACATGGGGACATGGGGACATGAATGCAACACGTGTGTGGTATGAAGGTACATGGACTTCAACTGCTAACCACTTCTAACTGGGGGGAGATGGGGAGATGGGGAGATGGGGACATGGGGACATGGGGACATGAATGCAACACATGTGTGGTATGAAGGTACATGGACTTCAACTGCTAACCACTTCTAACTGGAATGAGATGGGGACATGGGGACATGAATGCAACACGTGTGTGGTATGAAGGTAAATGGACTTCAACTGCTAACCACGTCTAACTGGAATGAGATGGGGACATGGGGACATGGGGACATGAATGCAACACATGTGTGGTATGAAGGTACATGGACTTCAACTGCTAACCACGTCTAACTGGAATGAGATGGGGACATGGGCACATTGGGACATGAATGCAACACTTGTGTGGTATGAAGGTACATGGACTTCAACTGCTAACCACGTCTATCTGGAATGAGATGGGGACATGGGGACATGAATGCAACACGTGAGTGGTATGAAGGTACATGGACTTCAACTGCTAACCACGTCTAACTGGAATGAGATGGGGACATGGGGACATGAATGCAACACATGTGTGGTATGAAGGTACATGGACTTCAACTGCTAACCACTTCTAACTGGAATGAGATGGGGAGATGGGGACATGAATGCAACACGTGTGTGGTATGAAGGTAAATGGACTTCAACTGCTAACCACGTCTAACTGGAATGAGATGGGGACATGGGGACATGGGGACATGAATGCAACACATGTGTGGTATGAAGGTACATGGACTTCAACTGCTAACCACGTCTAACTGGAATGAGATGGGGACATGGGGACATTGGGACATGAATGCAACACTTGTGTGGTATGAAGGTACATGGACTTCAACTGCTAACCACGTCTAACTGGAATGAGATGGGGACATGGGGACATGAATGCAACACGTGTGTGGTATGAAGGTACATGGACTTCAACTGCTAACCACGTCTAACTGGAATGAGATGGGGAGATGGGGAGATGGGGACATGAATGCAACACGTGTGTGGTATGAAGGTACATGGACTTCCACTGCTAACCACGTCTAACTGGAATGAGATGGGGAGATGGGGAGATGAATGCAAGACGTGTGTGGTATGAAGGTACATGGACTTAAACTGATAACCACGTCTAACTGGAATGAGATGGGGACATGGGGAGATGGGGACATGAATGCAACACGTGTGTGGTATGAAGGTACATGGACTTCAACTGCCAACCACTTCTAACTGGAATGAGATGGGGAGATGGGGACATGAATGCAACACGTGTGTGGTATGAAGGTACATGGACTTCCACTGCTAACCACGTCTAACTGGAATGAGATGGGGAGATGGGGAGATGAATGCAACACGTGTGTGGTATGAAGGTACATGGACTTAAACTGATAACCACGTCTAACTGGAATGAGATGGGGACATGGGGAGATGGGGACATGAATGCAACACGTGTGTGGTATGAAGGTACATGGACTTCAACTGCCAACCACTTCTAACTGGAATGAGATGGGGAGATGGGGACATGAATGCAACACGTGTGTGGTATGAAGGTACATGGACTTCAACTGCTAACCACTTCTAACTAGAATGAAATGGGGAGATGGGGACATGAATGCAACACGTGTGTGGTATGAAGGTACATGGACTTCAACTGCTAACCACTTCTAAATGGAATGAGATGGGGAGATGGGGAGATGGGGACATGAATGCAACACTTGTGTGGTATGAAGGCACATGGACTTCAACTGCTAACCACGTCTAACTGGAATGAGATGGGGACATGGGGACATGGGGAGATGGGGACATGAATGCAACACGTGTGTGGTATGAAGGTACATGGACTTCAACTGCTAACCACGTCTAACTGGAATGAGATGGGGACATGAGGACATGGGGACATGAATGCAACACGTGTGTGGTATGAAGGTACATGGACTTCAACTGCTAACCACTTCTAACTGGGGGGAGATGGGGAGATGGGGAGATGGGGACATGGGGACATGAATGCAGCACATGTGTGGTATGAAGGTACATGGACTTCAACTGCTAACCACTTCTAACTGGAATGAGATGGGGACATGAATGCAACACATGTGTGGTATGAAGGTAAATGGACTTCAACTGCTAACCACGTCTAACTGGAATGAGATGGGGACATGGGGACATGGGGACATGAATGCAACACGTGTGTGGTATGAAGGTACATGGACTTCAACTGCTAACCACGTCTAACTGGAATGAGATGGGGACATGGGGACATTGGGACATGAATGCAACACTTGTGTGGTATGAAGGTACATGGACTTCAACTGCTAACCACGTCTAACTGGAATGAGATGGGGACATGGGGACATGAATGCAACACGTGAGTGGTATGAAGGTACATAGACTTCAACTGCTAACCACGTCTAACTGGAATGAGATGGGGAGATGGGGACATGAATGCAACACGTGTGTGGTATGAAGGTACATGGACTTCAACTGCTAAACACTTCTAACTGGGGGGAGATGGGGAGATGGGGACATGGGGACATGAATGCAACACGTCTGTGGTATGAATGTACATGGACTTCAACTGCTAACCACTTCTAACTGGAATGAGATGGGGACATGAATGCAACACGTGTGTGGTGTGAAGGTACATAGACATGGTTAGCAGTTGAAGTCCATGTACCTTCATACCACACACGTATTGCATTCATGTCCCCATGTCCCCATGTCCCCATCTCATTCCAGTTAGACGTGGTTAGCAGTTGAAGTCCAACTGGAATGAGATGGGTAGATGGGGAGATGAATGCAACACGTGTGTGGTATGAAGGTACATGGTCTTCAACTGCTAACCACGTCTAACTGGAATGAGATGGGGACATGGGGAGATGGGGAGATGGGGACATGGGGACATGGGGACATGGGGACATGAATGCAACACGTGTGTGGTATGAAGGTACATGGACTTCAACTGCTAACCACTTCTAACTGGAATGAGATGGGGACATGGGGACATGAATGCAACACATGTGTGGTATGAAGGTACATGGACTTCAACTGCTAACCACGTCTAACTGGAATGAGATGGGGACATGGGGACATGGGGACATGAATGCAACACATGTGTGGTATGAAGGTACATGGACTTCAACTGCTAACCACGTCTAACTGGAATGAGATGGGGACATGGGGACATTGCAACATGAATGCAACACTTGTGTGGTATGAAGGTACATGGACTTCAAATGCTAACCACGTCTAACTGGAATGAGATGGGGACATGGGGACATGGGGACATGAATGCAACACGTGTGTGGTATGAAGGTACATGGACTTCAACTGCTAACCACGTCTAACTGGAATGAGATGGGGAGATGGGGAGATGAATGCAACACGTGTGTGGTATGAAGGTACATGGACTTAAACTGATAACCACGTCTAACTGGAATGAGATGGGGACATGGGGACATTGCGACATGAATGCAACACGTGTGTGGTATGAAGGTACATGGACTTCAACTGCTAACCACGTCTAACTGGAATGAGATGGGGAGATGGGGAGATGAATGCAACACGTGTGTGGTATGAAGGTACATGGACTTAAACTGATAACCACGTCTAACTGGAATGAGATGGGGACATGGGGAGATGGGGACATGAATGCAACACGTGTGTGGTATGAAGTTACATGGACTTCAACTGCCAACCACTTCTAACTGGAATGAGATGGGGAGATGGGGACATGAATGCAACACGTGTGTGGTATGAAGGTACATGGACTTCAACTGCTAACCACTTCTAACTGGAATGAGATGGGGACATGGGGACATGAATGCAACACGTGTGTGGTATGAAGGTACATGGACTTCAACTGCTAACCACGTCTAACTGGAATGAGATGTGGACATGGGGACATGGGGACATGAATGCAACACGTGTGTGGTATGAAGGTACATGGACTTCAACTGCTAACCACGTCTAAATGGAATGAGATGGGGACATGGGGACATGAATGCAACACGTGTGTGGTTTGAAGGTACATGGACTTCAACTGCTAACCACGTCTAACTGGAATGAGATGGGGAGATGGGGACATGAATGCAACACGTGTGTGGTATGAAGGTACATGGACTTCAACTGCTAACCACGTCTAACTGGAATGAGATGGGGACATGGGGACATGAATGCAACACGTGTGTGGTATGAAGGTACATGGACTTCAACTGCTAACCACATCTAACTGGAATGAGATGGGGAGATGGGGAGATGGGGACATGGGGACATGGGGACATGGGGAGATGGGGACATGAATGCAACACGTGTGTGGTATGAAGGTACATGGACTTCAACTGCTAACCACGTCTAACTGGAATGAGATGAGATGGGTAGATGGGGAGATGGGGACATGAATGCAACACGTGTGTGGTATGAAGGTACATGGACTTCAACTGCTAACCACGTCTAACTGGAATGAGATGTGGACATGGGGTGTAGTGCTTTCCTCTTATTTTAGTTTCTAAGCACTAACATAACACAACAGAAATGCACTTCTGAGGTCAAAGAAGACTTTTATTGTTATTTTATTCTTCCCCAACCACAATGTTTATGAATGAATGACGAATTAGTAGCTTTCAAGTCCGCGTTAATCAAACAAAATATATCAGTTTGCAATATACACAGCAGGTTATATTTATAAGATATTGAATGCAAAGCAAAACAAATACTTCACCGTGTAGGAACTATTTACAGCTACATCTTTCTAAGGTCTGCAAGCTGAGACCCCTGTCAGCCGCGAGAAAGAGTGTCATCTACCCACACGGGATGCTGGCAACTGGCGCCAAGCTCCAGCACGAGGTCCGGCAGATTCGAATCTGACTCTCTGCAGCCTGTTACATTCGTTACAAAGGTGTGCCCCCTCCTCTCAGACCTGGGAAACTGAGCAAGCCTTTTGGAGACTGGCCAGGTCTCCAAGACTACTCCTGTTCCCAAGCTCAAGGGAAGAGAAATGACGCCCATGTACTCTCTCTTATCAGGTCTAGTCTACTGTGAGAGCAAAACATCTTGGTTCTCTGGTGCAAAAACACAGCTTGGAAAAATACAGAACTATTCTCAACTGCAATGTCTAACTCCACGTTAAAGGCAATGGGCAGCTAACCTAAATATCAAATGCAATGTCATGTTAAAGGCAATAGGCAGCTAACCTAAATATCAAATGCAATGTCTAGTGTCATGTCAAAGCCAATAGGCATCTAAGCTGAATACAAAATGCAATGTCTTATATCATGTCAAAGCCCATAGGCAGCTGAGCTGAATATAAAATGCAATGTATAATATCATGTCAAAGCCAATAGGCAGCGGAGCTGAATATCATGTCAAAGCCAATAGGCGGCTAAACTGAACAAAACATACCATGTGCTACTGGTGAACATTGAGCAACTAATATGCGCAGTGGTGAAACACAAAGTCATTGGTCAAAACAAACTTTATCAAATGGCAGGACATTCCGCCCTTTGACCAATGAATTTTTGTTTCACATATCTCATATTTCAAAAAAAAAAAAAAAAACATCAGTACAAAAAAAACATTATGATCAAAGCAATCCCTGTAAAGCAATAGAAGTGAATTAACACATTGATTTCATAACCTTTCACATCAGATACATCTACATAGAAAAGACTGGGCAATTTTTTTTTTTTCTTCTGAATGAGTCTCTAATTCAACAGTGTTAGCAATTTGATGTGGCATGAGTTCTACTCATGTAAAGATGCACGGTCCACCTGAAAGGTTTTCTGGAAGGTAAGCAAAAGTCAGAGTTCCATACGAGAGGGGAAAAAAAAAAACAAAAAAAAAACAAAAAAAAACACAGCAAACAAGTTGAACTTGAACTGAAGGCGCAGTTTGCGCAAAATGGATCCATGGTGCTGGCACTTTACTCAGCCAGGTTCAGGTTGGGGATTCGGTCCCTTCCCCGACCCCACACGCACACACCGGAAGGGGGACCACACAGCGCACTCAGGGACAGTGGCGAAACGTGGTAGGATCTGCAAAAGAAACAAGTATGACTTTTCTTGCAAATAACATTTTTCATTTAAACTGCACCCTTCCTCTTCCTTTCCCTGTTTTATAATCAGCAGGACGTTTTTGGGGCCCTTTGTTATATTCTCTGCAGGTTCTGGAGGGTCACTTGGGGCATCAGCACTGAGGTTTTTATCTGCTGCGCCACAGCTTCCTTTTTCTTGCACTGTCAGAAAGGCTGGGGCAGACTCCTTCTTTACCAAACCTCCATTCACTGCATTTTCGCCAATTTGGGCCATTCTGTCTCCAATTTGTATGAATAAATCAGATTCTTTTCTAGGTATCAGCATAATTTCGATTTTTCCTTGGTAATTTGCAGCAATCACTTTCCCTAAAACCTGATCAATTTGCCATTTCTGTTCTGGTAACTTTCCTCTCCCCAACTGCTCTGTGACTGCTTGCATGACAGATTGCTTTTGTGCATGCTGCACAGTTTTTATCAAATCTAGGGGAATGTGCATCTCTCTCATCTCTGCCCACCTGTAAGTGGCCTTTTCACATTTCTGGGGCACCCACATAGCCATCCCCACTAAGGCAGAATTCTGGGTGAACACTTCTCTCTCTGAATTTTTCTGATTAACATCTGCAAGGTAATTGAACCAGTTAGGTGCTAAAACATTATCAAAGAACCAAAAATCAGCATAAAAATGACACATCTCACGTAGCTCTTGCTTTAAAATCTGACACACATTATACAACGCTGTTTCTTCTACTGTGCCAGAAAGCAACATTTCAGTCAATGAATCATTAGTAAAACAAACATGCTTTTTATCTTCAGTAGACACGAATTCAAATGGTGCACACAATTTCATTGATAATTCTTTTATCTGTGGTACTCTAGCCCTGTCTTGCAAGTACCAGATCCATTGTATGATTCTAGCTAGGGGCACTATTTTCTTTCCTTGTTCTTGATTTAAATGTACATAAGTATTTCCTTCTTGCACTGCGCAGAAACCTAAAGTCTGCATTATTTCATTTGCCAAATCACAAGCGCGCAGCTGCATATTATTTTTCACAGTGACCATGTACAAAGTGTTAGGATTTCTCTCAAATGAGGGCTATTCTTTTTCCAAAAATCAAACAAGCTAATGAAACTCGGGGTGTCTTGCTCTAAAATCCTTCGTTTTACTTGTGCATTTTGCAACGGTAACTCGTCGTCCGTGTTATCAGTTAAGGAATGCACTTTGGCTGCCAAAAACCCTGGCTCACACGGAAACTCAGTGCAGCTCGGAGCTGTCTTAACCCCCTCATTACTGGAATGGGACAAGAAAGATTCTTCAAAAACAGCCTTTTTATAACTTTCAGTCGGGCTAATTTGCTCACGTAAATTCCTATTTTCATGTTCCAACTGCCTACATTTCTCCTGCATTTCTCTGTAAGCAGATAAAGGTATCCAGACCTTTCTGTCATCATTACTTCCAAAACACACGTTTTCTACATATATACAACGGGAATTATTTCTCAAAACATTATCAGGCCTTTTAGCTACACATGCATTTTCTTCTGTAATTCCCCAAACAGAAAACAATTCACAGTTTTTCTTAGCACCATCAGGCAGTTCATCAACACATGTATTCTCAGACATGGTCTGCCGTGCTACTGTGATTCTCCAAACAGAAAACAATTTCTGTAATTCTCCAAACAACAAAAAACAATTACACTTTCTAAAGTGTGCACTTAGAAATCTACTAACTCGTCAAACCCCTTCTTAATCACCTCTTAATGACCGACCCCACGACTCCAGGTACCAATTGTAGTGCTTTCCTCTTATTTTAGTTTCTAAGCACTAACATAACACAACAGAAATGCACTTCTGAGGTCAAAGAAGACTTTTATTGTTATTTTATTCTTCCCCAACCACAATGTTTATGAATGAATGACGAATTAGTAGCTTTCAAGTCCGCGTTAATCAAACAAAATATATCAGTTTGCAATATACACAGCAGGTTATATTTATAAGATATTGAATGCAAAGCAAAACAAATACTTCACCGTGTAGGAACTATTTACAGCTACATCTTTCTAAGGTCTGCAAGCTGAGACCCCTGTCAGCCGCGAGAAAGAGTGTCATCTACCCACACGGGATGCTGGCAACTGGCGCCAAGCTCCAGCACGAGGTCCGGCAGATTCGAATCTGACTCTCTGCAGCCTGTTACATTCGTTACAAAGGTGTGCCCCCTCCTCTCAGACCTGGGAAACTGAGCAAGCCTTTTGGAGACTGGCCAGGTCTCCAAGACTACTCCTGTTCCCAAGCTCAAGGGAAGAGAAATGACGCCCATGTACTCTCTCTTATCAGGTCTAGTCTACTGTGAGAGCAAAACATCTTGGTTCTCTGGTGCAAAAACACAGCTTGGAAAAATACAGAACTATTCTCAACTGCAATGTCTAACTCCACGTTAAAGGCAATGGGCAGCTAACCTAAATATCAAATGCAATGTCATGTTAAAGGCAATAGGCAGCTAACCTAAATATCAAATGCAATGTCTAGTGTCATGTCAAAGCCAATAGGCATCTAAGCTGAATACAAAATGCAATGTCTTATATCATGTCAAAGCCCATAGGCAGCTGAGCTGAATATAAAATGCAATGTATAATATCATGTCAAAGCCAATAGGCAGCGGAGCTGAATATCATGTCAAAGCCAATAGGCGGCTAAACTGAACAAAACATACCATGTGCTACTGGTGAACATTGAGCAACTAATATGCGCAGTGGTGAAACACAAAGTCATTGGTCAAAACAAACTTTATCAAATGGCAGGACATGGGGTCATGGGGAGATGGGGACATGAATGCAACAAGGGTGTGGTATGAAGGTACATGGACTTCAACTGCTAACCACGTCTAACTGGAATGAGATGGGGACATGGGGACATGGGGACATGGGGACATGAATGCAACACGTGTGTGGTATGAAGGTACATGGACTTCATCTGCTAACCACTTCTAACTGGGGGGAGATGGGGAGATGGGGACATGGGGACATGAATGCAACACGTGTGTGGTATGAAGGTACATGGACTTCAACTGCTAACCACTTCTAGCTGGAATGAGATGGGGACATGGGGACATGAATGCAACACGTGTGTGGTATGAAGGTACATGGACTTCAACTGCTAACCACTTCTAACTGGAATGAGATGGGGACATGGGGACATGAATGCAACACGTGTGTGGTATGAAGGTACATGGACTTCAACTGCGAACCACGTCTAACTGGAATGAGATGGGGACATGGGGACATTGGGGAGATGGATGCAACACATGTGTGGTATGAAGGTACATGGACTTCAACTGCTAACCACGTCTAACTGGAATGAGATGGGGACATGGGGACATGAATGCAACACGTGTGTGGTATGAAGGTACATGGACTTCATCTGCTAACCACGTCTAACTGGAATGAGATGGGGACATGGGGACATGGGGACATGAATGCAACACGTGTGTGGTATGAAGGTACATGGACTTCAACTGCTAACCACGTCTAACTGGAATGAGATGGGGACATGGGGACATGGGGAGATGGGGACATGAATGCAACACGTGTGTGGTATGAAGGTACATGGACTTCAACTGCTAACCACGTCTAACTGGAATGAGATGGGGACATGGGGACATGAATGCAACACGTGTGTGGTATGAAGGTACATGGACTTCAACTGCTAACCACGTCTAACTGGAATGAGATGGGGACATGGGGACATGAATGCAACACGTGAGTGGTATGAAGGTACATGGACTTCAACTGCTAACCACGTCTAACTGGAATGAGATGGGGAGATGGGGAGATGGGGACATGAATGCAACACGTGTGTGGTATGAAGGTACATGGACTTCAACTGCTAAACACTTCTAACTGGGGGGAGATGGGGAGATGGGGACATGGGGACATGAATGCAACACGTGTGTGGTATGAATGTACATGGACTTCAACTGCTAACCACTTCTAACTGGAATGAGATGGGGACATGAATGCAACACGTGTGTGGTATGAAGGTACATAGACATGGTTAGCAGTTGAAGTCCATGTACCTTCATACCACACACGTATTGCATTCATGTCCCCATGTCCCCATGTCCCCATCTCATTCCAGTTAGACGTGGTTAGCAGTTGAAGTCCAACTGGAATGAGATGGGTAGATGGGGAGATGAATGCAACACGTGTGTGGTATGAAGGTACATGGACTTCAACTGCTAACCACGTCTAACTGGAATGAGATGGGGACATGGGGAGATGGGGAGATGGGGACATGGGGACATGGGGACATGGGGACATGAATGCAACACGTGTGTGGTGTAGGAGGCTGGACTGGCTTGTAGTGAGTACCAAGGGGTACTTACACCTTGCACCAGGCCCAGGTATCCCTTATTAGTGTATAGGGTGTCTAGCAGCTTAGGCTGATAGATAATGGTAGCTTAGCAAAGCAGCTCAGGCTGAACTAGGAGACGTGTGAAGCTACTACAGTACCACTTAGTGTCATATGCACAATATCATAAGAAAACACAATACACAGTTATACTAAAAATAAAGGTACTTTATTTTTATGACAATATGCCAAAGTATCTTAGAGTGTACCCTCAGTGAGAGGATAGGAAATATACACAAGATATATATACACAATAGCAAAAATATGCAGTATAGTCTTAGAAAACAGTGCAAACAATGTATAGTTACAATAGGATGCAATGGGGAAACATAGGGATAGGGGCAACACAAACCATATACTCCAGAAGTGGAATGCGAACCACGAATGGACCCCAAACCTATGTGACCTTGTGGAGGGTCGCTGGGACTATTAGAAAATAGTGAGAGTTAGAAAAATAACCCTCCCCAAGACCCTGAAAAGTGAGTGCAAAGTGCACCAAAGTTCCCCTAAGGACAAAATAGTCGTGTTAGAGGGAGAATGCAAGGAAAACACAGATCAGCAATGCAACAACGATGGATTCCTGTCTGAAGGTACCTGTGGAACAAGGGTACCAAGTCCAAAAGTCACAAGCAGCTCGGAGATGGGCAGATGCCCAAGAAATGCCAGCGGTTGGTGCAAAGAAGCTCTTACTAGGCTGAAGAACTGTGAATACTGCAGGAACGACAAGGGCTAGAGACTTCCCCTTTGGAGGATGGATCCCCCACGCCTTGGAGAGTCGTGCAGAAGTGTTTTCCCGCCGGATGGACGCCAACAAGCCTTGCTACATGCAAATCGTGCGTTTGGCGTTTTTGGACGCTGCTGGGGCCCAGGAGGGACCAGAAGGTCGCAAATTGGACCTGCAGAGAGAGGGGACGTCGAGCAAGACAAAGAGCCCTCACTGAAGCAGGTAGCACCCGGAGAAGTGCCAGAAACAGGCACTACGGGGATGCGTGAAACGGTGCTCGCCGAAGTTGCACAAAGGAGTCCCACGTCGCCGGAGACCAACTTAGAAAGTCGTGCAATGCAGGTTAGAGTGCCGTGGACCCAGGCTTGGCTGTGCACACAGGATTTCCGCCGGAAGTGCACAGGGGCCGGAGAAGCTTGCAAAGTCGCGGTTCCCAGCAATGCAGCCCAGCGAGGTGAGGCAAGGACTTACCTCCACCAAACTTGGGCTGAAGAGTCACTGGACTGTGGGAGTCACTTGGACGGTGTCGCTGGATTCGAGGGACCTCGCTCGTCGTGCTGAGAGGAGACCCAAGGGACCGGAGATGCAGCTTTTTGGTGCCTGCGGTTGCAGGGGGAAGATTCCGTCGACCCACGGGAGATTTCTTCGGAGCTTCTGGTGCAGAGAGGAGGCAGACTACCCCCACAGCATGCACAAGCAGGAAAACAGTCGAGAAGGCGGCAGGATCAGCGTTACAGAGTTGCAGTAGTCGTCTTCGCTACTATGTTGCAGGTTTGCAGGCTTCCAGCGCGGTCAGCGGTCGATTCCTTATCAGAAGGTGAAGAGGGAGATGCAGAGGAACTCGGCTGAGCTCATGCATTCGTTATCTCAAGTTTCCCCAGAGACAGAGACCCTAAATAGCCAGAAAAGAGGGTTTGGCTACCTAGGAGAGAGGAAAGGCTACTAACACCTGAAGGAGCCTATCAGCAGGAGTCTCTGACGTCACCTGGTGGCACTGGCCACTCAGAGCAGTCCAGTGTGCCAGCAGCACCTCTGTTTCCAAGATGGCAGAGGTCTGGAGCACACTGGAGGAGCTCTGGACACCTCCCAGGGGAGGTGCAGGTCAGGGGAGTGGTCACTCCCCTTTCCTTTGTCCAGTTTCGCGCCAGAGCAGGGGCTAAGGGGTCCCTGAACCGGTGTAGACTGGCTTATGCAGAATTGGGCACATCTGTGCCCAACAAAGCATTTCCAGAGGCTGGGGGAGGCTACTCCTCCCCTGCCTTCACACCATTTTCCAAAGGGAGAGGGTGTCACACCCTCTCTCAGAGGAAGTTCTTTGTTCTGCCATCCTGGGCCAGGCCTGGCTGGACCCCAGGAGGGCAGCTGCCTGTCTGAGGGGTTGGCAGCAGCAGCAGCTGCAGAGAAACCCCAGGAAGGGCAGTCTGGCAGTACCAGGGTCTGTGCTACAGACCACTGGGATCATGGAATTGTACCAACAATGCCAGGATGGCATAGAGGGGGCAATTCCATGATCATAGACATGTTACATGGCCATATTCGGAGTTACCATGGTGAAGCTACATATAGGTAGTGACCTATATGTAGTGCACGCGTGTAATGGTGTCCCCGCACTCACAAAGTTCAGTGAATTGGCTCTGAACAATGTGGGGGCACCTTGGCTAGTGCCAGGGTGCCCTCACACTAAGTAACTTTGCACCTAACCTTTACCAGGTAAAGGTTAGACATATAGGTGACTTATAAGTTACTTAAGTGCAGTGTAAAATGGCTGTGAAATAACGTGGACGTTATTTCACTCAGGCTGCAGTGGCAGGCCTGTGTAAGAATTGTCAGAGCTCCCTATGGGTGGCAAAAGAAATGCTGCAGCCCATAGGGATCTCCTGGAACCCCAATACCCTGGGTACCTCAGTACCATATACTAGGGAATTATAAGGGTGTTCCAGTAAGCCAATGTAAATTGGTAAAAATGGTCACTAGCCTGTTAGTGACAATTTAAAAGTAATGAGAGAGCATAACCACTGAGGTTCTGGTTAGCAGAGCCTCAGTGAGACAGTTAGGCACCACACAGGGAACACATACATGCACACCTATGAGCACTGGGGTCCTGTGTGACAGGGTCCCAGTGACACATACATATAGGCCACAACCTTATGAGCACTGGGGTCCTGACTAGCAGGATCCCAGTGACACATAACAAACATACTGAAAACATAGTGTTTTCACTATGAGCACTGAGGCCTGGCTATCAGGATCCCAGTGAGACAGTGAAAACAGTGACAAACACCCTGACATACACTCACAAACAGGCCAAAAGTGGGGGTAACAAGGCTAGAAAGAGGCTACCTTCTCACACAACCCCCCCCCCCAAACGAAGGACAATAAGGCTAACCTTGGCCAGTTGAGACTTTATTGTCTAAGTGGTGATAAGTAGAGAGTAGCTCTGCAATAGACTGGTTACTCCCTTTATCATCCACTATATGGTTACTTCCCTGTGGGGATGTAAACCACCCTGTTTGAAGTTTTTTAGCTAAGCAACAATGTGAAGATGTATTTTCAGAGTTTCTATCAGTAAGTTTTAGTTTAGAGCAGTGGGAATTGTCCACTGAACCTATTTGTAGTGATGGAAATGCCAGACAGGGATGCTGTCTCAGAAAAGCCATAGCTGGGCAAAAACTTTGTCCATCTGGCTGGAAGAGAGAACAGGGATGCTGTTTCTCTTGAGTTGGAGCAGGGCAGGGATGCTGTCCTATGAGCTCCACACTAGGGCAGGGATGCTGTCCTAAGTGTTGTGAGGTAGTGCAGGGTTTCTGCACTAAAGTTTCTCTGGGAGGGTTGGAGGGATGCTCCATGTTAACTAAAATGGTGCTGTTTTTCTCACCAATGTTAGTTATCCCACAGAGAGGTACTTCCACCTCAGGGAGTCCAGCTTTGCCAGCTGATGATTCCCTTGGAACAGGTGCCACCCCAGGAGAGGTTTCTCCCACCACAGGAATAGTATCCTGAATGGTAGGGTGGTTAGGGGATACTGTGATACCCTTTTTACCTGTTGATGGAGAGGGATCCTGAGTTTTCAGGCCTTCTCTCCTTTGCTTTTTCATTTCACTTGAAATGAGAGGGAACAATTCCTCAGGGATGCCCAGCATGGCTGCATGGGCATAAAACTCTACATCAGCCCAACCTGAGGCCTCTAGGTCATTACCTAAGAGACAGTCTACAGGTAAGCTAGGTGATACCACCACCTGCTTAGGGCCAGTAACTCCACCCCAACTAAACTGAATTATAGCTAAGGGAAGAAACTTAGTGGAGTTATGGACATCAATAATCTTATACTGTTGTCCAATGATGTGTTGTTCAGGAGGCACTAGGTTTTCAGTCACCAAAGTGAAACTGGCACCTGTGTCCCTGTAGGCCAAGGCCTCAACACCATTTATTGAAACTGTCTGCCTGTACTTATCCATTGTAAGGGGACAAGCAGCCAGTGTGGCAAGGCCAGTGCCACTAGGTGTGACAGAAACTGTCTTGGGGCTGATTACATCAGTTTCCACTATGGACCCATAAGTGAACCCAACTACACCCTTTGCTTGACTGTTGCCAGCAGTCCCACCACTAGTACCACTACTGCTAGGGGCACTAGAGCTTGATGTATTAGTGGTGGTAGGCTCAGGGGGTTTACCTGGACAGGACTTATCCCCTGGCCTATGGCCTCTGTTTTTACACACAAAGCACCAAGGCTTTTTAATGTGTGCAGGTTGGGAAGAAGAGGAAGAATTTGTTTTATCCCCACCCTCTGAAGAGTGTTTAAGATTTGAAGTGGGATCTTTGGTTTTACCCTTATCCCCATGCTTATCTTGAGATTTTTCACCATCTTTCTTCTTATTGCCATCTTTGTCACCCCCTGTATGAACTTTTCTGTTCACTCTTGTTCTGACCCATTTGTCTGCCTTCTTTCCCAATTCTTGGGGAGAGGTCAGATCAGAGTCTACCAGGTACTGGTGCAACAAATCAGACACACAATTATTAAGTATATGCTCTCTCAGGATTGTGTTATACAGGCTTTCATAATCAGTAACTTTACTGCCATGTAACCACCCCTCCAAGGCCTTCACTGAATGGTCAATGAAATCAACCCAGTCTTGTGAAGACTCCTTTTTGGTCTCTCTGAACTTTATCCTGTACTGTTCAGTGGTTAAGCCATAACCATCCAGGAGTGCATTCTTAAGAACTGTAAAATTATTGGCATCATTTTCTTTCACAGTAAGGAGCCTATCCCTACCTTTTCCACTAAATGATAGCCATAGGATAGCAGCCCACTGCCTTTGAGGGACATCCTGTACAACACAGGCCCTCTCAAGTGCAGCAAACCACTTGTTAATGTCATCCCCCTCCTTATAAGGGGGAACTATCTTGTGCAGATTCCTGGAATCATGCTCTTTTGCAGGATGACTATGGGGAATACTGCTGCTGCCACCATGGGTATCTAAACCCATCTTCTGTCTTTCCCTCTCTATTTCTAAAGACTGTCTATCCAAATCCAGCTGTTGCTTCTTGAGCTTCAGTCTGGTTTGCTCCACTCTCAATCTATTGAGCTCCCTTTCTAACAATCTGTCATCAGGGTGGGTGGGAGGGACATTTCTAGATACAGAGGTATGATGGGAATGAACAGAAGGAGACCTGTCCCTTACCAAGGGCACCCTAACAGCTTGGCTACCGGCATAATGTGAGAGCACATCATCAGTATGATGTGATTCAACCTCTGTACCAACTATGCTAGACTGTCTAGTAATGGGCAGGCTGAGAAGTTTCTTTCCTGAACCTTTTCCTGGGGGAGTCCCTGGATCAGATTGAGAACCATTAGCTACTTTTTCTACAGATTGGGCACTTATGGCCTTATCCTGTACTCTAAGCATATTAATTAACAGTTCTAAAGAAGGATTCTTCCCTACACTCAAACCTCTCTCTATGCAGAGACTCCTTGCTCCTTTCCAGCTAAGGTGATCATATGCAAGTTTGGACAGTTCAACTTTTTGGCCTGTGCCAGACATTTTTTAGAGAGAGTTAAAGTGATAGACAAAGAGAAAAAAGTTTTCAGAACTTTTTGGAAAGACAGAAAAAAACTTTTTAAACTTTTTAAGAACTTTTTGAAAGTTTAGAAGTACTTTTCAGCACTTAGAAAAGAGTGAAAAGAGGAAATGCAAAACTTTTTGGCTATGTGTATATACACTGACCTTGTTTTGTATATTTTTCTCTTATGAAAAGTACAATGACAAGAGTGGTAAGTAGTCTCAAGCACTTATCCCACCACTGCACAACCAATGTAGGAGGCTGGACTGGCTTGTAGTGAGTACCAAGGGGTACTTACACCTTGCACCAGGCCCAGGTATCCCTTATTAGTGTATAGGGTGTCTAGCAGCTTAGGCTGATAGATAATGGTAGCTTAGCAAAGCAGCTCAGGCTGAACTAGGAGACGTGTGAAGCTACTACAGTACCACTTAGTGTCATATGCACAATATCATAAGAAAACACAATACACAGTTATACTAAAAATAAAGGTACTTTATTTTTATGACAATATGCCAAAGTATCTTAGAGTGTACCCTCAGTGAGAGGATAGGAAATATACACAAGATATATATACACAATAGCAAAAATATGCAGTATAGTCTTAGAAAACAGTGCAAACAATGTATAGTTACAATAGGATGCAATGGGGAAACATAGGGATAGGGGCAACACAAACCATATACTCCAGAAGTGGAATGCGAACCACGAATGGACCCCAAACCTATGTGACCTTGTGGAGGGTCGCTGGGACTATTAGAAAATAGTGAGAGTTAGAAAAATAACCCTCCCCAAGACCCTGAAAAGTGAGTGCAAAGTGCACCAAAGTTCCCCTAAGGACAAAATAGTCGTGTTAGAGGGAGAATGCAAGGAAAACACAGATCAGCAATGCAACAACGATGGATTCCTGTCTGAAGGTACCTGTGGAACAAGGGGACCAAGTCCAAAAGTCACAAGCAGCTCGGAGATGGGCAGATGCCCAAGAAATGCCAGCGGTTGGTGCAAAGAAGCTCTTACTAGGCTGAAGAACTGTGAATACTGCAGGAACGACAAGGGCTAGAGACTTCCCCTTTGGAGGATGGATCCCCCACGCCTTGTAGAGTCGTGCAGAAGTGTTTTCCCGCCGGATGGACGCCAACAAGCCTTGCTACACGCAAATCGTGCGTTTGGCGTTTTTGGACGCTGCTGGGGCCCAGGAGGGACCAGAAGGTCGCAAATTGGACCTGCAGAGAGAGGGGACGTCGAGCAAGACAAAGAGCCCTCACTGAAGCAGGTAGCACCCGGAGAAGTGCCAGAAACAGGCACTACGGGGATGCGTGAAATGGTGCTCGCCGAAGTTGCACAAAGGAGTCCCACGTCGCCGGAGACCAACTTAGAAAGTCGTGCAATGCAGGTTAGAGTGCCGTGGACCCAGGCTTGGCTGTGCACACAGGATTTCCGCCGGAAGTGCACAGGGGCCGGAGAAGCTTGCAAAGTCGCGGTTCCCAGCAATGCAGCCCAGCGAGGTGAGGCAAGGACTTACCTCCACCAAACTTGGGCTGAAGAGTCACTGGACTGTGGGAGTCACTTGGACGGGCATAAAACTCTACATCAGCCCAACCTGAGGCCTCTAGGTCATTACCTAAGAGACAGTCTACAGGTAAGCTAGGTGATACCACCACCTGCTTAGGGCCAGTAACTCCACCCCAACTAAACTGAATTATAGCTAAGGGAAGAAACTTAGTGGAGTTATGGACATCAATAATCTTATACTGTTGTCCAATGATGTGTTGTTCAGGAGGCACTAGGTTTTCAGTCACCAAAGTGAAACTGGCACCTGTGTCCCTGTAGGCCAAGGCCTCAACACCATTTATTGAAACTGTCTGCCTGTACTTATCCATTGTAAGGGGACAAGCAGCCAGTGTGGCAAGGCCAGTGCCACTAGGTGTGACAGAAACTGTCTTGGGGCTGATTACATCAGTTTCCACTATGGACCCATAAGTGAACCCAACTACACCCTTTGCTTGACTGTTGCCAGCAGTCCCACCACTAGTACCACTACTGCTAGGGGCACTAGAGCTTGATGTATTAGTGGTGGTAGGCTCAGGGGGTTTACCTGGACAGGACTTATCCCCTGGCCTATGGCCTCTGTTTTTACACACAAAGCACCAAGGCTTTTTAATGTGTGCAGGTTGGGAAGAAGAGGAAGAATTTGTTTTATCCCCACCCTCTGAAGAGTGTTTAAGATTTGAAGTGGGATCTTTGGTTTTACCCTTATCCCCATGCTTATCTTGAGATTTTTCACCATCTTTCTTCTTATTGCCATCTTTGTCACCCCCTGTATGAACTTTTCTGTTCACTCTTGTTCTGACCCATTTGTCTGCCTTCTTTCCCAATTCTTGGGGAGAGGTCAGATCAGAGTCTACCAGGTACTGGTGCAACAAATCAGACACACAATTATTAAGTATATGCTCTCTCAGGATTGTGTTATACAGGCTTTCATAATCAGTAACTTTACTGCCATGTAACCACCCCTCCAAGGCCTTCACTGAATGGTCAATGAAATCAACCCAGTCTTGTGAAGACTCCTTTTTGGTCTCTCTGAACTTTATCCTGTACTGTTCAGTGGTTAAGCCATAACCATCCAGGAGTGCATTCTTAAGAACTGTAAAATTATTGGCATCATTTTCTTTCACAGTAAGGAGCCTATCCCTACCTTTTCCACTAAATGATAGCCATAGGATAGCAGCCCACTGCCTTTGAGGGACATCCTGTACAACACAGGCCCTCTCAAGTGCAGCAAACCACTTGTTAATGTCATCCCCCTCCTTATAAGGGGGAACTATCTTGTGCAGATTCCTGGAATCATGCTCTTTTGCAGGATGACTATGGGGAATACTGCTGCTGCCACCATGGGTATCTAAACCCATCTTCTGTCTTTCCCTCTCTATTTCTAAAGACTGTCTATCCAAATCCAGCTGTTGCTTCTTGAGCTTCAGTCTGGTTTGCTCCACTCTCAATCTATTGAGCTCCCTTTCTAACAATCTGTCATCAGGGTGGGTGGGAGGGACATTTCTAGATACAGAGGTATGATGGGAATGAACAGAAGGAGACCTGTCCCTTACCAAGGGCACCCTAACAGCTTGGCTACCGGCATAATGTGAGAGCACATCATCAGTATGATGTGATTCAACCTCTGTACCAACTATGCTAGACTGTCTAGTAATGGGCAGGCTGAGAAGTTTCTTTCCTGAACCTTTTCCTGGGGGAGTCCCTGGATCAGATTGAGAACCATTAGCTACTTTTTCTACAGATTGGGCACTTATGGCCTTATCCTGTACTCTAAGCATATTAATTAACAGTTCTAAAGAAGGATTCTTCCCTACACTCAAACCTCTCTCTATGCAGAGACTCCTTGCTCCTTTCCAGCTAAGGTGATCATATGCAAGTTTGGACAGTTCAACTTTTTGGCCTGTGCCAGACATTTTTTAGAGAGAGTTAAAGTGATAGACAAAGAGAAAGAAGTTTTCAGAACTTTTTGGAAAGACAGAAAAAAACTTTTTAAACTTTTTAAGAACTTTTTGAAAGTTTAGAAGTACTTTTCAGCACTTAGAAAAGAGTGAAAAGAGGAAATGCAAAACTTTTTGGCTATGTGTATATACACTGACCTTGTTTTGTATATTTTTCTCTTATGAAAAGTACAATGACAAGAGTGGTAAGTAGTCTCAAGCACTTATCCCACCACTGCACAACCAATGTAGGAGGCTGGACTGGCTTGTAGTGAGTACCAAGGGGTACTTACACCTTGCACCAGGCCCAGGTATCCCTTATTAGTGTATAGGGTGTCTAGCAGCTTAGGCTGATAGATAATGGTAGCTTAGCAAAGCAGCTCAGGCTGAACTAGGAGACGTGTGAAGCTACTACAGTACCACTTAGTGTCATATGCACAATATCATAAGAAAACACAATACACAGTTATACTAAAAATAAAGGTACTTTATTTTTATGACAATATGCCAAAGTATCTTAGAGTGTACCCTCAGTGAGAGGATAGGAAATATACACAAGATATATATACACAATAGCAAAAATATGCAGTATAGTCTTAGAAAACAGTGCAAACAATGTATAGTTACAATAGGATGCAATGGGGAAACATAGGGATAGGGGCAACACAAACCATATACTCCAGAAGTGGAATGCGAACCACGAATGGACCCCAAACCTATGTGACCTTGTGGAGGGTCGCTGGGACTATTAGAAAATAGTGAGAGTTAGAAAAATAACCCTCCCCAAGACCCTGAAAAGTGAGTGCAAAGTGCACCAAAGTTCCCCTAAGGACAAAATAGTCGTGTTAGAGGGAGAATGCAAGGAAAACACAGATCAGCAATGCAACAACGATGGATTCCTGTCTGAAGGTACCTGTGGAACAAGGGGACCAAGTCCAAAAGTCACAAGCAGCTCGGAGATGGGCAGATGCCCAAGAAATGCCAGCGGTTGGTGCAAAGAAGCTCTTACTAGGCTGAAGAACTGTGAATACTGCAGGAACGACAAGGGCTAGAGACTTCCCCTTTGGAGGATGGATCCACCACGCCTTGGAGAGTCGTGCAGAAGTGTTTTCCCGCCGGATGGACGCCAACAAGCCTTGCTACACGCAAATCGTGCGTTTGGCGTTTTTGGACGCTGCTGGGGCCCAGGAGGGACCAGAAGGTCGCAAATTGGAACTGCAGAGAGAGGGGACGTCAAGCAAGACAAAGAGCCCTCACTGAAGCAGGTAGCACCCGGAGAAGTGCCAGAAACAGGCACTACGGGGATGCGTGAAATGGTGCTCGCCGAAGTTGCACAAAGGAGTCCCACGTCGCCGGAGACCAACTTAGAAAGTCGTGCAATGCAGGTTAGAGTGCCGTGGACCCAGGCTTGGCTGTGCACACAGGATTTCCGCCGGAAGTGCACAGGGGCCGGAGAAGCTTGCAAAGTCGCGGTTCCCAGCAATGCAGCCCAGCGAGGTGAGGCAAGGACTTACCTCCACCAAACTTGGGCTGAAGAGTCACTGGACTGTGGGAGTCACTTGGACGGTGTCGCTGGATTCGAGGGACCTCGCTCGTCGTGCTGAGAGGAGACCCAAGGGACCGGAGATGCAGCTTTTTGGTGCCTGCGGTTGCAGGGGGAAGATTCCGTCGACCCACGGGAGATTTCTTCGGAGCTTCTGGTGCAGAGAGGAGGCAGACTACCCCCACAGCATGCACAAGCAGGAAAACAGTCGAGAAGGCGGCAGGATCAGCGTTACAGAGTTGCAGTAGTCGTCTTCGCTACTATGTTGCAGGTTTGCAGGCTTCCAGCGCGGTCAGCGGTCGATTCCTTATCAGAAGGTGAAGAGGGAGATGCAGAGGAACTCGGCTGAGCTCATGCATTCGTTATCTCAAGTTTCCCCAGAGACAGAGACCCTAAATAGCCAGAAAAGAGGGTTTGGCTACCTAGGAGAGAGGAAAGGCTACTAACACCTGAAGGAGCCTATCAGCAGGAGTCTCTGACGTCACCTGGTGGCACTGGCCACTCAGAGCAGTCCAGTGTGCCAGCAGCACCTCTGTTTCCAAGATGGCAGAGGTCTGGAGCACACTGGAGGAGCTCTGGACACCTCCCAGGGGAGGTGCAGGTCAGGGGAGTGGTCACTCCCCTTTCCTTTGTCCAGTTTCGCGCCAGAGCAGGGGCTAAGGGGTCCCTGAACCGGTGTAGACTGGCTTATGCAGAATTGGGCACATCTGTGCCCAACAAAGCATTTCCAGAGGCTGGGGGAGGCTACTCCTCCCCTGCCTTCACACCATTTTCCAAAGGGAGAGGGTGTCACACCCTCTCTCAGAGGAAGTTCTTTGTTCTGCCATCCTGGGCCAGGCCTGGCTGGACCCCAGGAGGGCAGCTGCCTGTCTGAGGGGTTGGCAGCAGCAGCAGCTGCAGAGAAACCCCAGGAAGGGCAGTCTGGCAGTACCAGGGTCTGTGCTACAGACCACTGGGATCATGGAATTGTACCAACAATGCCAGGATGGCATAGAGGGGGCAATTCCATGATCATAGACATGTTACATGGCCATATTCGGAGTTACCATGGTGAAGCTACATATAGGTAGTGACCTATATGTAGTGCACGCGTGTAATGGTGTCCCCGCACTCACAAAGTTCAGTGAATTGGCTCTGAACAATGTGGGGGCACCTTGGCTAGTGCCAGGGTGCCCTCACACTAAGTAACTTTGCACCTAACCTTTACCAGGTAAAGGTTAGACATATAGGTGACTTATAAGTTACTTAAGTGCAGTGTAAAATGGCTGTGAAATAACGTGGACGTTATTTCACTCAGGCTGCAGTGGCAGGCCTGTGTAAGAATTGTCAGAGCTCCCTATGGGTGGCAAAAGAAATGCTGCAGCCCATAGGGATCTCCTGGAACCCCAATACCCTGGGTACCTCAGTACCATATACTAGGGAATTATAAGGGTGTTCCAGTAAGCCAATGTAAATTGGTAAAAATGGTCACTAGCCTGTTAGTGACAATTTAAAAGTAATGAGAGAGCATAACCACTGAGGTTCTGGTTAGCAGAGCCTCAGTGAGACAGTTAGGCACCACACAGGGAACACATACATGCACACCTATGAGCACTGGGGTCCTGTGTGACAGGGTCCCAGTGACACATACATATAGGCCACAACCTTATGAGCACTGGGGTCCTGACTAGCAGGATCCCAGTGACACATAACAAACATACTGAAAACATAGTGTTTTCACTATGAGCACTGAGGCCTGGCTATCAGGATCCCAGTGAGACAGTGAAAACAGTGACAAACACCCTGACATACACTCACAAACAGGCCAAAAGTGGGGGTAACAAGGCTAGAAAGAGGCTACCTTCTCACATGTGGTATGAAGGTACATGGACTTCAACTGCTAACCACTTCTAACTGGAATGAGATGGGGACATGGGGACATGAATGCAACACATGTGTGGTATGAAGGTACATGGACTTCAACTGCTAACCACGTCTAACTGGAATGAGATGGGGACATGGGGACATGGGGACATGAATGCAACACATGTGTGGTATGAAGGTACATGGACTTCAACTGCTAACCACGTCTAACTGGAATGAGATGGGGACATGGGGACATTGCGACATGAATGCAACACTTGTGTGGTATGAAGGTACATGGACTTCAAATGCTAACCACGTCTAACTTGAATGAGATGGGGACATGGGGACATGGGGACATGAATGCAACACGTGTGTGGTATGAAGGTACATGGACTTCAACTGCTAACCACGTCTAACTGGAATGAGATGGGGAGATGGGGAGATGAATGCAACACGTGTGTGGTATGAAGGTACATGGACTTAAACTGATAACCACGTCTAACTGGAATGAGATGGGGACATGGGGACATTGCGACATGAATGCAACACGTGTGTGGTATGAAGGTACATGGACTTCAACTGCTAACCACGTCTAACTGGAATGAGATGGGGAGATGGGGAGATGAATGCAACACGTGTGTGGTATGAAGGTACATGGACTTAAACTGATAACCACGTCTAACTGGAATGAGATGGGGACATGGGGAGATGGGGACATGAATGCAACACGTGTGTGGTATGAAGGTACATGGACTTCAACTGCCAACCACTTCTAACTGGAATGAGATGGGGAGATGGGGACATGAATGCAACACGTGTGTGGTATGAAGGTACATGGACTTCAACTGCTAACCACTTCTAACTGGAATGAGATGGGGACATGGGGACATGAATGCAACACGTGTGTGGTATGAAGGTACATGGACTTCAACTGCTAACCACGTCTAACTGGAATGAGATGTGGACATGGGGACATGGGGACATGAATGCAACACGTGTGTGGTATGAAGGTACATGGACTTCAACTGCTAACCACGTCTAAATGGAATGAGATGGGGACATGGGGACATGAATGCAACACGTGTGTGGTTTGAAGGTACATGGACTTCAACTGCTAACCACGTCTAACTGGAATGAGATGGGGAGATGGGGACATGAATGCAACACGTGTGTGGTATGAAGGTACATGGACTTCAACTGCTAACCACGTCTAACTGGAATGAGATGGGGACATGGGGATATGAATGCAACACGTGTGTGGTATGAAGGTACATGGACTTCAACTGCTAACCACATCTAACTGGAATGAGATGGGGAGATGGGGAGATGGGGACATGGGGACATGGGGACATGGGGAGATGGGGACATGAATGCAACACGTGTGTGGTATGAAGGTACATGGACTTCAACTGCTAACCACGTCTAACTGGAATGAGATGAGATGGGTAGATGGGGAGATGGGGACATGAATGCAACACGTGTGTGGTATGAAGGTACATGGACTTCAACTGCTAACCACGTCTAACTGGAATGAGATGTGGACATGGGGTCATGGGGAGATGGGGACATGAATGCAACAAGGGTGTGGTATGAAGGTACATGGACTTCAACTGCTAACCACGTCTAACTGGAATGAGATGGGGACATGGGGACATGAATGCAACACGTGTGTGGTATGAAGGTACATGGACTTCATCTGCTAACCACTTCTAACTGGGGGGAGATGGGGACATGGGGACATGGGGACATGAATGCAACACGTGTGTGGTATGAAGGTACATGGACTTCAACTGCTAACCACTTCTAGCTGGAATGAGATGGGGACATGGGGACATGAATGCAACACGTGTGTGGTATGAAGGTACATGGACTTCAACTGCTAACCACTTCTAACTGGAATGAGATGGGGACATGGGGACATGAATGCAACACGTGTGTGGTATGAAGGTACATGGACTTCAACTGCGAACCACGTCTAACTGGAATGAGATGGGGACATGGGGACATTGGGGAGATGGATGCAACACATGTGTGGTATGAAGGTACATGGACTTCAACTGCTAACCACGTCTAACTGGAATGAGATGGGGACATGGGGACATGAATGCAACACGTGTGTGGTATGAAGGTACATGGACTTCATCTGCTAACCACGTCTAACTGGAATGAGATGGGGACATGGGGACATGGGGACATGAATGCAACACGTGTGTGGTATGAAGGTACATGGACTTCAACTGCTAACCACGTCTAACTGGAATGAGATGGGGACATGGGGACATGGGGAGATGGGGACATGAATGCAACACGTGTGTGGTATGAAGGTACATGGACTTCAACTGCTAACCACGTCTAACTGGAATGACATGGGGACATGGGGACATGAATGCAACACGTGTGTGGTATGAAGGTACATGGACTTCAACTGCTAACCACGTCTAACTGGAATGAGATGGGGACATGGGGACATGAATGCAACACATGTGTGGCATGAAGGTACATGGACTTCAACTGCTAACCACGTCTAACTGGAATGAGATGGGGACATGGGGACATGAATGCAACACGTGTGTGGTATGAAGGTACATGGACTTCCACTGCTAACCACGTCTAACTGGAATGAGATGGGGACATGGGGACATGGGGACATGAATGCAACACGTTTGTGGTATGAAGGTACATGGACTTCAACTGCTAACCTTGTCTAACTGGAATGAGATGGGGACATGGGGACATGGGGACATGAATGCAACACGTGTGTGGTTTGAAGGTACATGGACTTCAACTGCTAACCACGTCTAACTGGGGGGAGATGGGGAGATGGGGACATGGGGACATGAATGCAACACGTGTGTGGTATGAATGTACATGGACTTCAACTGCTAACCACTTCTAACTGGAATGAGATGGGGACATGAATGCAACACGTGTGTGGTATGAAGGTACATAGACATGATTAGCAGTTGAAGTCCATGTACCTTCATACCACACACGTATTGCATTCATATCCCCATGTCCCCATGTCCCCATCTCATTCCAGTTAGACGTGGTTAGCAGTTGAAGTCCAACTGGAATGAGATGGGTAGATGGGGAGATGAATGCAACACGTGTGTGGTATGAAGGTACATGGACTTCAACTGCTAACCACGTCTAACTGGAATGAGATGGGGACATGGGGAGATGGGGAGATGGGGACATGGGGACATGGGGACATGGGGACATGAATGCAACACGTGTGTGGTATGAAGGTACATGGACTTCAACTGCTAACCACTTCTAACTGGAATGAGATGGGGACATGGGGACATGAATGCAACACATGTGTGGTATGAAGGTACATGGACTTCAACTGCTAACCACGTCTAACTGGAATGAGATGGGGACATGGGGACATGGGGACATGAATGCAACACATGTGTGGTATGAAGGTACATGGACTTCAACTGCTAACCACGTCTAACTGGAATGAGATGGGGACATGGGGACATTGCGACATGAATGCAACACTTGTGTGGTATGAAGGTACATGGACTTCAAATGCTAACCACGTCTAACTGGAATGAGATGGGGACATGGGGACATGGGGACATGAATGCAACACGTGTGTGGTATGAAGGTACATGGACTTCAACTGCTAACCACGTCTAACTGGAATGAGATGGGGAGATGGGGAGATGAATGCAACACGTGTGTGGTATGAAGGTACATGGACTTAAACTGATAACCACGTCTAACTGGAATGAGATGGGGACATGGGGACATTGCGACATGAATGCAACACGTGTGTGGTATGAAGGTACATGGACTTCAACTGCTAACCACGTCTAACTGGAATGAGATGGGGAGATGGGGAGATGAATGCAACACGTGTGTGGTATGAAGGTACATGGACTTAAACTGATAACCACGTCTAACTGGAATGAGATGGGGACATGGGGAGATGGGGACATGAATGCAACACGTGTGTGGTATGAAGGTACATGGACTTCAACTGCCAACCACTTCTAACTGGAATGAGATGGGGAGATGGGGACATGAATGCAACACGTGTGTGGTATGAAGGTACATGGACTTCAACTGCTAACCACTTCTAACTGGAATGAGATGGGGACATGGGGACATGAATGCAACACGTGTGTGGTATGAAGGTACATGGACTTCAACTGCTAACCACGTCTAACTGGAATGAGATGTGGACATGGGGACATGGGGACATGAATGCAACACGTGTGTGGTATGAAGGTACATGGACTTCAACTGCTAACCACGTCTAAATGGAATGAGATGGGGACATGGGGACATGAATGCAACACGTGTGTGGTTTGAAGGTACATGGACTTCAACTGCTAACCACGTCTAACTGGAATGAGATGGGGAGATGGGGACATGAATGCAACACGTGTGTGGTATGAAGGTACATGGACTTCAACTGCTAACCACGTCTAACTGGAATGAGATGGGGACATGGGGATATGAATGCAACACGTGTGTGGTATGAAGGTACATGGACTTCAACTGCTAACCACATCTAACTGGAATGAGATGGGGAGATGGGGAGATGGGGACATGGGGACATGGGGACATGGGGAGATGGGGACATGAATGCAACACGAGTGTGGTATGAAGGTACATGGACTTCAACTGCTAACCACGTCTAACTGGAATGAGATGAGATGGGTAGATGGGGAGATGGGGACATGAATGCAACACGTGTGTGGTATGAAGGTACATGGACTTCAACTGCTAACCACGTCTAACTGGAATGAGATGTGGACATGGGGTCATGGGGAGATGGGGACATGAATGCAACAAGGGTGTGGTATGAAGGTACATGGACTTCAACTGCTAACCACGTCTAACTGGAATGAGATGGGGACATGGGGACATGGGGACATGAATGCAACACGTGTGTGGTATGAAGGTACATGGACTTCATCTGCTAACCACTTCTAACTGGGGGGAGATGGGGACATGGGGACATGGAGACATGAATGCAACACGTGTGTGGTATGAAGGTACATGGACTTCAACTGCTAACCACTTCTAGCTGGAATGAGATGGGGACATGGGGACATGAATGCAACACGTGTGTGGTATGAAGGTACATGGACTTCAACTGCTAACCACTTCTAACTGGAATGAGATGGGGACATGGGGACATGAATGCAACACGTGTGTGGTATGAAGGTACATGGACTTCAACTGCGAACCACGTCTAACTGGAATGAGATGGGGACATGGGGACATTGGGGAGATGGATGCAACACATGTGTGGTATGAAGGTACATGGACTTCAACTGCTAACCACGTCTAACTGGAATGAGATGGGGACATGGGGACATGAATGCAACACGTGTGTGGTATGAAGGTACATGGACTTCATCTGCTAACCACGTCTAACTGGAATGAGATGGGGACATGGGGACATGGGGACATGAATGCAACACGTGTGTGGTATGAAGGTACATGGACTTCAACTGCTAACCACGTCTAACTGGAATGAGATGGGGACATGGGGACATGGGGAGATGGGGACATGAATGCAACACGTGTGTGGTATGAAGGTACATGGACTTCAACTGCTAACCACGTCTAACTGGAATGACATGGGGACATGGGGACATGAATGCAACACGTGTGTGGTATGAAGGTACATGGACTTCAACTGCTAACCACGTCTAACTGGAATGAGATGGGGACATGGGGACATGAATGCAACACGTGTGTGGCATGAAGGTACATGGACTTCAACTGCTAACCACGTCTAACTGGAATGAGATGGGGACATGGGGACATGGGGACATGAATGCAACACGTGTGTGGTATGAAGGTACATGGACTTCCACTGCTAACCACGTCTAACTGGAATGAGATGGGGACATGGGGACATGGGGACATGAATGCAACACGTTTGTGGTATGAAGGTACATGGACTTCAACTGCTAACCACGTCTAACTGGAATGAGATGGGGACATGGGGACATGGGGACATGAATGCAACACGTGTGTGGTTTGAAGGTACATGGACTTCAACTGCTAACCACGTCTAACTGGAATGAGATTGGGAGATGGGGACATGAATGCAACACGTGTGTGGTATGAAGGTACATGGACTTCAACTGCTAACCACGTCTAACTGGAATGAGATGGGGACATGGGGACATGAATGCAACACGTGTGTGGTATGAAGGTACATGGACTTCAACTGCTAACCACGTCTAACTGGAATGAGATGGGGACATGGGGACATGAATGCAACACGTGTGTGGTATGAAGGTACATGGACTTCAACTGCTAACCACGTCTAACTGGAATGAGATGGGGACATGGGGACATGAATGCAACACGTGTGTGGTTTGAAGGTACATGGACTTCAACTGCTAACCACGTCTAACTGGAATGAGATGGGGAGATGGGGACATGAATGCAACACGTGTGTGGTATGAAGGTACATGGACTTCAACTGCTAACCACGTCTAACTGGAATGAGATGGGGACATGGGGATATGAATGCAACACGTGTGTGGTATGAAGGTACATGGACTTCAACTGCTAACCACATCTAACTGGAATGAGATGGGGAGATGGGGAGATGGGGACATGGGGACATGGGGACATGGGGAGATGGGGACATGAATGCAACACGTGTGTGGTATGAAGGTACATGGACTTCAACTGCTAACCACGTCTAACTGGAATGAGATGAGATGGGTAGATGGGGAGATGGGGACATGAATGCAACACGTGTGTGGTATGAAGGTACATGGACTTCAACTGCTAACCACGTCTAACTGGAATGAGATGTGGACATGGGGTCATGGGGAGATGGGGACATGAATGCAACAAGGGTGTGGTATGAAGGTACATGGACTTCAACTGCTAACCACGTCTAACTGGAATGAGATGGGGACATGGGGACATGGGGACATGAATGCAACACGTGTGTGGTATGAAGGTACATGGACTTCATCTGCTAACCACTTCTAACTGGGGGGAGATGGGGACATGGGGACATGGGGACATGAATGCAACACGTGTGTGGTATGAAGGTACATGGACTTCAACTGCTAACCACTTCTAGCTGGAATGAGATGGGGACATGGGGACATGAATGCAACACGTGTGTGGTATGAAGGTACATGGACTTCAACTGCTAACCACTTCTAACTGGAATGAGATGGGGACATGGGGACATGAATGCAACACGTGTGTGGTATGAAGGTACATGGACTTCAACTGCGAACCACGTCTAACTGGAATGAGATGGGGACATGGGGACATTGGGGAGATGGATGCAACACATGTGTGGTATGAAGGTACATGGACTTCAACTGCTAACCACGTCTAACTGGAATGAGATGGGGACATGGGGACATGAATGCAACACGTGTGTGGTATGAAGGTACATGGACTTCATCTGCTAACCACGTCTAACTGGAATGAGATGGGGACATGGGGACATGGGGACATGAATGCAACACGTGTGTGGTATGAAGGTACATGGACTTCAACTGCTAACCACGTCTAACTGGAATGAGATGGGGACATGGGGACATGGGGAGATGGGGACATGAATGCAACACGTGTGTGGTATGAAGGTACATGGACTTCAACTGCTAACCACGTCTAACTGGAATGACATGGGGACATGGAGACATGAATGCAACACGTGTGTGGTATGAAGGTACATGGACTTCAACTGCTAACCACTTCTAGCTGGAATGAGATGGGGACATGGGGACATGAATGCAACACGTGTGTGGTATGAAGGTACATGGACTTCAACTGCTAACCACTTCTAACTGGAATGAGATGGGGACATGGGGACATGAATGCAACACGTGTGTGGTATGAAGGTACATGGACTTCAACTGCGAACCACGTCTAACTGGAATGAGATGGGGACATGGGGACATTGGGGAGATGGATGCAACACATGTGTGGTATGAAGGTACATGGACTTCAACTGCTAACCACGTCTAACTGGAATGAGATGGGGACATGGGGACATGAATGCAACACGTGTGTGGTATGAAGGTACATGGACTTCATCTGCTAACCACGTCTAACTGGAATGAGATGGGGACATGGGGACATGGGGACATGAATGCAACACGTGTGTGGTATGAAGGTACATGGACTTCAACTGCTAACCACGTCTAACTGGAATGAGATGGGGACATGGGGACATGGGGAGATGGGGACATGAATGCAACACGTGTGTGGTATGAAGGTACATGGACTTCAACTGCTAACCACGTCTAACTGGAATGACATGGGGACATGGGGACATGAATGCAACACGTGTGTGGTATGAAGGTACATGGACTTCAACTGCTAACCACGTCTAACTGGAATGAGATGGGGACATGGGGACATGAATGCAACACGTGTGTGGCATGAAGGTACATGGACTTCAACTGCTAACCACGTCTAACTGGAATGAGATGGGGACATGGGGACATGGGGACATGAATGCAACACGTGTGTGGTATGAAGGTACATGGACTTCCACTGCTAACCACGTCTAACTGGAATGAGATGGGGACATGGGGACATGGGGACATGAATGCAACACGTTTGTGGTATGAAGGTACATGGACTTCAACTGCTAACCACGTCTAACTGGAATGAGATGGGGACATGGGGACATGGGGACATGAATGCAACACGTGTGTGGTTTGAAGGTACATGGACTTCAACTGCTAACCACGTCTAACTGGAATGAGATTGGGAGATGGGGACATGAATGCAACACGTGTGTGGTATGAAGGTACATGGACTTCAACTGCTAACCACGTCTAACTGGAATGAGATGGGGACATGGGGACATGAATGCAACACGTGTGTGGTATGAAGGTACATGGACTTCAACTGCTAACCACGTCTAACTGGAATGAGATGGGGACATGGGGACATGAATGCAACACGTGTGTGGTATGAAGGTACATGGACTTCAACTGCTAACCACGTCTAACTGGAATGAGATGGGGACATGGGGACATGAATGCAACACGTGTGTGGTTTGAAGGTACATGGACTTCAACTGCTAACCACGTCTAACTGGAATGAGATGGGGAGATGGGGACATGAATGCAACACGTGTGTGGTATGAAGGTACATGGACTTCAACTGCTAACCACGTCTAACTGGAATGAGATGGGGACATGGGGATATGAATGCAACACGTGTGTGGTATGAAGGTACATGGACTTCAACTGCTAACCACATCTAACTGGAATGAGATGGGGAGATGGGGAGATGGGGACATGGGGACATGGGGACATGGGGAGATGGGGACATGAATGCAACACGTGTGTGGTATGAAGGTACATGGACTTCAACTGCTAACCACGTCTAACTGGAATGAGATGAGATGGGTAGATGGGGAGATGGGGACATGAATGCAACACGTGTGTGGTATGAAGGTACATGGACTTCAACTGCTAACCACGTCTAACTGGAATGAGATGTGGACATGGGGTCATGGGGAGATGGGGACATGAATGCAACAAGGGTGTGGTATGAAGGTACATGGACATCAACTGCTAACCACGTCTAACTGGAATGAGATGGGGACATGGGGACATGGGGACATGAATGCAACACGTGTGTGGTATGAAGGTACATGGACTTCATCTGCTAACCACTTCTAACTGGGGGGAGATGGGGACATGGGGACATGGGGACATGAATGCAACACGTGTGTGGTATGAAGGTACATGGACTTCAACTGCTAACCACTTCTAGCTGGAATGAGATGGGGACATGGGGACATGAATGCAACACGTGTGTGGTATGAAGGTACATGGACTTCAACTGCTAACCACTTCTAACTGGAATGAGATGGGGACATGGGGACATGAATGCAACACGTGTGTGGTATGAAGGTACATGGACTTCAACTGCGAACCACGTCTAACTGGAATGAGATGGGGACATGGGGACATTGGGGAGATGGATGCAACACATGTGTGGTATGAAGGTACATGGACTTCAACTGCTAACCACGTCTAACTGGAATGAGATGGGGACATGGGGACATGAATGCAACACGTGTGTGGTATGAAGGTACATGGACTTCATCTGCTAACCACGTCTAACTGGAATGAGATGGGGACATGGGGACATGGGGACATGAATGCAACACGTGTGTGGTATGAAGGTACATGGACTTCAACTGCTAACCACGTCTAACTGGAATGAGATGGGGACATGGGGACATGGGGAGATGGGGACATGAATGCAACACGTGTGTGGTATGAAGGTACATGGACTTCAACTGCTAACCACGTCTAACTGGAATGACATGGGGACATGGGGACATGAATGCAACACGTGTGTGGTATGAAGGTACATGGACTTCAACTGCTAACCACGTCTAACTGGAATGAGATGGGGACATGGGGACATGAATGCAACACATGTGTGGCATGAAGGTACATGGACTTCAACTGCTAACCACGTCTAACTGGAATGAGATGGGGACATGGGGACATGGGGACATGAATGCAACACGTGTGTGGTATGAAGGTACATGGACTTCCACTGCTAACCACGTCTAACTGGAATGAGATGGGGACATGGGGACATGGGGACATGAATGCAACACGTTTGTGGTATGAAGGTACATGGACTTCAACTGCTAACCACGTCTAACTGGAATGAGATGGGGACATGGGGACATGGGGACATGAATGCAACACGTGTGTGGTTTGAAGGTACATGGACTTCAACTGCTAACCACGTCTAACTGGAATGAGATTGGGAGATGGGGACATGAATGCAACACGTGTGTGGTATGAAGGTACATGGACTTCAACTGCTAACCACGTCTAACTGGAATGAGATGGGGACATGGGGACATGAATGCAACACGTGTGTGGTATGAAGGTACATGGACTTCAACTGCTAACCACGTCTAACTGGAATGAGATGGGGACATGGGGACATGAATGCAACACGTGTGTGGTATGAAGGTACATGGACTTCAACTGCTAACCACGTCTAACTGGAATGAGATGGGGACATGGGGAGATGGGGAGATGGGGACATGAATGCAACACGTGTGTGGTATGAAGGTACATGGACTTCAACTGCTAACCACGTCTAACTGGAATGAGATGGAGACATGGGGAGATGGGGACATGAATGCAACACGTGTGTGGCATGAAGGTACATGGACTTCAACTGCTAACCACGTCTAACTGGAATGAGATGGGGAGATGGGGACAGGGGGACATGGGGACAAGGGGACATGGGGACATGGGGACATGGGGAGATGGGGACATGAATGCAACACGTGTGTGGTATGAAGGTACATGGACTTCAACTGCTAACCACGTCTAACTGGAATGAGATGGGGAGATGGGGAGATGGGGAGATGGGGACATGGGGACATGGGGACATGGGGACATGGGGACATGAATGCAACACGTGTGTGGTATGAAGGTACATGGACTTCAACTGCTAACCACGTCTAACTGGAATGAGATTGGGAGATGGGGAGATGGGGACATGGGGACATGAATGCAACACGTGTGTGGTATGAAGGTACATGGACTTCAACTGCTAACCACGTCTAGCTGGAATGAGATGGGGAGATGGGGACATGGGGAGATGGGGACATGAATGCAACACGTGTGTGGTATGAAGGTACATGGACTTCAACTGCTAACCACGTCTAACTGTAATGAGATGGGGAGATGGGGAGATGGGGACATGAATGCAACACGTGTGTGGTATGAAGGTACATGGACTTCAACTGCTAACCACGTCTAACTGGAATGAGATGGGGAGATGGGGAGATGGGGAGATGGGGACATGGGGACATGGGGACATGAATGCAACACGTGTGTGGTATGAAGGTACATGGACTTCAACTGCTAACCACGTCTAACTGTAATGAGATGGGGAGATGGGGACATGAATGCAACACGTGTGTGGTATGAAGGTACATGGACTTCAACTGCTAACCACGTCTAACTGGAATGAGATGGGGACATGGGGACATGGGGACATGGGGACATGGGGACATGAATGCAACACGTGTGTGGTTTGAAGGTACATGGACTTCAACTGCTAACCACGTCTAACTGGAATGAGATGGGGAGATGGGGACATGAATGCAACACGTGTGTGGTATGAAGGTACATGGACTTCAACTGCTGACCACGTCTAACTGGAATGAGATGGGGACATGGGGACATGAATGCAACACGTGTGTGGTATGAAGGTACATGGACTTCAACTGCTAACCACATCTAACTGGAATGAGATGGGGATATGGGGACATGGGGACATGGGGAGATGGGGACATGAATGCAACACGTGTGTGGTAAGAAGGTACATGGACTTCAACTGCTAACCACGTCTAACTGGAATGAGATGAGATGGGTAGATGGGGAGATGGGGACATGAATGCAACACGTGTGTGGTATGAAGGTACATGGACTTCAACTGCTAACCACGTCTAACTGGAATGAGATGGGGACATGGGGACAAGGGGAGATGGGGACATGAATGCAACAAGGGTGTGGTATGAAGGTACATGGACTTCAACTGCTAACCACGTCTAACTGGAATGAGATGGGGACATGGGGACATGGGGACATGGGGACATGAATGCAACACGTGTGTGGTATGAAGGTACATGGACTTCATCTGCTAACCACTTCTAACTGGGGGGAGATGGGGAGATGGGGACATGGGGACATGAATGCAACACGTGTGTGGTATGAAGTTACATGGACTTCAACTGCTAACCACTTCTAGCTGGAATGAGATGGGGACATGGGGACATGAATGCAACACGTGTGTGGTATGAAGGTACATGGACTTCAACTGCTAACCACTTCTAACTGGAATGAGATGGGGACATGGGGACATGAATGCAACACGTGTGTGGTATGAAGGTACATGAACTTCAACTGCGAACCACGTCTAACTGGAATGAGATGGGGACATGGGGACATGGGGAGATGGGGACATGGGGAGATGGGGACATGGGGAGATGGGGACATGAATGCAACTCGTGTGTGGTATTAAGGTACATGGACTTCAACTGCTAACCACGTCTAACTGGAATGAGATGGGGAGATGGGGACATGGGGAGATGGGGAGATGGGGACATGATTGCAACACGTGTGTGGTATGAAGGTACATGGACTTCAACTGCTAACCACGTCTAACTGGAATGAGATGGGGAGATGGGGACATGGGGAGATGGGGATATGGGGAGATGGGGAGATGGGGACATGAATGCAACACGTGTGTGGTATGAAGGTACATGGACTTCAACTGCTAACCACGTCTAACTGGAATGAGATGGGGAGATGGGGACATGGGGAGATGGGGAGATGGGGACATGAATGCAACACGTGTGTGGTATGAAGGTACATGGACTTCAACTGCTAACCACGTCTAACTGGAATGAGATGGGGAGATGGGGACATGGAGACATGGGGAGATGGGGACATGAATGCAACACGTGTGTGGTATGAAGGTACATGGACTTCAACTGCTAACCACGTCTAACTGGAATGAGATGGGGACATGGGGAGATGGGGAGATGGGCACATGAATGCAACACGTGTGTGGTATGAAGGTACATGGACTTCAACTGCTAACCACGTCTAACTGGAATGAGATGGGGAATTGGGGAGATGGGGACATGAATGCAACACGTGTGTGGTATGAAGGTACATGGACTTCAACTGCTAACCACGTCTAACTGGAATGAGATGGGGACATGGGGAGATGGGGACATGAATGCAACACGTGTGTGGTATGAAGGTACATGGACTTCAACTGCTAACCACGTCTAACTGGAATGAGAGGGGGAGAGGGGGAGATGGGGACATGAATGCAACACGTGTGTGGTATGAAGGTACATGGACTTCAACTGCTAACCACGTCTAACTGGAATGAGATGGGGAGATGGGGAGATTGGGAGATGGGGACATGAATGCAACACGTGTGTGGTATGAAGGTACAAGGACTTCAACTGCTAACCATGTCTAACTGGAATGAGTTGGGGACATGGGGAGATGGGGACATGAATGCAACACGTGTGTGGTATGAAGGTACATGGACTTCAACTGCTAACCACGTCTAACTGGAATGAGATGGGGAGATGGGGAGATGGGGACATGAATGCAACACGTGTGTGGTATGAAGGTACATGGACTTCAACTGCTAACCACGTCTAACTGGAATGAGATGGGGAGATATGGAGATGGGGAGATGGGGACATGAATGCAACACGTGTGTGGTATGAAGGTACTTGGACTTCAACTGCTAACCACGTCTAACTGGAAGGAGATGGTGAGATGGGGACATGAATGCAACACGTGTGTGGTATGAAGGTACATGGACTTCAACTGCTAACCACGTCTAACTGGAATGAGATGGGGAAATGGGGAGATGGGGAGATGGGGACATGAATGCAACACATGTGTGGTATGAAGGTACATGGACTTCAACTGCTAACCACGTCTAACTGGAATGAGATGGGGAGATGGGGAGATGGGGAGATGAATGCAACACGTGTGTGGTATGAAGGTACATGGACTTCAACTGCTAACCACGTCTAAGTGGAATGAGATGGGGAGATGGAGAAATTGGGAGATGGGGACATGAATGCAACACGTGTGTGGTATGAAGGTACAAGGACTTCAACTGCTAACCATGTCTAACTGGAATGAGTTGGGGACATGGGGACATGGGGAGATGGGGACATGAATGCAACACGTGTGTGGTATGAAGGTACATGGACTTCAACTGCTAACCACGTCTAACTGGAATGAGATGGGGCGATATGGAGATGGGGAGATGGGGACATGAATGCAACACGTGTGTGGTATGAAGGTACATGGACTTCAACTGCTAACCACGTCTAACTGGAATGAGATGGTGAGATGGGGAGATGGGGACATGAATGCAACACGTGTGTGGTATGAAGGTACATGGACTTCAACTGCTAACCACGTCTAACTGGAATGAGATGGGGAAATGGGGAGATGGGGACATGAATGCAACACATGTGTGGTATGAAGGTACATGGACTTCAACTGCTAACCACGTCTAACTGGAATGAGATGGGGAGATGGGGACATGAATGCAACACGTGTGTGGTATGAAGGTACATGGACTTCAACTGCTAACCACGCCTAACTGGAATGAGATGGGGAGATGGGGACATGGGGACATGGGGACATGGGGACATGGGGCGATGGGGACATGAATGCAACACGTGTGTGGTATTAAGGTACATGGACTTCAACTGCTAACCACGTCTAACTGGAATGACATGGGGACATGGGGACATGAATGCAACACGTGTGTGGTATGAAGGTACATGGACTTCAACTGCTAACCACGTCTAACTGAAATGAGATGGGGAGATGGGGAGATGGGGAGATGGGGACATGAATGCAACACGTGTGTGATATGAAGGTACAAGGACTTCAACTGCTAACCACGTCTAACTGAAATGAGATGGGGAGATGGGGAGATGAATGCAACACATGTGTGGTATGAAGGTACATGGACTTCAACTGCTAACCACGTCTAACTGGAATGAGATGGGGAGATGGGGACATGAATGCAACACGTGTGTGATATGAAGGTACAAGGACTTCAACTGCTAACCACGTCTAACTGAAATGAGATGGGGAGATGGGGAGATGGGGACATGAATGCAACACGTGTGTGGTATGAAGGTACATGGACTTCAACTGCTAACCACGTCTAACTGGAATGAGATGGGGTGATGGGGAGATGGGGAGATGGGGACATGAATGCAACACGTGTGTGGTATGAAGGTACATGGACTTCAACTGCTAACCAAGTCTAACTGGAATGAGATGGGGAGATGGGGACATGAATGCAACATGTGTGTGGTATGAAGGTACATGGACTTCAACTGCTAACCACGTCTAACTGGAATGAGATGGGCACATGGGGAGATGGGGACATGAATGCAACACGTGTGTGGTATGAAGGTACATGGACTTCAACTGCTAACCACGCCTAACTGGAATGAGATGGGGAGATGGGGACATGGGGACATGGGGACATGGGGACATGGGGACATGGGGACATGAATGCAACACGTGTGTGGTATTAAGGTACATGGACTTCAACTGCTAACCACGTCTAACTGGAATGAGATGGGGAGATGGGGACATGAATGCAACACGTGTGTGGTATGAAGGTACATGGACTTCAACTGCTAACCACGTCTAACTGGAATGAGATGGGGAGATGGGGAGATGGGGACATGAATGCAACATGTGTGTGATATGAAGGTACAAGGACTTCAACTGCTAACCACGTCTAACTGAAATGAGATGGGGAGATGGGGAGATGGGGACATGAATGCAACACGTGTGTGGTATGAAGGTACATGGACTTCAACTGCTAACCACGCCTAACTGGAATGAGATGGGGAGATGGGGACATGGGGACATGGGGAGATGGGGACATGGGGACATGGGGCGATGGGGACATGAATGCAACACGTGTGTGGTATTAAGGTACATGGACTTCAACTGCTAACCACGTCTAACTGAAATGAGATGGGGAGATGGGGAGATGAATGCAACACGTGTGGTATGAAGGTACATGGACTTCAACTGCTAACCACGTCTAACTGGAATGAGATGGGGAGATGGGGAGATGGGGACATGAATGCAACACGTGTGTGATATGAAGGTACAAGGACTTCAACTGCTAACCACGTCTAACTGAAATGAGATGGGGAGATGGGGAGATGGGGACATGAATGCAACACGTGTGTGGTATGAAGGTACATGGACTTCAACTGCTAACCACGCCTAACTGGAATGAGATGGGGAGATGGGGACATGGGGAGATGGGGACATGGGGACATGGGGCGATGGGGACATGAATGCAACACGTGTGTTTTATTAAGGTACATGGACTTCAACTGCTAACCACGTCTAACTGGAATGACATGGGGACATGGGGACATGAATGCAACACGTGTGTGGTATGAAGGTACATGGACTTCAACTGCTAACCACGTCTAACTGGAATGAGAGGGGGAGATGGGGACATGAATGCAACACGTGTGTGGTATGAAGGTACATGGACTTCAACTGCTAACCACGTCTAACTGGAATGAGATGGGGAGATGGGGAGATTGGGAGATGGGGACATGAATGCAACACGTGTGTGGTATGAAGGTACAAGGACTTCAACTGCTAACCATGTCTAACTGGAATGAGATGGGGACATGGGGACATGGGGAGATGGGGACATGAATGAAACACGTGTGTGGTATGAAGGTACATGGACTTCAACTGCTAACCACGTCTAACTGGAATGAGATGGGGAGATATGGAGATGGGGAGATGGGGACATGAATGCAACACGTGTGTGGTATGAAGGTACATGGACTTCAACTGCTAACCACGTCTAACTGGAATGAGATGGGGAGATGGGGACATGAATGCAACACGTGTGTGGTATGAAGGTACATGGACTTCAACTGCTAACCACGTCTAACTGGAATGAGATGGGGAGATGGGGAGATGGGGACATGAATGCAACACGTGTGTGGTATGAAGGTACATGGACTTCAACTGCTAACCACGTCTAACTGGAATGAGATGGGGAGATGGGGACATGAATGCAACACGTGTGTGGTATGAAGGTACATGGACTTCAACTGCTAACCACGTCTAACTGGAATGAGATGGGGAGATGGGGACATGAATGCAACACGTGTGTGGTATGAAGGTACATGGACTTCAACTGCTAACCACGTCTAACTGGAATGAGATGGGGAGATGGGGACATGAATGCAAGACGTGTGTGGTATGAAGGTACATGGACTTCAACTGCTAACCACGCCTAACTGGAATGAGATGGGGAGATGGGAAGATGGGGACATGAATGCAACACGTGTGTGGTATGAAGGTACATGGACTTCAACTGCTAACCACGTCTAACTGGAATGAGATGGGGAGATGGGGAGATGGGGACATGGGGAGATGGGGACATGGGGACATGGGGACATGGGGAGATGGGGACATGGGGACATGGGGACATGGGGACATGGGGACATGGGGACATGGGGAGATGGGGAGATGGGGAGATGGGGAGATGGGGAGATGAATGCAACACGTGTGTGGTATGAAGGTACATGGACTTCAACTGCTAACCACATCTAACTGGAATGAGATGGGGAGTTGGGGAGATGGGGAGATGGATGCAACACGTGTGTGGTATGAAGGTACATGGACTTCAACTGCTAACTACGTCTAACTGGAATGAGATGGGGAGATGGGGACATGAATGCAACACGTGTGTGGTATGAAGGTACATGGACTTCAACTGCTAACCACGTCTAACTGGAATGAGATGGGGAGATGGGGAGATGGGGACATGAATGCAACACATGTGTGGTATGAAGGTACATGGACTTCAACTGCTAACCACGTCTAACTGGAATGAGATGGGGAGATGGGGACATGAATGCAACACGTGTGTGGTATGAAGGTACATGGACTTCAACTGCTAACCACGTCTAACTGGAATGAGATGGGGAGATGGGAGATGAATGCAACACGTGTGTGGTATGAACGTACATGGACTTCAACTGCTAACCACGTCTAACTGGAATGAGATGGGGAGATGGGGACATGAATGCAACACATGTGTGGTATGAAGGTACATGGACTTCAACTGCTAACCACGTCTAACTGGAATGAGATGGGGAGATGGGGACATGAATGCAACACGTGTGTGGTATGAAGGTACATGGACTTCAACTGCTAACCACATCTAACTGGAATGAGATGGGGAGATGGGGACATGAATGCAACATGTGTGTGGTATGAAGGTACATGGACTTCAACTGCTAACCACGTCTAACTGGAATGAGATGGGGAGATGGGGACATGAATGCAACACGTGTGTGGTATGAAGGTACAAGGACTTCAACTGCTAACCACGTCTAACTGGAATGAGATGGGGAGATGGGGACATGAATGCAACACGTGTGTGGTATGAAGGTACATGGACTTCAACTGCTAACCACGTCTATCTGGAATGAGATGGGGAAATGGGGAGATGGGGAGATGGGGACATGAATGCAACACGTGTGTGGTATGAAGGTACATGGACTTCAACTGCTAACCACGTCTAACTGGAATGAGATGGGGAGATGGGGACATGAATGCAACACGTGTGTGGTATAAAGGTACATGGACTTCAACTGCTAACCACGCCTAACTGGAATGAGATGGGGAGATGGGGAGATGGGGAGATAGGGACATGAATGCAACACGTGTGTGGTATGAAGGTACATGGACTTCAACTGCTAACCACGTCTAACTGGAATGAGATGGGGAGATGGGGAGATGGGGACATGAATGCAACACGTGTGTGGTATGAAGGTACATGGACTTCAACTGCTAACCACGTCTAACTGGAATGAGATGGGGAGATGGGGACATGAATGCAACACGTGTGTGGTATGAAGGTACATGGACTTCAACTGCTAACCACGTCTAACTGGAATGAGATGGGGAGATGGGGAGATGGGGACATGAATGCAACACGTGTGTGGTATGAAGGTACATGGACTTCAACTGCTAACCACGTCTAACTGGAATGAGATGGAGATATGGGGAGATGGGGACATGAATGCAACACGTGTGTGGTATGAAGGTACATGGACTTCAACTGCTAACCACGTCTAACTGGAATGAGATGGGGAGATGGGGAGATGGGGAGATGGGGACATGAATGCAACACGTGTGTGGTATGAAGGTACATGGACTTCAACTGCTAACCACGTCTAACTGGAATGAGATGGGGAGATGCGGACATGAATGCAACACGTGTGTGGTATGAAGGTACATGGACTTCAACTGCTAACCACGTCTAACTGGAATGAGATGGGGAGATGGGGAGATGGGGACATGAATGCAACACGTGTGTGGTATGAAGGTACATGGACTTCAACTGCTAACCACGTCTAACTGGAATGAGATGGGGAGATGGGGATATGGGGAGATGGGGACATGAATGCAACACGTGTGTGGTATGAAGGTACATGGACTTCAACTGCTAACCATGTCTAACTGGAATGAGATGGGGATATGGGGAGATGGGGACATGAATGCAACACGTGTGTGGTATGCAGGAACATGGACTTCAACTGCTAACCATGTCTAACTGGAATGAGATGGGGAGATGGGGACATGAATGCAACACGTGTGTGGTATGAAGGTACATGGACTTCAACTGCTAACCACGTCTAACTGGAATGAGATGGGGAGATGGGGACATGAATGCAACACGTGTGTGGTATGAAGGTACATGGACTTCAACTGCTAACCAGGTCTAACTGGAATGAGATGGGGAGATGGGGAGATGATGACATGAATGCAACACGTGTGTGGTATGAAGGTACATGGACTTCAACTGCTAACCACGTCTAACTGGAATGAGATGGGGAGATGGGGAGATGGGAAGATGGGGACATGAATGCAACACGTGTGTGGTATGAAGGTACATGGACTTCAACTGCTAACCACGTCTAACTGGAATGAGATGGGGAGATGGGGACATGAATGCAACACGTGTGTGGTATGAAGGTACATGGACTTCAACTGCTAACCACATCTAACTGGAATGAGATGGGGAGATGGGGACATGAATGCAACACGTGTGTGGTATGAAGGTACATGGACTTCAACTGCTAACCACGTCTAACTGGAATGAGATGGGGAGATGGGGAGATGAATGCAACACGTTTGTGGTATGAAGGTACATGGACTTCAACTGCTAACCACGTCTAACTGGAATGAGATGGGGAGATGGGGAGATGGGGAAATGAATGCAACACGTGTGTGGTATGAAGGTACAAGGACTTCAACTGCTAACCACGTCTAACTGGAATGAGATGGGGAGATGGGGACATGAATGCAACACGTGTGTGGTATGAAGGTACATGGACTTCAACTGCTAACCACGTCTAACTGGAATGAGATGGGGAGATGGGGACATGGGGACATGGGGAGATGGGGACATGGGGAGATGGGGAGATGGGGACATGAATGCAACACGTGTGTGGTATGAAGGTACATGGACTTCAACTGCTAACCACGTCTAACTGGAATGAGATGGGGAGATGGGGACATGAATGCAACACGTGTGTGGTATGAAGGTACATGGACTTCAACTGCTAACCACGTCTAACTGGAATGAGATGGGGAGATGGGGCGATGGGGACATGAATGCAACACGTGTGTGGTATGAAGGTACATGGACTTCAACTGCTAACCACGTCTAACTGGAATGAGATGGGGAGATGGGGACATGAATGCAACACGTGTGTGGTATGAAGGTACATGGACTTCAACTGCTAACCACGTCTAACTGGAATGAGATGGTGAGATGGGGAGATGGGGACATGAATGCAACACGTGTGTGGTATGAAGGTACATGGACTTCAACTGCTAACCACGTCTAACTGGAATGAGATGGGGAGATGGGGAGATGAATGCAACACGTGTGTGGTATGAAGGTACATGGACTTCAACTGCTAACCACGTCTAACTGGAATAAATTGGGGAGATGGGGACATGAATGCAACACGTGTGTGGTATGAAGGTACATGGACTTCAACTGCTAACCACTTCTAACTGGAATGAGATGGGGATATGGGGACATGAATGCAACACGTGTGTGGTATGAAGGTACATGGCCTTCAACTGCTAACCACGTCTAATTGGAATGAGATGGGGAGATGGGGAGATGGGGAGATGGGGAGATGAATGCAACACGTGTGTGGTATGAAGGTACATGGACTTCAACTGCTAACCACGTCTAACTGGAATGAGATGGGGAGATGGGGACATGAATGCAACACGTGTGTGGTATGAAGGTACATGGACTTCAACTGCTAACCACGTCTAACTGGAATGAGATGGGGAATATGGGGAGATGGGGAGAAGGGGAGATGGGAACATGAATGCAACACGTGTGTGGTATGAAGGTACATGGACTTCAACTGCTAACCACGTCTAACTGGAATGAGATGGGGAGATGGGGACATGAATGCAACACGTGTGTGGTATGAAGGTACATGGACTTCAACTGCTAACCACGTCTAACTGGAATGAGATGGGGAGATGAGGACATGAATGCAACACGTGTGTGGTATGAAGGTACATGGACTTCAACTGCTAACCACGTCTAACTGAAATGAGATGGGGACATGGGGACATGGGGACATGGGGAGATGGGGATATGAATGCAACACGTGTGTGGTATGAAGGTACATGGACTTCAACTGCTAACCACGTCTAACTGGAATGAGATGTGGAGATGGGGAGATGGGGAGATGAATACAACACGTGTGTGGCATGAAGGTACATGGACTTCAACTGCTAACCACGTCTAACTGGAATGAGATGGGAGATGGGGAGATGGGGAGATGGGGACATGAATGCAACACGTGTGTGGTATGAAGGTACATGGACTTCAACTGCTAACCACGTCTAACTGGAATGAGATGGGGACATGGGGAGATGGGGACATGAATGCAACACGTGTGTGGTATGAAGGTACAAGGACTTCAACTGCTAACCACGTCTAACTGGAATGAGATGGGGAGATGAGGACATGAATGCAACACGTGTGTGGTATGAAGGTACATGGACTTCAACTGCTAACCACGTCTAACTGGAATGAGATGGGGTGATGGGGAGATGGGGAGATGGGGACATGAATGCAACACGTGTGTGGTATGAAGGTACATGGACTTCAACTGCTAACCACGTCTAACTGGAATGAGATGGGGACATGGGGAGATGGGGACATGAATGCAACACGTGTGTGGTATGAAGGTACATGGACTTCAACTGCTAACCACGTCTAACTGGAATGAGATGGGGAGATGGGGACATGAATGCAACACGTGTGTGGTATGAAGGTACATGGACTTCAACTGCTAACCACGCCTAACTGGAATGAGATGGGGAGATGGGGACATGAATGCAACACGTGTGTGGTATGAAGGTACATGGACTTCAACTGCTAACCACGTCTAACTGGAATGAGATGGGGAGATGAGGACATGAATGCAACACGTGTGTGGTATGAAGGTACATGGACTTCAACTGCTAACCACGTCTAAGTGGAATGAGATGGGGACATGGGGAGATGGGGAGATGAATGCAACACGTGTGTGGTATGAAGGTACATGGACTTCAACTTCTAACCACGTCTAACTGGAATGAGATGTGGAGATGGGGAGATGAATACAACACGTGTGTGGCATGAAGGTACATGGACTTCAACTGCTAACCACGTCTAACTGGAATGAGATGGGGAGATGGGGAGATGGGGACATGAATGCAACACGTGTGTGATATGAAGGTACAAGGACTTCAACTGCTAGCCACATCTAACTGGAATGAGATGGGGAGATGGGGACATGAATGCAACACGTGTGTGGTATGAAGGTACATGGACTTCAACTGCTAACCACGTCTAACTGGAATGAGATGGGGTGATGGGGAGATGGGGACATGAATGCAACACGTGTGTGGTATGAAGGTACATGGACTTCAACTGCTAACCACGTCTAACTGGAATGAGATGGGGACATGGGGAGATGGGGACATGAATGCAACACGTGTGTGGTATGAAGGTACATGGACTTCAACTGCTAACCACGTCTAACTGGAATGAGAGGGGGAGATGGGGAGATGGGGACATGAATGCAACACGTGTGTGGTATGAAGGTACATGGACTTCAACTGCTAACCACGTCTAAGTGGAATGAGATGGGGAGATTGGGAGATGGGGACATGAATGCAACACGTGTGTGGTATGAAGGTACAAGGACTTCAACTGCTAACCATGTCTAACTGGAATGAGATCGGGACATGGGGAGATGGGGACATGAATGCAACACGTGTGTGGTATGAAGGTACATGGACTTCAACTGCTAACCACGTCTAACTGGAATGAGATGGGGAGATGGGGAGATGGGGACATGAATGCAACACGTGTGTGGTATGAAGGTACATGGACTTCAACTGTTAACCACGTCTAACTGGAATGTGATGGGGAGATGGGGAGTTGGGGAGATGGGGACATGAATGCAACACGTGTGTGGTATGAAGGTACATGGACTTCAACTGCTAACCACGTCTAACTGGAATGAGATGGGGAGATGGGGACATGAATGCAACACGTGTGTGGTATGAAGGTACATGGACTTCAACTGCTAACCACGTCTAACTGGAATGAGATGGGGAGATGGGGAGATGGGGACATGAATGCAACATGTGTGTGGTATGAAGGTACATGGACTTCAACTGCTAACCACGTCTAACTGGAATGAGATGGGGAGATGGGGAGATGGGGAGATGAATGCAACACGTGTGTGGTATGAAGGTACATGGACTTCAACTGCTAACCACGTCTAACTGGAATGAGATGGGGAGATGGGGAGATGGGGAGATGAATGCAACATGTGTGTGGTATGAAGGTACATGGACTTCAACTGCTAACCACGTCTAACTGGAATGAGATGGGGAGATGGGGACATGAATGCAACACGTGTGTGGTATGAAGGTACATGGACTTCAACTGCTAACCACGCCTAACTGGAATGAGATGGGGAGATGGGGACATGAATGCAACACGTGTGTGATATGAAGGTACATGGACTTCAACTGCTAACCACGTCTAACTGGAATGAGATGGGGAGATGGGGATATGGGGAGATGGGGACATGAATGCAACACGTGTGTGGTATGAAGGTACATGGACTTCAACTGCTAACCACGTCTAACTGGAATGAGATGGGGATATGGGGAGATGGGGACATGAATGCAACACGTGTGTGGTATGAAGGTACATGGACTTCAACTGCTAACCACGTCTAACTGGAATGAGATGGGGAGATGGGGACATGAATGCAACACGTGTGTGGTATGAAGGTACATGGACTTCAACTGCTAACCACGTCTAACTGGAATGAGATGGGGAGATGGGGAGATGGGGACATGAATGCAACACGTGTGTGGTATGAAGGTACATGGACTTAAACTGCTAACCACGTCTAACTGGAATGAGATGGGGAGATGGGGAGATGGGGACATGAATGCAACACATGTGTGGTATGAAGGTACATGGACTTCAACTGCTAACCACGTCTAACTGGAATGAGATGGGGAGATGGGGACATGAATGCAACACGTGTGTGGTATGAAGGTACATGGACTTCAACTGCTAACCACGTCTAACTGGAATGAGATGGGGAGATGGGGAGATGTGGACATGAATGCAACACGTGTGTGGTATGAAGGTACATGGACTTCAACTGCTAACCACGTCTAACTGGAATGAGATGGGGAGATGGGGAGATGGGGAGATGAATGCAACACGTGTGGTATGAAGGTACATGGACTTCAACTGCTAACCACGTCTAACTGGAATGAGATGGGGAGATAGGGACATGAATGCAACACGTGTGTGGTATGAAGGTACATGGACTTCAACTGCTAACCACGTCTAACTGGAATGAGATGGGGATATGGGGAGATGGGGACATGAATGCAACACGTGTGTGGTATGAAGGTACATGGACTTCAACTGCTAACCACGTCTAACTGGAATGAGATGGGGAGATGGGGACATGAATGCAACACGTGTGTGGTATGAAGGTACATGGACTTCAACTGCTAACCACGTCTAACTGGAATGAGATGGGGAGATGGGGAGATGGGGACATGAATGCAACACGTGTGTGGTATGAAGGTACATGGACTTCAACTGCTAACCACGTCTAACTGGAATGAGATGGGGAGATGGGGAGATGGGGACATGAATGCAACACGTGTGTGGTATGAAGGTACATGGACTTCAACTGCTAACCACGTCTAACTGGAATGAGATGGGGAGATGGGGACATGAATGCAACACGCGTGTGGTATGAAGGTACATGGACTTCAACTGCTAACCACGTCTAACTGGAATGAGATGGGGAGATGGGGACATGAATGCAACACGCGTGTGGTATGAAGGTACATGGACTTCAACTGCTAACCACGTCTAACTGGAATGAGATGGGGAGATGGGGACATGAATGCAACACGTGTGTGGTATGAAGGTACATGGACTTCAACTGCTAACCACGTCTAACTGGAATGAGATGGGGAGATGGGGACATGAATGCAACACGTGTGTGGTATGAAGGTACATGGACTTCAACTGCTAACCACGTCTAACTGGAATGAGATGGGGAGATGAATCCAAAACGTGTGTGGTATGAAGGTACATGGACTTCAACTGCTAACCACGTCTAACTGGAATGAGATGGGGAGATGGGGAGATGGGGAGATGAATGCAACACGTGTGTGGTATGAAGGTACATGGACTTCAACTGCTAACCACGTCTAACTGGAATGAGATGGGGAGATAGGGACATGAATGCAACACGTGTGTGGTATGAAGGTACATGGACTTCAACTGCTAACCACGTCTAACTGGAATGAGATGGGGAGATGGGGAGATGGGGACATGAATGCAACACGTGTGTGGTATGAAGGTACATGGACTTCAACTGCTAACCACGTCTAACAGGAATGAGATGGGGAGATGGGGACATGAATGCAACACGTGTGTGGCATGAAGGTAGATGGACTTCAACTGCTAACCACATCTAACTGGAATGAGATGGGGAGATGGGGACATGAATGCAACACGTGTGTGGCATGAAGGTAGATGGACTTCAACTGCTAACCACGTCTAACTGGAATGAGATGGGGAGATGGGGAGATGGGGACATGAATGCAACACGTGTGTGGCATGAAGGTAGATGGACTTCAACTGCTAACCACGTCTAACTGGAATGAGATGGGGACATGGGGACATGAATGCAACACGTGTGTGGTATGAAGGTACATGGACTTCAACTGCTAACCACGTCTAACTGGAATGAGATGGGGAGATGGGGACATGAATGCAACACGTGTGTGGTATGAAGGTACATGGACTTCAACTGCTAACCACGTCTAACTGGAATGAGATGGGGAGATGGGGAGATGGGGAGATGGGGAGATGGGGACATGAATGCAACACGTGTGTGGAATGAAGGTACATGGACTTCAACTGCTAACCACGTCTAACTGGAATGAGATGGGGAGATGGGGAGATGGGGAGATGGGGAGATGAATGCAACACGTGTGTGGTATGAAGGTACATGGACTTCAACTGCTAACCACGTCTAACTGGAATGAGATGGGGAGATGGGGAGATGGGGACATGAATGCAACACGTGTGTGGTATGAAGGTACATGGACTTCAACTGCTAACCACGTCTAACTGGAATGAGATGGGGAGATGGGGACATGAATGCAACACGTGTGTGGTATGAAGGTACATGGACTTCAACTGCTAACCACGTCTAACTGGAATGAGATGGGGAGATGAGGACATGAATGCAACACGTGTGTGGTATGAAGGTACATGGACTTCAACTGCTAACCACGTCTAACTGGAATGAGATGGGGAGATGGGGAGATGGGGACATGGGGACATGAATGCAACATGTGTGTGGTATGAAGGTACATGGACTTCAACTGCTAACCACGTCTAACTGTAATGAGATGGGGAGATGGGGACATGGGGACATGAATGCAACACATGTGTGGTATGAAGGTACATGGACTTCAACTGCTAACCACGTCTAACTGGAATGAGATGGGGAGATGGGGACATGGGGACATGGGGACATGAATGCAACACGTGTGTGGTATGAAGGTACATGGACTTCAACTGCTAACCACGTCTAACTGGAATGAGATGGGGAGATGGGGACATGAATGCAACACGTGTGTGGTATGAAGGTACATGGACTTCAACTGCTAACCACGTCTAACTGGAATGAGATGGGGAGATGGGGACATGGGGACATGAATGCAACACATGTGTGGTATGAAGGTACATGGACTTCAACTGCTAACCACGTCTAACTGGAATGAGATGGGGAGATGGGGAGATGGGGACATGGGGACATGAATGCAACACGTGTGTGGTATGAAGGTACATGGACTTCAACTGCTAACCACGTCTAACTGGAATGAGATGGGGAGATGGGGACATGAATGCAACACGTGTGTGGTATGAAGGTACATGGACTTCAACTGCTAACCACGTCTAACTGGAATGAGATGGGGAGATGGGGAGATGGGGAGATGGGGAGATGGGGACATGGGGACATGAATGCAACACGTGTGTGGTATGAAGGTACATGGACTTCAACTGCTAACCACGTCTAACTGGAATGAGATGGGGAGATGGGGAGATGGGGAGATGGGGACATGGGGACATGGGGACATGGGGACATGGGGAGATGGGGAGATGGGGAGATGGGGAGATGGGGAGATGGGGAGATGGGGAGATGGGGAGATGAATGCAACAAGTGTGTGGTATGAAGGTACATGGATTTCAACTGCTAACCACGTCTAACTGGAATGAGATGGGGATATGGGGAGATGGGGAGAAGAATGCAACACGTGTGTGGTATGAAGGTACATGGACTTCAACTGCTAACCACGTCTAACTGGAATGAGATGGGGAGATGGGGACATGGGGACATGAATGCAACACGTGTGTGGTATGAAGGTACATGGACTTCAACTGCTAACCACGTCTAACTGGAATGAGATGGGGACATGGGGACATGGGGACATGGGGACATGGGGACATGGGGACATGAATGCAACACGTGTGTGGTATGAAGGTACATGGACTTCAACTGCTAACCACGTCTAACTGGAATGAGATGGGGAGATGGGGAGATGGGGACATGGGGACATGGGGACATGGGGACATGAATGCAACACGTGTGTGGTATGAAGGTACATGGACTTCAACTGCTAACCACGTCTAACTGGAATGAGATGGGGAGATGGGGACATGGGGACATGGGGACATGAATGCAACACGTGTGTGGTATGAAGGTACATGGACTTCAACTGCTAACCACGTCTAACTGGAATGAGATGGGGAGATGGGGAGATGGGGAGATGAATGCAACACGTGTGTGGTATGAAGGTACATGGACTTCAACTGCTAACCACGTCTAACTGGAATGAGATGTGGAGATGGGGAGATGGGGAGATGAATGCAACACATGTGTGGTATGAAGGTACATGGACTTCAACTGCTAACCACGTCTAACTGGAATGAGATGGGGAGATGGGGAGATGGGGACATGAATGCAACACGTGTGTGATATGAAGGTACAAGGACTTCAACTGCTAACCACGTCTAACTGAAATGAGATGGGGAGATGGGGAGATGGGGACATGAATGCAACACGTGTGTGGTATGAAGGTACATGGACTTCAACTGCTAACCACGTCTAACTGGAATGAGATGAGATGGGGAGATGGGGACATGAATGCAACACGTGTGTGGTATGAAGGTACATGGACTTCAACTGCTAACCACGTCTAACTGGAATGAGATGGGGACATGGGGAGATGGGGACATGAATGCAACAAGGGTGTGGTATGAAGGTACATGGACTTCAACTGCTAACCACGTCTAACTGGAATGAGATGGGGACATGGGGACATGGGGAGATGGGGACATGAATGCAACACGTGTGTGGTATGAAGGTACATGGACTTCAACTGCTAACCACGTCTAACTGGAATGAGATGGAGACATGGGGACATAGGGAGATGGGGACATGAATGCAACACGTGTGTGGTATGAAGGTACATGGACTTCAACTGCTAACCACGTCTAACTGGAATGAGATGGGGACAAGGGGACATGGGGACATGAATGCAACACGTGTGTGGTATGAAGGTACATGGACTTCAACTGCTAACCACGTCTAACTGGAATGAGATGGGGACATGGGGACATGAATGCAACACGTGTGTGGTATGAAGGTACATGGACTTCAACTGCTAACCACGTCTAACTGGAATGAGATGGGGACATGGGGACATGAATGCAACACGTGTGTGGTATGAAGGTACATGGACTTCAACTGCTAACCACGTCTAACTGGAATGAGATGGGGACATGGGGAGATGGGGAGAAGAATGCAACACGTGTGTGGTATGAAGGTACATGGACTTCAACTGCTAACCACGTCTAACTGGAATGAGATGGAGACATGAATGCAACAAGTGTGTGGAATGAAGGTACATGGACTTCAACTGCTAACCACGTCTAACTGGAATGAGATGGGGAGATGAATGCAACACGTGTGTGGTATGAAGGTACATGGACTTCAACTGCTAACCACGTCTAACTGGAATGAGATGGGGAGATGGGGAGATGGGGAGATGGGGAGATGGGGACATGGTGACATGGGGACATGGGGACATGGGGACATGGGGACATGGGGACATGAATGCAACACGTGTGTGATATGAAGGTACATGGACTTCAACTGCTAACCACGTCTAACTGGAATGAGATTGGGGACATGAATGCAACACGTGTGTGGTATGAAGGTACATGGACTTCAACTGCTAACCACGTCTAACTGGAATGAGATGGGGACATGGGGACATGAATGCAACACGTGTGTGGTATGAAGGTACATGGACTTCAACTGCTAACCACGTCTAACTGGAATGAGATGGGGACATGGGGAAATGAATGCAACACGTGTGTGGTATGAAGGTACATGGACTTCAACTGCTAACCACGTCTAACTGGAATGAGATGGGGACATGGGGAGATGGGGACATGAATGCAACACGTGTGTGGTATGAAGGTACATGGACTTCAACTGCTAACCACTTCTAACTGGAATGAGATGGGGACATGGGGACATGAATGCAACACTTGTGTGGTATGAAGGTACATGGACTTCAAATGCTAACCACTTCTAACTGAAATAAGATGGGGACATGGGGACATGAATGCAACATGTGTGTGGTATGAAGGTACATGGACTTCAACTGCTAACCACGTCTAACTGGAATGAGATGGGGACATGGGGACATGGGGACATGAATGCAACACGTGTGTGGTAAGAAGGTACATGGACTTCAACTGCTAACCACTTCTAACTGGGGGGAGATGGGGAGATGGGGAGATGAATGCAACACGTGTGTGGTATGAAGGTACATGGACTTCAACTGCTAACCACTTCTAACTGGAATGAGATGGGGACATGGGGACATGAATGCAACACGTGTGTGGTATGAAGGTACATGGACTTCAACTGCTAACCACTTCTAACTGGAATAAGATGGGGACATGGGGACATGAATGCAACACGTGTGTGGTATGAAGGTACATGGACTTCAACTGCTAACCAAGTCTAACTGGAATGAGATGGGGACATGGGGAGATGGGGAGATTGGGAGATGGGGACATGAATGCAACACGTGTGTGGTATGAAGGTACATGGACTTCAACTGCTAACCACGTCTAACTGGAATGAGATGGGGACATGGGGAGATGGGGACATTGGGAGATGGGGACATGAATACAACACGTGTGTGGTATGAAGGTACATGGACTTCAACTGCTAACCACGTCTAACTGGAATGAGATGGGGACATGGGGAGATGGGGACATGAATGCAACACGTGTGTGGTATGAAGGTACATGGACTTCAACTGCTAACCACGTCTAACTGGAATGAGATGGGGATATGGGGACATGAATGCAACACGTGTGTGGTATGAAGGTACATAGACTTCAACTGCTAACCACGTCTAACTGGAATGAGATGGGGACATGGGGACATGAATGCAACACGTGTGTGGTATGAAGGTACATGGACTTCAACTGCTAACCACGTCTAACTGGAATGAGATGGGGACATGGGGACATGAATGCAACACGTGTGTGGTATGAAGGTACATGGACTTCAACTGCTAACCACGTCTAACTGGAATGAGATGGGGACATGGGGAGATGGGGACATGAATGCAACACGTGTGTGGTATGAAGGTACATGGACTTCAACTGCTAACCACTTCTAACTGGAATGAGATGGGGACATGGGGACATGAATGCAACACTTGTGTGTTATGAAGGTACATGGACTTCAAATGCTAACCACTTCTAACTGGAATAAGATGGGGACATGGGGACATGAATGCAACATGTGTGTGGTATGAAGGTACATGGACTTCAACTGCGAACCACGTCTAACTGGAATGAGATGGGGACATGGGGACATGGGGACATGAATGCAACACGTGTGTGGTATGAAGGTACATGGACTTCAACTGCTAACCACTTCTAACTGGGGGGAGATGGGGAGATGGGGAGATGAATGCAACACGTGTGTGGTATGAAGGTACATGGACTTCAACTGCTAACCACTTCTAACTGGAATGAGATGGGGACATGGGGACATGAATGCAACACGTGTGTGGTATGAAGGTACATGGACTTCAACTGCTAACCACTTCTAACTGGAATAAGATGGGGACATGGGGACATGAATGCAACACGTGTGTGGTATGAAGGTACATGGACTTCAACTGCTAACCAAGTCTAACTGGAATGAGATGGGGACATGGGGAGATGGGGAGATTGGGAGATGGGGACATGAATGCAACACGTGTGTGGTATGAAGGTACATGGACTTCAACTGCTAACCACGTCTAACTGGAATGAGATGGGGACATGGGGAGATGGGGAGATTGGGAGATGGGGACATGAATGCAACACGTGTGTGGTATGAAGGTACATGGACTTCAACTGCTAACCACGTCTAACTGGAATGAGATGGGGACATGGGGAGATGGGGACATGAATGCAACACGTGTGTGGTATGAATGTACATGGACTTCAACTGCTAACCACGTCTAACTAGAATGAGATGGGGACATGGGGAGATGGGGACATGAATGCAACACGTGTGTGGTATGAAGGTACATGGACTTCAACTGCTAACCACGTCTAACTGGAATGAGATGGGGATATGGGGACATGGGGACATGAATGCAACACGTGTGTGGTATGAAGGTACATAGACTTCAACTGCTAACCACTTCTAACTGGGGGGAGATGGGGAGATGGGGACATGGGGGCATGGGGACATGGGGACATGAATGCAACACGTGTGTGATATGAAGGTACATGGACTTCAACTGCTAACGACTTCTAACTGGAATGAGATGGGGACATGGGGACATGAATGCAACACGTGTGTGGTATGAAGGTACATGGACTTCAACTGCTAACCACGTCTAACTGGAATGAGATGGGGAGATGGGGACATGGGGACATGAATGCAACACTTGTGTGGTATGAAGGTACATGGACTTCAACTGCTAACCACGTCTAACTGGAATGAGATGGGGACATGGGGACATGAATGCAACACATGTGTGGTTTGAAGGTACATGGACTTCAACTGCTAACCACGTCTAACTGGAACGAGATGGGGAGATGGGGACATGAATGCAACATGTGTGTGGTATGAAGGTACATGGACTTCAACTGCTAACCACGTCTAACTGGAATGAGATGGGGAGATGGGGACATGGGGACATGGGGAGATGGGGACATGGAGACATGGGGAGATGGGGACATGAATGCAACACGTGTGTGGTATGAAGGTACATGGACTTCAACTGCTAACCACGTCTAACTGGAATGAGATGGGGACATGGGGAGATGGGGAGATGGGGACATGAATGCAACACGTGTGTGGTATGAAGGTACATGGACTTCAACTGCTAACCACGTCTAACTGGAATGAGATGGGGACATGGGGACATGGGGAGATGGGGAGACGAATGCAACACATGTGTGGTATTAAGGTACATGGACTTCAACGGCTAACCACGTCTAACTGGAATGAGATGGGGAGATGGGGACATGGGGACATGGGGACATGGGGACATGAATGCAACACGTGTGTGGTATGAAGGTACATGGACTTCAACTGCTAACCACGTCTAACTGGAATGAGATGGGGAGATGGGGAGATGGGGACATGAATGCAACACGTGTGTGGTATGAAGGTACATGGACTTCAACTGCTAACCACGTCTAACTGGAATGAGATGGGGACATGGGGAGATGGGGACATGAATGCAACACATGTGTGGTATGAAGTTACATGGACTTCAACTGCTAACCACATCTAACTGGAATGAGATGGGGAGATGGGGACATGAATGCAACACGTGTGTGGTATGAAGGTACATGGACTTCAACTGCTAACCACGTCTAACTGGAATGAGATGGGGAGATGAATCCAAAACGTGTGTGGTATGAAGGTACATGGACTTCAACTGCTAACCACGTCTAACTGGAATGAGATGGGGAGATGGGGAGATGGGGAGATGAATGCAACACGTGTGTGGTATGAAGGTACATGGACTTCAACTGCTAACCACGTCTAACTGGAATGAGATGGGGAGATAGGGACATGAATGCAACACGTGTGTGGTATGAAGGTACATGGACTTCAACTGCTAACCACGTCTAACTGGAATGAGATGGGGAGATGGGGAGATGGGGACATGAATGCAACACGTGTGTGGTATGAAGGTACATGGACTTCAACTGCTAACCACGTCTAACAGGAATGAGATGGGGAGATGGGGACATGAATGCAACACGTGTGTGGCATGAAGGTAGATGGACTTCAACTGCTAACCACATCTAACTGGAATGAGATGGGGAGATGGGGACATGAATGCAACACGTGTGTGGCATGAAGGTAGATGGACTTCAACTGCTAACCACGTCTAACTGGAATGAGATGGGGAGATGGGGAGATGGGGACATGAATGCAACACGTGTGTGGCATGAAGGTAGATGGACTTCAACTGCTAACCACGTCTAACTGGAATGAGATGGGGACATGGGGACATGAATGCAACACGTGTGTGGTATGAAGGTACATGGACTTCAACTGCTAACCACGTCTAACTGGAATGAGATGGGGAGATTGGGACATGAATGCAACACGTGTGTGGTATGAAGGTACATGGACTTCAACTGCTAACCACGTCTAACTGGAATGAGATGGGGAGATGGGGAGATGGGGAGATGGGGAGATGGGGACATGAATGCAACACGTGTGTGGAATGAAGGTACATGGACTTCAACTGCTAACCACGTCTAACTGGAATGAGATGGGGAGATGGGGAGATGGGGAGATGAATGCAACACGTGTGTGGTATGAAGGTACATGGACTTCAACTGCTAACCACGTCTAACTGGAATGAGATGGGGAGATGGGGAGATGGGGACATGAATGCAACACGTGTGTGGTATGAAGGTACATGGACTTCAACTGCTAACCACGTCTAACTGGAATGAGATGGGGAGATGGGGACATGAATGCAACACGTGTGTGGTATGAAGGTACATGGACTTCAACTGCTAACCACGTCTAACTGGAATGAGATGGGGAGATGAGGACATGAATGCAACACGTGTGTGGTATGAAGGTACATGGACTTCAACTGCTAACCACGTCTAACTGGAATGAGATGGGGAGATGGGGAGATGGGGACATGGGGACATGAATGCAACATGTGTGTGGTATGAAGGTACATGGACTTCAACTGCTAACCACGTCTAACTGTAATGAGATGGGGAGATGGGGACATGGGGACATGAATGCAACACATGTGTGGTATGAAGGTACATGGACTTCAACTGCTAACCACGTCTAACTGGAATGAGATGGGGAGATGGGGACATGGGGACATGGGGACATGAATGCAACACGTGTGTGGTATGAAGGTACATGGACTTCAACTGCTAACCACGTCTAACTGGAATGAGATGGGGAGATGGGGACATGAATGCAACACGTGTGTGGTATGAAGGTACATGGACTTCAACTGCTAACCACGTCTAACTGGAATGAGATGGGGAGATGGGGACATGGGGACATGAATGCAACACATGTGTGGTATGAAGGTACATGGACTTCAACTGCTAACCACGTCTAACTGGAATGAGATGGGGAGATGGGGAGATGGGGACATGGGGACATGAATGCAACACGTGTGTGGTATGAAGGTACATGGACTTCAACTGCTAACCACGTCTAACTGGAATGAGATGGGGAGATGGGGACATGAATGCAACACGTGTGTGGTATGAAGGTACATGGACTTCAACTGCTAACCACGTCTAACTGGAATGAGATGGGGAGATGGGGAGATGGGGAGATGGGGAGATGGGGACATGGGGACATGAATGCAACACGTGTGTGGTATGAAGGTACATGGACTTCAACTGCTAACCACGTCTAACTGGAATGAGATGGGGAGATGGGGAGATGGGGAGATGGGGACATGGGGACATGGGGACATGGGGACATGGGGAGATGGGGAGATGGGGAGATGGGGAGATGGGGAGATGGGGAGATGGGGAGATGAATGCAACAAGTGTGTGGTATGAAGGTACATGGATTTCAACTGCTAACCACGTCTAACTGGAATGAGATGGGGATATGGGGAGATGGGGAGAAGAATGCAACACGTGTGTGGTATGAAGGTACATGGACTTCAACTGCTAACCACGTCTAACTGGAATGAGATGGGGAGATGGGGACATGGGGACATGAATGCAACACGTGTGTGGTATGAAGGTACATGGACTTCAACTGCTAACCACGTCTAACTGGAATGAGATGGGGACATGGGGACATGGGGACATGGGGACATGGGGACATGGGGACATGAATGCAACACGTGTGTGGTATGAAGGTACATGGACTTCAACTGCTAACCACGTCTAACTGGAATGAGATGGGGAGATGGGGAGATGGGGACATGGGGACATGGGGACATGGGGACATGAATGCAACACGTGTGTGGTATGAAGGTACATGGACTTCAACTGCTAACCACGTCTAACTGGAATGAGATGGGGAGATGGGGACATGGGGACATGGGGACATGAATGCAACACGTGTGTGGTATGAAGGTACATGGACTTCAACTGCTAACCACGTCTAACTGGAATGAGATGGGGAGATGGGGAGATGGGGAGATGAATGCAACACGTGTGTGGTATGAAGGTACATGGACTTCAACTGCTAACCACGTCTAACTGGAATGAGATGTGGAGATGGGGAGATGGGGAGATGAATGCAACACATGTGTGGTATGAAGGTACATGGACTTCAACTGCTAACCACGTCTAACTGGAATGAGATGGGGAGATGGGGAGATGGGGACATGAATGCAACACGTGTGTGATATGAAGGTACAAGGACTTCAACTGCTAACCACGTCTAACTGAAATGAGATGGGGAGATGGGGAGATGGGGACATGAATGCAACACGTGTGTGGTATGAAGGTACATGGACTTCAACTGCTAACCACGTCTAACTGGAATGAGATGAGATGGGGAGATGGGGACATGAATGCAACACGTGTGTGGTATGAAGGTACATGGACTTCAACTGCTAACCACGTCTAACTGGAATGAGATGGGGACATGGGGAGATGGGGACATGAATGCAACAAGGGTGTGGTATGAAGGTACATGGACTTCAACTGCTAACCACGTCTAACTGGAATGAGATGGGGACATGGGGACATGGGGAGATGGGGACATGAATGCAACACGTGTGTGGTATGAAGGTACATGGACTTCAACTGCTAACCACGTCTAACTGGAATGAGATGGAGACATGGGGACATAGGGAGATGGGGACATGAATGCAACACGTGTGTGGTATGAAGGTACATGGACTTCAACTGCTAACCACGTCTAACTGGAATGAGATGGGGACAAGGGGACATGGGGACATGAATGCAACACGTGTGTGGTATGAAGGTACATGGACTTCAACTGCTAACCACGTCTAACTGGAATGAGATGGGGACATGGGGACATGAATGCAACACGTGTGTGGTATGAAGGTACATGGACTTCAACTGCTAACCACGTCTAACTGGAATGAGATGGGGACATGGGGACATGAATGCAACACGTGTGTGGTATGAAGGTACATGGACTTCAACTGCTAACCACGTCTAACTGGAATGAGATGGGGACATGGGGAGATGGGGAGAAGAATGCAACACGTGTGTGGTATGAAGGTACATGGACTTCAACTGCTAACCACGTCTAACTGGAATGAGATGGAGACATGAATGCAACAAGTGTGTGGAATGAAGGTACATGGACTTCAACTGCTAACCACGTCTAACTGGAATGAGATGGGGAGATGAATGCAACACGTGTGTGGTATGAAGGTACATGGACTTCAACTGCTAACCACGTCTAACTGGAATGAGATGGGGAGATGGGGAGATGGGGAGATGGGGAGATGGGGACATGGTGACATGGGGACATGGGGACATGGGGACATGGGGACATGGGGACATGAATGCAACACGTGTGTGATATGAAGGTACATGGACTTCAACTGCTAACCACGTCTAACTGGAATGAGATTGGGGACATGAATGCAACACGTGTGTGGTATGAAGGTACATGGACTTCAACTGCTAACCACGTCTAACTGGAATGAGATGGGGACATGGGGACATGAATGCAACACGTGTGTGGTATGAAGGTACATGGACTTCAACTGCTAACCACGTCTAACTGGAATGAGATGGGGACATGGGGAAATGAATGCAACACGTGTGTGGTATGAAGGTACATGGACTTCAACTGCTAACCACGTCTAACTGGAATGAGATGGGGACATGGGGAGATGGGGACATGAATGCAACACGTGTGTGGTATGAAGGTACATGGACTTCAACTGCTAACCACTTCTAACTGGAATGAGATGGGGACATGGGGACATGAATGCAACACTTGTGTGGTATGAAGGTACATGGACTTCAAATGCTAACCACTTCTAACTGAAATAAGATGGGGACATGGGGACATGAATGCAACATGTGTGTGGTATGAAGGTACATGGACTTCAACTGCTAACCACGTCTAACTGGAATGAGATGGGGACATGGGGACATGGGGACATGAATGCAACACGTGTGTGGTAAGAAGGTACATGGACTTCAACTGCTAACCACTTCTAACTGGGGGGAGATGGGGAGATGGGGAGATGAATGCAACACGTGTGTGGTATGAAGGTACATGGACTTCAACTGCTAACCACTTCTAACTGGAATGAGATGGGGACATGGGGACATGAATGCAACACGTGTGTGGTATGAAGGTACATGGACTTCAACTGCTAACCACTTCTAACTGGAATAAGATGGGGACATGGGGACATGAATGCAACACGTGTGTGGTATGAAGGTACATGGACTTCAACTGCTAACCAAGTCTAACTGGAATGAGATGGGGACATGGGGAGATGGGGAGATTGGGAGATGGGGACATGAATGCAACACGTGTGTGGTATGAAGGTACATGGACTTCAACTGCTAACCACGTCTAACTGGAATGAGATGGGGACATGGGGAGATGGGGACATTGGGAGATGGGGACATGAATACAACACGTGTGTGGTATGAAGGTACATGGACTTCAACTGCTAACCACGTCTAACTGGAATGAGATGGGGACATGGGGAGATGGGGACATGAATGCAACACGTGTGTGGTATGAAGGTACATGGACTTCAACTGCTAACCACGTCTAACTGGAATGAGATGGGGATATGGGGACATGAATGCAACACGTGTGTGGTATGAAGGTACATAGACTTCAACTGCTAACCACGTCTAACTGGAATGAGATGGGGACATGGGGACATGAATGCAACACGTGTGTGGTATGAAGGTACATGGACTTCAACTGCTAACCACGTCTAACTGGAATGAGATGGGGACATGGGGACATGAATGCAACACGTGTGTGGTATGAAGGTACATGGACTTCAACTGCTAACCACGTCTAACTGGAATGAGATGGGGACATGGGGAGATGGGGACATGAATGCAACACGTGTGTGGTATGAAGGTACATGGACTTCAACTGCTAACCACTTCTAACTGGAATGAGATGGGGACATGGGGACATGAATGCAACACTTGTGTGTTATGAAGGTACATGGACTTCAAATGCTAACCACTTCTAACTGGAATAAGATGGGGACATGGGGACATGAATGCAACATGTGTGTGGTATGAAGGTACATGGACTTCAACTGCGAACCACGTCTAACTGGAATGAGATGGGGACATGGGGACATGGGGACATGAATGCAACACGTGTGTGGTATGAAGGTACATGGACTTCAACTGCTAACCACTTCTAACTGGGGGGAGATGGGGAGATGGGGAGATGGGGAGATGAATGCAACACGTGTGTGGTATGAAGGTACATGGACTTCAACTGCTAACCACTTCTAACTGGAATGAGATGGGGACATGGGGACATGAATGCAACACGTGTGTGGTATGAAGGTACATGGACTTCAACTGCTAACCACTTCTAACTGGAATAAGATGGGGACATGGGGACATGAATGCAACACGTGTGTGGTATGAAGGAACATGGACTTCAACTGCTAACCAAGTCTAACTGGAATGAGATGGGGACATGGGGAGATGGGGAGATTGGGAGATGGGGACATGAATGCAACACGTGTGTGGTATGAAGGTACATGGACTTCAACTGCTAACCACGTCTAACTGGAATGAGATGGGGACATGGGGAGATGGGGAGATTGGGAGATGGGGACATGAATGCAACACGTGTGTGGTATGAAGGTACATGGACTTCAACTGCTAACCACGTCTAACTGGAATGAGATGGGGACATGGGGAGATGGGGACATGAATGCAACACGTGTGTGGTATGAATGTACATGGACTTCAACTGCTAACCACGTCTAACTAGAATGAGATGGGGACATGGGGAGATGGGGACATGAATGCAACACGTGTGTGGTATGAAGGTACATGGACTTCAACTGCTAACCACGTCTAACTGGAATGAGATGGGGATATGGGGACATGGGGACATGAATGCAACACGTGTGTGGTATGAAGGTACATAGACTTCAACTGCTAACCACTTCTAACTGGGGGGAGATGGGGAGATGGGGACATGGGGGCATGGGGACATGGGGACATGAATGCAACACGTGTGTGATATGAAGGTACATGGACTTCAACTGCTAACGACTTCTAACTGGAATGAGATGGGGACATGGGGACATGAATGCAACACGTGTGTGGTATGAAGGTACATGGACTTCAACTGCTAACCACGTCTAACTGGAATGAGATGGGGAGATGGGGACATGGGGACATGAATGCAACACTTGTGTGGTATGAAGGTACATGGACTTCAACTGCTAACCACGTCTAACTGGAATGAGATGGGGACATGGGGACATGAATGCAACACATGTGTGGTTTGAAGGTACATGGACTTCAACTGCTAACCACGTCTAACTGGAACGAGATGGGGAGATGGGGACATGAATGCAACATGTGTGTGGTATGAAGGTACATGGACTTCAACTGCTAACCACGTCTAACTGGAATGAGATGGGGAGATGGGGACATGGGGACATGGGGAGATGGGGACATGGAGACATGGGGAGATGGGGACATGAATGCAACACGTGTGTGGTATGAAGGTACATGGACTTCAACTGCTAACCACGTCTAACTGGAATGAGATGGGGACATGGGGAGATGGGGAGATGGGGACATGAATGCAACACGTGTGTGGTATGAAGGTACATGGACTTCAACTGCTAACCACGTCTAACTGGAATGAGATGGGGACATGGGGACATGGGGAGATGGGGAGACGAATGCAACACATGTGTGGTATTAAGGTACATGAACTTCAACGGCTAACCACGTCTAACTGGAATGAGATGGGGAGATGGGGACATGGGGACATGGGGACATGGGGACATGAATGCAACACGTGTGTGGTATGAAGGTACATGGACTTCAACTGCTAACCACGTCTAACTGGAATGAGATGGGGAGATGGGGAGATGGGGACATGAATGCAACACGTGTGTGGTATGAAGGTACATGGACTTCAACTGCTAACCACGTCTAACTGGAATGAGATGGGGACATGGGGAGATGGGGACATGAATGCAACACATGTGTGGTATGAAGTTACATGGACTTCAACTGCTAACCACATCTAACTGGAATGAGATGGGGAGATGGGGACATGAATGCAACACGTGTGTGGTATGAAGGTACATGGACTTCAACTGCTAACCACGTCTAACTGGAATGAGATGGGGAGATGGGGAGATGGGGACATGAATGCAACACGTGTGTGGTATGAAGGTACATGGACTTCAACTGCTAACCACGTCTAACTGGAATGAGATGGGGAGATGGGGACATGAATGCAACACGTGTGTGGTATGAAGGTACATGGACTTCAACTGCTAACCACGTCTATCTGGAATGAGATGGGGAAATGGGGAGATGGGGAGATGGGGACATGAATGCAACACGTGTGTGGTATGAAGGTACATGGACTTCAACTGCTAACCACGTCTAACTGGAATGAGATGGGGAGATGGGGACATGAATGCAACACGTGTGTGGTATGAAGGTATATGGACTTCAACTGCTAACCACGCCTAACTGGAATGAGATGGGGAGATGGGGAGATGGGGAGATGGGGACATGAATGCAACACGTGTGTGGTATGAAGGTACATGGACTTCAACTGCTAACCACGTCTAAGTGGAATGAGATGGGGAGATGGGGAGATGGGGACATGAATGCAACACGTGTGTGGTATGAAGGTACATGGACTTCAACTGCTAACCACGTCTAACTGGAATGAGATGGGGAGATGGGGACATGAATGCAACACGTGTGTGGAATGAAGGTACATGGACTTCAACTGCTAACCACGTCTAACTGGAATGAGATGGGGAGATGGGGAGATGGGGAGATGGGGACATGAATGCAACACGTGTGTGGTATGAAGGTACATGGACTTCAACTGCTAACCACGTCTAACTGGAATGAGATGGGGAGATGGGGATATGGGGAGATGGGGACATGAATGCAACACGTGTGTGGTATGAAGGTACATGGACTTCAACTGCTAACCACGTCTAACTGGAATGAGATGGGGAGATGGGGAGATGGGGAGATGGGGACATGAATGCAACACATGTGTGGTATGAAGGTACATGGACTTCAACTGCTAACCACGTCTAACTGGAATGAGATGGGGAGATGGGGACATGAATGCAACACGTGTGTGGTATGAAGGTACATGGACTTCAACTGCTAACCACGTCTAACTGGAATGAGATGGGGAGATGGGGAGATGGGGACATGAATGCAACACGTGTGTGGTATGAAGGTACATGGACTTCAACTGCTAACCACGTCTAACTGGAATGAGATGGGGAGATGGGGAGATGGGAAGATGGGGTCATGAATGCAACACGTGTGTGGTATGAAGGTACATGGACTTCAACTGCTAACCACGTCTAACTGGAATGAGATGGGGAGATGGGGACATGAATGCAACACGTGTGTGGTATCAAGGTACATGGACTTCAACTGCTAACCACATCTAACTGGAATGAGATGGGGAGATGGGGACATGAATGCAACACGTGTGTGGTATGAAGGTACATGGACTTCAACTGCTAACCACGTCTAACTGGAATGAGATGGGGAGATGGGGAGATGAATGCAACACGTTTGTGGTATGAAGGTACATGGACTTCAACTGCTAACCACGTCTAACTGGAATGAGATGGGGAGATGGGGAGATGGGGAAATGAATGCAACACGTGTGTGGTATGAAGGTACAAGGACTTCAACTGCTAACCACGTCTAACTGGAATGAGATGGGGAGATGGGGACATGAATGCAACACGTGTGTGGTATGAAGGTACATGGACTTCAACTGCTAACCACGTCTAACTGGAATGAGATGGGGAGATGGGGACATGGGGACATGGGGAGATGGGGACATGGGGAGATGGGGACATGAATGCAACACGTGTGTGGTATGAAGGTACATGGACTTCAACTGCTAACCACGTCTAACTGGAATGAGATGGGGAGATGGGGACATGAATGCAACACGTGTGTGGTATGAAGGTACATGGACTTCAACTGCTAACCACGTCTAACTGGAATGAGATGGGGAGATGGGGCGATGGGGACATGAATGCAACACGTGTGTGGTATGAAGGTACATGGACTTCAACTGCTAACCACGTCTAACTGGAATGAGATGGGGAGATGGGGACATGAATGCAACACGTGTGTGGTATGAAGGTACATGGACTTCAACTGCTAACCACGTCTAACTGGAATGAGATGGGGAGATGGGGACATGAATGCAACACGTGTGTGGTATGAAGGTACATGGACTTCAACTGCTAACCACGTCTAACTGGAATGAGATGGGGAGATGGGGAGATGAATGCAACACGTGTGTGGTATGAAGGTACATGGACTTCAACTGCTAACCACGTCTAACTGGAATAAATTGGGGAGATGGGGACATGAATGCAACACGTGTGTGGTATGAAGGTACATGGACTTCAACTGCTAACCACTTCTAACTGGAATGAGATTGGGAGATGGGGACATGAATGCAACACGTGTGTGGTATGAAGGTACATGGCCTTCAACTGCTAACCACGTCTAACTGGAATGAGATGGGGAGATGGGGAGATGGGAGATGGGGACATGAATGCAACACGTGTGTGGTATGAAGGTACATGGACTTCAACTGCTAACCACGTCTAACTGGAATGAGATGGGGAGATGGGGAGATGGGGAGATGAATGCAACACGTGTGTGGTATGAAGGTACATGGACTTCAACTGCTAACCACGTCTAACTGGAATGAGATGGGGACATGAATGCAACACGTGTGTGGTATGAAGGTACATGGACTTCAACTGCTAACCACGTCTAACTGGAATGAGATGGGGAGATGGGGAGATGGGGAGATGGGGACATAAATGCAACACGTGTGTGGTATGAAGGTACATGGACTTCAACTGCTAACCACGTCTAACTGGAATGAGATGGGGAGATGGGGAGATGGGGAGATGGGGACATGAATGCAACACGTGTTTGATATGAAGGTACAAGGACTTCAACTGCTAACCACGTCTAACTGGAATGAGATGGGGAGATGGGGAGATGAGGACATGAATGCAACACGTGTGTGGTATGAAGGTACATGGACTTCAACTGCTAACCACGTCTAACTGGAATGAGATGGGGTGATGGGGAGATGGGGAGATGGGGACATGAATGCAACACGTGTGTGGTATGAAGGTACATGGACTTCAACTGCTAACCACGTCTAAGTGGAATGAGATGGGGACATGGGGAGATGGGGACAAGAATGCAACACGTGTGTGGTATGAAGGTACATGGACTTCAACTGCTAACCACGTCTAACTGGAATGAGATGGGGACATGGGGAGATGGGGACATGAATGCAACACGTGTGTGGTATGAAGGTACATGGACTTCAACTGCTAACCACGTCTAACTGGAATGAGATGGGGAGATGGGGACATGAATGCAACACGTGTGTGGTATGAAGGTACATGGACTTCAACTGCTAACCACGTCTAACTGGAATGAGATGGGGAGATGGGGAGATGGGGACATGAATGCAACACGTGTGTAGTATGAAGGTACATGGACTTCAACTGCTAACCACGTCTAACTGGAATGAGATGGGGAGATGGGGAGATGGGACATGAATGCAACACGTGTGTGGTATGAAGGTACATGGACTTCAACTGCTAACCACGTCTAACTGGAATGAGATGGGGAGATGGGGAGATGAATGCAACACGTGTGTGGTATGAAGGTACATGGACTTCAACTGCTAACCAAGTCTAACTGGAATGAGATGGGGAGATGGGGAGATGGGGACATGAATGCAACACGTGTGTGGTATGAAGGTACATGGACTTCAACTTCTAACCACGTCTAACTGGAATGAGATGGGGAGATGGGGACATGAATGCAACACGTGTGTGGTATGAAGGTACATGGACTTCAACTGCTAACCACGCCTAACTGGAATGAGATGGGGAGATGGGGAGATGGGGACATGAATGCAACACGTGTGTGGTATGAAGGTACATGGACTTCAACTGCTAACCACGTCTAACTGGAATGAGATGGGGAGATGGGGACATGAATGCAACACGTGTGTGGTATGAAGGTACATGGACTTCAACTGCTAACCACGTCTAACTGGAATGAGATGGGGAGATGGGGACATGAATGCAACACGTGTGTGGTATGAAGGTACATGGACTTCAACTGCTAACCACGTCTAACTGGAATGAGATGGGGAGATGGGGACATGAATGCAACACGTGTGTGGTATGAAGGTACATGGACTTCAACTGCTAACCACGTCTAACTGGAATGAGATGGGGAGATGGGGATATGGGGAGATGGGGACATGAATGCAACACGTGTGTGGTATGAAGGTACATGGACTTCAACTGCTAACCACGTCTAACTGGAATGAGATGGGGAGATGGGGACATGAATGCAACACGTGTGTGGTATGAAGGTACATGGACTTCAACTTCTAACCACGTCTAACTGGAATGAGATGGGGAGATGGTGACATGAATGCAACACGTGTGTGGTATGAAGGTACATGGACTTCAACTGCTAACCACGCCTAACTGGAATGAGATGGGGAGATGGGGACATGAATGCAACACGTGTGTGGTATGAAGGTACATGGACTTCAACTGCTAACCACGTCTAACTGGAATGGGATGGGGAGATGAGGACATGAATGCAACACGTGTGTGGTATGAAGGTACATGGACTTCAACTGCTAACCACGTCTAACTGGAATGAGATGGGGACATGGGGAGATGGGGAGATGAATGCAACACGTGTGTGGTATGAAGGTACATGGACTTCAACTGCTAACCACGTCTAACTGGAATGAGATGTGGAGATGGGGAGATGAATACAACACGTGTGTGGCATGAAGGTACATGGACTTCAACTGCTAACCACGTCTAACTGGAATGAGATGGGGAGATGGGGAGATGGGGACATGAATGCAACACGTGTGTGATATGAAGGTACAAGGACTTCAACTGCTAGCCACATCTAACTGGAATGAGATGGGGAGATGGGGACATGAATGCAACACGTGTGTGGTATGAAGGTACATGGACTTCAACTGCTAACCACGTCTAACTGGAATGAGATGGGGTGATGGGGAGATGGGGACATGAATGCAACACATGTGTGGTATGAAGGTACATGGACTTCAACTGCTAACCACGTCTAACTGGAATGAGATGGGGACATGGGGAGATGGGGACATGAATGCAACACGTGTGTGGTATGAAGGTACATGGACTTCAACTGCTAACCACGTCTAACTGGAATGAGAGGGGGAGATGGGGAGATGGGGACATGAATGCAACACGTGTGTGGTATGAAGGTACATGGACTTCAACTGCTAACCACGTCTAAGTGGAATGAGATGGGGAGATTGGGAGATGGGGACATGAATGCAACACGTGTGTGGTATGAAGGTACAAGGACTTCAACTGCTAACCATGTCTAACTGGAATGAGATCGGGACATGGGGAGATGGGGACATGAATGCAACACGTGTGTGGTATGAAGGTACATGGACTTCAACTGCTAACCACGTCTAACTGGAATGAGATGGGGAGATGGGGAGATGGGGACATGAATGCAACACGTGTGTGGTATGAAGGTACATGGACTTCAACTGTTAACCACGTCTAACTGGAATGAGATGGGGAGATGGGGAGATGGGGAGATGGGGAGATGGGGACATGAATGCAACACGTGTGTGGTATGAAGGTACATGGACTTCAACTGCTAACCACGTCTAACTGGAATGAGATGGGGAGATGGGGACATGAATGCAACACGTGTGTGGTATGAAGGTACATGGACTTCAACTGCTAACCACGTCTAACTGGAATGAGATGGGGAGATGGGGAGATGGGGACATGAATGCAACATGTGTGTGGTATGAAGGTACATGGACTTCAACTGCTAACCACGTCTAACTGGAATGAGATGGGGAGATGGGGAGATGGGGAGATGAATGCAACACGTGTTGTGAGAAGGTAGCCTCTTTCTAGCCTTGTTACCCCCACTTTTGGCCTGTTTGTGAGTGTATGTCAGGGTGTTTGTCACTGTTTTCACTGTCTCACTGGGATCCTGATAGCCAGGCCTCAGTGCTCATAGTGAAAACACCATGTTTTCAGTATGGTTGTTATGTGTCACTGGGATCCTGCTGGTCAGGACCCCAGTGCTCATAGGTTTGTGGCCTATATGTATGTGTCACTGGGACCCTGTCACACAGGGCCCCAGTGCTCATAGGTGTGCATGTGTATGTTCCCTGTGTGGTGCCTAACTGTCTCACTGAGGCTCTGCTAACCAGAACCTCAGTGGTTATGCTCTCTCATTACTTTCAAATTGTCACTGACAGGCTAGTGACCATTTTTACCAATTTACATTGGCTTACTGGAACACCCTTATAATTCCCTAGTATATGGTACTGAGGTACCCAGGGTATTGGGGTTCCAGGAGATCCCTATGGGCTGCAGCATTTCTTTTGCCACCCATAGGGAGCTCTGACAATTCTTACACAGGCCTGCCACTGCAGCCTGAGTGAAATAACGTCCACGTTATTTCACAGCCATTTTACACTGCACTTAAGTAACTTATAAGTCACCTATATGTCTAACCTTTACCTGGTAAAGGTTAGGTGCAAAGTTACTTAGTGTGAGGGCACCCTGGCACTAGCCAAGGTGCCCCCACATTGTTCAGAGCCAATTCACTGAACTTTGTGAGTGCGGGGACACCATTACACGCGTGCACTACATATAGGTCACTACCTATATGTAGCTTCACCATGGTAACTCCGAATATGGCCATGTAACATGTCTATGATCATGGAATTGCCCCCTCTATGCCATCCTGGCATTGTTGGTACAATTCCATGATCCCAGTGGTCTGTAGCACAGACCCTGGTACTGCCAGACTGCCCTTCGTGGGGTTTCACTGCAGCTGCTGCTGCTGCCAACCCCTCAGACAGGCAGCTGCCCTCCTGGGGTCCAGCCAGGCCTGGCCCAGGATGGCAGAACAAAGAACTTCCTCTGAGAGAGGGTGTGACACCCTCTCCCTTTGGAAAATGGTGTGAAGGCAGGGGAGGAGTAGCCTCCCCCAGCCTCTGGAAATGCTTTGTTGGGCACAGATGTGCCCAATTCTGCATAAGCCAGTCTACACCGGTTCAGGGACCCCTTAGCCCCTGCTCTGGCGCGAAACTGGACAAAGGAAAGGGGAGTGACCACTCCCCTGACCTGCACCTCCCCTGGGAGGTGTCCAGAGCTCCTCCAGTGTGCTCCAGACCTCTGCCATCTTGGAAACAGAGGTGCTGCTGGCACACTGGACTGCTCTGAGTGGCCAGTGCCACCAGGTGACGTCAGAGACTCCTGCTGATAGGCTCCTTCAGGTGTTAGTAGCCTTTCCTCTCTCCTAGGTAGCCAAACCCTCTTTTCTGGCTATTTAGGGTCTCTGTCTCTGGGGAAACTTTAGATAACGAATGCATGAGCTCAGCCGAGTTCCTCTGCATCTCCCTCTTCACCTTCTGATAAGGAATCGACCGCTGACCGCGCTGGAAGCCTGCAAACCTGCAACATAGTAGCAAAGACGACTACTGCAACTCTGTAACGCTGATCCTGCCGCCTTCTCGACTGTTTTCCTGCTTGTGCATGCTGTGGGGGTAGCCTGCCTCCTCTCTGCACCAGAAGCTCCGAAGAAATCTCCCGTGGGTCGACGGAATCTTCCCCCTGCAACCGCAGGCACCAAAAAGCTGCATCTCCGGTCCCTTGGGTCTCCTCTCAGCACGACGAGCGAGGTCCCTCGAATCCAGCGACACCGTCCAAGTGACCCCCACAGTCCAGTGACTCTTCAGCCCAAGTTTGGTGGAGGTAAGTCCTTGCCTCACCTCGCTGGGCTGCATTGCTGGGAACCGCGACTTTGCAAGCTTCTCCGGCCCCTGTGCACTTCCGGCGGAAATCCTGTGTGCACAGCCAAGCCTGGGTCCACGGCACTCTAACCTGTATTGCACGACTTTCTAAGTTGGTCTCCGGCGACGTGGGACTCCTTTGTGCAACTTCGGCAAGCACCGTTTCACGCATCCTCGTAGTGCCTGTTTCTGGCACTTCTCCGGGTGCTACCTGCTTCAGTGAGGGCTCTTTGTCTTGCTCGACGTCCCCTCTCTCTTCAGGTCCAATTTGCGACCTCCTGGTCCCTCCTGGGCCCCAGCAGCGTCCAAAAACGCCAAACGCACGATTTGCGTGTAGCAAGGCTTGTTGGCGTCCATCCGGCGGGAAAACACTTCTGCACGACTCTCCAAGGCGTGGGGGATCCATCCTCCAAAGGGGAAGTCTCTAGCCCTTGTCGTTCCTGCAGTATTTACAGTTCTTCAGCCTAGTAAGAGCTTCTTTGCACCAACCGCTGGCATTTCTTGGGCATCTGCCCATCTCCGAGTTGCTTGTGACTTTTGGACTTGGTCCCCTTGTTCCACAGGTACCCTCAGTCAGGAATCCATCGTTGTTGCATTGTTGATTTGTGTTTTCCTTGCATTTTTCCTCTAACACGACTATTTTGTCCTTAGGGGAACTTTAGTGCACTTTGCACTCACTTTTCAGGGTCTTGGGGAGGGTTATTTTTCTAACTCTCACTATTTTCTAATAGTCCCAGCGACCCTCTACAAGGTCACATAGGTTTGGGGTCCATTCGTGGTTCGCATTCCACTTCTGGAGTATATGGTTTGTGTTGCCCCTATCCCTATGTTTCCCCATTGCATCCTATTGTAACTATACATTGTTTGCACTGTTTTCTAAGACTATACTGCATATTTTTGCTATTGTGTATATATATCTTGTGTATATTTCCTATCCTCTCACTGAGGGTACACTCTAAGATACTTTGGCATATTGTCATAAAAATAAAGTACCTTTATTTTTAGTATAACTGTGTATTGTGTTTTCTTATGATATTGTGCATATGACACTAAGTGGTACTGTAGTAGCTTCACACGTCTCCTAGTTCAGCCTAAGCTGCTCTGCTAAGCTACCATTATCTATCAGCCTAAGCTGCTAGACACCCTATACACTAATAAGGGATAACTGGGCCTGGTGCAAGGTGCAAGTACCCCTTGGTACTCACTACAAGCCAGTCCAGCCTCCTACATTGGTTGTGCAGTGGTGGGATAAGTGCTTTGAGACTACTTACCACTCTTGTCATTGTACTTTTCATAAGAGAAAAATATACAAAACAAGGTCAGTGTATATACACATAGCCAAAAAGATTTGCATTTCCTCTTTTCACTCTTTTCTAAGTGCTGAAAAGTACTTCTAAACTTTCAAAAAGTTCTTAAAAGTTTAAAAAGTTTTTTCTGTCTTTCCAAAAAGTTCTGAAAACTTTTTTCTCTTTGTCTATCACTTTAACTCTCTCTAAAAATGTCTGGCACAGGCCAAAAAGTTGAACTGTCCAAACTTGCATATGATCACCTTAGCTGGAAAGGAGCAAGGAGTCTCTGCATAGAGAGAGGTTTGAGTGTAGGGAAGAATCCTTCCTTAGAACTGTTAATTAATATGCTTAGAGTACAGGATAAGGCCATAAGTGCCCAATCTGGTGAAAAAGTAGCTAATGGTTCTCAATCTGATCCAGGGACTCCCCCAGGAAAAGGTTCAGGAAAGAAACTTCTCAGCCTGCCCATTACTAGGCAGTCTAGCATAGTTGGTACAGAGGTTGAATCACACCATACTAATGGTGTGCTCTCACATTATACTGGTAGCCAAGCTGTTAGGGTGCCCTCTGTAAGGGACAGGTCTCCTTCTGTTCATTCCCATCATACCTCTGTATCTAGAAATGTCCCTCCCACCCACCCTGATGACAGATTGTTAGAAAGGGAGCTCAATAGATTGAGAGTGGAACAAACCAGACTGAAGCTCAAGAAGCAACAGCTGGATTTGGATAGACAGTCTTTAGAAGTAGAGAGGGAAAGACAGAAGTTGGGTTTAGAAACCCATGGTGGCAGCAGCAGTATTCCCCATAGTCATCCTGCAAAAGAGCATGATTCCAGGAATCTGCACAAGATAGTTCCCCCTTATAAGGAGGGGGATGACATTAACAAGTGGTTTGCTGCACTTGAGAGGGCCTGTGCTGTACAGGATGTCCCTCAAAAGCAGTGGGCTGCTATCCTATGGCTATCATTTACTGGAAAAGGTAGGGATAGGCTCCTTACTGTAAAAGAAAATGATGCTAACAATTTCCAAGTTCTTAAGAATGCACTCCTGGATGGTTATGGCTTAACCACTGAACAGTACAGGATAAAGTTCAGAGATACCAAAAAGGAGTCTTCACAAGACTGGGTTGATTTCATTGACCATTCAGTGAAGGCCTTGGAGGGGTGGTTACATGGCAGTAAAGTTACTGATTATGAAAGCCTGTATAACACAATCCTGAGAGAGCATATACTTAATAATTGTGTGTCTGATTTGTTGCACCAGTACCTGGTAGACTCTGATCTGACCTCTCCCCAAGAATTGGGAAAGAAGGCAGACAAATGGGTCAGAACAAGGGTGAACAGAAAAGTTCATACAGGGGGTGACAAAGATGGCAATAAGAAGAAAGATGGTGAAAAATCTCAAGATAAGCATGGGGATAAGGGTAAAACCAAAGATCCCACTTCAAATCTTAAACACTCTTCAGAGGGTGGGGATAAAACAAATTCTTCCTCTTCTTCCCAACCTGCACACATTAAAAAGCCTTGGTGCTTTGTGTGTAAAAACAGAGGCCATAGGCCAGGGGATAAGTCCTGTCCAGGTAAACCCCCTGAGCCTACCACCACTAATACATCAAGCTCTAGTGCCCCTAGCAGTAGTGGTACTAGTGGTGGGACTGCTGGCAACAGTCAAGCAAAGGGTGTAGTTGGGTTCACTTATGGGTCCATAGTGGAAACTGATGTAATCAGTCCCAAGACAGTTTCTGTCACACCTAGTGGCATTGGCCTTGCCACACTGGCTGCTTGTCCCCTTACAATGGATAAGTACAGGCAGACAGTTTCAATAAATGGTGTTGAGGCCTTGGCCTACAGGGACACAGGTGCCAGTTTCACTTTGGTGACTGAAAACCTAGTGCCTCCTGAACAACACATCATTGGACAACAGTATAAGATTATTGATGTCCATAACTCCACTAAGTTTCTTCCCTTAGCTATAATTCAGTTTAGTTGGGGTGGAGTTACTGGCCCTAAGCAGGTGGTGGTATCACCTAGCTTACCTGTAGACTGTCTCTTAGGTAATGACCTAGAGGCCTCAGGTTGGGCTGATGTAGAGTTTTATGCCCATGCAGCCATGCTGGGCATCCCTGAGGAATTGTTCCCTCTCATTTCAAGTGAAATGAAAAAGCAAAGGAGAGAAGGCCTGAAAACTCAGGATCCCTCTCCATCAACAGGTAAAAAGGGTATCACAGTATCCCCTAACCACCCTACCATTCAGGATACTATTCCTGTGGTGGGAGAAACCTCTCCTGGGGTGGCACCTGTTCCAAGGGAATCATCAGCTGGCAAAGCTGGACTCCCTGAGGTGGAAGTACCTCTCTGTGGGATAACTAACATTGGTGAGAAAAACAGCACCATTTTAGTTAACATGGAGCATCCCTCCAACCCTCCCAGAGAAACTTTAGTGCAGAAACCCTGCACTACCTCACAACACTTAGGACAGCATCCCTGCCCTAGTGTGGAGCTCATAGGACAGCATCCCTGCCCTGCTCCAACTCAAGAGAAACAGCATCCCTGTTCTCTCTTCCAGCCAGATGGACAAAGTTTTTGCCCAGCTATGGCTTTTCTGAGACAGCATCCCTGTCTGGCATTTCCATCACTACAAATAGGTTCAGTGGACAATTCCCACTGCTCTAACCTAAAACTTACTGATAGAAACTCTGAAAATACATCTTCACATTGTTGCTTAGCTAAAAAACTTCAAACAGGGTGGTTTACATCCCCACAGGGAAGTAACCATATAGTGGATGATAAAGGGAGTAACCAGTCTATTGCAGAGCTACTCTCTACTTATCACCACTTAGACAATAAAGTCTCAACTGGCCAAGGTTAGCCTTATTGTCCTTCGTTTGGGGGGGGGGTTGTGTGAGAAGGTAGCCTCTTTCTAGCCTTGTTACCCCCACTTTTGGCCTGTTTGTGAGTGTATGTCAGGGTGTTTGTCACTGTTTTCACTGTCTCACTGGGATCCTGATAGCCAGGCCTCAGTGCTCATAGTGAAAACACCATGTTTTCAGTATGGTTGTTATGTGTCACTGGGATCCTGCTGGTCAGGACCCCAGTGCTCATAGGTTTGTGGCCTATATGTATGTGTCACTGGGACCCTGTCACACAGGGCCCCAGTGCTCATAGGTGTGCATGTGTATGTTCCCTGTGTGGTGCCTAACTGTCTCACTGAGGCTCTGCTAACCAGAACCTCAGTGGTTATGCTCTCTCATTACTTTCAAATTGTCACTGACAGGCTAGTGACCATTTTTACCAATTTACATTGGCTTACTGGAACACCCTTATAATTCCCTAGTATATGGTACTGAGGTACCCAGGGTATTGGGGTTCCAGGAGATCCCTATGGGCTGCAGCATTTCTTTTGCCACCCATAGGGAGCTCTGACAATTCTTACACAGGCCTGCCACTGCAGCCTGAGTGAAATAACGTCCACGTTATTTCACAGCCATTTTACACTGCACTTAAGTAACTTATAAGTCACCTATATGTCTAACCTTTACCTGGTAAAGGTTAGGTGCAAAGTTACTTAGTGTGAGGGCACCCTGGCACTAGCCAAGGTGCCCCCACATTGTTCAGAGCCAATTCACTGAACTTTGTGAGTGCGGGGACACCATTACACGCGTGCACTACATATAGGTCACTACCTATATGTAGCTTCACCATGGTAACTCCGAATATGGCCATGTAACATGTCTATGATCATGGAATTGCCCCCTCTATGCCATCCTGGCATTGTTGGTACAATTCCATGATCCCAGTGGTCTGTAGCACAGACCCTGGTACTGCCAGACTGCCCTTCCTGGGGTTTCACTGCAGCTGCTGCTGCTGCCAACCCCTCAGACAGGCAGCTGCCCTCCTGGGGTCCAGCCAGGCCTGGCCCAGGATGGCAGAACAAAGAACTTCCTCTGAGAGAGGGTGTGACACCCTCTCCCTTTGGAAAATGGTGTGAAGGCAGGGGAGGAGTAGCCTCCCCCAGCCTCTGGAAATGCTTTGTTGGGCACAGATGTGCCCAATTCTGCATAAGCCAGTCTACACCGGTTCAGGGACCCCTTAGCCCCTGCTCTGGCGCGAAACTGGACAAAGGAAAGGGGAGTGACCACTCCCCTGACCTGCACCTCCCCTGGGAGGTGTCCAGAGCTCCTCCAGTGTGCTCCAGACCTCTGCCATCTTGGAAACAGAGGTGCTGCTGGCACACTGGACTGCTCTGAGTGGCCAGTGCCACCAGGTGACGTCAGAGACTCCTGCTGATAGGCTCCTTCAGGTGTTAGTAGCCTTTCCTCTCTCCTAGGTAGCCAAACCCTCTTTTCTGGCTATTTAGGGTCTCTGTCTCTGGGGAAACTTTAGATAACGAATGCATGAGCTCAGCCGAGTTCCTCTGCATCTCCCTCTTCACCTTCTGACCACGTCTAACTGGAATGAGATGGGGACATGGGGAGATGGGGACATGAATGCAACAAGGGTGTGGTATGAAGGTACATGGACTTCAAAAGCTAACCATGTCTAACTGGAATGAGATGGAGACATGGGGACATAGGGAGATGGGGACATGAATGCAACACGTGTGTGGTATGAAGGTACATGGACTTCAACTGCTAACCACGTCTAACTGGAATGAGATGGGGACATGGGGACATGGGGAGATGGGGACATGAATGCAACATGTGTGTGGTATGAAGGTACATGGACTTCAACTGCTAACCACGTCTAACTGGAATGAGATGGGGACAAGGGGACATGGGGACATGAATGCAACACGTGTGTGGTATGAAGGTACATGGACTTCAACTGCTAACCACGTCTAACTGGAATGAGATGGGGACATGGGGACATGAATGCAACACGTGTGTGGTATGAAGGTACATGGACTTCAACTGCTAACCACGTCTAACTGGAATGAGATGGGGACATGGGGACATGAATGCAACACGTGTGTGGTATGAAGGTACATGGACTTCAACTGCTAACCACGTCTAACTGGAATGAGATGGGGACATGGGGAGATGGGGAGATGAATGCAACACGTGTGTGGTATGAAGGTACATGGACTTCAACTGCTAACCACGTCTAACTGGAATGAGATGGGGACATGAATGCAACACGTGTGTGGTATGAAGGTACATGGACTTCAACTGCTAACCACGTCTAACTGGAATGAGATGGGGAGATGAATGCAACACGTGTGTGGTATGAAGGTACATGGACTTCAACTGCTAACCACGTCTAACTGGAATGAGATGGGGAGATGGGGAGATGGGGAGATGGGGAGATGGGGAGATGGGGACATGGGGACATGGGGACATGGGGACATGGGGACATGGGGACATGAATGCAACACGTGTGTGGTATGAAGGTACATGGACTTCAACTGCTAACCACGTCTAACTGGAATGAGATGGGGACAAGGGGACATGGGGACATGAATGCAACACGTGTGTGGTATGAAGGTACATGGACTTCAACTGCTAACCACGTCTAACTGGAATGAGATGGGGACATGGGGACATGAATGCAACACGTGTGTGGTATGAAGGTACATGGACTTCAACTGCTAACCACGTCTAACTGGAATGAGATGGGGACATGGGGACATGAATGCAACACGTGTGTGGTATGAAGGTACATGGACTTCAACTGCTAACCACGTCTAACTGGAATGAGATGGGGACATGGGGAGATGGGGAGATGAATGCAACACGTGTGTGGTATGAAGGTACATGGACTTCAACTGCTAACCACGTCAAACTGGAATGAGATGGGGACATGAATGCAACACGTGTGTGGTATGAAGGTACATGGACTTCAACTGCTAACCACGTCTAACTGGAATGAGATGGGGAGATGGGGACATGAATGCAACACGTGTGTGGTATGAAGGTACATGGACTTCAACTGCTAACCACGTCTAACTGGAATGAGATGGGGAGATGGGGAGATGGGGACATGAATGCAACACGTGTGTGGTATGAAGGTACATGGACTTCAACTGCTAACCACGTCTAACTGGAATGAGATGGGGAGATGGGGAGATGGGGACATGAATGCAACACGTGTGTGGTATGAAGGTACATGGACTTCAACTGCTAACCACGTCTAACTGGAATGAGATGGGGAGATGGGGAGATGGGGACATGAATGCAACACGCGTGTGGTATGAAGGTACATGGACTTCAGCTGCTAACCACGTCTAACTGGAATGAGATGGGGAGATGGGGACATGAATGCAACACATGTGTGGTATGAAGGTACATGGACTTCAACTGCTAACCACGTCTAACTGGAATGAGATGGGGACATGGGGACATGAATGCAACACGTGTGTGGTATGAAGGTACATGGACTTCAACTGCTAACCACGTCTAACTGGAATGAGATGGGGACATGGGGACATGAATGCAACACGTGTGTGGTATGAAGGTACATGGACTTCAACTGCTAACCACGTCTAACTGGAATGAGATGGGGACATGGGGAGATGGGGACATGAATGCAACACGTGTGTGGTATGAAGGTACATGGACTTCAACTGCTAACCACTTCTAACTGGGGGGAGATGGGGAGATGGGGACATGGGGACATGAATGCAACACGTGTGTGGTATGAAGGTACATGGACTTCAACTGCTAACCACTTCTAACTGGAATGAGATGGGGACATGGGGACATGAATACAACACTTGTGTGGTATGAAGGTACATGGACTTCAAATGCTAACCACTTCTAACTGGAATAAGATGGGGACATGGGGACATGAATGCAACATGTGTGTGGTATGAAGGTACATGGACTTCAACTGCTAACCACGTCTAACTGGAATGAGATGGGGACATGGGGACATGGGGACATGAATGCAACACGTGTGTGGTATGAAGGTACATGGACTTCAACTGCTAACCACTTCTAACTGGGGGGAGATGGGGAGATGGGGAGATGGGGAGATGGGGAGATGAATGCAACACGTGTGTGGTATGAAGGTACATGGACTTCAACTGCTAACCACTTCTAACTGGAATGAGATGGGGACATGGGGACATGAATGCAACACGTGTGTGGTATGAAGGTACATGGACTTCAACTGCTAACCACTTCTAACTGGAATAAGATGGGGACATGGGGACATGAATGCAACACGTGTGTGGTATGAAGGTACATGACTTCAACTGCTAACCAAGTCTAACTGGAATGAGATGGGGACATGGGGAGATGGGGAGATTGGAGATGGGGACATGAATGCATCACGTGTGTGGTATGAAGGTACATGGACTTCAACTGCTAACCACGTCTAACTGGAATGAGATGGGGACATGGGGAGATGGGGAGATTGGGAGATGGGGACATGAATGCAACATGTGTGTGGTATGAAGGTACATGGACTTCAACTGCTAACCACGTCTAACTGGAATGAGATGAGGAGATGGGGACATGGGGACATGAATGCAACACGTGTGTGGTATGAAGGTACATGGACTTCAACTGCTAACCACGTCTAACTGGAATGAGATGGGGACATGGGGAGATGGGGACATGAATGCAACACGTGTGTGGTATGAAGGTACATGGACTTCAACTGCTAACCACGTCTAACTGGAATGAGATGGGGATATGGGGACATGGGGACATGAATGCAACACGTGTGTGGTATGAAGGTACATAGACTTCAAAGGCTAACCACTTCTAACTGGGGGGAGATGGGGACATGGGGGCATGGGGACATGGGGACATGAATGCAACACGTGTGTGATATGAAGGTACATGGACTTCAACTGCTAACGACTTCTAACTGGAATGAGATGGGGACATGGGGACATGGGGACATGAATGCAACACGTGTGTGGTATGAAGGTACATGGACTTCAACTGCTAACCACGTCTAACTGGAATGAGATGGGGAGATGGGGACATGGGGACATGAATGCAACACTTGTGTGGTATGAAGGTACATGGACTTCAACTGCTAACCACGTCTTACTGGAATGAGATGGGGACATGGGGACATGAATGCAACATGTGTGTGGTATGAAGGTACATGGACTTCAACTGCTAACCACGTCTAACTGGAATGAGATGGGGAGATGGGGACATGGGGAGATGGGGACATGGAGACATGGGGAGATGGGGACATGAATGCAACACGTGTGTGGTATGAAGGTACATGGACTTCAACTGCTAACCACGTCTAACTGGAATGAGATGGGGACATGGGGAGATGGGGAGATGGGGACATGAATGCAACACGTGTGTGGTATGAAGGTACATGGACTTCAACTGCTAACCACGTCTAACTGGAAAGAGATGGGGACATGGGGACATGGGGAGATGGGGAGACAAATGCAACACATGTGTGGTATTAAGGTACATGGACTTCAACGGCTAACCACGTCTAACTGGAATGAGATGGGGAGATGGGGAGATGGGGACATGGGGACATGGGGACATGGGGACATGAATGCAACACGTGTGTGGTATGAAGGTACATGGACTTCAACTGCTAACCACGTCTAACTGGAATGAGATGGGGAGATGGGGAGATGGGGACATGAATGCAACACGTGTGTGGTATGAAGGTACATGGACTTCAACTGCTAACCACGTCTAACTGGAATGAGATGGGGACATGGGGAGATGGGGACATGAATGCAACACATGTGTGGTATGAAGGTACATGGACTTCAACTGCTAACCACTTCTAACTGGAATAAGATGGGGACATGGGGACATGAATGCAACATGTGTGTGGTATGAAGGTACATGGACTTCAACTGCTAACCACGTCTAACTGGAATGAGATGGGGACATGGGGACATGGGGACATGGGGACATGAATGCAACACGTGTGTGGTATGAAGGTACATGGACTTCAACTGCTAACCACTTCTAACTGGGGGGAGATGGGGAGATGGGGAGATGGGGAGATGAATGCAACACGTGTGTGGTATGAAAGTACATGGACTTCAACTGCTAACCACGTCTAACTGGAATGAGATGGGGAGATGGGGATATGGGGACATGAATGCAACACGTGTGTGGTATGAAGGTACATGGACTTCAACTGCTAACCACGTCTAACTGGAATGAGATGGGGAGATGGGGACATGGGGAGATGGGGACATGAATGCAACACGTGTGTGGTATGAAGGTACATGGACTTCAACGGCTGACCACGTCTAACTGGAATGAGATGGGGAGATGGGGACATGAATGCAACACGTGTGTGGTATGAAGGTACATGGACTTCAACTGCTAACCATGTCTAACTGGAATGAGATGGGGAGATGGGGACATGGGGAGATGGGGACATGGGGAGATGGGGACATGGGGAGATGGGGAGATGGGGACATAGAGATGGGGACATGAATGCAACTCGTGTGTGGTATTAAGGTACATGGACTTCAACTGCTAACCACGTCTAACTGGAATGAGATGGGGACATGGGGAGATGGGGAGATGGGGACATGAATGCAACACGTGTGTGGTATGAAGGTACATGGACTTCAACTGCTAACCACGTCTAACTGGAATGAGATGGGGAGATGGGGACATGGGGAGATGGGGATATGGGGAGATGGGGAGATGGGGACATGAATGCAACACGTGTGTGGTATGAAGGTACATGGACTTCAACTGCTAACCACGTCTAACTGGAATGAGATGGGGAGATGGGGACATGGGGAGATGGGGACATGAATGCAACATGTGTGTGGTATGAAGGTACATGGACTTCAACTGCTAACCACGTCTAACTGGAATGAGATGGGGAGATGGGGACATGGGGACATGGGGAGATGGGGACATGGAGACATGGGGAGATGGGGACATGAATGCAACACGTGTGTGGTATGAAGGTACATGGACTTCAACTGCTAACCACGTCTAACTGGAATGAGATGGGGACATGGGGAGATGGGGAGATGGGGACATGAATTTCAACACGTGTGTGGTATGAAGGTACATGGACTTCAACTGCTAACCACGTCTAACTGGAATGAGATGGGGAGATGGGGACATGGGGACATGGGGACATGGGGACATGGGGAGATGGGGAGATGGGGACATGGGGAGATGGGGAGATGGGGAGACGAATGCAACACGTGTGTGGTATTAAGGTACATGGACTTCAACTGCTAACCACGTCTAACTGGAATGACATGGGGACATGGGGACATGGGGACATGAATGCAACACGTGTGTGGTATGAAGGTACATGGACTTCAACTGCTAACCACGTCTAACTGGAATGAGATTGGGACATGGGGAGATGGGGATATGAATGCAACACGTGTGTGGTATGAAGGTACATGGACTTCAACTGCTAACCACGTCTAACTGGAATGAGATGTGGAGATGGGGAGATGAATGCAACACGTGTGTGGTATGAAGGTACATGGACTTCAACTGCTAACCACGTCTAACTGGAATGAGATGGGGAGATGGGGACATGAATGCAACACGTGTGTGATATGAAGGTACAAGGACTTCAACTGCTAACCACGTCAAACTGAAATGAGATGGGGAGATGGGGACATGAATGCAACATGTGTGTGGTATGAAGGTACATGGACTTCAACTGCTAACCACGTCTAACTGGAATGAGATGGGGAGATGGGGAGATGGGGACATGAATGCAACACGTGTGTGGTATGAAGGTACATGGACTTCAACTGCTAACCACGTCTAACTGGAATGAGATGGGGAATTGTGGAGATGGGGACATGAATGCAACACGTGTGTGGTATGAAGGTACATGGACTTCAACTGCTAACCACGTCTAACTGGAATGAGATGGGGACATGGGGAGATGGGGACATGAATGCAACACGTGTGTGGTATGAAGGTACATGGACTTCAACTGCTAACCACGTCTAACTGGAATGAGAGGGGGAGAGGGGGAGATGGGGACATGAATGCAACACGTGTGTGGTATGAAGGTACATGGACTTCAACTGCTAACCACGTCTAACTGGAATGAGATGGGGAGATTGGGAGATGGGGACATGAATGCAACACGTGTGTGGTATGAAGGTACAAGGACTTCAACTGCTAACCATGTCTAACTGGAATGAGTTGGGGACATGGGGACATGGGGAGATGGGGACATGAATGCAACACATGTGTGGTATGAAGGTACATGGACTTCAACTGCTAACCACGTCTAACTGGAATGTGATGGGGAGATGGGGAGATGGGGACATGAATGCAACACGTGTGTGGTATGAAGGTACATGGACTTCAACTGCTAACCACGTCTAACTGGAATGAGATGGGGAAATGGGGAGATGGGGAGATGGGTACATGAATGCAACGTGTGTGGTATGAAGGTACATGGACTTCAACTGCTAACCACGTCTAACTGGAATGAGATGGGGAGATGGGGACATGAATGCAACACGTGTGTGGTATGAAGGTACATGGACTTCAACTGCTAACCACGCCTAACTGGAATGAGATGGGGAGATGGGGACATGGGGACATGGGGAGATGGGGACATGGGGACATGGGGCGATGGGGACATGAATGCAACACGTGTGTGGTATTAAGGTACATGGACTTCAACTGCTAACCACGTCTAACTGGAATGAGATGGGGAGATGAGGACATGAATGCAACACGTGTGTGGTATGAAGGTACATGGACTTCAACTGCTAACCACGTCTAACTGGAATGAGATGGGGAGATATGGAGATGGGGAGATGGGGACATGAATGCAACACGTGTGTGGTATGAAGGTACATGGACTTCAACTGCTAACCACGTCTAACTGGAATGAGATGGGGAGATGGGGACATGAATGCAACACGTGTGTGGTATGAAGGTACGTGGACTTCAACTGCTAACCACGTCTAACTGGAATGAGAGGGGGAGATGGGGAGATGGGGACATGAATGCAACACGTGTGTGGTATGAAGGTACATGGACTTCAACTGCTAACCACGTCTAACTGGAATGAGATGGGGAGATGGGGAGATTGGGAGATGGGGACATGAATGCAACACGTGTGTGGTATGAAGGTACAAGGACTTCAACTGCTAACCATGTCTAACTGGAATGAGATGGGGACATGGGGAGATGGGGACATGAATGAAACACGTGTGTGGTAGGAAGGTACATGGACTTCATCTGCTAACAACGTCTAACTGGAATGAGATGGGGAGATATGGAGATGGGGAGATGGGGACATGAATGCAACACGTGTGTGGTATGAAGGTACATGGACTTCAACTGCTAACCACGTCTAACTGGAATGAGATGGGGAGATGGGGACATGAATGCAACACTTGTGTGGTATGAAGGTACATGGACTTCAACTGCTAACCACGTCTAACTGGAATGAGATGGGGAGATGGGGAGATGGGGACATGAATGCAACATGTGTGTGGTATGAAGGTACATGGACTTCAACTGCTAACCACGTCTAACTGGAATGAGATGGGGAGAATGGGAGATGGGGACATGAATGCAACACGTGTGTGGTATGAAGGTACATGGACTTCAACTGCTAACCACGTCTAACTGGAATGAGATGGGGAGATGAATGCAACACGTGTGTGGTATGAAGGTACATGGACTTCAACTGCTAACCACGTCAAACTGGAATGAGATGGGGAGATGGGGAGATGGGGACATGAATGCAACACGTGTGTGGTATGAAGGTACATGGACTTCAACTGCTAACCATGTCTAACTGGAATGAGATGGGGAGATGGGGATATGGGGAGATGGGGACATGAATGCAACACGTGTGTGGTATGAAGGTACATGGACGTCAACTGCTAACCACGTCTAACTGGAATGAGATGGGGATATGGGGAGATGGGGACATGAATGCAACACGTGTGTGGTATGAAGGTACATGGACTTCAACTGCTAACCACGTCTAACTGGAATGAGATGGGGAGATGGGGACATGAATGCAACACGTGTGTGGTATGAAGGTACATGGACTTCAACTGCTAACCACGTCTAACTGGAATGAGATGGGGAGATGGGGACATGAATGCAACACATGTGTGGTATGAAGGTACATGGACTTCAACTGCTAACCACGTCTAACTGGAATGAGATGGGGAGATGGGGAGATGGGGACATGAATGCAACACGTGTGTGGTATGAAGGTACATGGACTTCAACTGCTAACCACGTCTAACTGGAATGAGATGGGGAGATGGGAATATGGGGACATGAATGCAACACGTGTGTGGTATGAAGGTACATGGACTTCAACTGCTAACCACGTCTAACTGGAATGAGATGGGGAGATGGGGAGATGGGGAGATGGGGAGATGGGGAGATGGGGACATGGGGACATGGGGACATGGGGACATGAATGCAACACGTGTGTGGTATGAAGGTACATGGACTTCAACTGCTAACCACATCTAACTGGAATGAGATGGGGAGATGGGGAGATGGGGAGATGGATGCAACACGTGTGTGGTATGAAGGTACATGGACTTCAACTGCTAACTACGTCTAACTGGAATGAGATGGGGAGATGGGGACATGAATGCAACACGTGTGTGGTATGAAGGTACATGGACTTCAACTGCTAACCACGTCTAACTGGAATGAGATGGGGAGATGGGGAGATGGGGACATGAATGCAACACGTGTGTGGTATGAAGGTACATGGACTTCAACTGCTAACCACGTCTAATTGGAATGAGATGGGGAGATGGGGAGATGGGGACATGAATGCAACACGTGTGTGGTATGAAGGTACATGGACTTCAACTGCTAACCACGTCTAACTGGAATGAGATGGGGAGATGGGAGATGAATGCAACACGTGTGTGGTATGAAGGTACATGGACTTCAACTGCTAACCACGTCTAACTGGAATGAGATGGGGAGATGGGGACATGAATGCAACACGTGTGTGGTATGAAGGTACATGGACTTCAACTGCTAACCACGTCTAACTGGAATGAGATGGGGAGATGGGGACATGAATGCAACACGTGTGTGGTATGAAGGTACATGGACTTCAACTGCTAACCACATCTAACTGGAATGAGATGGGGAGATGGGGACATGAATGCAACACGTGTGTGGTATGAAGGTACATGGACTTCAACTGCTAACCACGTCTAACTGGAATGAGATGGGGAGATATGGAGATGGGGAGATGGGGACATGAATGCAACACGTGTGTGGTATGAAGGTACATGGACTTCAACTGCTAACCACGTCTAACTGGAATGAGATGGGGAGATGGGGACATGAATGCAACACGTGTGTGGTATGAAGGTACATGGACTTCAACTGCTAACCACGTCTATCTGGAATGAGATGGGGAGATGGGGAGATGGGGAGATGAATGCAACACGTGTGTGGTATGAAGGTACATGACTTCAACTGCTAACCACGTCTAACTGGAATGAGATGGGGAGATGGGGATATGGGGAGATGGGGACATGAATGCAACACGTGTGTGGTATGAAGGTACATGGACTTCAACTGCTAACCACGTCTAACTGGAATGAGATGGGGAGATGGGGACATGAATGCAACACGTGTGTGGTATGAAGGTACATGGACTTCAACTGCTAACCACATCTAACTGGAATGAGATGGGGAGATGGGGACATGAATGCAACACGTGTGTGGTATGAAGGTACATGGACTTCAACTGCTAATCACGTCTAACTGGAATGAGATGGGGAGATGGGGAGATGGGGAGATGAATGCAACACGTTTGTGGTATGAAGGTACATGGACTTCAACTGCTAACCACGTCTAACTGGAATGAGATGGGGAGATGGGGAGATGGGGAAATGAATGCAACACGTGTGTGGTATGAAGGTACAAGGACTTCAACTGCTAACCACGTCTAACTGGAATGAGATGGGGAGATGGGGACATGAATGCAACACGTGTGTGGTATGAAGGTACATGGACTTCAACTGCTAACCACGTCTAACTGGAATGAGATGGGGAGATGGGGAGATGGGGACATGGGGACATGGGAGATGGGGACATGGGGAGATGGGGACATGAATGCAACACGTGTGTGGTATGAAGGTACATGGACTTCAACTGCTAACCACGTCTAACTGGAATGAGATGGGGAGATGGGGACATGAATGCAACACGTGTGTGGTATGAAGGTTCATGGACTTCAACTGCTAACCACGTCTAACTGGAATGAGATGGGGAGATGGGGACATGAATGCAACACGTGTGTGGTATGAAGGTACATGGACTTCAACTGCTAACCACGTCTAACTGGAATGAGATGGGGAGATGGGGACATGAATGCAACACGTGTGTGGTATGAAGGTACATGGACTTCAACTGCTAACCACGTCTAACTGGAATGAGATGGGGAGATGGGGACATGAATGCAACACGTGTGTGGTATGAAGGTACATGGACTTCAACTGCTAACCACGTCTAACTGGAATGAGATGGGGAGATGAATGCAACACGTGTGTGGTATGAAGGTACATGGACTTCAACTGCTAACCACGTCTAACTGGAATGAGTTGGGGAGATGGGGACATGAATGCAACACGTGTGTGGTATGAAGGTACATGGACTTCAACTGCTAACCACTTCTAACTGGAATGAGATGGGGAGATGGGGACATGAATGCAACACGTGTGTGGTATGAAGGTACATGGCCTTTAACTGCTAACCACGTCTAACTGGAATGAGATGGGGAGATGGGAGATGGGGACATGAATGCAACATGTGTGTGGTATGAAGGTACATGGACTTCAACTGCTAACCACGTCTAACTGGAATGAGATGGGGAGATGGGGAGATGGGGAGATGAATGCAACACGTGTGTGGTATGAAGGTACATGGACTTCAACTGCTAACCACGTCTAACTGGAATGAGATGTGGAGATGGGGAGATGGGGAGATGAATGCAACACGTGTGGTATGAAGGTACATGGACTTCAACTGCTAACCACGTCTAACTGGAATGAGATGGGGAGATGGGGAGATGGGGACATGAATGCAACACGTGTGTGATATGAAGGTACAAGGACTTCAACTGCTAACCACGTCTAACTGAAATGAGATGGGGAGATGGGGAGATGGGGACATGAATGCAACACGTGTGTGGTATGAAGGTACATGGACTTCAACTGCTAACCACGTCTAACTGGAATGAGATGGGGACATGGGGACATGAATGCAACACGTGTGTGGTATGAAGGTACATGGACTTAAACTGCTAACCACATCTAACTGGAATGAGATGGGGACATGGGGACATGGGGACATGAATGCAACACGTGTGTGGTATGAAGGTACATGGACTTAAACTGCTAACCACGTCTAACTGGAATGAGATGGGGAGATGGGGAGATGGGGAGATGGGGACATGGGGACATGGGGAGATGGGGACATGAATGCAACACGTGTGTGGTATGAAGGTACATGGACTTCAACTGCTAACCACGTCTAACTGGAATGAGATGAGATGGGTAGATGGGGAGATGGGGACATGAATGCAACACGTGTGTGGTATGAAGGTACATGGACTTCAACTGCTAACCACGTCTAACTGGAATGAGATGGGGACATGGGGAGATGGGGACATGAATGCAACAAGGGTGTGGTATGAAGGTACATGGACTTCAAAAGCTAACCATGTCTAACTGGAATGAGATGGAGACATAGGGAGATGGGGACATGAATGCAACACGTGTGTGGTATGAAGGTACATGGACTTCAACTGCTAACCACGTCTAACTGGAATGAGATGGGGACATGGGGACATGGGGAGATGGGGACATGAATGCAACATGTGTGTGGTATGAAGGTACATGGACTTCAACTGCTAACCACGTCTAACTGGAATGAGATGGGGACAAGGGGACATGGGGACATGAATGCAACACGTGTGTGGTATGAAGGTACATTGACTTCAACTGCTAACCACGTCTAACTGGAATGAGATGGGGACATGGGGACATGAATGCAACACGTGTGTGGTATGAAGGTACATGGACTTCAACTGCTAACCACGTCTAACTGGAATGAGATGGGGACATGGGGACATGAATGCAACACGTGTGTGGTATGAAGGTACATGGACTTCAACTGCTAACCACGTCTAACTGGAATGAGATGGGGACATGGGGAGATGAATGCAACACGTGTGTGGTATGAAGGTACATGGACTTCAACTGCTAACCACGTCTAACTGGAATGAGATGGGGACATGAATGCAACACGTGTGTGGTATGAAGGTACATGGACTTCAACTGCTAACCACGTCTAACTGGAATGAGATGGGGAGATGGGGACATGAATGCAACACGTGTGTGGTATGAAGGTACATGGACTTCAACTGCTAACCACGTCTAACTGGAATGAGATGGGGAGATGGGGACATGAATGCAACACGTGTGTGGTATGAAGGTACATGGACTTCAACTGCTAACCACATCTAACTGGAATGAGATGGGGAGATGGGGACATGAATGCAACACGTGTGTGGTATGAAGGTACATGGACTTCAACTGCTAACCACGTCTAACTGGAATGAGATGGGGAGATGGGGAGATGGGGAGATGAATGCAACACGTTTGTGGTATGAAGGTACATGGACTTCAACTGCTAACCACGTCTAACTGGAATGAGATGGGGAGATGGGGAGATGGGGAAATGAATGCAACACGTGTGTGGTATGAAGGTACAAGGACTTCAACTGCTAACCACGTCTAACTGGAATGAGATGGGGAGATGGGGACATGAATGCAACACGTGTGTGGTATGAAGGTACATGGACTTCAACTGCTAACCACGTCTAACTGGAATGAGATGGGGAGATGGGGAGATGGGGACATGAATGCAACACTTGTGTGGTATGAAGGTACATGGACTTCAACTGCTAACCACGTCTAACTGGAATGAGATGGGGACATGGGGACATGAATGCAACACATGTGTGGTTTGAAGGTACATGGACTTCAACTGCTAACCACGTCTAACTGGAATGAGATGGGGAGATGGGGACATGAATGCAACATGTGTGTGGTATGAAGGTACATGGACTTCAACTGCTAACCACGTCTAACTGGAATGAGATGGGGAGATGGGGACATGAATGCAACACGTGTGTGGTATGAAGGTACATGGACTTCAACTGCTAACCACGTCTAACTGGAATGAGATGGGGAGATGGGGACATGAATGCAACACGTGTGTGGGATGAAGGTACATGGACTTCAACTGCTAACCACGTCTAACTGGAATGAGATGGGGAGATGGGGACATGAATGCAACACGTGTGTGGTATGAAGGTACATGGACTTCAACTGCTAACCACGTCTAACTGGAATGAGATGGGGAGATGGGGACATGAATGCAACACGTGTGTGGTATGAAGGTACATGGACTTCAACTGCTAACCACGTCTAACTGGAATGAGATGGGGAGATGGGGACATGAATGCAACACGTGTGTGGTATGAAGGTACATGGACTTCAACTGCTAACCACGTCTAACTGGAATGAGATGGGGAGATGGGGAGATGAATGCAACACGTGTGTGGTATGAAGGTACATGGACTTCAACTGCTAACCACGTCTAACTGGAATGAGTTGGGGAGATGGGGACATGAATGCAACACGTGTGTGGTATGAAGGTACATGGACTTCAACTGCTAACCACTTCTAACTGGAATGAGATGGGGAGATGGGGACATGAATGCAACACGTGTGTGGTATGAAGGTACATGGCCTTTAACTGCTAACCACGTCTAACTGGAATGAGATGGGGAGATGGGAGATGGGGACATGAATGCAACATGTGTGTGGTATGAAGGTACATGGACTTCAACTGCTAACCACGTCTAACTGGAATGAGATGGGGAGATGGGGAGATGAATGCAACACGTGTGTGGTATGAAGGTACATGGACTTCAACTGCTAACCACGTCTAACTGGAATGAGATGTGGAGATGGGGAGATGGGGAGATGAATGCAACACGTGTGGTATGAAGGTACATGGACTTCAACTGCTAACCACGTCTAACTGGAATGAGATGGGGAGATGGGGACATGAATGCAACACGTGTGTGATATGAAGGTACAAGGACTTCAACTGCTAACCACGTCTAACTGAAATGAGATGGGGAGATGGGGAGATGGGGACATGAATGCAACACGTGTGTGGTATGAAGGTACATGGACTTCAACTGCTAACCACGTCTAACTGGAATGAGATGGGGACATGGGGACATGAATGCAACACGTGTGTGGTATGAAGGTACATGGACTTAAACTGCTAACCACATCTAACTGGAATGAGATGGGGACATGGGGACATGGGGACATGAATGCAACACGTGTGTGGTATGAAGGTACATGGACTTAAACTGCTAACCACGTCTAACTGGAATGAGATGGGGAGATGGGGACATGGGGACATGGGGACATGGGGAGATGGGGACATGAATGCAACACATGTGTGGTATGAAGGTACATGGACTTCAACTGCTAACCACGTCTAACTGGAATGAGATGAGATGGGTAGATGGGGAGATGGGGACATGAATGCAACACGTGTGTGGTATGAAGGTACATGGACTTCAACTGCTAACCACGTCTAACTGGAATGAGATGGGGACATGGGGAGATGGGGACATGAATGCAACAAGGGTGTGGTATGAAGGTACATGGACTTCAAAAGCTAACCATGTCTAACTGGAATGAGATGGAGACATGGGGACATAGGGAGATGGGGACATGAATGCAACACGTTTGTGGTATGAAGGTACATGGACTTCAACTGCTAACCACGTCTAACTGGAATGAGATGGGGACATGGGGACATGGGGAGATGGGGACATGAATGCAACACGTGTGTGGTATGAAGGTACATGGACTTCAACTGCTAACCACGTCTAACTGGAATGAGATGGGGACAAGGGGACATGGGGACATGAATGCAACACGTGTGTGGTATGAAGGTACATGGACTTCAACTGCTAACCACGTCTAACTGGAATGAGATGGGGACATGGGGACATGAATGCAACACGTGTGTGGTATGAAGGTACATGGACTTCAACTGCTAACCACGTCTAACTGGAATGAGATGGGGACATGGGGACATGAATGCAACACGTGTGTGGTATGAAGGTACATGGACTTCAACTGCTAACCTCGTCTAACTGGAATGAGATGGGGACATGGGGAGATGGGGAGATGAATGCAACACGTGTGTGGTATGAAGGTACATGGACTTCAACTGCTAACCACGTCTAACTGGAATGAGATGGGGACATGAATGCAACACGTGTGTGGTATGAAGGTACATGGACTTCAACTGCTAACCACGTCTAACTGGAATGAGATGGGGAGATGGGGAGATGGGGAGATGGGGAGATGGGGACATGGGGACATGGGGACATGGGGACATGGGGACATGAATGCAACACGTGTGTGATATGAAGGTACATGGACTTCAACTGCTAACCACGTCTAACTGGAATGAGATTGGGGACATGAATGCAACACGTGTGTGGTATGAAGGTACATGGACTTCAACTGCTAACCACGTCTAACTGGAATGAGATGGGGACATGGGGACATGAATGCAACACGTGTGTGGTATGAAGGTACATGGACTTCAACTGCTAACCATGTCTAACTGGAATGAGATGGGGACATGGGGAGATGGGGACATGAATGCAACACGTGTGTGGTATGAAGGTACATGGACTTCAACTGCTAACCACTTCTAACTGGGGGGAGATGGGGACATGGGGACATGAATGCAACACGTGTGTGGTATGAAGGTACATGGACTTCAACTGCTAACCACTTCTAACTGGAATGAGATGGGGACATGGGGACATGAATGCAACACTTGTGTGGTATGAAGGTACATGGACTTCAAATGCTAACCACTTCTAACTGGAATAAGATGGGGACATGGGGACATGAATGCAACATGTGTGTGGTATGAAGGTACATGGACTTCAACTGCTAACCACGTCTAACTGGAATGAGATGGGGACATGGGGACATGGGGACATGGGGACATGAATGCAACACGTGTGTGGTATGAAGGTACATGGACTTCAACTGCTAACCACTTCTAACTGGGGGGAGATGGGGAGATGGGGAGATGAATGCAACACGTGTGTGGTATGAAGGTACATGGACTTCAACTGCTAACCACTTCTAACTGGAATGAGATGGGGACATGGGGACATGAATGCAACACGTGTGTGGTATGAAGGTACATGGACTTCAACTGCTAACCACTTCTAACTGGAATAAGATGGGGACATGGGGACATGAATGCAACACGTGTGTGGTATGAAGGTACATGGACTTCAACTGCTAACCAAGTCTAACTGGAATGAGATGGGGACATGGGGAGATGGGGAGATTGGGAGATGGGGACATGAATGCAACACGTGTGTGGTATGAAGGTACATGGACTTCAACTGCTAACCACGTCTAACTGGAATGAGATGGGGACATGGGGAGATGGGGAGATTGGGAGATGGGGACATGAATGCAACACGTGTGTGGTATGAAGGTACATGGACTTCAACTGCTAACCACGTCTAACTGGAATGAGATGAGGAGATGGGGACATGGGGACATGAATGCAACACGTGTGTGGTATGAAGGTACATGGACTTCAACTGCTAACCACGTCTAACTGGAATGAGATGGGGACATGGGGAGATGGGGACATGAATGCAACACGTGTGTGGTATGAAGGTACATGGACTTCAACTGCTAACCACGTCTAACTGGAATGAGATGGGGATATGGGGACATGGGGACATGAATGCAACACGTGTGTGGTATGAAGGTACATAGACTTCAACTGCTAACCACTTCTAACTGGGGGGAGATGGGGAGATGGGGACATGGGGGCATGGGGACATGGGGACATGAATGCAACACGTGTGTGATATGAAGGTACATGGACTTCAACTGCTAACGACTTCTAACTGGAATGAGATGGGGACATGGGGACATGGGGACATGAATGCAACACGTGTGTGGTATGAAGGTACATGGACTTCAACTGCTAACCACGTCTAACTGGAATGAGATGGGGAGATGGGGACATGGGGACATGAATGCAACACTTGTGTGGTATGAAGGTACATGGACTTCAACTGCTAACCACGTCTAACTGGAATGAGATGGGGACATGGGGACATGGGGACATGAATGCAACACATGTGTGGTTTGAAGGTACATGGACTTCAACTGCTAACCACGTCTAACTGGAATGAGATGGGGAGATGGGGACATGAATGCAACATGTGTGTGGTATGAAGGTACATGGACTTCAACTGCTAACCACGTCTAACTGGAATGAGATGGGGAGATGGGGACATGGGGAGATGGGGACATGGAGACATGGGGAGATGGGGACATGAATGCAACACGTGTGTGGTATGAAGGTACATGGACTTCAACTGCTAACCACGTCTAACTGGAATGAGATGGGGACATGGGGAGATGGGGAGATGGGGACATGAATGCAACACGTGTGTGGTATGAAGGTACATGGACTTCAACTGCTAACCACGTCTAACTGGAATGAGATGGGGACATGGGGACATGGGGAGATGGGGAGACGAATGCAACACATGTGTGGTATTAAGGTACATGGACTTCAACGGCTAACCACGTCTAACTGGAATGAGATGGGGAGATGGGGACATGGGGACATGGGGACATGGGGACATGGGGACATGAATGCAACACGTGTGTGGTATGAAGGTACATGGACTTCAACTGCTAACCACGTCTAACTGGAATGAGATGGGGAGATGGGGAGATGGGGACATGAATGCAACACGTGTGTGGTATGAAGGTACATGGACTTCAACTGCTAACCACGTCTAACTGGAATGAGATGGGGACATGGGGAGATGGGGACATGAATGCAACACATGTGTGGTATGAAGGTACATGGACTTCAACTGCTAACCACATCTAACTGGAATGAGATGGGGAGATGGGGACATGAATGCAACACGTGTGTGGTATGAAGGTACATGGACTTCAACTGCTAACCACGTCTAACTGGAATGAGATGGGGAGATGGGGACATGAATGCAACACGTGTGTGGTATGAAGGTACATGGACTTCAACTGCTAACCACGTCTAACTGGAATGAGATGGGGAGATGGGGACATGAATGCAACACGTGTGTGGTATGAAGGTACATGGACTTCAACTGCTAACCACGTCTATCTGGAATGAGATGGGGAAATGGGGAGATGGGGAGATGGGGACATGAATGCAACACGTGTGTGGTATGAAGGTACATGGACTTCAACTGCTAACCACGTCTAACTGGAATGAGATGGGGAGATGGGGACATGAATGCAACACGTGTGTGGTATGAAGGTACATGGACTTCAACTGCTAACCACGTCTAACTGGAATGAGATGGGGAGATGGGGAGATGGGGACATGAATGCAACACGTGTGTGGTATGAAGGTACATGGACTTCAACTGCTAACCACGTCTAACTGGAATGAGATGGGGAGATGGGGATATGGGGAGATGGGGACATGAATGCAACACGTGTGTAGTATGAAGGTACATGGACTTCAACTGCTAACCACGTCTAACTGGAATGAGATGGGGAGATGGGGAGATGGGGAGATGGGGAGATGGGGACATGAATGCAACACGTGTGTGGTATGAAGGTAAATGGACTTCAACTGCTAACCATGTCTAACTGGAATGAGATGGGGATATGGGGAGATGGGGACATGAATGCAACACGTGTGTGGTATGCAGGTACATGGACTTCAACTGCTAACCACGTCTAACTGGAATGAGATGGGGAGATGGGGACATGAATGCAACACGTGTGTGGTATGAAGGTACATGGACTTCAACTGCTAACCACGTCTAACTGGAATGAGATGGGGAGATGGGGAGATGGGGACATGAATGCAACACCTGTGTGATATGAAGGTACAAGGACTTCAACTGCTAACCACGTCTAACTGGAATGAGATGGGGAGATGGGGACATGAATGCAACACGTGTGTGGTATGAAGGTACATGGACTTCAACTGCTAACCACGTCTAACTGGAATGAGATGGGGAGATGGGGAGATGATGACATGAATGCAACACATGTGTGGTATGAAGGTACATGGACTTCAACTGCTAACCACGTCTAACTGGAATGAGATGGGGAGATGGGAAGATGGGTGTGAGAAGGTAGGCTCTTTCTAGCCTTGTTACCCCCACTTTTGGCCTGTTTGTGAGTGTATGTCAGGGTGTTTTGTCACTGTTTTCACTGTCTCACTGGGAACCTGATAGCCAGGCCTCAGTGCTCATAGTGAAAACACCATGTTTTCAGTATGGTTGTTATGTGTCACTGGGATCCTGCTAGTCAGGACCCCAGTGCTCATAGGTTTGTGGCCTATATGTATGTGTCACTGGGACCCTGTCACACAGGGCCCCAGTGCTCATAGGTGTGCATGTATATGTTCCCTGTGTGGTGCCTAACTGTCTCACTGAGGCTCTGCTAACCAGAACCTCAGTGGTGATGCTCTCTCATTACTTTCAAATTGTCACTAACAGGCTAGTGACCATTTTTACCAATTTACATTGGCTTACTGGAACACCCTTATAATTCCCTAGTATATGGTACTGAGGTACCCAGGGTATTGGGGTTCCAGGAGATCCCTATGGGCTGCAGCATTTCTTTTGCCACCCATAGGGAGCTCTGACAATTCTTACACAGGCCTGCCACTGCAGCCTGAGTGAAATAACGTCCACGTTATTTCACAGCCATTTTACACTGCACTTAAGTAACTTATAAGTCACCTATATGTCTAACCTTTACCTGGTAAAGGTTAGGTGCAAAGTTACTTAGTGTGAGGGCACCCTGGCACTAGCCAAGGTGCCCCCACATTGTTCAGAGCCAATTCCCTGAACTTTGTGAGTGCGGGGACACCATTACACGCGTGCACTACATATAGGTCACTACCTATATGTAGCTTCACCATGGTAACTCCGAATATGGCCATGTAACATGTCTATGATCATGGAATTGCCCCCTCTATGCCATCCTGGCATTGTTGGTACAATTCCATGATCCCAGTGGTCTGTAGCACAGACCCTGGTACTGCCAGACTGCCCTTCCTGGGGTTTCTCTGCAGCTGCTGCTGCTGCCAACCCCTCAGACAGGCAGCTGCCCTCCTGGGGTCCAGCCAGGCCTGGCCCAGGATGGCAGAACAAAGAACTTCCTCTGAGAGAGGGTGTGACACCCTCTCCATTTGGAAAATGGTGTGAAGGCAGGGGAGGAGTAGCCTCCCCCAGCCTCTGGAAATGCTTTGTTGGGCACAGATGTGCCCAATTCTGCATAAGCCAGTCTACACCGGTTCAGGGACCCCTTAGCCCCTGCTCTGGCGCGAAACTGGACAAAGGAAAGGGGAGTGACCACTCCCCTGACCTGCACCTCCCCTGGGAGGTGTCCAGAGCTCCTCCAGTGTGCTCCAGACCTCTGCCATCTTGGAAACAGAGGTGCTGCTGGCACACTGGACTGCTCTGAGTGGCCAGTGCCACCAGGTGACGTCAGAGACTCCTGCTGATAGGCTCCTTCAGGTGTTAGTAGCCTTTCCTCTCTCCTAGGTAGCCAAACCCTCTTTTCTGGCTATTTAGGGTCTCTGTCTCTGGGGAAACTTTAGATAACGAATGCATGAGCTCAGCCGAGTTCCTCTGCATCTCCCTCTTCACCTTCTGATAAGGAATCGACCGCTGACCGCGCTGGAAGCCTGCAAACCTGCAACATAGTAGCAAAGACGACTACTGCAACTCTGTAACGCTGATCCTGCCGCCTTCTCGACTGTTTTCCTGCTGTGCATGCTGTGGGGGTAGTCTGCCTCCTCTCTGCACCAGAAGCTCCGAAGAAATCTCCCGTGGGTCGACGGAATCTTCCCCCTGCAACCGCAGGCACCAAAAAGCTGCATTACCGGTCCCTTGGGTCTCCTCTCAGCACAACGAGCGAGGTCCCTCGAATCCAGCAACACAGTCCAAGTGACTCCCACAGTCCAGTGACTCTTCAGCCCGAGTTTGGTGGAGGTAAGTCCTTGCCTCACCTCGCTGGGCTGCATTGCTGGGAACCGCGACTTTGCAAGCTACTCCGGCCCCTGTGCACTTCCGGCGGAAATCCTTCGTGCACAGCCAAGCCTGGGTCCACGGCACTCTAACCTGCATTGCACGACTTTCTAAGTTGGTCTCCGGCGACGTGGGACTCCTTTGTGCAACTTCGGCGAGCACCGTTTCACGCATCCTCGTAGTGCCTGTTTCTGGCACTTCTCCGGGTGCTACCTGCTTCAGTGAGGGCTCTTTGTCTTGCTCGACGTACCCTCTCTCTGCAGGTCCAATTTGCGACCTCCTGGTCCCTCCTGGGCCCCAGCAGCTTCCAAAAACGCCAAACGCACGATTTGCGTGTAGCAAGGCTTGTTGGCGTCCATCCGGCGGGAAAACACTTCTGCACGACTCTCCAAGGCATGGGGGATCCATCCTCCAAAGGGGAAGTCTCTAGCCCTTGTCGTTCCTGCAGTATTCACAGTTCTTCAGCCTAGTAAGAGCTTCTTTGCACCAACCGCTGGCATTTCTTGGGCATCTGCCCATCTCCGAGCTGCTTGTGACTTTTGGACTTGGTCCCCTTGTTCCACAGGTACCCTCAGTCAGGAATCCATCGTTGTTGCATTGCTGATTTGTGTTTTCCTTGCATTTTCCCTCTAACACGACTATTTTGTCCTTAGGGGAACTTTGGTGCACTTTGCACTCACTTTTCAGGGTCTTGGGGAGGGTTATTTTTCTAACTCTCACTATTTTCTGATAGTCCCAGCGACCCTCTACAAGGTCACATAGGTTTGGGGTCCATTCGTGGTTCACATTCCACTTTTGGAGTATATGGTTTGTGTTGCCCCTATCCCTATGTTTCCCCATTGCATCCTATTGTAACTATACATTGTTTGCACTGTTTTCTAAGACTATACTGCATATTTTTGCTATTGTGTATATATATCTTGTGTATATTTCCTATCCTCTCACTGAGGGTACACTCTAAGATACTTTGGCATATTGTCATAAAAATAAAGTACCTTTATTTTTAGTATAACTGTGTATTGTGTTTTCTTATGATATTGTGCATATGACACTAAGTGGTACTGTAGTAGCTTCACACGTCTCCTAGTTCAGCCTGAGCTGCTTTGCTAAGCTACCATTATCTATCAGCCTAAGCTGCTAGACACCCTATACACTAATAAGGGATAACTGGGCCTGGTGCAAGGTGCAAGTACCCCTTGGTACTCACTACAAGCCAGTCCAGCCTCATACATTGGTTGTGCAGTGGTGGGATAAGTGCTTTGAGACTACTTACCACTCTTGTCATTGTACTTTTCATAAGAGAAAAATATACAAAACAAGGTCAGTGTATATACACATAGCCAAAAAGTTTTGCATTTCCTCTTTTCACTCTTTTCTAAGTGCTGAAAAGTACTTCTAAACTTTCAAAAAGTTCTTAAAAGTTTAAAAAGTTTTTTTCTGTCTTTCCAAAAAGTTCTGAAAACTTTTTTCTCTTTTTCTATCACTTTAACTCTCTCTAAAAAATGTCTGGCACAGGAAAAAATGTTGAACTGTCCAAACTTGCATATGATCACCTTAGCTGGAAAGGAGCAAGGAGTCTCTGCATAGAGAGAGGTTTGAGTGTAGGGAAGAATCCTTCCTTAGAACTGTTAATTAATATGCTTAGAGTACAGGATAAGGCCATAAGTGCCCAATCTGTAGAAAAAGTAGCTAATGGTTCTCAATCTGATCCAGGGACTCCCCCAGGAAAAGGTTCAGGAAAGAAACTTCTCAGCCTGCCCATTACTAGACAGTCTAGCATAGTTGGTACAGAGGTTGAATCACACCATACTGATGATGTGATCTCACATTATGCTGGTAGCCAAGCTGTTAGGGTGCCCTCTGTAAGGGACAGGTCTCCTTCTGTTCATTCCCATCATACCTCTGTATCTAGAAATGTCCCTCCCACCCACCCTGATGACAGATTGTTAGAAAGGGAGCTCAATAGATTGAGAGTGGAACAAACCAGACTGAAGCTCAAGAAGCAACAGCTGGATTTGGATAGACAGTCTTTAGAAATAGAGAGGGAAAGACAGAAGTTGGGTTTAGATACCCATGGTGGCAGCAGCAGTATTCCCCATAGTCATCCTGCAAAAGAGTATGATTCCAGGAATCTGCACAAGATAGTTCCCCCTTATAAGGAGGGGGATGACATTAACAAGTGGTTTGCTGCACTTGAGAGGGCCTGTGCTGTACAGGATGTCCCTCAAAAGCAGTGGGCTGCTATCCTATGGCTATCATTTAGTGGAAAGGGTAGGGATAGACTCCTTACTGTGAAAGAAAGTGATGCCAATAATTTTACAGTTCTTAAGAATGCACTCCTGGATGGTTATGGCTTAACCACTGAACAGTACAGGATAAAGTTCAGAGAGACCAAAAAGGAGTCTTCACAAGACTGGGTTGATTTCATTGACCAGGCAGTGAAGGCCTTGGAGGGGTGGTTACATGGCAGTAAAGTTACTGATTATGAAAGCCTGTATAACACAATCCTGAGAGAGCATATACTTAATAATTGTGTGTCTGATTTGTTGCACCAGTACCTGGTAGACTCTGATCTGACCTCTCCCCAAGAATTGGGAAAGAAGGCAGACAAATGGGTCAGAACAAGGGTGAACAGAAAAGTTCATACAGGGGGTGACAAAGATGGCAATAAGAAGAAAGATGGTGAAAAATCTCAAGATAAGCATGGGGATAAGGGTAAAACCAAAGATCCCACTTCAAATCTTAAACACTCTTCAGAGGGTGGGGATAAAACAAATTCTTCCTCTTCTTCCCAACCTGCACACATTAAAAAGCCTTGGTGCTTTGTGTGTAAAAACAGAGGCCATAGGCCAGGGGATAAGTCCTGTCCAGGTAAACCCCCTGAGCCTACCACCACTAATACATCAAGCTCTAGTGCCCCTAGCAGTAGTGGTACTAGTGGTGGGACTGCTGGCAACAGTCAAGCAAAGGGTGTAGTTGGGTTCACTTATGGGTCCATAGTGGAAACTGATGTAATCAGTCCCAAGACAGTTTCTGTCACACCTAGTGGCATTGGCCTTGCCACACTGGCTGCTTGTCCCCTTACAATGGATAAGTACAGGCAGACAGTTTCAATAAATGGTGTTGAGGCCTTGGCCTACAGGGACACAGGTGCCAGTTTCACTTTGGTGACTGAAAACCTAGTGCCTCCTGAACAACACATCATTGGACAACAGTATAAGATTATTGATGTCCATAACTCCACTAAGTTTCTTCCCTTAGCTATAATTCAGTTTAGTTGGGGTGGAGTTACTGGCCCTAAGCAGGTGGTGGTATCACCTAGCTTACCTGTAGACTGTCTCTTAGGTAATGACCTAGAGGCCTCAGGTTGGGCTGATGTAGAGTTTTATGCCCATGCAGCCATGCTGGGCATCCCTGAGGAATTGTTCCCTCTCATTTCAAGTGAAATGAAAAAGCAAAGTAGAGAAGGCCTGAAAACTCAGGACCCCTCTCCATCAACAGGTAAAAAGGGTATCACAGTATCCCCTAACCACCCTACCATTCAGGATACTATTCCTGTGGTGGGAGAAACCTCTCCTGGGGTGGCACCTGTTCCAAGGGAATCATCAGCTGGCAAAGCTGGACTCCCTGAGGTGGAAGTACCTCTCTGTGGGATAACTAACATTGGTGAGAAAAACAGCACCATTTTAGTTAACATGGAGCATCCCTCCAACCCTCCCAGAGAAACTTTAGTGCAGAAACCCTGCACTACCTCACAACACTTAGGACAGCATCCCTGCCCTAGTGTGGAGCTCATAGGACAGCATCCCTGCCCTGCTCCAACTCAAGAGAAACAGCATCCCTGTTCTCTCTTCCAGCCAGATGGACAAAGTTTTTGCCCAGCTATGGCTTTTCTGAGACAGCATCCCTGTCTGGCATTTCCATCACTACAAATAGGTTCAGTGGACAATTCCCACTGCTCTAAACTAAAACTTACTGATAGAAACTCTGAAAATATATCTTCACATTGTTGCTTAGCTAAAAAACTTCAAACAGGGTGGTTTACATCCCCACAGGGAAGTAACCATATAGTGGATGATAAAGGGAGTAACCAGTCTATTGCAGAGCTACTCTCTACTTATCACCACTTAGACAATAAAGTCTCAACTGGCCAAGGTTAGCCTTATTGTCCTTCGTTTGGGGGGGGGTTGTGTGAGAAGGTAGCCTCTTTCTAGCCTTGTTACCCCCACTTTTGGCCTGTTTGTGAGTGTATGTCAGGGTGTTTTGTCACTGTTTTCACTGTCTCACTGGGAACCTGATAGCCAGGCCTCAGTGCTCATAGTGAAAACACCATGTTTTCAGTATGGTTGTTATGTGTCACTGGGATCCTGCTAGTCAGGACCCCAGTGCTCATAGGTTTGTGGCCTATATGTATGTGTCACTGGGACCCTGTCACACAGGGCCCCAGTGCTCATAGGTGTGCATGTATATGTTCCCTGTGTGGTGCCTAACTGTCTCACTGAGGCTCTGCTAACCAGAACCTCAGTGGTGATGCTCTCTCATTACTTTCAAATTGTCACTAACAGGCTAGTGACCATTTTTACCAATTTACATTGGCTTACTGGAACACCCTTATAATTCCCTAGTATATGGTACTGAGGTACCCAGGGTATTGGGGTTCCAGGAGATCCCTATGGGCTGCAGCATTTCTTTTGCCACCCATAGGGAGCTCTGACAATTCTTACACAGGCCTGCCACTGCAGCCTGAGTGAAATAACGTCCACGTTATTTCACAGCCATTTTACACTGCACTTAAGTAACTTATAAGTCACCTATATGTCTAACCTTTACCTGGTAAAGGTTAGGTGCAAAGTTACTTAGTGTGAGGGCACCCTGGCACTAGCCAAGGTGCCCCCACATTGTTCAGAGCCAATTCCCTGAACTTTGTGAGTGCGGGGACACCATTACACGCGTGCACTACATATAGGTCACTACCTATATGTAGCTTCACCATGGTAACTCCGAATATGGCCATGTAACATGTCTATGATCATGGAATTGCCCCCTCTATGCCATCCTGGCATTGTTGGTACAATTCCATGATCCCAGTGGTCTGTAGCACAGACCCTGGTACTGCCAGACTGCCCTTCCTGGGGTTTCTCTGCAGCTGCTGCTGCTGCCAACCCCTCAGACAGGCAGCTGCCCTCCTGGGGTCCAGCCAGGCCTGGCCCAGGATGGCAGAACAAAGAACTTCCTCTGAGAGAGGGTGTGACACCCTCTCCCTTTGGAAAATGGTGTGAAGGCAGGGGAGGAGTAGCCTCCCCCAGCCTCTGGAAATGCTTTGTTGGGCACAGATGTGCCCAATTCTGCATAAGCCAGTCTACACCGGTTCAGGGACCCCTTAGCCCCTGCTCTGGCGCGAAACTGGACAAAGGAAAGGGGAGTGACCACTCCCCTGACCTGCACCTCCCCTGGGAGGTGTCCAGAGCTCCTCCAGTGTGCTCCAGACCTCTGCCATCTTGGAAACAGAGGTGCTGCTGGCACACTGGACTGCTCTGAGTGGCCAGTGCCACCAGGTGACGTCAGAGACTCCTGCTGATAGGCTCCTTCAGGTGTTAGTAGCCTTTCCTCTCTCCTAGGTAGCCAAACCCTCTTTTCTGGCTATTTAGGGTCTCTGTCTCTGGGGAAACTTTAGATAACGAATGCATGAGCTCAGCCGAGTTCCTCTGCATCTCCCTCTTCACCTTCTGATAAGGAATCGACCGCTGACCGCGCTGGAAGCCTGCAAACCTGCAACATAGTAGCAAAGACGACTACTGCAACTCTGTAACGCTGATCCTGCCGCCTTCTCGACTGTTTTCCTGCTTGTGCATGCTGTGGGGGTAGTCTGCCTCCTCTCTGCACCAGAAGCTCCGAAGAAATCTCCCGTGGGTCGACGGAATCTTCCCCCTGCAACCGCAGGCACCAAAAAGCTGCATTACCGGTCCCTTGGGTCTCCTCTCAGCACAACGAGCGAGGTCCCTCGAATCCAGCGACACCGTCCAAGTGACTCCCACAGTCCAGTGACTCTTCAGCCCGAGTTTGGTGGAGGTAAGTCCTTGCCTCACCTCGCTGGGCTGCATTGCTGGGAACCGCGACTTTGCAAGCTACTCCGGCCCCTGTGCACTTCCGGCGGAAATCCTTCGTGCACAGCCAAGCCTGGGTCCACGGCACTCTAACCTGCATTGCACGACTTTCTAAGTTGGTCTCCGGCGACGTGGGACTCCTTTGTGCAACTTCGGCGAGCACCGTTTCACGCATCCTCGTAGTGCCTGTTTCTGGCACTTCTCCGGGTGCTACCTGCTTCAGTGAGGGCTCTTTGTCTTGCTCGACGTCCCCTCTCTCTGCAGGTCCAATTTGCGACCTCCTGATCCCTCCTGGGCCCCAGCAGCGTCCAAAAACGCCAAACGCACGATTTGTGTGTAGCAAGGCTTGTTGGCGTCCATCCGGCGGGAAAACACTTCTGCACGACTCTCCAAGGCGTGGGGGATCCATCCTCCAAAGGGGAAGTCTCTAGCCCTTGTCGTTCCTGCAGTATTCACAGTTCTTCAGCCTAGTAAGAGCTTCTTTGCACCAACCGCTGGCATTTCTTGGGCATCTGCCCATCTCCGAGCTGCTTGTGACTTTTGGACTTGGTCCCCTTGTTCCACAGGTACCCTCAGTCTGGAATCCATCGTTGTTGCATTGCTGATTTGTGTTTTCCTTGCATTTTCCCTCTAACACGACTATTTTGTCCTTAGGGGAACTTTGGTGCACTTTGCACTCACTTTTCAGGGTCTTGGGGAGGGTTATTTTTCTAACTCTCACTATTTTCTGATAGTCCCAGCGACCCTCTACAAGGTCACATAGGTTTGGGGTCCATTCGTGGTTCACATTCCACTTTTGGAGTATATGGTTTGTGTTGCCCCTATCCCTATGTTTCCCCATTGCATCCTATTGTAACTATACATTGTTTGCACTGTTTTCTAAGACTATACTGCATATTTTTGCTATTGTGTATATATATCTTGTGTATATTTCCTATCCTCTCACTGAGGGTACACTCTAAGATACTTTGGCATATTGTCATAAAAATAAAGTACCTTTATTTTTAGTATAACTGTGTATTGTGTTTTCTTATGATATTGTGCATATGACACTAAGTGGTACTGTAGTAGCTTCACACGTCTCCTAGTTCAGCCTGAGCTGCTTTGCTAAGCTACCATTATCTATCAGCCTAAGCTGCTAGACACCCTATACACTAATAAGGGATAACTGGGCCTGGTGCAAGGTGCAAGTACCCCTTGGTACTCACTACAAGCCAGTCCAGCCTCCTACAATGGGGACATGAATGCAACACGTGTGTGGTATGAAGGTACATGGACTTCAACTGCTAACCACGTCTAACTGGAATGAGATGGGGAGATGGGGAGATGAATGCAACACGTTTGTGGTATGAAGGTACATGGACTTCAACTGCTAACCACGTCTAACTGGAATGAGATGGGGAGATGGGGGGATGGGGAAATGAATGCAACACGTGTGTGGTATGAAGGTACAAGGACTTCAACTGCTAACCACGTCTAACTGGAATGAGATGGGGAGATGGGGACATGGGGACATGGGGAGATGGGGACATGGGGAGATGGGGACATGAATGCAACACGTGTGTGGTATGAAGGTACATGGACTTCAACTGCTAACCACGTCTAACTGGAATGAGATGGGGAGATGGGGCGATGGGGACATGAATGCAACACGTGTGTGGTATGAAGGTACATGGACTTCAACTGCTAACCACGTCTAACTGGAATGAGATGGGGAGATGGGGACATGAATGCAACACGTGTGTGGTATGAAGGTACATGGACTTCAACTGCTAACCACGTCTAACTGGAATGAGATGGGTGTGAGAAGGTAGCCTCTTTCTAGCCTTGTTACCCCCACTTTTGGCCTGTTTGTGAGTGTATGTCAGGGTGTTTGTCACTGTTTTCACTGTCTCACTGGGATCCTGATAGCCAGGCCTCAGTGCTCATAGTGAAAACACTATGGTTTCAGTATGTTTGTTATGTGTCACTGGGATCCTGCTGGTCAGGACCCCAGTGCTCATAGGTTTGTGGCCTATATGTATGTGTCACTGGGACCCTGTCACACAGGGCCCCAGTGCTCATAGGTGTGCATGTATATGTTCCCTGTGTGGTGCCTAACTGTCTCACTGAGGCTCTGCTAACCAGAACCTCAGTGGTTATGCTCTCTCATTACTTTCAAATTGTCACTAACAGGCTAGTGACCATTTTTACCAATTTACATTGGCTTACTGGAACACCCTTATAATTCCCTAGTATATGGTACTGAGGTACCCAGGGTATTGGGGTTCCAGGAGATCCCTATGGGCTGCAGCATTTCTTTTGCCACCCATAGGGAGCTCTGACAATTCTTACACAGGCCTGCCACTGCAGCCTGAGTGAAATAACGTCCACGTTATTTCACAGCCATTTTACACTGCACTTAAGTAACTTATAAGTCACCTATATGTCTAACCTTTACCTGGTAAAGGTTAGGTGCAAAGTTACTTAGTGTGAGGGCACCCTGGCACTAGCCAAGGTGCCCCCACATTGTTCAGAGCCAATTCCCTGAACTTTGTGAGTGCGGGGACACCATTACACGCGTGCACTACATATAGGTCACTACCTATATGTAGCTTCACAATGGTAACTCCGAATATGGCCATGTAACATGTCTATGATCATGGAATTGCCCCCTCTATGCCATCCTAGCATAGTTGGCACAATCCCATGATCCCAGTGGTCTGTAGCACAGACCCTGGTACTGCCAAACTGCCCTTCCTGGGGTTTCACTGCAGCTGCTGCTGCTGCCAACCCCTCAGACAGGCATCTGCCCTCCTGGGGTCCAGCCAGGCCTGGCCCAGGATGGCAGAACAAAGAACTTCCTCTGAGAGAGGGTGTGACACCCTCTCCCTTTGGAAAATGGTGTGAAGGCAGGGGAGGAGTAGCCTCCCCCAGCCTCTGGAAATGCTTTGTTGGGCACAGAGGTGCCCAATTCTGCATAAGCCAGTCTACACCGGTTCAGGGACCCCTTAGCCCCTGCTCTGGCGCGAAACTGGACAAAGGAAAGGGGAGTGACCAATCCCCTGACCTGCACCTCCCCTGGGAGGTGTCCAGAGCTCCTCCAGTGTGCTCCAGACCTCTGCCATCTTGGAAACAGAGGTGCTGCTGGCACACTGGACTGCTCTGAGTGGCCAGTGCCACCAGGTGACGTCAGAGACTCCTTGTGATAGGCTCCTTCAGGTGTTAGTAGCCTTTCCTCTCTCCTAGGTAGCCAAACCCTCTTTTCTGGCTATTTAGGGTCTCTGTCTCTGGGGAAACTTCAGATAACGAATGCATGAGCTCAGCCGAGTTCCTCTGCATCTCCCTCTTCACCTTCTGATAAGGAATCGACCGCTGACCGCGCTGGAAGCCTGCAAACCTGCAACATAGTAGCAAAGACGACTACTGCAACTCTGTAACGCTGATCCTGCCGCCTTCTCGACTGTTTTCCTGCTTGTGCATGCTGTGGGGGTAGTCTGCCTCCTCTCTGCACCAGAAGCTCCGAAGAAATCTCCCGTGGGTCGACGGAATCTTCCCCCTGCAACCGCAGGCACCAAAAAGCTGCATCTCCGGTCCCTTGGGTCTCCTCTCAGCACGACGAGCGAGGTCCCTCGAATCCAGCGACACCGTCCAAGTGACCCCCACAGTCCAGTGACTCTTCAGCCCAAGTTTGGTGGAGGTAAGTCCTTGCCTCACCTCGCTGGGCTGCATTGCTGGGAACCGCGACTTTGCAAGCTTCTCCGGCCCCTGTGCACTTCCGGCGGAAATCCTGTGTGCACAGCCAAGCCTGGGTCCACGGCACTCTAACCTGCATTGCACGACTTTCTAAGTTGGTCTCCGGCGACGTGGGACTCCTTTGTGCAACTTCGGCGAGCACCGTTTCACGCATCCTCGTAGTGCCTGTTTCTGGCACTTCTCCGGGTGCTACCTGCTTCAGTGAGGGCTCTTTGTCTTGCTCGACGTCCCCTCTCTCTGCAGGTCCAATTTGCGACCTTCTGGTCCCTCCTGGGCCCCAGCAGCGTCCAAAAACGCCAAACGCACGATTTGCGTGTAGCAAGGCTTGTTGGCATCCATCCGGCGGGAAAACACTTCTGCACGACTCTCCAAGGCGTGGGGGATCCATCCTCCAAAGGGGAAGTCTCTAGCCCTTGTCGTTCCTGCAGTATTCACAGTTCTTCAGCCTAGTAAGAGCTTCTTTGCACCAACCGCTGGCATTTCTTGGGCATCTGCCCATCTCCGAGCTGCTTGTGACTTTTGGACTTGGTCCCCTTGTTCCACAGGTACCTTCAGACAGGAATCCATCGTTGTTGCATTGCTGATTTGTGTTTTCCTTGCATTCTCCCTCTAACACGACTATTTTGTCCTTAGGGGAACTTTGGTGCACTTTGCACTCACTTTTCAGGGTCTTGGGGAGGGTTATTTTTCTAACTCTCACTATTTTCTAATAGTCCCAGCGACCCTCTACAAGGTCACATAGGTTTGGGGTCCATTCGTGGTTCACATTCCACTTTTGGAGTATATGGTTTGTGTTGCCCCTATCCCTATGTTTCCCCATTGCATCCTATTGTAATTATACATTGTTTGCACTGTTTTCTAAGACTATACTGCATATTTTTGCTATTGTGTATATATATCTTGTGTATATTTCCTATCCTCTTACTGAGGGTACACTCTAAGATACTTTGGCATATTGTCATAAAAATAAAGTACCTTTATTTTTAGTATAACTGTGTATTGTGTTTTCTTATGATATTGTGCATATGACACTAAGTGGTACTGTAGTAGCTTCACACGTCTCCTAGTTCAGCCTGAGCTGCTTTGCTAAGCTACCATTATCTATCAGCCTAAGCTGCTAGACACCCTATACACTAATAAGGGATAACTGGGCCTGGTGCAAGGTGCAAGTACCCCTTGGTACTCACTACAAGCCAGTCCAGCCTCCTACATTGGTTGTGCAGTGGTGGGATAAGTGCTTTGAGACTACTTACCACTCTTGTCATTGTACTTTTCATAAGAGAAAAATATACAAAACAAGGTCAGTGTATATACACATAGCCAAAAAGTTTTGCATTTCCTCTTTTCACTCTTTTCTAAGTGCTGAAAAGTACTTCTAAACTTTCAAAAAGTTCTTAAAAGTTTAAAAAGTTTTTTTCTGTCTTTCCAAAAAGTTCTGAAAACTTTTTTCTCTTTGTCTATCACTTTAACTCTCTCTAAAAAATGTCTGGCACAGGCCAAAAAGTTGAACTGTCCAAACTTGCATATGATCACCTTAGCTGGAAAGGAGCAAGGAGTCTCTGCATAGAGAGAGGTTTGAGTGTAGGGAAGAATCCTTCCTTAGAACTGTTAATTAATATGCTTAGAGTACAGGATAAGGCCATAAGTGCCCAATCTGTAGAAAAAGTAGCTAATGGTTCTCAATCTGATCCAGGGACTCCCCCAGGAAAAGGTTCAGGAAAGAAACTTCTCAGCCTGCCCATTACTAGACAGTCTAGCATAGTTGGTACAGAGGTTGAATCACATCATACTGATGATGTGCTCTCACATTATGCTGGTAGCCAAGCTGTTAGGGTGCCCTTGGTAAGGGACAGGTCTCCTTCTGTTCATTCCCATCATACCTCTGTATCTAGAAATGTCCCTCCCACCCACCCTGATGACAGATTGTTAGAAAGGGAGCTCAATAGATTGAGAGTGGAACAAACCAGACTGAAGCTCAAGAAGCAACAGCTGGATTTGGATAGACAGTCTTTAGAATTAGAGAAGGAAAGACAGAAAATGGGTTTAGATACCCATGGTGGCAGCAGCAGTATTCCCCATAGTCATCCTGCAAAAGAGCATGATTCCAGGAATCTGCACAAGATAGTTCCCCCTTATAAGGAGGGGGATGACATTAACAAGTGGTTTGCTGCACTTGAGAGGGCCTGTGCTGTACAGGATGTCCCTCAAAAGCAGTGGGCTGCTATCCTATGGCTATCATTTAGTGGAAAAGGTAGGGATAGGCTCCTTACAGTGAAAGAAAATGATGCCAATAATTTCCAAGTTCTTAAGAATGCACTCCTGGATGGTTATGGCTTAACCACTGAACAGTACAGGATAAAGTTCAGAGAGACCAAAAAGGAGTCTTCACAAGACTGGGTTGATTTCATTGACCAGGCAGTGAAGGCCTTGGAGGGGTGGTTACATGGCAGTAAAGTTACTGATTATGAAAGCCTGTATAACACAATCCTGAGAGAGCATATACTTAATAATTGTGTGTCTGATTTGTTGCACCAGTACCTGGTAGACTCTGATCTGACCTCTCCCCAAGAATTGGGAAAGAAGGCAGACAAATGGGTCAGAACAAGGGTGAACAGAAAAGTTCATACAGGGGGTGACAAAGATGGCAATAAGAAGAAAGATGGTGAAAAATCTCAAGATAAGCATGGGGATAAGGGTAAAACCAAAGATCCCACTTCAAATCTTAAACACTCTTCAGAGGGTGGGGATAAAACAAATTCTTCCTCTTCTTCCCAACCTGCACACATTAAAAAGCCTTGGTGCTTTGTGTGTAAAAATAGAGGCCATAGGCCAGGGGATAAGTCCTGTCCAGGTAAACCCCCTGAGCCTACCACCACTAATACATCAAGCTCTAGCGCCCCTAGCAGTAGTGGTACTAGTGGTGGGACTGCTGGCAACAGTCAAGCAAAGGGTGTAGTTGGGTTCACTTATGGGTCCATAGTGGAAACTGATGTAATCAGTCCCAAGACAGTTTCTGTCACACCTAGTGGCATTGGCCTTGCCACACTGGCTGCTTGTCCCCTTACAATGGATAAGTACAGGCAGACAGTTTCAATAAATGGTGTTGAGGCCTTGGCCTACAGGGACACAGGTGCCAGTTTCACTTTGGTGACTGAAAACCTAGTGCCTCCTGAACAACACATCATTGGACAACAGTATAAGATTATTGATGTCCATAACTCCACTAAGTTTCTTCCCTTAGCTATAATTCAGTTTAGTTGGGGTGGAGTTACTGGCCCTAAGCAGGTGGTGGTATCACCTAGCTTACCTGTAGACTGTCTCTTAGGTAATGACCTAGAGGCCTCAGGTTGGGCTGATGTAGAGTTTTATGCCCATGCAGCCATGCTGGGCATCCCTGAGGAATTGTTCCCTCTCATTTCAAGTGAAATGAAAAAGCAAAGGAGAGAAGGCCTGAAAACTCAGGATCCCTCTCCATCAACAGGTAAAAAGGGTATCACAGTATCCCCTAACCACCCTACCATTCAGGATACTATTCCTGTGGTGGGAGAAACCTCTCCTGGGGTGGCACCTGTTCCAAGGGAATCATCAGCTGGCAAAGCTGGACTCCCTGAGGTGGAAGTACCTCTCTGTGGGATAACTAACATTGATGAGAAACAGAGCACCATTTTAGTTAACATGGAGCATCCCTCCAACCCTCCCAGAGAAACTTTAGTGCAGAAACTCTGCACTGCCTCACAACACTTAGGACAGCATCCCTGCCCTAGTGTGGAGCTGATAGGACAGCATCCCTGCCCTGCTCCAACCCAAGAGAAACAGCATCCCTGTTCTCTCTTCCAGCCATATGGACAAAGTTTTTGCCCAGCTATGGCTTTTCTGAGACAGCATCCCTGTCTGGCATTTCCATCACTACAAATAGGTTCAGTGGACAATTCCCACTGCTCTAAACTAAAACTTACTGATAGAAACTCTGAAAATACATCTTCACATTGTTGCTTAGCTAAAAAACTTCAAACAGGGTGGTTTACATCCCCACAGGGAAGTAACCATATAGTGGATGATAAAGGGAGTAACCAGTCTATTGCAGAGCTACTCTCTACTTATCACCACTTAGACAATAAAGTCTCAACTGGCCAAGGTTAGCCTTATTGTCCTTCGTTTGGGGGGGGGTTGTGTGAGAAGGTAGCCTCTTTCTAGCCTTGTTACCCCCACTTTTGGCCTGTTTGTGAGTGTATGTCAGGGTGTTTGTCACTGTTTTCACTGTCTCACTGGGATCCTGATAGCCAGGCCTCAGTGCTCATAGTGAAAACACTATGGTTTCAGTATGTTTGTTATGTGTCACTGGGATCCTGCTGGTCAGGACCCCAGTGCTCATAGGTTTGTGGCCTATATGTATGTGTCACTGGGACCCTGTCACACAGGGCCCCAGTGCTCATAGGTGTGCATGTATATGTTCCCTGTGTGGTGCCTAACTGTCTCACTGAGGCTCTGCTAACCAGAACCTCAGTGGTTATGCTCTCTCATTACTTTCAAATTGTCACTAACAGGCTAGTGACCATTTTTACCAATTTACATTGGCTTACTGGAACACCCTTATAATTCCCTAGTATATGGTACTGAGGTACCCAGGGTATTGGGGTTCCAGGAGATCCCTATGGGCTGCAGCATTTCTTTTGCCACCCATAGGGAGCTCTGACAATTCTTACACAGGCCTGCCACTGCAGCCTGAGTGAAATAACGTCCACGTTATTTCACAGCCATTTTACACTGCACTTAAGTAACTTATAAGTCACCTATATGTCTAACCTTTACCTGGTAAAGGTTAGGTGCAAAGTTACTTAGTGTGAGGGCACCCTGGCACTAGCCAAGGTGCCCCCACATTGTTCAGAGCCAATTCCCTGAACTTTGTGAGTGCGGGGACACCATTACACGCGTGCACTACATATAGGTCACTACCTATATGTAGCTTCACAATGGTAACTCCGAATATGGCCATGTAACATGTCTATGATCATGGAATTGCCCCCTCTATGCCATCCTAGCATAGTTGGCACAATCCCATGATCCCAGTGGTCTGTAGCACAGACCCTGGTACTGCCAAACTGCCCTTCCTGGGGTTTCACTGCAGCTGCTGCTGCTGCCAACCCCTCAGACAGGCATCTGCCCTCCTGGGGTCCAGCCAGGCCTGGCCCAGGATGGCAGAACAAAGAACTTCCTCTGAGAGAGGGTGTGACACCCTCTCCCTTTGGAAAATGGTGTGAAGGCAGGGGAGGAGTAGCCTCCCCCAGCCTCTGGAAATGCTTTGTTGGGCACAGAGGTGCCCAATTCTGCATAAGCCAGTCTACACCGGTTCAGGGACCCCTTAGCCCCTGCTCTGGCGCGAAACTGGACAAAGGAAAGGGGAGTGACCAATCCCCTGACCTGCACCTCCCCTGGGAGGTGTCCAGAGCTCCTCCAGTGTGCTCCAGACCTCTGCCATCTTGGAAACAGAGGTGCTGCTGGCACACTGGACTGCTCTGAGTGGCCAGTGCCACCAGGTGACGTCAGAGACTCCTTGTGATAGGCTCCTTCAGGTGTTAGTAGCCTTTCCTCTCTCCTAGGTAGCCAAACCCTCTTTTCTGGCTATTTAGGGTCTCTGTCTCTGGGGAAACTTCAGATAACGAATGCATGAGCTCAGCCGAGTTCCTCTGCATCTCCCTCTTCACCTTCTGATAAGGAATCGACCGCTGACCGCGCTGGAAGCCTGCAAACCTGCAACATAGTAGCAAAGACGACTACTGCAACTCTGTAACGCTGATCCTGCCGCCTTCTCGACTGTTTTCCTGCTTGTGCATGCTGTGGGGGTAGTCTGCCTCCTCTCTGCACCAGAAGCTCCGAAGAAATCTCCCGTGGGTCGACGGAATCTTCCCCCTGCAACCGCAGGCACCAAAAAGCTGCATCTCCGGTCCCTTGGGTCTCCTCTCAGCACGACGAGCGAGGTCCCTCGAATCCAGCGACACCGTCCAAGTGACCCCCACAGTCCAGTGACTCTTCAGCCCAAGTTTGGTGGAGGTAAGTCCTTGCCTCACCTCGCTGGGCTGCATTGCTGGGAACCGCGACTTTGCAAGCTTCTCCGGCCCCTGTGCACTTCCGGCGGAAATCCTGTGTGCACAGCCAAGCCTGGGTCCACGGCACTCTAACCTGCATTGCACGACTTTCTAAGTTGGTCTCCGGCGACGTGGGACTCCTTTGTGCAACTTCGGCGAGCACCGTTTCACGCATCCTTGTAGTGCCTGTTTCTGGCACTTCTCCAGGTGCTACCTGCTTCAGTGAGGGCTCTTTGTCTTGCTCGACGTCCCCTCTCTCTGCAGGTCCAATTTGCGACCTTCTGGTCCCTCCTGGGCCCCAGCAGCGTCCAAAAACGCCAAACGCACGATTTGCGTGTAGCAAGGCTTGTTGGCGTCCATCCGGCGGGAAAACACTTCTGCACGACTCTCCAAGGCGTGGGGGATCCATCCTCCAAAGGGGAAGTCTCTAGCTCTTGTCGTTCCTGCAGTATTCACAGTTCTTCAGCCTAGTAAGAGCTTCTTTGCACCAACCGCTGGCATTTCTTGGGCATCTGCCCATCTCCGAGCTGCTTGTGACTTTTGGACTTGGTCCCCTTGTTCCACAGGTACCTTCAGACAGGAATCCATCGTTGTTGCATTGCTGATTTGTGTTTTCCTTGCATTCTCCCTCTAACACGACTATTTTGTCCTTAGGGGAACTTTGGTGCACTTTGCACTCACTTTTCAGGGTCTTGGGGAGGGTTATTTTTCTAACTCTCACTATTTTCTAATAGTCCCAGCGACCCTCTACAAGGTCACATAGGTTTGGGGTCCATTCGTGGTTCACATTCCACTTTTGGAGTATATGGTTTGTGTTGCCCCTATCCCTATGTTTCCCCATTGCATCCTATTGTAATTATACATTGTTTGCACTGTTTTCTAAGACTATACTGCATATTTTTGCTATTGTGTATATATATCTTGTGTATATTTCCTATCCTCTTACTGAGGGTACACTCTAAGATACTTTGGCATATTGTCATAAAAATAAAGTACCTTTATTTTTAGTATAACTGTGTATTGTGTTTTCTTATGATATTGTGCATATGACACTAAGTGGTACTGTAGTAGCTTCACACGTCTCCTAGTTCAGCCTGAGCTGCTTTGCTAAGCTACCATTATCTATCAGCCTAAGCTGCTAGACACCCTATACACTAATAAGGGATAACTGGGCCTGGTGCAAGGTGCAAGTACCCCTTGGTACTCACTACAAGCCAGTCCAGCCTCCTACAATGGGGAGATGGGGAGATGGGGACATGAATGCAACACGTGTGTGGTATGAAGGTACATGGACTTCAACTGCTAACCACCTCTAACTGGAATGAGATGGGGAGATGGGGAGATGAATGCAACACGTGTGTGGTATGAAGGTACATGGACTTCAACTGCTAACCACGTCTAACTGGAATAAATTGGGGAGATGGGGACATGAATGCAACACATGTGTGGTATGAAGGTACATGGACTTCAACTGCTAACCACGTCTAACTGGAATGAGATGGGGAGATGGGGACATGAATGCAACACGTGTGTGGTATGAAGGTACATGGACTTCAACTGCTAACCACGTCTAACTGGAATGAGATGGGGAATATGGGGAGATGGGGAGAAGGGGAGATGGGAACATGAATGCAACACGTGTGTGGTATGAAGGTACATGGACTTCAACTGCTAACCACGTCTAACTGGAATGAGATGGGGAGATGGGGACATGAATGCAACACGTGTGTGGTATGAAGGTACATGGACTTCAACTGCTAACCACGTCTAACTGGAATGAGATGGGGAGATGAGGACATGAATGCAACACGTGTGTGGTATGAAGGTACATGGACTTCAACTGCTAACCACGTCTAACTGGAATGAGATGGGGACATGGGGACATGGGGAGATGGGGATATGAATGCAACACGTGTGTGGTATGAAGGTACATGGACTTCAACTGCTAACCACGTCTAACTGGAATGAGATGTGGAGATGGGGAGATGGGGAGATGAATACAACACGTGTGTGGCATGAAGGTACATGGACTTCAACTGCTAACCACGTCTAACTGGAATGAGATGGGAGATGGGGAGATGGGGACATGAATGCAACACGTGTTTGATATGAAGGTACAAGGACTTCAACTGCTAACCACGTCTAACTGGAATGAGATGGGGAGATGGGGAGATGAGGACATTAATGCAACACGTGTGTGGTATGAAGGTACATGGACTTCAACTGCTAACCACGTCTAACTGGAATGAGATGGGGTGATGGGGAGATGGGGACATGAATGCAACACGTGTGTGGTATGAAGGTACATGGACTTCAACTGCTAACCACGTCTAACTGGAATGAGATGGGGACATGGGGAGATGGGGACATGAATGCAACACGTGTGTGGTATGAAGGTACATGGACTTCAACTGCTAACCACGTCTAACTGGAATGAGATGGGGAGATGGGGACATGAATGCAACACGTGTGTGGTATGAAGGTACATGGACTTCAACTGCTAACCACGTCTAACTGGAATGAGATGGGGAGATGGGGACATGAATGCAACACGTGTGTGGTATGAAGGTACATGGACTTCAACTGCTAACCACGTCTAACTGGAATTAGATGGGGAGATGGGGAGATGGGGACATGAATGCAACACGTGTGTGGTATGAAGGTACATGGACTTCAACTGCTAACCACGTCTAACTGGAATGAGATGGGGATATGGGGACATGGGGACATGAATGCAACACGTGTGTGGTATGAAGGTACATAGACTTCAACTGCTAACCACTTCTAACTGGGGGAGATGGGGAGATGGGGACATGGGGGCATGGGGAGATGGGGACATGAATGCAACACATGTGTGGTATGAAGGTACATGGACTTCAACTGCTAACCACGTCTAACTGGAATGAGATGGGGAGATGGGGACATGAATGCAACACGTGTGTGGTATGAAGGTACATGGACTTCAACTTCTAACCACGTCTAACTGGAATGAGATGGGGAGATGGGGACATGAATGCAACACGTGTGTGGTATGAAGGTACATGGACTTCAACTGCTAACCACGCCTAACTGGAATGAGATGGGGAGATGGGGAGATGGGGACATGAATGCAACACGTGTGTGGTATGAAGGTACATGGACTTCAACTGCTAACCACGTCTAACTGGAATGAGATGGGGATATGGGGACATGGGGACATGAATGCAACACGTGTGTGGTATGAAGGTACATAGACTTCAACTGCTAACCACTTCTAACTGGGGGAGATGGGGACATGGGGGCATGGGGAGATGGGGACATGAATGCAACACATGTGTGGTATGAAGGTACATGGACTTCAACTGCTAACCACGTCTAACTGGAATGAGATGGGGAGATGGGGACATGATTGCAACACGTGTGTGGTATGAAGGTACATGGACTTCAACTGCTAACCACGTCTAACTGGAATGAGATGGGGAGATGGGGACATGAATGCAACACGTGTGTGTTATGAAGGTACATGGACTTCAACTGCTAACCACGTCTAACTGGAATGAGATGGGGAGATGGGGACATGAATGCAACACGTGTGTGGTATGAAGGTACATGGACTTCAACTGCTAACCACGTCTAACTGGAATGAGATGGGGAGATGGGGATATGGGGAGATGGGGACATGAATGCAACACGTGTGTGGTATGAAGGTACATGGACTTCAACTGCTAACCACGTCTAACTGGAATGAGATGGGGAGATGAGGACATGAATGCAACACGTGTGTGGTATGAAGGTACATGGACTTCAACTGCTAACCACGTCTAACTGGAATGAGATGGGGACATGGGGAGATGGGGAGATGAATGCAACACGTGTGTGGTATGAAGGTACATGGACTTCAACTGCTAACCACGTCTAACTGGAATGAGATGTGGAGATGGGGAGATGAATACAACACGTGTGTGGCATGAAGGTACATGGACTTCAACTGCTAACCACGTCTAACTGGAATGAGATGGGGAGATGGGGACATGAATGCAACACCTGTGTGATATGAAGGTACAAGGACTTCAACTGCTAGCCACATCTAACTGGAATGAGATGGGGAGATGGGGACATGAATGCAACACGTGTGTGGTATGAAGGTACATGGACTTCAACTGCTAACCACGTCTAACTGGAATGAGATGGGGTGATGGGGAGATGGGGACATGAATGCAACACGTGTGTGGTATGAAGGTACATGGACTTCAACTGCTAACCACGTCTAACTGGAATGAGATGGGGACATGGGGAGATGGGGACATGAATGCAACACGTGTGTGGTATGAAGGTACATGGACTTCAACTGCTAACCACGTCTAACTGGAATGAGAGGGGGAGATGGGGAGATGGGGACATGAATGCAACACGTGTGTGGTATGAAGGTACATGGACTTCAACTGCTAACCACTTCTAAGTGGAATGAGATGGGGAGATTGGGAGATGGGGACATGAATGCAACACGTGTGTGGTATGAAGGTACAAGGACTTCAACTGCTAACCATGTCTAACTGGAATGAGATCGGGACATGGGGAGATGGGGACATGAATGCAACACGTGTGTGGTATGAAGGTACATGGACTTCAACTGCTAACCACGTCTAACTGGAATGAGATGGGGAGATGGGGAGATGGGGACATGAATGCAACACGTGTGTGGTATGAAGGTACATGGACTTCAACTGTTAACCACGTCTAACTGGAATGAGATGGGGAGATGGGGAGATGGGGACATGAATGCAACACGTGTGTGGTATGAAGGTACATGGACTTCAACTGCTAACCACGTCTAACTGGAATGAGATGGGGAGATGGGGACATGAATGCAACACGTGTGTGGTATGAAGGTACATGGACTTCAACTGCTAACCACGTCTAACTGGAATGAGATGGGGAGATGGGGAGATGGGGACATGAATGCAACATGTGTGTGGTATGAAGGTACATGGACTTCAACTGCTAACCACGTCTAACTGGAATGAGATGGGGAGATGGGGAGATGAATGCAACACGTGTGTGGTATGAAGGTACATGGACTTCAACTGCTAACCACGTCTAACTGGAATGAGATGGGGAGATGGGGACATGAATGCAACACGTGTGTGGTATGAAGGTACATGGACTTCAACTGCTAACCACGCCTAACTGGAATGAGATGGGGAGATGGGGACATGAATGCAACACGTGTGTGGTATGAAGGTACATGGACTTCAACTGCTAACCACGTCTAACTGGAATGAGATGGGGAGATGGGGATATGGGGAGATGGGGACATGAATGCAACACGTGTGTGGTATGAAGGTACATGGACTTCAACTGCTAACCACGTCTAACTGGATTGAGATGGGGAGATGGGGAGATGGGGACATGAATGCAACACGTGTGTGGTATGAAGGTACATGGACTTCAACTGCTAACCACGTCTAACTGGAATGAGATGGGGAGATGGGGACATGAAAGCAACAAGTGTGTGGTATGAAGGTACATGAACTTCAACTGCTAACCACGTCTAACTGGAATGAGATGGGGAGATGGGGATATGGGGAGATGGGGACATGAATGCAACACGTGTGTGGTATGAAGGTACATGGACTTCAACTGCTAACCACGTCTAACTGGAATGAGATGGGGATATGGGGAGATGGGGACATGAATGCAACACGTGTGTGGTATGAAGGTACATGGACTTCAACTGCTAACCACGTCTAACTGGAATGAGATGGGGAGATGGGGACATGAATGCAACACGTGTGTGGTATGAAGGTACATGGACTTCAACTGCTAACCACGTCTAACTGGAATGAGATGGGGAGATGGGGAGATGGGGACATGAATGCAACACGTGTGTGGTATGAAGGTACATGGACTTCAACTGCTAACCACGTCTAAGTGGAATGAGATGGGGAGATTGGGAGATGGGGACATGAATGCAACACGTGTGTGGTATGAAGGTACAAGGACTTCAACTGCTAACCATGTCTAACTGGAATGAGATCGGGACATGGGGAGATGGGGACATGAATGCAACACGTGTGTGGTATGAAGGTACATGGACTTCAACTGCTAACCACGTCTAACTGGAATGAGATGGGGAGATGGGGAGATGGGGACATGAATGCAACACGTGTGTGGTATGAAGGTACATGGACTTCAACTGTTAACCACGTCTAACTGGAATGAGATGGGGAGATGGGGAGATGGGGACATGAATGCAACACGTGTGTGGTATGAAGGTACATGGACTTCAACTGCTAACCACGTCTAACTGGAATGAGATGGGGAGATGGGGACATGAATGCAACACGTGTGTGGTATGAAGGTACATGGACTTCAACTGCTAACCACGTCTAAGTGGAATGAGATGGGGAGATGGGGAGATGGGGACATGAATGCAACATGTGTGTGGTATGAAGGTACATGGACTTCAACTGCTAACCACGTCTAACTGGAATGAGATGGGGAGATGGGGAGATGAATGCAACACGTGTGTGGTATGAAGGTACATGGACTTCAACTGCTAACCACGTCTAACTGGAATGAGATGGGGAGATGGGGACATGAATGCAACACGTGTGTGGTATGAAGGTACATGGACTTCAACTGCTAACCACGCCTAACTGGAATGAGATGGGGAGATGGGGACATGAATGCAACACGTGTGTGGTATGAAGGTACATGGACTTCAACTGCTAACCACGTCTAACTGGAATGAGATGGGGAGATGGGGATATGGGGAGATGGGGACATGAATGCAACACGTGTGTGGTATGAAGGTACATGGACTTCAACTGCTAACCACGTCTAACTGGATTGAGATGGGGAGATGGGGAGATGGGGACATGAATGCAACACGTGTGTGGTATGAAGGTACATGGACTTCAACTGCTAACCACGTCTAACTGGAATGAGATGGGGAGATGGGGACATGAATGCAACAAGTGTGTGGTATGAAGGTACATGGACTTCAACTGCTAACCACGTCTAACTGGAATGAGATGGGGAGATGGGGATATGGGGAGATGGGGACATGAATGCAACACGTGTGTGGTATGAAGGTACATGGACTTCAACTGCTAACCACGTCTAACTGGAATGAGATGGGGATATGGGGAGATGGGGACATGAATGCAACACGTGTGTGGTATGAAGGTACATGGACTTCAACTGCTAACCACGTCTAACTGGAATGAGATGGGGAGATGGGGACATGAATGCAACACGTGTGTGGTATGAAGGTACATGGACTTCAACTGCTAACCACGTCTAACTGGAATGAGATGGGGAGATGGGGAGATGGGGACATGAATGCAACACGTGTGTGGTATGAAGGTACATGGACTTAAACTGCTAACCACGTCTAACTGGAATGAGATGGGGAGATGGGGAGATGGGGACATGAATGCAACACGTGTGGTATGAAGGTACATGGACTTAAACTGCTAACCACGTCTAACTGGAATGAGATGGGGAGATGGGGACATGAATGCAACACATGTGTGGTATGAAGGTACATGGACTTCAACTGCTAACCACGTCTAACTGGAATGAGATGGGGAGATGGGGAGATGTGGACATGAATGCAACACGTGTGTGGTATGAAGGTACATGGACTTCAACTGCTAACCACGTCTAACTGGAATGAGATGGGGAGATGGGGAGATGAATGCAACACGTGTGGTATGAAGGTACATGGACTTCAACTGCTAACCACGTCTAACTGGAATGAGATGGGGAGATAGGGACATGAATGCAACACGTGTGTGGTATGAAGGTACATGGACTTCAACTGCTAACCACGTCTAACTGGAATGAGATGGGGAGATGGGGAGATGGGGACATGAATGCAACACGTGTGTGGTATGAAGGTACATGGACTTCAACTGCTAACCACGTCTAACTGGAATGAGATGGGGAGATAGGGACATGAATGCAACACGTGTGTGGTATGAAGGTACATGGACTTCAACTGCTAACCACGTCTAACTGGAATGAGATGGGGAGATGGGGACATGAATGCAACACGTGTGTGGTATGAAGGTACATGGACTTCAACTGCTAACCACGTCTAACTGGAATGAGATGGGGAGATGGGGAGATGGGGACATGAATGCAGCACGTGTGTGGTATGAAGGTATATGGACTTCAACTGCTAACCACGTCTAACTGGAATGAGATGGGGAGATGGGGAGATGGGGAGATGAATGCAACACGTGTGTGGCATGAAGGTAGATGGACTTCAACTGCTAACCACGTCTAACTGGAATGAGATTGGGAGATGGGGAGATGGGGACATGAATGCAACACGTGTGTGGTATGAAGGTACATGGACTTCAACTGCTAACCACGTCTAACTGGAATGAGATGGGGAGATGGGGACATGAATGCAACACGTGTGTGGTATGAAGGTACATGGACTTCAACTGCTAACCACGCCTAACTGGAATGAGATGGGGAGATGGGGACATGAATGCAACACGTGTGTGGTATGAAGGTACATGGACTTCAACTGCTAACCACGTCTAACTGGAATGAGATGGGGAGATGGGGAGATGGGGACATGAATGCAACACGTGTGTGGTATGAAGGTACATGGACTTCAACTGCTAACCACGTCTAACTGAAATGAGATGGGGAGATGGGGAGATGGGGACATGAATGCAACACATGTGTGGTATGAAGGTACATGGACTTCAACTGCTAACCACGTCTAACTGGAATGAGATGGGGAGATGGGGACATGAATGCAACACGTGTGTGGTATGAAGGTACATGGACTTCAACTGCTAACCACGTCTAACTGGAATGAGATGGGGAGATGGGGACATGAATGCAACACGTGTGTGGGTTGAAGGTACATGGACTTCAACTGCTAACCACGTCTAACTGGAATGAGATGGGGAGATGGGGATATGGGGAGATGGGGACATGAATGCAACACGTGTGTGGTATGAAGGTACATGGACTTCAACTGCTAACCACGTCTAACTGGAATGAGATGGGGATATGGGGAGATGGGGACATGAATGCAACACGTGTGTGGTATGAAGGTACATGGACTTCAACTGCTAACCACGTCTAACTGGAATGAGATGGGGAGATGGGGACATGAATGCAACACATGTGTGGTATGAAGGTACATGGACTTCAACTGCTAACCACGTCTAACTGGAATGAGATGGGGAGATGGGGAGATGGGGACATGAATGCAACACGTGTGTGGTATGAAGGTACATGGACTTCAACTGCTAACCACGTCTAACTGGAATGAGATGGGGAGATGGGGACATGAATGCAACACGTGTGTGGTATGAAGGTACAGGGACTTCAACTGCTAACCACGTCTAACTGGAATGAGATGGGGAGATGGGGACATGAATGCAACACGCGTGTGGTATGAAGGTACATGGACTTCAACTGCTAACCACGTCTAACTGGAATGAGATGGGGAGATGGGGACATGAATGCAACACATGTGTGGTATGAAGGTACATGGACTTCAACTGCTAACCACGTCTAACTGGAATGAGATGGGGAGATGGGGACATGAATGCAACACGTGTGTGGTATGAAGGTACGTGGACTTCAACTGCTAACCACGTCTAACTGGAATGAGATGGGGAGATGGGGAGATGGGGACATGAATGCAACACGTGTGTGGTATGAAGGTACATGGACTTCAACTGCTAACCACGTCTAACTGGAATGAGATGGGGAGATGAATCCAAAACGTGTGTGGTATGAAGGTACATGGACTTCAACTGCTAACCACGTCTAACTGGAATGAGATGGGGAGATGGGGAGATGGGTAGATGAATGCAACACGTGTGTGGTATGAAGGTACATGGACTTCAACTGCTAACCACGTCTAACTGGAATGAGATGGGGAGATAGGGACATGAATGCAACACGTGTGTGGTATGAAGGTACATGGACTTCAACTGCTAACCACGTCTAACTGGAATGAGATGGGGAGATGGGGACATGAATGCAACACGTGTGTGGCATGAAGGTAGATGGACTTCAACTGCTAACCACGTCTAACTGGAATGAGATGGGGAGATGGGGACATGAATGCAACACGTGTGTGGCATGAAGGTAGATGGACTTCAACTGCTAACCACGTCTAACTGGAATGAGATGGGGAGATGGGGACATGAATGCAACACGTGTGTGGCATGAAGGTAGATGGACTTCAACTGCTAACCACGTCTAACTGGAATGAGATGGGGAGATGGGGACATGGGGACATGAATGCAACACGTGTGTGGCATGAAGGTACATGGACTTCAACTGCTAACCACGTCTAACTGGAATGAGATGGGGACATGGGGACATGAATGCAACACGTGTGTGGTATGAAGGTACATGGACTTCAACTGCTAACCACGTCTAACTGGAATGAGATGGGGAGATGGGGACATGAATGCAACACGTGTGTGGTATGAAGGTACATGGACTTCAACTGCTAACCACGTCTAACTGGAATGAGATGGGGAGATGGGGAGATGGGGACATGAATGCAACACGTGTGTGGAATGAAGGTACATGGACTTCAACTGCTAACCACGTCTAACTGGAATGAGATGGGGAGATGGGGAGATGGGGAGATGAATGCAACACGTGTGTGGTATGAAGGTACATGGACTTCAACTGCTAACCACGTCTAACTGGAATGAGATGGGGAGATGGGGAGATGGGGACATGAATGCAACACGTGTGTGGTATGAAGGTACATGGACTTCAACTGCTAACCACGTCTAACTGGAATGAGATGGGGAGATGGGGACATGAATGCAACACGTGTGTGGTATGAAGGTACATGGACTTCAACTGCTAACCACGTCTAACTGGAATGAGATGGGGAGATGAGGACATGAATGCAACACGTGTGTGGTATGAAGGTACATGGACTTCAACTGCTAACCACGTCTAACTGGAATGAGATGGGGAGATGGGGAGATGGGGACATGAATGCAACATGTGTGTGGTATGAAGGTACATGGACTTCAACTGCTAACCACGTCTAACTGGAATGAGATGGGGAGATGGGGACATGGGGACATGAATGCAACACGTGTGTGGTATGAAGGTACATGGACTTCAACTGCTAACCACGTCTAACTGGAATGAGATGGGGAGATGGGGACATGGGGACATGGGGAGATGGGGACATGGGGACATGGGGACATGGGGACATGGGGACATGAATGCAACACGTGTGTGGTATGAAGGTACATGGACTTCAACTGCTAACCACGTCTAACTGGAATGAGATGGGGAGATGGGGACATGGGGACATGGGGACATGAATGCAACACGTGTGTGGTATGAAGGTACATGGACTTCAACTGCTAACCACGTCTAACTGGAATGAGATGGGGAGATGGGGACATGAATGCAACCCGTGTGTGGTATGAAGGTACATGGACTTCAACTGCTAACCACGTCTAACTGGAATGAGATGGGGAGATGGGGACATGGGGACATGAATGCAACACGTGTGTGGTATGAAGGTACATGGACTTCAACTGCTAACCACGTCTAACTGGAATGAGATGGGGAGATGGGGACATGGGGACATGGGGACATGAATGCAACACGTGTGTGGTATGAAGGTACATGGACTTCAACTGCTAACCACGTCTAACTGGAATGAGATGGGGAGATGGGGACATGGGGACATGGGGACATGAATGCAACACGTGTGTGGTATGAAGGTACATGGACTTCAACTGCTAACCACGTCTAACTGGAATGAGATGGGGAGATGGGGACATGGGGACATGGGGAGATGGGGACATGGGGACATGGGGACATGGGGACATGGGGACATGGGGACATGGGGACATGAATGCAACACGTGTGTGGTATGAAGGTACATGGACTTCAACTGCTAACCACGTCTAACTGGAATGAGATGGGGAGATGGGGAGATGGGGACATGGGGACATGAATGCAACACGTGTGTGGTATGAAGGTACATGGACTTCAACTGCTAACCACGTCTAACTGGAATGAGATGGGGAGATGGGGAGATGGGGACATGGGGACATGGGGACATGAATGCAACACGTGTGTGGTATGAAGGTACATGGACTTCAACTGCTAACCACGTCTAACTGGAATGAGATGGGGACATGGGGAGATGGGGACATGGGGAGATGGGGACATGGGGACATGGGGACATGGGGACATGGGGACATGGGGACATGGGGACATGGGGACATGAATGCAACACGTGTGTGGTATGAAGGTACATGGACTTCAACTGCTAACCACGTCTAACTGGAATGAGATGGGGAGATGGGGATATGGGGAGATGGGGACATGAATGCAACACGTGTGTGGTATGAAGGTACATGGACTTCAACTGCTAACCACGTCTAACTGGAATGAGATGGGGAGATGAGGACATGAATGCAACACTTGTGTGGTATGAAGGTACATGGACTTCAACTGCTAACCACGTCTAACTGGAATGAGAAGGGGACATGGGGAGATGGGGAGATGAATGTAACACGTGTGTGGTATGAAGGTACATGGACTTCAACTGCTAACCACGTCTAACTGGAATGAGATGTGGAGATGGGGAGATGAATACAACACGTGTGTGGCATGAAGGTACATGGACTTCAACTGCTAACCACGTCTAACTGGAATGAGATGGGGAGATGGGGACATGAATGCAACACCTGTGTGATATGAAGGTACAAGGACTTCAACTGCTAGCCACATCTAACTGGAATGAGATGGGGAGATGGGGACATGAATGCAACACGTGTGTGGTATGAAGGTACATGGACTTCAACTGCTAACCACGTCTAACTGGAATGAGATGGGGTGATGGGGAGATGGGGACATGAATGCAACACGTGTGTGGTATGAAGGTACATGGACTTCAACTGCTAACCACGTCTAACTGGAATGAGATGGGGACATGGGGAGATGGGGACATGAATGCAACACGTGTGTGGTATGAAGGTACATGGACTTCAACTGCTAACCACGTCTAACTGGAATGAGAGGGGGAGATGGGGAGATGGGGACATGAATGCAACACGTGTGTGGTATGAAGGTACATGGACTTCAACTGCTAACCACGTCTAAGTGGAATGAGATGGGGAGATTGGGAGATGGGGACATGAATGCAACACGTGTGTGGTATGAAGGTACAAGGACTTCAACTGCTAACCATGTCTAACTGGAATGAGATCGGGACATGGGGAGATGGGGACATGAATGCAACATGTGTGTGGTATGAAGGTACATGGACTTCAACTGCTAACCACGTCTAACTGGAATGAGATGGGGAGATGGGGACATGAATGCAACACGTGTGTGGTATGAAGGTACATGGACTTCAACTGTTAACCACGTCTAACTGGAATGAGATGGGGAGATGGGGAGATGGGGACATGAATGCAACACGTGTGTGGTATGAAGGTACATGGACTTCAACTGCTAACCACGTCTAACTGGAATGAGATGGGGAGATGGGGACATGAATGCAACACGTGTGTGGTATGAAGGTACATGGACTTCAACTGCTAACCACGTCTAACTGGAATGAGATGGGGAGATGGGGAGATGGGGAGATGGGGACATGAATGCAACATGTGTGTGGTATGAAGGTACATGGACTTCAACTGCTAACCACGTCTAACTGGAATGAGATGGGGAGATGGGGAGATGGGGAGATGAATGCAACACGTGTGTGGTATGAAGGTACATGGACTTCAACTGCTAACCACGTCTAACTGGAATGAGATGGGGAGATGGGGACATGAATGCAACACGTGTGTGGTATGAAGGTACATGGACTTCAACTGCTAACCACGCCTAACTGGAATGAGATGGGGAGATGGGAACATGAATGCAACACGTGTGTGGTATGAAGGTACATGGACTTCAACTGCTAACCACGTCTAACTGGAATGAGATGGGGAGATGGGGATATGGGGAGATGGGGACATGAATGCAACACGTGTGTGGTATGAAGGTACATGGACTTCAACTGCTAACCACGTCTAACTGGATTGAGATGGGGAGATGGGGAGATGGGGACATGAATGCAACACGTGTGTGGTATGAAGGTACATGGACTTCAACTGCTAACCACGTCTAACTGGAATGAGATGGGGAGATGGGGAGATGGGGACATGAATGCAACAAGTGTGTGGTATGAAGGTACATGGACTTCAACTGCTAACCACGTCTAACTGGAATGAGATGGGGAGATGGGGATATGGGGAGATGGGGACATGAATGCAACACGTGTGTGGTATGAAGGTACATGGACTTCAACTGCTAACCACGTCTAACTGGAATGAGATGGGGATATGGGGATATGGGGAGATGGGGACATGAATGCAACACGTGTGTGGTATGAAGGTACATGGACTTCAACTGCTAACCACGTCTAACTGGAATGAGATGGGGAGATGGGGACATGAATGCAACACGTGTGTGGTATGAAGGTACATGGACTTCAACTGCTAACCACGTCTAACTGGAATGAGATGGGGAGATGGGGAGATGGGGACATGAATGCAACACGTGTGTGGTATGAAGGTACATGGACTTAAACTGCTAACCACGTCTAACTGGAATGAGATGGGGAGATGGGGAGATGGGGACATGAATGCAACACGTGTGGTATGAAGGTACATGGACTTAAACTGCTAACCACGTCTAACTGGAATGAGATGGGGAGATGGGGACATGAATGCAACACATGTGTGGTATGAAGGTACATGGACTTCAACTGCTAACCACGTCTAACTGGAATGAGATGGGGAGATGGGGAGATGTGGACATGAATGCAACACGTGTGTGGTATGAAGGTACATGGACTTCAACTGCTAACCACGTCTAACTGGAATGAGATGGGGAGATGGGGAGATGAATGCAACACGTGTGGTATGAAGGTACATGGACTTCAACTGCTAACCACGTCTAACTGGAATGAGATGGGGAGATAGGGACATGAATGCAACACGTGTGTGGTATGAAGGTACATGGACTTCAACTGCTAACCACGTCTAACTGGAATGAGATGGGGAGATGGGGAGATGGGGACATGAATGCAACACGTGTGTGGTATGAAGGTACATGGACTTCAACTGCTAACCACGTCTAACTGGAATGAGATGGGGAGATAGGGACATGAATGCAACACGTGTGTGGTATGAAGGTACATGGACTTCAACTGCTAACCACGTCTAACTGGAATGAGATGGGGAGATGGGGACATGAATGCAACACGTGTGTGGTATGAAGGTACATGGACTTCAACTGCTAACCACGTCTAACTGGAATGAGATGGGGAGATGGGGAGATGGGGACATGAATGCAGCACGTGTGTGGTATAAAGGTATATGGACTTCAACTGCTAACCACGTCTAACTGGAATGAGATGGGGAGATGGGGAGATGAATGCAACACGTGTGTGGCATGAAGGTAGATGGACTTCAACTGCTAACCACGTCTAACTGGAATGAGATGGGGAGATGGGGAGATGGGGACATGAATGCAACACGTGTGTGGTATGAAGGTACATGGACTTCAACTGCTAAACACGTCTAACTGGAATGAGATGGGGAGATGGGGACATGAATGCAACACGTGTGTGGTATGAAGGTACATGGACTTCAACTGCTAACCACACCTAACTGGAATGAGATGGGGAGATGGGGACATGAATGCAACACGTGTGTGGTATGAAGGTACATGGACTTCAACTGCTAACCACGTCTAACTGGAATGAGATGGGGAGATGGGGAGATGGGGACATGAATGCAACACGTGTGTGGTATGAAGGTACATGGACTTCAACTGCTAACCACGTCTAACTGGAATGAGATGGGGAGATGGGGAGATGGGGACATGAATGCAACACATGTGTGGTATGAAGGTACATGGACTTCAACTGCTAACCACGTCTAACTGGAATGAGATGGGGAGATGGGGACATGAATGCAACACGTGTGTGGTATGAAGGTACATGGACTTCAACTGCTAACCACGTCTAACTGGAATGAGATGGGGAGATGGGGACATGAATGCAACACGTGTGTGGGTTGAAGGTACATGGACTTCAACTGCTAACCACGTCTAACTGGAATGAGATGGGGAGATGGGGATATGGGGAGATGGGGACATGAATGCAACACGTGTGTGGTATGAAGGTACATGGACTTCAACTGCTAACCACGTCTAACTGGAATGAGATTGGGATATGGGGAGATGGGGACATGAATGCAACACGTGTGTGGTATGAAGGTACATGGACTTCAACTGCTAACCACGTCTAACTGGAATGAGATGGGGAGATGGGGAGATGGGTAGATGAATGCAACACGTGTGTGGTATGAAGGTACATGGACTTCAACTGCTAACCACGTCTAACTGGAATGAGATGGGGAGATAGGGACATGAATGCAACACGTGTGTGGTATGAAGGTACATGGACTTCAACTGCTAACCACGTCTAACTGGAATGAGATGGGGAGATGGGGAGATGGGGACATGAATGCAACACGTGTGTGGTATGAAGGTACATGGACTTCAACTGCTAACCACGTCTAACAGGAATGAGATGGGGAGATGGGGACATGAATGCAACACGTGTGTGGCATGAAGGTAGATGGACTTCAACTGCTAACCACGTCTAACTGGAATGAGATGGGGAGATGGGGACATGAATGCAGCACGTGTGTGGCATGAAGGTAGATGGACTTCAACTGCTAACCACGTCTAACTGGAATGAGATGGGGAGATGGGGACATGAATGCAACACGTGTGTGGCATGAAGGTAGATGGACTTCAACTGCTAACCACGTCTAACTGGAATGAGATGGGGAGATGGGGACATGGGGACATGAATGCAACACGTGTGTGGCATGAAGGTACATGGACTTCAACTGCTAACCACGTCTAACTGGAATGAGATGGGGACATGGGGACATGAATGCAACACGTGTGTGGTATGAAGGTACATGGACTTCAACTGCTAACCACGTCTAACTGGAATGAGATGGGGAGATGGGGACATGAATGCAACACGTGTGTGGTATGAAGGTACATGGACTTCAACTGCTAACCACGTCTAACTGGAATGAGATGGGGAGATGGGGAGATGGGGACATGAATGCAACACGTGGGGACATGAATGCAACACGTGTGTGGTATGAAGGTACATGGACTTCAACTGCTAACCACGTCTAACTGGAATGAGATGGGGAGATGAGGACATGAATGCAACACGTGTGTGGTATGAAGGTACATGGACTTCAACTGCTAACCACGTCTAACTGGAATGAGATGGGGGGATGAGGACATGAATGCAACACGTGTGTGGTATGAAGGTACATGGACTTCAACTGCTAACCACGTCTAACTGGAATGAGATGGGGAGATGGGGACATGGGGACATGAATGCAACACGTGTGTGGTATGAAGGTACATGGACTTCAACTGCTAACCACGTCTAACTGGAATGAGATGGGGAGATGGGGACATGGGGACATGGGGAGATGGGGACATGGGGACATGGGGACATGGGGACATGAATGCAACACGTGTGTGGTATGAAGGTACATGGACTTCAACTGCTAACCACGTCTAACTGGAATGAGATGGGGAGATGGGGACATGGGGACATGGGGACATGAATGCAACACGTGTGTGGTATGAAGGTACATGGACTTCAACTGCTAACCACGTCTAACTGGAATGAGATGGGGAGATGGGGACATGAATGCAACACGTGTGTGGTATGAAGGTACATGGACTTCAACTGCTAACCACGTCTAACTGGAATGAGATGGGGAGATGGGGACATGGGGACATGAATGCAACACGTGTGTGGTATGAAGGTACATGGACTTCAACTGCTAACCACGTCTAACTGGAATGAGATGGGGAGATGGGGACATGGTGACATGGGGACATGAATGCAACACGTGTGTGGTATGAAGGTACATGGACTTCAACTGCTAACCACGTCTAACTGGAATGAGATGGGGAGATGGGGACATGGGGACATGGGGACATGAATGCAACACGTGTGTGGTATGAAGGTACATGGACTTCAACTGCTAACCACGTCTAACTGGAATGAGATGGGGAGATGGGGACATGGGGACATGGGGAGATGGGGACATGGGGACATGGGGACATGGGGACATGGGGACATGAATGCAACACGTGTGTGGTATGAAGGTACATGGACTTCAACTGCTAACCACGTCTAACTGGAATGAGATGGGGAGATGGGGACATGGGGAGATGGGGAGATGGGGAGATGGGGACATGGGGACATGAATGCAACACGTGTGTGGTATGAAGGTACATGGACTTCAACTGCTAACCACGTCTAACTGGAATGAGATGGGGAGATGGGGAGATGGGGACATGGGGACATGGGGACATGAATGCAACACGTGTGTGGTATGAAGGTACATGGACTTCAACTGCTAACCACGTCTAACTGGAATGAGATGGGGACATGGGGAGATGGGGAGATGGGGACATGGGGAGATGGGGACATGGGGACATGGGGACATGGGGACATGGGGACATGAATGCAACACGTGTGTGGTATGAAGGTACATGGACTTCAACTGCTAACCACGTCTAACTGGAATGAGATGGGGAGATGGGGACATGGGGACATGAATGCAACACGTGTGTGGTATGAAGGTACATGGACTTCAACTGCTAACCACGTCTAACTGGAATGAGATGGGGAGATGGGGACATGGGGACATGAATGCAACACATGTGTGGTATGAAGGTACATGGACTTCAACTGCTAACCACGTCTAACTGGAATGAGATGGGGAGATGGGGAGATGGGGAGATGGGGACATGGGGACATGAATGCAACACGTGTGTGGTATGAAGGTACATGGACTTCAACTGCTAACCACGTCTAACTGGAATGAGATGGGGAGATGGGGACATGAATGCAACACGTGTGTGGTATGAAGGTACATGGACTTCAACTGCTAACCACGTCTAACTGGAATGAGATGGGGAGATGGGGACATGGGGACATGAATGCAACACGTGTGTGGTATGAAGGTACATGGACTTCAACTGCTAACCACGTCTAACTGGAATGAGATGGGGAGATGGGGACATGAATGCAACACGTGTGTGGCATGAAGGTAGATGGACTTCAACTGCTAACCACGTCTAACTGGAATGAGATGGGGAGATGGGGACATGGGGACATGAATGCAACACGTGTGTGGCATGAAGGTAGATGGACTTCAACTGCTAACCACGTCTAACTGGAATGAGATGGGGACATGGGGACATGAATGCAACATGTGTGTGGCATGAAGGTACATGGACTTCAACTGCTAACCACGTCTAACTGGAATGAGATGGGGAGATGGGGACGTGGGGACATGAATGCAACACGTGTGTGGTATGAAGGTACATGGACTTCAACTGCTAACCACGTCTAACTGGAATGAGATGGGGAGATGGGGACATGAATGCAACACGTGTGTGGTATGAAGGTACATGGACTTCAACTGCTAACCACGTCTAACTGGAATGAGATGGGGAGATGGGGAGATGGGGACATGAATGCAACACGTGTGTGGAATGAAGGTACATGGACTTCAACTGTTAACCACGTCTAACTGGAATGAGATGGGGAGATGGGGAGATGAATGCAACACGTGTGTGGTATGAAGGTACATGGACTTCAACTGCTAACCACGTCTAACTGGAATGAGATGGGGAGATGGGGAGATGGGGACATGGGGACATGAATGCAACACGTGTGTGGTATGAAGGTACATGGACTTCAACTGCTAACCACGTCTAACTGGAATGAGATGGGGAGATGGGGACATGAATGCAACACGTGTGTGGTATGAAGGTACATGGACTTCAACTGCTAACCACGTCTAACTGGAATGAGATGGGGAGATGGGGACATGGGGACATGGGGACATGGGGACATGGGGACATGGGGACATGAATGCAACACGTGTGTGGTATGAAGGTACATGGACTTCAACTGCTAACCACGTCTAACTGGAATGAGATGGGGACATGGGGAGATGGGGAGATGGGGAGATGGGGAGATGGGGACATGGGGACATGAATGCAACACGTGTGTGGTATGAAGGTACATGGACTTCAACTGCTAACCACGTCTAACTGGAATGAGATGGGGAGATGGGGACATGGGGACATGAATGCAACACATGTGTGGTATGAAGGTACATGGACTTCAACTGCTAACCACGTCTAACTGGAATGAGATGGGGAGATGGGGAGATGGGGAGATGGGGACATGGGGACATGAATGCAACACGTGTGTGGTATGAAGGTACATGGACTTCAACTGCTAACCACGTCTAACTGGAATGAGATGGGGAGATGGGGACATGAATGCAACACGTGTGTGGTATGAAGGTACATGGACTTCAACTGCTAACCACGTCTAACTGGAATGAGATGGGGAGATGGGGACATGGGGACATGAATGCAACACATGTGTGGTATGAAGGTACATGGACTTCAACTGCTAACCACGTCTAACTGAAATGAGATGGGGAGATGGGGAGATGGGGACATGGGGAGATGGGGACATGGGGACATGAATGCAACACGTGTGTGGTATGAAGGTACATGGACTTCAACTGCTAACCACGTCTAACTGGAATGAGATGGGGAGATGGGGACATGAATGCAACACGTGTGTGGTATGAAGGTACATGGACTTCAACTGCTAACCACGTCTAACTGGAATGAGATGGGGAGATGGGGACATGGGGACATGGGGACATGAATGCAACACGTGTGTGGTATGAAGGTACATGGACTTCAACTGCTAACCACGTATAACTGGAATGAGATGGGGAGATGGGGACATGGGGACATGGGGACATGGGGACATGGGGAGATGGGGAGATGGGGAGATGGGGAGATGGGGAGATGGGGAGATGGGGAGATGAATGCAACAAGTGTGTGGTATGAAGGTACATGGACTTCAACTGCTAACCACGTCTAACTGGAATGAGATGGGGAAATGGGGACATGGGGACATGAATGCAACACGTGTGTGGTATGAAGGTACATGGACTTCAACTGCTAACCACGTCTAACTGGAATGAGATGGGGACATGGGGACATGGGGACATGGGGACATGGGGACATGAATGCAACACGTGTGTGGTATGAAGGTACATGGACTTCAACTGCTAACCACGTCTAACTGGAATGAGATGGGGAGATGGGGAGATGGGGAGATGGGGAGATGGGGACATGGGGAGATGGGGACATGGGGACATGGGGACATGGGGACATGGGGACATGAATGCAACACGTGTGTGGTATGAAGGTACATGGACTTCAACTGCTAACCACGTCTAACTGGAATGAGATGGGGAGATGGGGACATGGGGACATGGGGACATGAATGCAACACGTGTGTGGTATGAAGGTACATGGACTTCAACTGCTAACCACGTCTAACTGGAATGAGATGGGGACATGGGGACATGGGGACATGGGGACATGGGGACATGAATGCAACACGTGTGTGGTATGAAGGTACATGGACTTCAACTGCTAACCACGTCTAACTGGAATGAGATGGGGAGATGGGGACATGGGGACATGGGGACATGGGGACATGGGGACATGAATGCAACACGTGTGTGGTATGAAGGTACATGGACTTCAACTGCTAACCACGTCTAACTGGAATGAGATGGGGAGATGGGGACATGGGGACATGGGGACATGAATGCAACACGTGTGTGGTATGAAGGTACATGGACTTCAACTGCTAACCACGTCTAACTGGAATGAGATGGGGAGATGGGGAGATGAATGCAACACGTGTGTGGTATGAAGGTACATGGACTTCAACTGCTAACCACGTCTAACTGGAATGAGATGTGGAGATGGGGAGATGGGGAGATGAATGCAACACATGTGTGGTATGAAGGTACATGGACTTCAACTGCTAACCACGTCTAACTGGAATGAGATGGGGAGATGGGGAGATGGGGACATGAATGCAACACGTGTGGGATATGAAGGTACTAGGACTTCAACTGCTAACCACGTCTAACTGAAATGAGATGGGGAGATGGGGAGATGGGGACATGAATGCAACACGTGTGTGGTATGAAGGTACATGGACTTCAACTGCTAACCACGTCTAACTGGAATGAGATGGGGACATGGGGACATGAATGCAACACGTGTGTGGTATGAAGGTACATGGACTTAAACTGCTAACCACATCTAACTGGAATGAGATGGGGACATGGGACATGGGGACATGAATGCAACACGTGTGTGGTATGAAGGTACATGGACTTCAAAAGCTAACCACGTCTAACTGGAATGAGATGAGGAGATGGGGACATGGGGACATGGGGACATGGGGACATGGGGACATGAATGCAACACGTGTGTGGTATGAAGGTACATGGACTTCAACTGCTAACCACGTCTAACTGGAATGAGATGAGATGGGTAGATGGGGAGATGGGGACATGAATGCAACATGTGTGTGGTATGAAGGTACATGGACTTCAACTGCTAACCACTTCTAACTGGAATGAGATGGGGACATGGGGAGATGGGGACATGAATGCAACAAGGGTGTGGTATGAAGGTACATGGACTTCAAAAGCTAACCATGTCTAACTGGAATGAGATGGAGACATGGGGACATAGGGAGATGGGGACATGAATGCAACACGTGTGTGGTATGAAGGTACATGGACTTCAACTGCTAACCACGTCTAACTGGAATGAGATGGGGACATGGGGACATGGGGAGATGGGGACATGAATGCAACACGTGTGTGGTATGAAGGTACATGGACTTCAACTGCTAACCACGTCTAACTGGAATGAGATGGGGACAAGGGGACATGGGGACATGAATGCAACACGTGTGTGGTATGAAGGTACATGGACTTCAACTGCTAACCACGTCTAACTGGAATGAGATGGGGACATGGGGACATGAATGCAACACGTGTGTGGTATGAAGGTACATGGACTTCAACTGCTAACCACGTCTAACTGGAATGAGATGGGGACATGGGGACATGAATGCAACACGTGTGTGGTATGAAGGTACATGGACTTCAACTGCTAACCACGTCTAACTGGAATGAGATGGGGACATGGGGAGATGGGGAGATGAATGCAACACGTGTGTGGTATGAAGGTACATGGACTTCAACTGCTAACCACGTCTAACTGGAATGAGATGGGGACATGAATGCAACACGTGTGTGGTATGAAGGTACATGGACTTCAACTGCTAACCACGTCTAACTGGAATGAGATGGGGAGATGGGGAGATGGGGAGATGGGGAGATGGGGACATGGGGACATGGGGACATGGGGACATGGGGACATGGGGACATGAATGCAACACGTGTGTGATATGAAGGTACAAGGACTTCAACTGCTAACCACGTCTAACTGGAATGAGATTGGGGACATGAATGCAACACGTGTGTGGTATGAAGGTACATGGACTTCAACTGCTAACCACGTCTAACTGGAATGAGATGGGGACATGGGGACATGAATGCAACACGTGTGTGGTATGAAGGTACATGGACTTCAACTGCTAACCACGTCTAACTGGAATGAGATGGGGACATGGGGACATGAATGCAACACGTGTGTGGTATGAAGGTACATGGACTTCAACTGCTAACCACGTCTAACTGGAATGAGATGGGGACATGGGGAGATGGGGACATGAATGCAACACGTGTGTGGTATGAAGGTACATGGACTTCAACTGCTAACCACTTCTAACTGGGGGGAGATGGGGAGATGGGGACATGGGGACATGGGGACATGAATGCAACACGTGTGTGGTATGAAGGTACATGGACTTCAACTGCTAACCACTTCTAACTGGAATGAGATGGGGACATGGGGACATGAATGCAACACTTGTGTGGTATGAAGGTACATGGACTTCAAATGCTAACCACTTCTAACTGGAATAAGATGGGGACATGGGGATATGAATGCAACATGTGTGTGGTATGAAGGTACATGGACTTCAACTGCTAACCACGTCTAACTGGAATGAGATGGGGACATGGGGACATGGGGACATGAATGCAACACGTGTGTGGTATGAAGGTACATGGACTTCAACTGCTAACCACTTCTAACTGGGGGAGATGGGGAGATGGGGAGATGAATGCAACACGTGTGTGGTATGAAGGTACATGGACTTCAACTGCTAACCACTTCTAACTGGAATGAGATGGGGACATGGGGACATGAATGCAACACGTGTGTGGTATGAAGGTACATGGACTTCAACTGCTAACCACTTCTAACTGGAATAAGATGGGGACATGGGGACATGAATGCAACACGTGTGTGGTATGAAGGTACATGGACTTCAACTGCTAACCACGTCTAACTGGAATGAGATGGGGACATGGGGAGATTGGGAGATGGGGACATGAATGCAACACGTGTGTGGTATGAAGGTACATGGACTTCAACTGCTAACCACGTCTAACTGGAATGAGATGGGGACATGGGGAGATGGGGAGATTGGGAGATGGGGACATGAATGCAACACGTGTGTGGTATGAAGGTACATGGACTTCAACTGCTAACGACTTCTAACTGGAATGAGATGGGGACATGGGGACATGGGGACATGAATGCAACACGTGTGTGGTATGAAGGTACATGGACTTCAACTGCTAACCACGTCTAACTGGAATGAGATGGGGACATGGGGACATGAATGCAACACATGTGTGGTTTGAAGGTACATGGACTTCAACTGCTAACCACGTCTAACTGGAATGAGATGGGGAGATGGGGACATGAATGCAACATGTGTGTGGTATGAAGGTACATGGACTTCAACTGCTAACCACGTCTAACTGGAATGAGATGGGGAGATGGGGACATGGGGACATGGGGAGATGGGGACATGGAGACATGGGGAGATGGGGACATGAATGCAACACGTGTGTGGTATGAAGGTACATGGACTTCAACTGCTAACCACGTCTAACTGGAATGAGATGGGGAGATGGGGACATGAATGCAACACGTGTGTGGTATGAAGGTACATGGACTTCAACTGCTAACCACGTCTAACTGGAATGAGATGGGGAGATGGGGACATGAATGCAACACATGTGTGGTATGAAGGTACATGGACTTCAACTGCTAACCACGTCTAACTGGAATGAGATGGGGAGATGGGGACATGAATGCAACACATGTGTGGTATGAAGGTACATGGACTTCAACTGCTAACCACGTCTAACTGGAATGAGATGGGGAGATGGGGAGATGGGGACATGAATGCAACACGTGTGTGGTATGAAGGTACATGGACTTCAACTGCTAACCACGTCTAACTGGAATGAGATGGGGAGATGAATCCAAAACGTGTGTGGTATGAAGGTACATGGACTTCAACTGCTAACCACGTCTAACTGGAATGAGATGGGGAGATGGGGAGATGGGTAGATGAATGCAACACGTGTGTGGTATGAAGGTACATGGACTTCAACTGCTAACCACGTCTAACTGGAATGAGATGGGGAGATAGGGACATGAATGCAACACGTGTGTGGTATGAAGGTACATGGACTTCAACTGCTAACCACGTCTAACTGGAATGAGATGGGGAGATGGGGACATGAATGCAACACGTGTGTGGTATGAAGGTACATGGACTTCAACTGCTAACCACGTCTTACAGGAATGAGATGGGGAGATGGGGACATGAATGCAACACGTGTGTGGCATGAAGGTAGATGGACTTCAACTGCTAACCACGTCTAACTGGAATGAGATGGGGAGATGGGGACATGAATGCAACACGTGTGTGGCATGAAGGTAGATGGACTTCAACTGCTAACCACGTCTAACTGGAATGAGATGGGGAGATGGGGACATGAATGCAACACGTGTGTGGCATGAAGGTAGATGGACTTCAACTGCTAACCACGTCTAACTGGAATGAGATGGGGAGTTGGGGAAATGGGGACATGAATGCAACACGTGTGTGGCATGAAGGTACATGGACTTCAACTGCTAACCACGTCTAACTGGAATGAGATGGGGACATGGGGACATGAATGCAACACGTGTGTGGTATGAAGGTACATGGACTTCAACTGCTAACCACGTCTAACTGGAATGAGATGGGGAGATGGGGACATGAATGCAACACGTGTGTGGTATGAAGGTACATGGACTTCAACTGCTAACCACGTCTAACTGGAATGAGATGGGGAGATGGGGAGATGGGGACATGAATGCAACACGTGTGTGGAATGAAGGTACATGGACTTCAACTGCTAACCACGTCTAACTGGAATGAGATGGGGAGATGGGGAGATGAATGCAACACGTGTGTGGTATGAAGGTACATGAACTTCAACTGCTAACCACGTCTAACTGGAATGAGATGGGGAGATGGGGAGATGGGGACATGAATGCAACACGTGTGTGGTATGAAGGTACATGGACTTCAACTGCTAACCACGTCTAACTGGAATGAGATGGGGAGATGGGGACATGAATGCAACACGTGTGTGGTATGAAGGTACATGGACTTCAACTGCTAACCACGTCTAACTGGAATGAGATGGGGAGATGAGGACATGAATGCAACACGTGTGTGGTATGAAGGTACATGGACTTCAACTGCTAACCACGTCTAACTGGAATGAGATGGGGAGATGGGGAGATGGGGACATGAATGCAACATGTGTGTGGTATGAAGGTACATGGACTTCAACTGCTAACCACGTCTAACTGGAATGAGATGGGGAGATGGGGACATGGGGACATGAATGCAACACGTGTGTGGTATGAAGGTACATGGACTTCAACTGCTAACCACGTCTAACTGGAATGAGATGGGGAGATGGAGACATGGGGACATGGGGAGATGGGGACATGGGGACATGGGGACATGGGGACATGAATGCAACACGTGTGTGGTATGAAGGTACATGGACTTCAACTGCTAACCACGTCTAACTGGAATGAGATGGGGAGATGGGGACATGGGGACATGGGGACATGAATGCAACACGTGTGTGGTATGAAGGTACATGGACTTCAACTGCTAACCACGTCTAACTGGAATGAGATGGGGAGATGGGGACATGAATGCAACACGTGTGTGGTATGAAGGTACATGGACTTCAACTGCTAACCACGTCTAACTGGAATGAGATGGGGAGATGGGGACATGGGGACATGAATGCAACACGTGTGTGGTATGAAGGTACATGGACTTCAACTGCTAACCACGTCTAACTGGAATGAGATGGGGAGATGGGGACATGGGGACATGGGGACATGAATGCAACACGTGTGTGGTATGAAGGTACATGGACTTCAACTGCTAACCACATCTAACTGGAATGAGATGGGGAGATGGGGACATGGGGACATGGGGACATGAATGCAACACGTGTGTGGTATGAAGGTACATGGACTTCAACTGCTAACCACGTCTAACTGGAATGAGATGGGGAGATGGGGACATGGGGACATGGGGAGATGGGGAGATGGGGACATGGGGACATGGGGACATGGGGACATGGGGACATGGGGACATGGGGACATGAATGCAACACGTGTGTGGTATGAAGGTACATGGACTTCAACTGCTAACCACGTCTAACTGGAATGAGATGGGGAGATGGGGACATGGGGAGATGGGGAGATGGGGACATGGGGACATGAATGCAACACGTGTGTGGTATGAAGGTACATGGACTTCAACTGCTAACCACGTCTAACTGGAATGAGATGGGGAGATGGGGAGATGGGGACAAGGGGACATGGGGACATGAATGCAACACGTGTGTGGTATGAAGGTACATGGACTTCAACTGCTAACCACGTCTAACTGGAATGAGATGGGGACATGGGGAGATGGGGAGATGGGGAGATGGGGAGATGGGGACATGGGGACATGGGGACATGGGGACATGGGGACATGGGGACATGAATGCAACACATGTGTGGTATGAAGGTACATGGACTTCAACTGCTAACCACGTCTAACTGGAATGAGATGGGGAGATGGGGACATGGGGACATGAATGCAACACGTGTGTGGTATGAAGGTACATGGACTTCAACTGCTAACCACGTCTAACTGGAATGAGATGGGGAGATGGGGACATGGGGACATGAATGCAACACATGTGTGGTATGAAGGTACATGGACTTCAACTGCTAACCACGTCTAACTGGAATGAGATGGGGAGATGGGGAGATGGGGAGATGGGGACATGGGGACATGAATGCAACACGTGTGTGGTATGAAGGTACATGGACTTCAACTGCTAACCACGTCTAACTGGAATGAGATGGGGAGATGGGGACATGAATGCAACACGTGTGTGGTATGAAGGTACATGGACTTCAACTGCTAACCACGTCTAACTGGAATGAGATGGGGAGATGGGGACATGGGGACATGAATGCAACACGTGTGTGGTATGAAGGTACATGGACTTCAACTGCTAACCACGTCTAACTGGAATGAGATGGGGAGATGGGGACATGAATGCAACACGTGTGTGGCATGAAGGTAGATGGACTTCAACTGCTAACCACGTCTAACTGGAATGAGATGGGGAGATGGGGACATGGGGACATGAATGCAACACGTGTGTGGCATGAAGGTAGATGGACTTCAACTGCTAACCACGTCTAACTGGAATGAGATGGGGACATGGGGACATGAATGCAACATGTGTGTGGCATGAAGGTACATGGACTTCAACTGCTAACCACGTCTAACTGGAATGAGATGGGGAGATGGGGACGTGGGGACATGAATGCAACACGTGTGTGGTATGAAGGTACATGGACTTCAACTGCTAACCACGTCTAACTGGAATGAGATGGGGAGATGGGGACATGAATGCAACACGTGTGTGGTATGAAGGTACATGGACTTCAACTGCTAACCACGTCTAACTGGAATGAGATGGGGAGATGGGGAGATGGGGACATGAATGCAACACGTGTGTGGAATGAAGGTACATGGACTTCAACTGCTAACCACGTCTAACTGGAATGAGATGGGGACATGGGGAGATGGGGAGATGGGGAGATGAATGCAACACGTGTGTGGTATGAAGGTACATGGACTTCAACTGCTAACCACGTCTAACTGGAATGAGATGGGGAGATGGGGAGATGGGGACATGGGGACATGAATGCAACACGTGTGTGGTATGAAGGTACATGGACTTCAACTGCTAACCACGTCTAACTGGAATGAGATGGGGAGATGGGGACATGAATGCAACACGTGTGTGGTATGAAGGTACATGGACTTCAAATGCTAACCACGTCTAACTGGAATGAGATGGGGAGATGGGGACATGGGGACATGGGGACATGAATGCAACACGTGTGTGGTATGAAGGTACATGGACTTCAACTGCTAACCACGTCTAACTGGAATGAGATGGGGACATGGGGAGATGGGGAGATGGGGAGATGGGGAGATGGGGAGATGGGGACATGGGGACATGAATGCAACACGTGTGTGGTATGAAGGTACATGGACTTCAACTGCTAACCACGTCTAACTGGAATGAGATGGGGAGATGGGGACATGGGGACATGAATGCAACACATGTGAGGTATGAAGGTACATGGACTTCAACTGCTAACCACGTCTAACTGGAATGAGATGGGGAGATGGGGACATGGGGACATGAATGCAACACGTGTGTGGTATGAAGGTACATGGACTTCAACTGCTAACCACGTCTAACTGGAATGAGATGGGGAGATGGGGACATGAATGCAACACGTGTGTGGTATGAAGGTACATGGACTTCAACTGCTAACCACCTCTAACTGGAATGAGATGGGGAGATGGGGACATGGGGACATGAATGCAACACATGTGTGGTATGAAGGTACATGGACTTCAACTGCTAACCACGTCTAACTGAAATGAGATGGGGAGATGGGGAGATGGGGACATGGGGAGATGGGGACATGGGGACATGAATGCAACACGTGTGTGGTATGAAGGTACATGGACTTCAACTGCTAACCACGTCTAACTGGAATGAGATGGGGAGATGGGGACATGAATGCAACACGTGTGTGGTATGAAGGTACATGGACTTCAACTGCTAACCACGTCTAACTGGAATGAGATGGGGAGATGGGGACATGGGGACATGGGGACATGAATGCAACACGTGTGTGGTATGAAGGTACATGGACTTCAACTGCTAACCACATCTAACTGGAATGAGATGGGGAGATGGGGACATGGGGACATGGGGACATGAATGCAACACGTGTGTGGTATGAAGGTACATGGACTTCAACTGCTAACCACGTCTAACTGGAATGAGATGGGGAGATGGGGACATGGGGACATGGGGAGATGGGGAGATGGGGACATGGGGACATGGGGACATGGGGACATGGGGACATGGGGACATGGGGACATGAATGCAACACGTGTGTGGTATGAAGGTACATGGACTTCAACTGCTAACCACGTCTAACTGGAATGAGATGGGGAGATGGGGACATGGGGAGATGGGGAGATGGGGAGATGGGGACATGGGGACATGAATGCAACACGTGTGTGGTATGAAGGTACATGGACTTCAACTGCTAACCACGTCTAACTGGAATGAGATGGGGAGATGGGGAGATGGGGACAAGGGGACATGGGGACATGAATGCAACACGTGTGTGGTATGAAGGTACATGGACTTCAACTGCTAACCACGTCTAACTGGAATGAGATGGGGACATGGGGAGATGGGGAGATGGGGAGATGGGGAGATGGGGACATGGGGACATGGGGACATGGGGACATGGGGACATGGGGACATGAATGCAACACATGTGTGGTATGAAGGTACATGGACTTCAACTGCTAACCACGTCTAACTGGAATGAGATGGGGAGATGGGGACATGGGGACATGAATGCAACACGTGTGTGGTATGAAGGTACATGGACTTCAACTGCTAACCACGTCTAACTGGAATGAGATGGGGAGATGGGGACATGGGGACATGAATGCAACACATGTGTGGTATGAAGGTACATGGACTTCAACTGCTAACCACGTCTAACTGGAATGAGATGGGGAGATGGGGAGATGGGGAGATGGGGACATGGGGACATGAATGCAACACGTGTGTGGTATGAAGGTACATGGACTTCAACTGCTAACCACGTCTAACTGGAATGAGATGGGGAGATGGGGACATGAATGCAACACGTGTGTGGTATGAAGGTACATGGACTTCAACTGCTAACCACGTCTAACTGGAATGAGATGGGGAGATGGGGACATGGGGACATGAATGCAACACGTGTGTGGTATGAAGGTACATGGACTTCAACTGCTAACCACGTCTAACTGGAATGAGATGGGGAGATGGGGACATGAATGCAACACGTGTGTGGCATGAAGGTAGATGGACTTCAACTGCTAACCACGTCTAACTGGAATGAGATGGGGAGATGGGGACATGGGGACATGAATGCAACACGTGTGTGGCATGAAGGTAGATGGACTTCAACTGCTAACCACGTCTAACTGGAATGAGATGGGGACATGGGGACATGAATGCAACATGTGTGTGGCATGAAGGTACATGGACTTCAACTGCTAACCACGTCTAACTGGAATGAGATGGGGAGATGGGGACGTGGGGACATGAATGCAACACGTGTGTGGTATGAAGGTACATGGACTTCAACTGCTAACCACGTCAAACTGGAATGAGATGGGGAGATGGGGACATGAATGCAACACGTGTGTGGTATGAAGGTACATGGACTTCAACTGCTAACCACGTCTAACTGGAATGAGATGGGGAGATGGGGAGATGGGGACATGAATGCAACACGTGTGTGGAATGAAGGTACATGGACTTCAACTGCTAACCACGTCTAACTGGAATGAGATGGGGACATGGGGAGATGGGGAGATGGGGAGATGAATGCAACACGTGTGTGGTATGAAGGTACATGGACTTCAACTGCTAACCACGTCTAACTGGAATGAGATGGGGAGATGGGGAGATGGGGACATGGGGACATGAATGCAACACGTGTGTGGTATGAAGGTACATGGACTTCAACTGCTAACCACGTCTAACTGGAATGAGATGGGGAGATGGGGACATGAATGCAACACGTGTGTGGTATGAAGGTACATGGACTTCAAATGCTAACCACGTCTAACTGGAATGAGATGGGGAGATGGGGACATGGGGACATGGGGACATGAATGCAACACGTGTGTGGTATGAAGGTACATGGACTTCAACTGCTAACCACGTCTAACTGGAATGAGATGGGGACATGGGGAGATGGGGAGATGGGGAGATGGGGAGATGGGGAGATGGGGACATGGGGACATGAATGCAACACGTGTGTGGTATGAAGGTACATGGACTTCAACTGCTAACCACGTCTAACTGGAATGAGATGGGGAGATGGGGACATGGGGACATGAATGCAACACATGTGAGGTATGAAGGTACATGGACTTCAACTGCTAACCACGTCTAACTGGAATGAGATGGGGAGATGGGGAGATGGGGACATGGGGACATGAATGCAACACGTGTGTGGTATGAAGGTACATGGACTTCAACTGCTAACCACGTCTAACTGGAATGAGATGGGGAGATGGGGACATGAATGCAACACGTGTGTGGTATGAAGGTACATGGACTTCAACTGCTAACCACCTCTAACTGGAATGAGATGGGGAGATGGGGACATGGGGACATGAATGCAACACATGTGTGGTATGAAGGTACATGGACTTCAACTGCTAACCACGTCTAACTGAAATGAGATGGGGAGATGGGGAGATGGGGACATGGGGAGATGGGGACATGGGGACATGAATGCAACACGTGTGTGGTATGAAGGTACATGGACTTCAACTGCTAACCACGTCTAACTGGAATGAGATGGGGAGATGGGGACATGAATGCAACACGTGTGTGGTATGAAGGTACATGGACTTCAACTGCTAACCACGTCTAACTGGAATGAGATGGGGAGATGGGGACATGGGGACATGGGGACATGAATGCAACACGTGTGTGGTATGAAGGTACATGGACTCCAACTGCTAACCACGTCTAACTGGAATGAGATGGGGAGATGGGGACATGGGGACATGGGGACATGGGGACATGGGGAGATGGGGAGATGGGGAGATGGGGAGATGGGGAGATGGGGAGATGGGGAGATGAATGCAACAAGTGTGTGGTATGAAGGTACATGGACTTCAACTGCTAACCACGTCTAACTGGAATGAGATGGGGAGATGGGGACATGGGGACATGAATGCAACACGTGTGTGGTATGAAGGTACATGGACTTCAACTGCTAACCACGTCTAACTGGAATGAGATGGGGACATGGGGACATGGGGACATGGGGACATGGGGACATGGGGACATGAATGCAACACGTGTGTGGTATGAAGGTACATGGACTTCAACTGCTAACCACGTCTAACTGGAATGAGATGGGGAGATGGGGAGATGGGGAGATGGGGAGATGGGGACATGGGGACATGGGGAGATGGGGACATGGGGACATGGGGACATGGGGACATGGGGACATGAATGCAACACGTGTGTGGTATGAAGGTACATGGACTTCAACTGCTAACCACGTCTAACTGGAATGAGATGGGGAGATGGGGACATGGGGACATGGGGACATGAATGCAACACGTGTGTGGTATGAAGGTACATGGACTTCAACTGCTAACCACGTCTAACTGGAATGAGATGGGGACATGGGGACATGGGGACATGGGGACATGGGGACATGGGGACATGAATGCAACACGTGTGTGGTATGAAGGTACATGGACTTCAACTGCTAACCACGTCTAACTGGAATGAGATGGGGAGATGGGGACATGGGGACATGGGGACATGGGGACATGGGGACATGAATGCAACACGTGTGTGGTATGAAGGTACATGGACTTCAACTGCTAACCACGTCTAACTGGAATGAGATGGGGAGATGGGGACATGGGGACATGGGGACATGAATGCAACACGTGTGTGGTATGAAGGTACATGGACTTCAACTGCTAACCACGTCTAACTGGAATGAGATGGGGAGATGGGGAGATGAATGCAACACGTGTGTGGTATGAAGGTACATGGACTTAAACTGCTAACCACATCTAACTGGAATGAGATGGGGACATGGGGACATGGGGACATGAATGCAACACGTGTGTGGTATGAAGGTACATGGACTTCAAAAGCTAACCACGTCTAACTGGAATGAGATGGGGAGATGGGGACATGGGGACATGGGGACATGGGGACATGGGGACATGAATGCAACACGTGTGTGGAATGAAGGTACATGGACTTCAACTGCTAACCACGTCTAACTGGAATGAGATGAGATGGGTAGATGGGGAGATGGGGACATGAATGCAACACGTGTGTGGTATGAAGGTACATGGACTTCAACTGCTAACCACGTCTAACTGGAATGAGATGGGGACATGGGGAGATGGGGACATGAATGCAACAAGGGTGTGGTATGAAGGTACATGGACTTCAAAAGCTAACCATGTCTAACTGGAATGAGATGGAGACATGGGGACATAGGGAGATGGGGACATGAATGCAACACGTGTGTGGTATGAAGGTACATGGACTTCAACTGCTAACCACTTCTAACTGGAATGAGATGGGGACATGGGGACATGGGGAGATGGGGACATGAATGCAACACGTGTGTGGTATGAAGGTACATGGACTTCAACTGCTAACCACGTCTAACTGGAATGAGATGGGGACATGGGGAGATGGGGACATGAATGCAACACGTGTGTGGTATGAAGGTACATGGACTTCAACTGCTAACCACTTCTAACTGGGGGGAGATGGGGAGATGGGGACATGGGGACATGGGGACATGAATGCAACACGTGTGTGGTATGAAGGTACATGGACTTCAACTGCTAACCACTTCTAACTGGAATGAGATGGGGACATGGGGACATGAATGCAACACTTGTGTGGTATGAAGGTACATGGACTTCAAATGCTAACCACTTCTAACTGGAATAAGATGGGGACATGGGGACATGAATGCAACATGTGTGTGGTATGAAGGTACATGGACTTCAACTGCTAACCACGTCTAACTGGAATGAGATGGGGACATGGGGACATGGGGACATGAATGCAACACGTGTGTGGTATGAAGGTACATGGACTTCAACTGCTAACCACTTCTAACTGGGGGAGATGGGGAGATGGGGAGATGAATGCAACACGTGTGTTGTATGAAGGTACATGGACTTCAACTGCTAACCACTTCTAACTGGAATGAGATGGGGACATGGGGACATGAATGCAACACGTGTGTGGTATGAAGGTACATGGACTTCAACTGCTAACCACTTCTAACTGGAATAAGATGGGGACATGGGGACATGAATGCAACACGTGTGTGGTATGAAGGTACATGGACTTCAACTGCTAACCACGTCTAACTGGAATGAGATGGGGACATGGGGAGATTGGGAGATGGGGACATGAATGCAACACGTGTGTGGTATGAAGGTACATGGACTTCAACTGCTAACCACGTCTAACTGGAATGAGATGGGGACATGGGGAGATGGGGAGATTGGGAGATGGGGACATGAATGCAACACGTGTGTGGTATGAAGGTACATGGACTTCAACTGCTAACGACTTCTAACTGGAATGAGATGGGGACATGGGGACATGGGGACATGAATGCAACACGTGTGTGGTATGAAGGTACATGGACTTCAACTGCTAACCACGTCTAACTGGAATGAGATGGGGAGATGGGGACATGGGGACATGAATGCAACACTTGTGTGGTATGAAGGTACATGGACTTCAACTGCTAACCACGTCTAACTGGAATGAGATGGGGACATGGGGACATGAATGCAACACATGTGTGGTTTGAAGGTACATGGACTTCAACTGCTAACCACGTCTTACTGGAATGAGATGGGGAGATGGGGACATGAATGCAACATGTGGGTGGTATGAAGGTACATGGACTTCAACTGCTAACCACGTCTAACTGGAATGAGATGGGGACATGGGGACATGGGGAGATGGGGACATGGAGACATGGGGAGATGGGGACATGAATGCAACACGTGTGTGGTATGAAGGTACATGGACTTCAACTGCTAACCACGTCTAACTGGAATGAGATGGGGAGATGGGGACATGAATGCAACACGTGTGTGGTATGAAGGTACATGGACTTCAACTGCTAACCACGTCTAACTGGAATGAGATGGGGACATGGTGACATGGGGAGATGGGGAGACGAATGCAACACATGTGTGGTATTAAGGTACATGGACTTCAACGGCTAACCACGTCTAACTGGAATGAGATGGGGACATGGGGACATGGGGACATGGGGACATGGGGACATGAATGCAACACGTGTGTGGTATGAAGGTACATGGACTTCAACTGCTAACCACGTCTAACTGGAATGAGATGGGGAGATGGGGAGATGGGGACATGAATGCAACACGTGTGTGGTATGAAGGTACATGGACTTCAACTGCTAACCACGTCTAACTGGAATGAGATGGGGACATGGGGAGATGGGGACATGAATGCAACACATGTGTGGTATGAAGGTACATGGACTTCAACTGCTAACCACTTCTAACTGGAATGAGATGGGGACATGGGGACATGAATGCAACACGTGTGTGGTATGAAGGTACATGGACTTCAACTGCTAACCACTTCTAACTGGAATAAGATGGGGACATGGGGACATGAATGCAACATGTGTGTGGTATGAAGGTACATGGACTTCAACTGCTAACCACGTCTAACTGGAATGAGATGGGGACATGGGGACATGGGGACATGGGGACATGAATGCAACACGTGTGTGGTATGAAGGTACATGGACTTCAACTGCTAACCACTTCTAACTGGGGGGAGATGGGGAGATGGGGAGATGAATGCAACACGTGTGTGGTATGAAAGTACATGGACTTCAACTGCTAACCACGTCTAACTGGAATGAGATGGGGAGATGGGGACATGGGGAGATGGGGACATGGGGAGATGGGGAGATGGGGACATGGGGAGATGGGGACATGAATGCAACTCGTGTGTGGTATTAAGGTACATGGACTTCAACTGCTAACCACGTCTAACTGGAATGAGATGGGGAGATGGGGACATGGGGAGATGGGGAGATGGGGACATGAATGCAACACGTGTGTGGTATGAAGGTACATGGACTTCAACTGCTAACCACGTCTAACTGGAATGAGATGGGGAGATGGGGACATGGGGAGATGGGGATATGGGGAGATGGGGAGATGGGGACATGAATGCAACACGTGTGTGGTATGAAGGTACATGGACTTCAACTGCTAACCACGTCTAACTGGAATGAGATGGGGAGATGGGGACATGGTGAGATGGGGACATGAATGCAACATGTGTGTGGTATGAAGGTACATGGACTTCAACTGCTAACCACGTCTAACTGGAATGAGATGGGGAGATGGGGACATGGGGACATGGGGAGATGGGGACATGGAGACATGGGGAGATGGGGACATGAATGCAACACGTGTGTGGTATGAAGGTACATGGACTTCAACTGCTAACCACGTCTAACTGGAATGAGATGGGGACATGGGGAGATGGGGAGATGGGGACATGAATTTCAACACGTGTGTGGTATGAAGGTACATGGACTTCAACTGCTAACCACGTCTAACTGGAATGAGATGGGGAGATGGGGACATGGGGACATGGGGACATGGGGAGATGGGGAGACGAATGCAACACGTGTGTGGTATTAAGGTACATGGACTTCAACTGCTAACCACGTCTAACTGGAATGACATGGGGACATGGGGACATGGGGACATGAATGCAACACGTGTGTGGTATGAAGGTACATGGACTTCAACTGCTAACCACGTCTAACTGGAATGAGATTGGGACATGGGGACATGGGGAGATGGGGATATGAATGCAACACGTGTGTGATATGAAGGTACATGGACTTCAACTGCTAACCACGTCTAACTGGAATGAGATGTGGAGATGGGGAGATGAATGCAACACGTGTGTGGTATGAAGGTACATGGACTTCAACTGCTAACCACGTCTAACTGGAATGAGATGGGGAGATGGGGACATGAATGCAACACGTGTGTGATATGAAGGTACAAGGACTTCAACTGCTAACCACGTCTAACTGAAATGAGAGGTGGAGATGGGGACATGAATGCAACATGTGTGTGGTATGAAGGTACATGGACTTCAACTGCTAACCACGTCTAACTGGAATGAGATGGGGAGATGGGGAGATGGGGACATGAATGCAACACGTGTGTGGTTTGAAGGTACATGGACTTCAACTGCTAACCACGTCTAACTGGAATGAGATGGGGAATTGGGGAGATGGGGACATGAATGCAACACGTGTGTGGTATGAAGGTACATGGACTTCAACTGCTAACCACGTCTAACTGGAATGAGATGGGGACATGGGGAGATGGGGACATGAATGCAACACGTGTGTGGTATGAAGGTACATGGACTTCAACTGCTAACCACGTCTAACTGGAATGAGAGGGGGAGAGGGGGAGATGGGGACATGAATGCAACACGTGTGTGGTATGAAGGTACATGGACTTCAACTGCTAACCACGTCTAACTGGAATGAGATGGGGAGATGGGGAGATTGGGAGATGGGGACATGAATGCAACACGTGTGTGGTATGAAGGTACAAGGACTTCAACTGCTAACCATGTCTAACTGGAATGAGTTGGGGACATGGGGACATGGGGAGATGGGGACATGAATGCAACACGTGTGTGGTATGAAGGTACATGGACTTCAACTGCTAACCACATCTAACTGGAATGAGATGGGGAGATGGGGAGATGGGGACATGAATGCAACACGTGTGTGGTATGAAGGTACATGGACTTCAACTGCTAACCACGTCTAACTGGAATGAGATGGGGAAATGTGGAGATGGGGAGATGGGGACATGAATGCAACATGTGTGGTATGAAGGTACATGGACTTCAACTGCTAACCACGTCTAACTGGAATGAGATGGGGAGATGGGGACATGAATGCAACACGTGTGTGGTATGAAGGTACATGGACTTCAACTGCTAACCACGTCTAACTGGAATGAGATTGGGACATGGGGACATGGGGACATGGGGACATGGGGACATGGGGAGATGTGGATATGAATGCAACACGTGTGTGGTATTAAGGTACATGGACTTCAACTGCTAACCACGTCTAACTGGAATGACATGGGGACATGGGGACATGAATGCAACACGTGTGTGGTATGAAGGTACATGGACTTCAACTGCTAACCACGTCTAACTGGAATGAGATTGGGACATGGGGACATGGGGACATGGGGACATGGGGACATGGGGAGATGTGGATATGAATGCAACACGTGTGTGGTATGAAGGTACATGGACTTCAACTGCTAACCACGTCTAACTGGAATGAGATGTGGAGATGGGGAGATGGGGAGATGAATGCAACACGTGTGTGGTATGAAGGTACATGGACTTCAACTGCTAACCACGTCTAACTGAAATGAGATGGGGAGATGGCGAGATGGGGAAATGAATGCAACACGTGTGTGATATGAAGGTACAAGGACTTCAACTGCTAACCACGTCTAACTGAAATGAGATGGGGAGATGGGGAGATGAATGCAACACATGTGTGGTATGAAGGTACATGGACTTCAACTGCTAACCACGTCTAACTGGAGTGAGATGGGGAGATGGGGACATGAATGCAACACGTGTGTGATATGAAGGTACAAGGACTTCAACTGCTAACCACGTCTAACTGAAATGAGATGGGGAGATGGGGAGATGGGGACATGAATGCAACACGTGTGTGGTATGAAGGTACATGGACTTCAACTGCTAACCACGTCTAACTGGAATGAGATGGGGTGATGGGGAGATGGGGAGATGGGGAGATGGGGAGATGGGGACATGAATGCAACACGTGTGTGGTATGAAGGTACATGGACTTCAACTGCTAACCAAGTCTAACTGGAATGAGATGGGGAGATGGGGACATGAATGCAACATGTGTGTGGTATGAAGGTACATGGACTTCAACTGCGAACCACGTCTAACTGGAATGAGATGGGGAATTGGGGAGATGGGGACATGAATGCAACACGTGTGTGGTATGAAGGTACATGGACTTCAACTGCTAACCACGTCTAACTGGAATGAGATGGGCACATGGGGAGATGGGGACATGAATGCAACACGTGTGTGGTATGAAGGTACATGGACTTCAACTGCTAACCACGCCTAACTGGAATGAGATGGGGAGATGGGGACATGGGGAGATGGGGACATGGGGACATGGGGACATGGGGACATGGGGACATGGGGACATGAATGCAACACGTGTGTGGTATTAAGGTACATGGACTTCAACTGCTAACCACGTCTAACTGGAATGAGATGGGGACATGGGGAGATGGGGACATGAATGCAACACGTGTGTGGTATGAAGGTACATGGACTTCAACTGCTAACCACGTCTAACTGGAATGAGATGGGGAGATGAGGACATGAATGCAACACGTGTGTGGTATGAAGGTACATGGACTTCAACTGCTAACCACGTCTAACTGTAATGAGATGGGGAGATATGGAGATGGGGAGATGGGGACATGAATGCAACACGTGTGTGGTATGAAGGTACATGGACTTCAACTGCTAACCACGTCTAACTGGAATGAGATGGGGAGATGGGGACATGAATGCAACACGTGTGTGGTATGAAGGTACATGGACTTCAACTGCTAACCACGTCTAACTGGAATGAGAGGGGGAGATGGGGAGATGGGGACATGAATGCAACACGTGTGTGGTATGAAGGTACATGGACTTCAACTGCTAACCACGTCTAACTGGAATGAGATGGGGAGATGGGGAGATTGGGAGATGGGGACATGAATGCAACATGTGTGTGGTATGAAGGTACAAGGACTTCAACTGCTAACCATGTCTAACTGGAATGAGATGGGGACATGGGGACATGGGGAGATGGGGACATGAATGAAACACGTGTGTGGTATGAAGGTACATGGACTTCAACTGCTAACCACGTCTAACTGGAATGAGATGGGGAGATGGGGACATGAATGCAACACTTGTGTGGTATGAAGGTACATGGACTTCAACTGCTAACCACGTCTAACTGGAATGAGATGGGGAGATGGGGAGATGGGGACATGAATGCAACATGTGTGTGGTATGAAGGTACATGGACTTCAACTGCTAACCACGTCTAACTGGAATGAGATGGGGAGATGGGGACATGAATGCAACACGTGTGTGGTATGAAGGTACATGGACTTCAACTGCTAACCACGTCTAACTGGAATGAGATGGGGAGATGGGGAGATGGGGACATGAATGCAACACGTGTGTGGTATGAAGGTACATGGACTTCAACTGCTAACCACGTCTAACTGGAATGAGATGGGGAGATGGGGACATGAATGCAACACGTGTGTGGTATGAAGGTACATGGACTTCAACTGCTAACCACGTCTAACTGGAATGAGATGGGGAGATGGGGAGATGGGGACATGAATGCAACACGTGTGTGGTATGAAGGTACATGGACTTCAACTGCTAACCATGTCTAACTGGAATGAGATGGGGAGATGGGGATATGGGGAGATGGGGACATGAATGCAACACGTGTGTGGTATGAAGGTACATGGACGTCAACTGCTAACCACGTCTAACTGGAATGAGATGGGGATATGGGGAGATGGGGACATGAATGCAACACGTGTGTGGTATGAAGGTACATGGACTTCAACTGCTAACCACGTCTAACTGGAATGAGATGGGGAGATGGGGACATGAATGCAACGTGTGTGGTATGAAGGTACATGGACTTCAACTGCTAACCACGTCTAACTGGAATGAGATGGGGAGATGGGGACATGAATGCAACACGTGTGTGGTATGAAGGTACATGGACTTCAACTGCTAACCACGTCTAACTGGAATGAGATGGGGAGATGGGGAGATGGGGACATGAATGCAACACGTGTGTGGTATGAAGGTACATGGACTTCAACTGCTAACCACGTCTAACTGGAATGAGATGGGGAGATGGGAAGATGGGGACATGAATGCAACGTGTGTGTAGTATGAAGGTACATGGACTTCAACTGCTAACCACGTCTAACTGGAATGAGATGGGGAGATGGGGACATGGGGACATGGGGACATGGGGACATGGGGACATGGGGACATGAATGCAACACGTGTGTGGTATGAAGGTACATGGACTTCAACTGCTAACCACATCTAACTGGAATGAGATGGGGAGATGGGGAGATGGATGCAACACGTGTGTGGTATGAAGGTACATGGACTTCAACTGCTAACTACGTCTAACTGGAATGAGATGGGGAGATGGGGACATGAATGCAACACGTGTGTGGTATGAAGGTACATGGACTTCAACTGCTAACCACGTCTAACTGGAATGAGATGGGGAGATGGGGAGATGGGGACATGAATGCAACACGTGTGTGGTATGAAGGTACATGGACTTCAACTGCTAACCACGTCTAACTGGAATGAGATGGGGAGATGGGGACATGAATGCAACACGTGTGTGGTATGAAGGTACATGGACTTCAACTGCTAACCACGTCTAACTGGAATGAGATGGGGAGATGGGAGATGAATGCAACACGTGTGTGGTATGAAGGTACATGGACTTCAACTGCTAACCACGTCTAACTGGAATGAGATGGGGAGATGGGGACATGAATGCAACACGTGTGTGGTACGAAGGTACATGGACTTCAACTGCTAACCATGTCTAACTGGAATGAGATGGGGAGATGGGGACATGAATGCAACACATGTGTGGTATGAAGGTACATGGACTTCAACTGCTAACCACGTCTAACTGGAATGAGATGGGGACATGGGGAGATGGGGACATGAATGCAACACGTGTGTGGTATGAAGGTACATGGACTTCAACTGCTAACCACGTCTAACTGGAATGAGATGGGGAGATGGGGAGATGATGACATGAATGCAACACGTGTGTGGTATGAAGGTACATGGACTTCAACTGCTAACCACATCTAACTGGAATGAGATGGGGAGATGGGGACATGAATGCAACACGTGTGTGGTATGAAGGTACATGGACTTCAACTGCTAACCACGTCTAACTGGAATGAGATGGGGAGATATGGAGATGGGGAGATGGGGACATGAATGCAACACGTGTGTGGTATGAAGGTACATGGACTTCAACTGCTAACAACGTCTAACTGGAATGAGATGGGGAGATGGGGACATGAATGCAACACGTGTGTGGTATGAAGGTACATGGACTTCAACTGCTAACCACGTCTATCTGGAATGAGATGGGGAGATGGGGAGATGGGGAGATGGGGAGATGGGGAGATGAATGCAACACGTGTGTGGTATGAAGGTACATGACTTCAACTGCTAACCACGTCTAACTGGAATGAGATGGGGAGATGGGGATATGGGGAGATGGGGACATGAATGCAACACATGTGTGGTATGAAGGTACATGGACTTCAACTGCTAACCACGTCTAACTGGAATGAGATGGGGAGATGGGGACATGAATGCAACACGTGTGTGGTATGAAGGTACATGGACTTCAACTGCTAACCACGTCTAACTGGAATGAGATGGGGAGATGGGGACATGAATGCAACACGTGTGTGGTATGAAGGTACATGGACTTCAACTGCTAACCACGTCTAACTGGAATGAGATGGGGAGATGGGGAGATGATGACATGAATGCAACACGTGTGTGGTATGAAGGTACATGGACTTCAACTGCTAACCACGTCTAACTGGAATGAGATGGGGAGATGGGGACATGAATGCAACACGTGTGTGGTATGAAGGTACATGGACTTCAACTGCTAACCACGTCTAACTGGAATGAGATGGGGAGATGGGGATATGGGGAGATGGGGACATGAATGCAACACGTGTGTGGTATGAAGGTACATGGACTTCAACTGCTAACCATGTCTAACTGGAATGAGATGGGGATATGGGGAGATGGGGACATGAATGCAACACGTGTGTGGTATGAAGGTACATGGACTTCAACTGCTAACCACGTCTAACTGGAATGAGATGGGGAGATGGGGACATGAATGCAACAAGTGTGTGGTATGAAGGTACATGGACTTCAACTGCTAACCACGTCTAACTGGAATGAGATGGGGAGATGGGGAGATGATGACATGAATGCAACACGTGTGTGGTATGAAGGTACATGGACTTCAACTGCTAACCACGTCTAACTGGAATGAGATAGGGAGATGGGGACATGAATGCAACACGTGTGTGGTATGAAGGTACATGGACTTCAACTGCTAACCACATCTAACTGGAATGAGATGGGGAGATGGGGACATGAATGCAACACGTGTGTGGTATGAAGGTACATGGACTTCAACTGCTAACCACGTCTAACTGGAATGAGATGGGGAGATGGGGAGATGAATGCAACACGTTTGTGGTATGAAGGTACATGGACTTCAACTGCTAACCACGTCTAACTGGAATGAGATGGGGAGATGGGGAGATGGGGAAATGAATGCAACACGTGTGTGGTATGAAGGTACAAGGACTTCAACTGCTAACCACGTCTAACTGGAATGAGATGGGGAGATGGGGACATGAATGCAACACGTGTGTGGTCTGAAGGTACATGGACTTCAACTGCTAACCACGTCTAACTGGAATGAGATGGGGAGATGGGGAGATGGGGACATGGGGACATGGGGACATGGGAGATGGGGACATGGGGAGATGGGGACATGAATGCAACACGTGTGTGGTATGAAGGTACATGGACTTCAACTGCTAACCACGTCTAACTGGAATGAGATGGGGAGATGGGGACATGAATGCAACACGTGTGTGGTATGAAGGTACATGGACTTCAACTGCTAACCACGTCTAACTGGAATGAGATGGGGAGATGGGGACATGAATGCAACACGTGTGTGGTATGAAGGTACATGGACTTCAACTGCTAACCACGTCTAACTGGAATGAGATGGGGAGATGGGGACATGAATGCAACACGTGTGTGGTATGAAGGTACATGGACTTCAACTGCTAACCACGTCTAACTGGAATGAGATGGGGAGATGGGGACATGGGGACATGGGAGATGGGGACATGGGGAGATGGGGACATGAATGCAACACGTGTGTGGTATGAAGGTACATGGACTTCAACTGCTAACCACGTCTAACTGGAATGAGATGGGGAGATGGGGACATGAATGCAACACGTGTGTGGTATGAAGGTACATGGACTTCAACTGCTAACCACGTCTAACTGGAATGAGATGGGGAGATGGGGACATGAATGCAACACGTGTGTGGTATGAAGGTACATGGACTTCAACTGCTAACCACGTCTAACTGGAATGAGATGGGGACATGGGGACATGGGGACATGGGGACATGAATGCAACACGTGTGTGGTATGAAGGTACATGGACTTCAACTGCTAACCACTTCTAACTGGGGGGAGATGGGGAGATGGGGAGATGAATGCAACACGTGTGTGGTATGAAAGTACATGGACTTCAACTGCTAACCACGTCTAACTGGAATGAGATGGGGAGATGGGGACATGGGGAGATGGGGACATGGGGAGATGGGGAGATGGGGACATGGGGAGATGGGGACATGAATGCAACTCGTGTGTGGTATTAAGGTACATGGACTTCAACTGCTAACCACGTCTAACTGGAATGAGATGGGGAGATGGGGACATGGGGAGATGGGGAGATGGGGACATGAATGCAACACGTGTGTGGTATGAAGGTACATGGACTTCAACTGCTAACCACGTCTAACTGGAATGAGATGGGGAGATGGGGACATGGGGAGATGGGGATATGGGGAGATGGGGAGATGGGGACATGAATGCAACACGTGTGTGGTATGAAGGTACATGGACTTCAACTGCTAACCACGTCTAACTGGAATGAGATGGGGAGATGGGGACATGGTGAGATGGGGACATGAATGCAACATGTGTGTGGTATGAAGGTACATGGACTTCAACTGCTAACCACGTCTAACTGGAATGAGATGGGGAGATGGGGACATGGGGACATGGGGAGATGGGGACATGGAGACATGGGGAGATGGGGACATGAATGCAACACGTGTGTGGTATGAAGGTACATGGACTTCAACTGCTAACCACGTCTAACTGGAATGAGATGGGGACATGGGGAGATGGGGAGATGGGGACATGAATTTCAACACGTGTGTGGTATGAAGGTACATGGACTTCAACTGCTAACCACGTCTAACTGGAATGAGATGGGGAGATGGGGACATGGGGACATGGGGACATGGGGAGATGGGGAGACGAATGCAACACGTGTGTGGTATTAAGGTACATGGACTTCAACTGCTAACCACGTCTAACTGGAATGACATGGGGACATGGGGACATGGGGACATGAATGCAACACGTGTGTGGTATGAAGGTACATGGACTTCAACTGCTAACCACGTCTAACTGGAATGAGATTGGGACATGGGGACATGGGGAGATGGGGATATGAATGCAACACGTGTGTGATATGAAGGTACATGGACTTCAACTGCTAACCACGTCTAACTGGAATGAGATGTGGAGATGGGGAGATGAATGCAACACGTGTGTGGTATGAAGGTACATGGACTTCAACTGCTAACCACGTCTAACTGGAATGAGATGGGGAGATGGGGACATGAATGCAACACGTGTGTGATATGAAGGTACAAGGACTTCAACTGCTAACCACGTCTAACTGAAATGAGAGGTGGAGATGGGGACATGAATGCAACATGTGTGTGGTATGAAGGTACATGGACTTCAACTGCTAACCACGTCTAACTGGAATGAGATGGGGAGATGGGGAGATGGGGACATGAATGCAACACGTGTGTGGTTTGAAGGTACATGGACTTCAACTGCTAACCACGTCTAACTGGAATGAGATGGGGAATTGGGGAGATGGGGACATGAATGCAACACGTGTGTGGTATGAAGGTACATGGACTTCAACTGCTAACCACGTCTAACTGGAATGAGATGGGGACATGGGGAGATGGGGACATGAATGCAACACGTGTGTGGTATGAAGGTACATGGACTTCAACTGCTAACCACGTCTAACTGGAATGAGAGGGGGAGAGGGGGAGATGGGGACATGAATGCAACACGTGTGTGGTATGAAGGTACATGGACTTCAACTGCTAACCACGTCTAACTGGAATGAGATGGGGAGATGGGGAGATTGGGAGATGGGGACATGAATGCAACACGTGTGTGGTATGAAGGTACAAGGACTTCAACTGCTAACCATGTCTAACTGGAATGAGTTGGGGACATGGGGACATGGGGAGATGGGGACATGAATGCAACACGTGTGTGGTATGAAGGTACATGGACTTCAACTGCTAACCACATCTAACTGGAATGAGATGGGGAGATGGGGAGATGGGGACATGAATGCAACACGTGTGTGGTATGAAGGTACATGGACTTCAACTGCTAACCACGTCTAACTGGAATGAGATGGGGAAATGTGGAGATGGGGAGATGGGGACATGAATGCAACATGTGTGGTATGAAGGTACATGGACTTCAACTGCTAACCACGTCTAACTGGAATGAGATGGGGAGATGGGGACATGAATGCAACACGTGTGTGGTATGAAGGTACATGGACTTCAACTGCTAACCACGTCTAACTGGAATGAGATTGGGACATGGGGACATGGGGACATGGGGACATGGGGACATGGGGAGATGTGGATATGAATGCAACACGTGTGTGGTATTAAGGTACATGGACTTCAACTGCTAACCACGTCTAACTGGAATGACATGGGGACATGGGGACATGAATGCAACACGTGTGTGGTATGAAGGTACATGGACTTCAACTGCTAACCACGTCTAACTGGAATGAGATTGGGACATGGGGACATGGGGACATGGGGACATGGGGACATGGGGAGATGTGGATATGAATGCAACACGTGTGTGGTATGAAGGTACATGGACTTCAACTGCTAACCACGTCTAACTGGAATGAGATGTGGAGATGGGGAGATGGGGAGATGAATGCAACACGTGTGTGGTATGAAGGTACATGGACTTCAACTGCTAACCACGTCTAACTGAAATGAGATGGGGAGATGGCGAGATGGGGAAATGAATGCAACACGTGTGTGATATGAAGGTACAAGGACTTCAACTGCTAACCACGTCTAACTGAAATGAGATGGGGAGATGGGGAGATGAATGCAACACATGTGTGGTATGAAGGTACATGGACTTCAACTGCTAACCACGTCTAACTGGAGTGAGATGGGGAGATGGGGACATGAATGCAACACGTGTGTGATATGAAGGTACAAGGACTTCAACTGCTAACCACGTCTAACTGAAATGAGATGGGGAGATGGGGAGATGGGGACATGAATGCAACACGTGTGTGGTATGAAGGTACATGGACTTCAACTGCTAACCACGTCTAACTGGAATGAGATGGGGTGATGGGGAGATGGGGAGATGGGGAGATGGGGAGATGGGGACATGAATGCAACACGTGTGTGGTATGAAGGTACATGGACTTCAACTGCTAACCAAGTCTAACTGGAATGAGATGGGGAGATGGGGACATGAATGCAACATGTGTGTGGTATGAAGGTACATGGACTTCAACTGCGAACCACGTCTAACTGGAATGAGATGGGGAATTGGGGAGATGGGGACATGAATGCAACACGTGTGTGGTATGAAGGTACATGGACTTCAACTGCTAACCACGTCTAACTGGAATGAGATGGGCACATGGGGAGATGGGGACATGAATGCAACACGTGTGTGGTATGAAGGTACATGGACTTCAACTGCTAACCACGCCTAACTGGAATGAGATGGGGAGATGGGGACATGGGGAGATGGGGACATGGGGACATGGGGACATGGGGACATGGGGACATGGGGACATGAATGCAACACGTGTGTGGTATTAAGGTACATGGACTTCAACTGCTAACCACGTCTAACTGGAATGAGATGGGGACATGGGGAGATGGGGACATGAATGCAACACGTGTGTGGTATGAAGGTACATGGACTTCAACTGCTAACCACGTCTAACTGGAATGAGATGGGGAGATGAGGACATGAATGCAACACGTGTGTGGTATGAAGGTACATGGACTTCAACTGCTAACCACGTCTAACTGTAATGAGATGGGGAGATATGGAGATGGGGAGATGGGGACATGAATGCAACACGTGTGTGGTATGAAGGTACATGGACTTCAACTGCTAACCACGTCTAACTGGAATGAGATGGGGAGATGGGGACATGAATGCAACACGTGTGTGGTATGAAGGTACATGGACTTCAACTGCTAACCACGTCTAACTGGAATGAGAGGGGGAGATGGGGAGATGGGGACATGAATGCAACACGTGTGTGGTATGAAGGTACATGGACTTCAACTGCTAACCACGTCTAACTGGAATGAGATGGGGAGATGGGGAGATTGGGAGATGGGGACATGAATGCAACATGTGTGTGGTATGAAGGTACAAGGACTTCAACTGCTAACCATGTCTAACTGGAATGAGATGGGGACATGGGGACATGGGGAGATGGGGACATGAATGAAACACGTGTGTGGTATGAAGGTACATGGACTTCAACTGCTAACCACGTCTAACTGGAATGAGATGGGGAGATGGGGACATGAATGCAACACTTGTGTGGTATGAAGGTACATGGACTTCAACTGCTAACCACGTCTAACTGGAATGAGATGGGGAGATGGGGAGATGGGGACATGAATGCAACATGTGTGTGGTATGAAGGTACATGGACTTCAACTGCTAACCACGTCTAACTGGAATGAGATGGGGAGATGGGGACATGAATGCAACACGTGTGTGGTATGAAGGTACATGGACTTCAACTGCTAACCACGTCTAACTGGAATGAGATGGGGAGATGGGGAGATGGGGACATGAATGCAACACGTGTGTGGTATGAAGGTACATGGACTTCAACTGCTAACCACGTCTAACTGGAATGAGATGGGGAGATGGGGACATGAATGCAACACGTGTGTGGTATGAAGGTACATGGACTTCAACTGCTAACCACGTCTAACTGGAATGAGATGGGGAGATGGGGAGATGGGGACATGAATGCAACACGTGTGTGGTATGAAGGTACATGGACTTCAACTGCTAACCATGTCTAACTGGAATGAGATGGGGAGATGGGGATATGGGGAGATGGGGACATGAATGCAACACGTGTGTGGTATGAAGGTACATGGACGTCAACTGCTAACCACGTCTAACTGGAATGAGATGGGGATATGGGGAGATGGGGACATGAATGCAACACGTGTGTGGTATGAAGGTACATGGACTTCAACTGCTAACCACGTCTAACTGGAATGAGATGGGGAGATGGGGACATGAATGCAACGTGTGTGGTATGAAGGTACATGGACTTCAACTGCTAACCACGTCTAACTGGAATGAGATGGGGAGATGGGGACATGAATGCAACACGTGTGTGGTATGAAGGTACATGGACTTCAACTGCTAACCACGTCTAACTGGAATGAGATGGGGAGATGGGGAGATGGGGACATGAATGCAACACGTGTGTGGTATGAAGGTACATGGACTTCAACTGCTAACCACGTCTAACTGGAATGAGATGGGGAGATGGGAAGATGGGGACATGAATGCAACGTGTGTGTAGTATGAAGGTACATGGACTTCAACTGCTAACCACGTCTAACTGGAATGAGATGGGGAGATGGGGACATGGGGACATGGGGACATGGGGACATGGGGACATGGGGACATGAATGCAACACGTGTGTGGTATGAAGGTACATGGACTTCAACTGCTAACCACATCTAACTGGAATGAGATGGGGAGATGGGGAGATGGATGCAACACGTGTGTGGTATGAAGGTACATGGACTTCAACTGCTAACTACGTCTAACTGGAATGAGATGGGGAGATGGGGACATGAATGCAACACGTGTGTGGTATGAAGGTACATGGACTTCAACTGCTAACCACGTCTAACTGGAATGAGATGGGGAGATGGGGAGATGGGGACATGAATGCAACACGTGTGTGGTATGAAGGTACATGGACTTCAACTGCTAACCACGTCTAACTGGAATGAGATGGGGAGATGGGGACATGAATGCAACACGTGTGTGGTATGAAGGTACATGGACTTCAACTGCTAACCACGTCTAACTGGAATGAGATGGGGAGATGGGAGATGAATGCAACACGTGTGTGGTATGAAGGTACATGGACTTCAACTGCTAACCACGTCTAACTGGAATGAGATGGGGAGATGGGGACATGAATGCAACACGTGTGTGGTACGAAGGTACATGGACTTCAACTGCTAACCATGTCTAACTGGAATGAGATGGGGAGATGGGGACATGAATGCAACACATGTGTGGTATGAAGGTACATGGACTTCAACTGCTAACCACGTCTAACTGGAATGAGATGGGGACATGGGGAGATGGGGACATGAATGCAACACGTGTGTGGTATGAAGGTACATGGACTTCAACTGCTAACCACGTCTAACTGGAATGAGATGGGGAGATGGGGAGATGATGACATGAATGCAACACGTGTGTGGTATGAAGGTACATGGACTTCAACTGCTAACCACATCTAACTGGAATGAGATGGGGAGATGGGGACATGAATGCAACACGTGTGTGGTATGAAGGTACATGGACTTCAACTGCTAACCACGTCTAACTGGAATGAGATGGGGAGATATGGAGATGGGGAGATGGGGACATGAATGCAACACGTGTGTGGTATGAAGGTACATGGACTTCAACTGCTAACAACGTCTAACTGGAATGAGATGGGGAGATGGGGACATGAATGCAACACGTGTGTGGTATGAAGGTACATGGACTTCAACTGCTAACCACGTCTATCTGGAATGAGATGGGGAGATGGGGAGATGGGGAGATGGGGAGATGGGGAGATGAATGCAACACGTGTGTGGTATGAAGGTACATGACTTCAACTGCTAACCACGTCTAACTGGAATGAGATGGGGAGATGGGGATATGGGGAGATGGGGACATGAATGCAACACATGTGTGGTATGAAGGTACATGGACTTCAACTGCTAACCACGTCTAACTGGAATGAGATGGGGAGATGGGGACATGAATGCAACACGTGTGTGGTATGAAGGTACATGGACTTCAACTGCTAACCACGTCTAACTGGAATGAGATGGGGAGATGGGGACATGAATGCAACACGTGTGTGGTATGAAGGTACATGGACTTCAACTGCTAACCACGTCTAACTGGAATGAGATGGGGAGATGGGGAGATGATGACATGAATGCAACACGTGTGTGGTATGAAGGTACATGGACTTCAACTGCTAACCACGTCTAACTGGAATGAGATGGGGAGATGGGGACATGAATGCAACACGTGTGTGGTATGAAGGTACATGGACTTCAACTGCTAACCACGTCTAACTGGAATGAGATGGGGAGATGGGGATATGGGGAGATGGGGACATGAATGCAACACGTGTGTGGTATGAAGGTACATGGACTTCAACTGCTAACCATGTCTAACTGGAATGAGATGGGGATATGGGGAGATGGGGACATGAATGCAACACGTGTGTGGTATGAAGGTACATGGACTTCAACTGCTAACCACGTCTAACTGGAATGAGATGGGGAGATGGGGACATGAATGCAACAAGTGTGTGGTATGAAGGTACATGGACTTCAACTGCTAACCACGTCTAACTGGAATGAGATGGGGAGATGGGGAGATGATGACATGAATGCAACACGTGTGTGGTATGAAGGTACATGGACTTCAACTGCTAACCACGTCTAACTGGAATGAGATAGGGAGATGGGGACATGAATGCAACACGTGTGTGGTATGAAGGTACATGGACTTCAACTGCTAACCACATCTAACTGGAATGAGATGGGGAGATGGGGACATGAATGCAACACGTGTGTGGTATGAAGGTACATGGACTTCAACTGCTAACCACGTCTAACTGGAATGAGATGGGGAGATGGGGAGATGAATGCAACACGTTTGTGGTATGAAGGTACATGGACTTCAACTGCTAACCACGTCTAACTGGAATGAGATGGGGAGATGGGGAGATGGGGAAATGAATGCAACACGTGTGTGGTATGAAGGTACAAGGACTTCAACTGCTAACCACGTCTAACTGGAATGAGATGGGGAGATGGGGACATGAATGCAACACGTGTGTGGTCTGAAGGTACATGGACTTCAACTGCTAACCACGTCTAACTGGAATGAGATGGGGAGATGGGGAGATGGGGACATGGGGACATGGGGACATGGGAGATGGGGACATGGGGAGATGGGGACATGAATGCAACACGTGTGTGGTATGAAGGTACATGGACTTCAACTGCTAACCACGTCTAACTGGAATGAGATGGGGAGATGGGGACATGAATGCAACACGTGTGTGGTATGAAGGTACATGGACTTCAACTGCTAACCACGTCTAACTGGAATGAGATGGGGAGATGGGGACATGAATGCAACACGTGTGTGGTATGAAGGTACATGGACTTCAACTGCTAACCACGTCTAACTGGAATGAGATGGGGAGATGGGGACATGAATGCAACACGTGTGTGGTATGAAGGTACATGGACTTCAACTGCTAACCACGTCTAACTGGAATGAGATGGGGAGATGGGGACATGGGGACATGGGAGATGGGGACATGGGGAGATGGGGACATGAATGCAACACGTGTGTGGTATGAAGGTACATGGACTTCAACTGCTAACCACGTCTAACTGGAATGAGATGGGGAGATGGGGACATGAATGCAACACGTGTGTGGTATGAAGGTACATGGACTTCAACTGCTAACCACGTCTAACTGGAATGAGATGGGGAGATGGGGACATGAATGCAACACGTGTGTGGTATGAAGGTACATGGACTTCAACTGCTAACCACGTCTAACTGGAATGAGATGGGGAGATGGGGACATGAATGCAACACGTGTGTGGTATGAAGGTACATGGACTTCAACTGCTAAGCACGTCTAACTGGAATGAGATGGGGAGATGGGGAGATGGGGACATGAATGCAACACGTGTGTGGTATGAAGGTACATGGACTTCAACTGCTAACCACGTCTAACTGGAATGAGATGGGGAGATGGGGAGATGAATGCAACACGTGTGTGGTATGAAGGTACATGGACTTCAACTGCTAACCACGTCTAACTGGAATGAGTTGGGGAGATGGGGACATGAATGCAACACGTGTGTGGTATGAAGGTACATGGACTTCAACTGCTAACCACGTCTAACTGGAATGAGATGGGGAGATGGGGAGATGAATGCAACACGTGTGTGGTATGAAGGTACATGGACTTCAACTGCTAACCACGTCTAACTGGAATGAGATGGGGAGATGGGGACATGAATGCAACAAGTGTGTGGTATGAAGGTACATGGACTTCAACTGCTAACCACGTCTAACTGGAAGGAGATGGGGAGATGGGGAGATGGGGACATGAATGCAACACGTGTGTGGTATGAAGGTACATGGACTTCAACTGCTAACCACGTCTAACTGGAATGAGATGGGGAGATGGGGACATGAATGCAACACGTGTGTGGTATGAAGGTACATGGACTTCAACTGCTAACCACGTCTAACTGGAATGAGATGGGGAATATGGGGAGATGGGGAGAAGGGGAGATGGGAACATGAATGCAACACGTGTGTGGTATGAAGGTACATGGACTTCAACTGCTAACCACGTCTAACTGGAATGAGATGGGGAGATGGGGACATGAATGCAACACGTGTGTGGTATGAAGGTACATGGACTTCAACTGCTAACCACGTCTAACTGGAATGAGAGGGGGAGATGGGGAGATGGGGACATGAATGCAACACGTGTGTGGTATGAAGGTACATGGACTTCAACTGCTAACCACGTCTAACTGGAATGAGATGGGGAGATGGGGAGATTGGGAGATGGGGACATGAATGCAACACGTGTGTGGTATGAAGGTACAAGGACTTCAACTGCTAACCATGTCTAACTGGAATGAGATGGGGACATGGGGAGATGGGGACATGAATGAAACACGTGTGTGGTATGAAGGTACATGGACTTCAACTGCTAACCACGTCTAACTGGAATGAGATGGGGAGATATGGAGATGGGGAGATGGGGACATGAATGCAACACGTGTGTGGTATGAAGGTACATGGACTTCAACTGCTAACCACGTCTAACTGGAATGAGATGGGGAGATGGGGACATGAATGCAACACTTGTGTGGTATGAAGGTACATGGACTTCAACTGCTAACCACGTCTAACTGGAATGAGATGGGGAGATGGGGAGATGGGGACATGAATGCAACACGTGTGTGGTATGAAGGTACATGGACTTCAACTGCTAACCACGTCTAACTGGAATGAGATGGGGAGATGGGGAGATGGGGACATGAATGCAACACGTGTGTGGTATGAAGGTACATGGACTTCAACTGCTAACCACGTCTAACTGGAATGAGATGGGGAGATGGGGACATGAATGCAACACGTGTGTGGTATGAAGGTACATGGACTTCAACTGCTAACCACGTCTAACTGGAATGAGATGGGGAGATGGGGAGATGGGGACATGAATGCAACACGTGTGTGGTATGAAGGTACATGGACTTCAACTGCTAACCATGTCTAACTGGAATGAGATGGGGAGATGGGGATATGGGGAGATGGGGACATGAATGCAACACGTGTGTGGTATGAAGGTACATGGACGTCAACTGCTAACCACGTCTAACTGGAATGAGATGGGGATATGGGGAGATGGGGACATGAATGCAACACGTGTGTGGTATGAAGGTACATGGACTTCAACTGCTAACCACGTCTAACTGGAATGAGATGGGGATATGGGGAGATGGGGACATGAATGCAACACGTGTGTGGTATGAAGGTACATGGACTTCAACTGCTAACCACGTCTATCTGGAATGAGATGGGGAGATGGGGACATGAATGCAACACGTGTGTGGTATGAAGGTACATGGACTTCAACTGCTAACCACGTCTAACTGGAATGAGATTGGGAGATGGGGAGATGGGGACATGAATGCAACACGTGTGTGGTATGAAGGTACATGGACTTCAACTGCTAACCACGTCTAACTGGAATGAGATGGGGAGATGAGGACATGAATGCAACACGTGTGTGGTATGAAGGTACATGGACTTCAACTGCTAACCACGTCTAACTGGAATGAGATGGGGAGATGGGGAGATGGGGAGATGGGGAGATGGGGACATGGGGAGATGGGGACATGGGGAGATGGGGACATGGGGAGATGGGGAGATGGGGAGATGGGGACATGGGGACATGGGGACATGGGGACATGAATGCAACACGTGTGTGGTATGAAGGTACATGGACTTCAACTGCTAACCACGTCTAACTGGAATGAGATGGGGAGATGAGGACATGAATGCAACACGTGTGTGGTATGAAGGTACATGGACTTCAACTGCTAACCACGTCTAACTGGAATGAGATGGGGAGATGGGAAGATGGGGACATGAATGCAACACGTGTGTGGTATGAAGGTACATGGACTTCAACTGCTAACCACGTCTAACTGGAATGAGATGGGGAGATGGGGACATGAATGCAACACGTGTGTGGTATGAAGGTACATGGACTTCAACTGCTAACCACGTCTAACTGGAATGAGATGGGGAGATGGGGACATGAATGCAACACGTGTGTGGTATGAAGGTACATGGACTTCAACTGCTAACCACGTCTAACTGGAATGAGATGGGGAGATGGGGACATGGGGACATGGGAGATGGGGACATGGGGAGATGGGGACATGAATGCAACACGTGTGTGGTATGAAGGTACATGGACTTCAACTGCTAACCACGTCTAACTGGAATGAGATGGGGAGATGGGGACATGAATGCAACACGTGTGTGGTATGAAGGTACATGGACTTCAACTGCTAACCACGTCTAACTGGAATGAGATGGGGAGATGGGGACATGAATGCAACACGTGTGTGGTATGAAGGTACATGGACTTCAACTGCTAACCACGTCTAACTGGAATGAGATGGGGAGATGGGGACATGAATGCAACACGTGTGTGGTATGAAGGTACATGGACTTCAACTGCTAAGCACGTCTAACTGGAATGAGATGGGGAGATGGGGAGATGGGGACATGAATGCAACACGTGTGTGGTATGAAGGTACATGGACTTCAACTGCTAACCACGTCTAACTGGAATGAGATGGGGAGATGGGGAGATGAATGCAACACGTGTGTGGTATGAAGGTACATGGACTTCAACTGCTAACCACGTCTAACTGGAATGAGTTGGGGAGATGGGGACATGAATGCAACACGTGTGTGGTATCAAGGTACATGGACTTCAACTGCTAACCACGTCTAACTGGAATGAGATGGGGAGATGGGGAGATGAATGCAACACGTGTGTGGTATGAAGGTACATGGACTTCAACTGCTAACCACGTCTAACTGGAATGAGATGGGGAGATGGGGACATGAATGCAACAAGTGTGTGGTATGAAGGTACATGGACTTCAACTGCTAACCACGTCTAACTGGAATGAGATGGGGAGATGGGGAGATGGGGACATGAATGCAACACGTGTGTGGTATGAAGGTACATGGACTTCAACTGCTAACCACGTCTAACTGGAATGAGATGGGGAGATGGGGACATGAATGCAACACGTGTGTGGTATGAAGGTACATGGACTTCAACTGCTAACCACGTCTAACTGGAATGAGATGGGGAATATGGGGAGATGGGGAGAAGGGGAGATGGGAACATGAATGCAACACGTGTGTGGTATGAAGGTACATGGACTTCAACTGCTAACCACGTCTAACTGGAATGAGATGGGGAGATGGGGACATGAATGCAACACGTGTGTGGTATGAAGGTACATGGACTTCAACTGCTAACCACGTCTAACTGGAATGAGAGGGGGAGATGGGGAGATGGGGACATGAATGCAACACGTGTGTGGTATGAAGGTACATGGACTTCAACTGCTAACCACGTCTAACTGGAATGAGATGGGGAGATGGGGAGATTGGGAGATGGGGACATGAATGCAACACGTGTGTGGTATGAAGGTACAAGGACTTCAACTGCTAACCATGTCTAACTGGAATGAGATGGGGACATGGGGACATGGGGAGATGGGGACATGAATGAAACACGTGTGTGGTATGAAGGTACATGGACTTCAACTGCTAACCACGTCTAACTGGAATGAGATGGGGAGATATGGAGATGGGGAGATGGGGACATGAATGCAACACGTGTGTGGTATGAAGGTACATGGACTTCAACTGCTAACCACGTCTAACTGGAATGAGATGGGGAGATGGGGACATGAATGCAACACTTGTGTGGTATGAAGGTACATGGACTTCAACTGCTAACCACGTCTAACTGGAATGAGATGGGGAGATGGGGAGATGGGGACATGAATGCAACACGTGTGTGGTATGAAGGTACATGGACTTCAACTGCTAACCACGTCTAACTGGAATGAGATGGGGAGATGGGGAGATGGGGACATGAATGCAACACGTGTGTGGTATGAAGGTACATGGACTTCAACTGCTAACCACGTCTAACTGGAATGAGATGGGGAGATGGGGACATGAATGCAACACGTGTGTGGTATGAAGGTACATGGACTTCAACTGCTAACCACGTCTAACTGGAATGAGATGGGGAGATGGGGAGATGGGGACATGAATGCAACACGTGTGTGGTATGAAGGTACATGGACTTCAACTGCTAACCATGTCTAACTGGAATGAGATGGGGAGATGGGGATATGGGGAGATGGGGACATGAATGCAACACGTGTGTGGTATGAAGGTACATGGACGTCAACTGCTAACCACGTCTAACTGGAATGAGATGGGGATATGGGGAGATGGGGACATGAATGCAACACGTGTGTGGTATGAAGGTACATGGACTTCAACTGCTAACCACGTCTAACTGGAATGAGATGGGGATATGGGGAGATGGGGACATGAATGCAACACGTGTGTGGTATGAAGGTACATGGACTTCAACTGCTAACCACGTCTATCTGGAATGAGATGGGGAGATGGGGACATGAATGCAACACGTGTGTGGTATGAAGGTACATGGACTTCAACTGCTAACCACGTCTAACTGGAATGAGATTGGGAGATGGGGAGATGGGGACATGAATGCAACACGTGTGTGGTATGAAGGTACATGGACTTCAACTGCTAACCACGTCTAACTGGAATGAGATGGGGAGATGAGGACATGAATGCAACACGTGTGTGGTATGAAGGTACATGGACTTCAACTGCTAACCACGTCTAACTGGAATGAGATGGGGAGATGGGGAGATGGGGAGATGGGGAGATGGGGACATGGGGAGATGGGGACATGGGGAGATGGGGACATGGGGAGATGGGGAGATGGGGAGATGGGGACATGGGGACATGGGGACATGGGGACATGGGGACATGAATGCAACACGTGTGTGGTATGAAGGTACATGGACTTCAACTGCTAACCACGTCTAACTGGAATGAGATGGGGAGATGAGGACATGAATGCAACACGTGTGTGGTATGAAGGTACATGGACTTCAACTGCTAACCACGTCTAACTGGAATGAGATGGGGAGATGGGAAGATGGGGACATGAATGCAACACGTGTGTGGTATGAAGGTACATGGACTTCAACTGCTAACCACGTCTAACTGGAATGAGATGGGGAGATGGGGACATGGGGACATGAATGCAACACGTGTGTGGTATGAAGGTACATGGACTTCAACTGCTAACCACGTCTAACTGGAATGAGATGGTGACATGGGGACATGGGGACATGGGGACATGGGGACATGAATGCAACACGTGTGTGGTATGAAGGTACATGGACTTCAACTGCTAACCACGTCTAACTGGAATGAGATGGGGAGATGGGGAGATGGGGACATGGGGACATGGGAGATGGGGACATGGGGAGATGGGGACATGAATGCAAAACGTGTGTGGTATGAAGGTACATGGACTTCAACTGCTAACCACGTCTAACTGGAATGAGATGGGGAGATGGGGACATGAATGCAACACGTGTGTGGTATGAAGGTACATGGACTTCAACTGCTAACCACGTCTAACTGGAATGAGATGGGGAGATGAGGACATGAATGCAACACATGTGTGGTATGAAGGTACATGGACTTCAACTGCTAACCACGTCTAACTGGAATGAGATGGGGAGATGGGAAGATGGGGACATGAATGCAACACGTGTGTGGTATGAAGGTACATGGACTTCAACTGCTAACCACGTCTAACTGGAATGAGATGGGGAGATGGGGACATGGGGACATGGGGACATGGGAGATGGGGACATGGGGAGATGGGGAGATGAATGCAACACGTGTGTGGTATGAAGGTACATGGACTTCAACTGCTAACCACGTCTAACTGGAATGAGATGGGGAGATGGGGAGATGGGGACATGGGGACATGGGAGATGGGGACATGGGGAGATGGGGAGATGAATGCAACACGTGTGTGGTATGAAGGTACATGGACTTCAACTGCTAACCACGTCTAACTGGAATGAGATGGGGAGATGGGGAGATGGGGACATGGGGAGATGAATGCAACACGTGAGTGGTATGAAGGTACATGGACTTCAACTGCTAACCACGTCTAACTGGAATGAGATGGGGAGATGGGGAGATGGGGACATGGGGACATGGGAGATGGGGACATGGGGAGATGGGGAGATGAATGCAACACGTGTGTGGTATGAAGGTACATGGACTTCAACTGCTAACCACGTCTAACTGGAATGAGATGGGGAGATGGGGAGATGGGGACATGGGGACATGAATGCAACACGTGTGTGGTATGAAGGTACATGGACTTCAACTGCTAACCACGTCTAACTGGAATGAGATGGCGACATGGGGACATGGGGACATGGGGACATGGGGACATGAATGCAACACGTGTGTGGTATGAAGGTACATGGACTTCAACTGCTAACCACGTCTAACTGGAATGAGATGGGGAGATGGGGAGATGGGGACATGGGGACATGGGAGATGGGGACATGGGGAGATGGGGACATGAATGCAACACGTGTGTGGTATGAAGGTACATGGACTTCAACTGCTAACCACGTCTAACTGGAATGAGATGGGGAGATGGGGACATGAATGCAACACGTGTGTGGTATGAAGGTACATGGACTTCAACTGCTAACCACGTCTAACTGGAATGAGATGGGGAGATGAGGACATGAATGCAACACGTGTGTGGTATGAAGGTACATGGACTTCAACTGCTAACCACGTCTAACTGGAATGAGATGGGGAGATGGGAAGATGGGGACATGAATGCAACACGTGTGTGGTATGAAGGTACATGGACTTCAACTGCTAACCACGTCTAACTGGAATGAGATGGGGAGATGGGGACATGGGGACATGAATGCAACACGTGTGTGGTATGAAGGTACATGGACTTCAACTGCTAACCACGTCTAACTGGAATGAGATGGTGACATGGGGACATGGGGACATGGGGACATGGGGACATGAATGCAACACTGTGTGGTATGAAGGTACATGGACTTCAACTGCTAACCACGTCTAACTGGAATGAGATGGGGAGATGGGGACATGGGGACATGGGAGATGGGGACATGGGGAGATGGGGACATGAATGCAAAACGTGTGTGGTATGAAGGTACATGGACTTCAACTGCTAACCACGTCTAACTGGAATGAGATGGGGAGATGGGGACATGAATGCAACACGTGTGTGGTATGAAGGTACATGGACTTCAACTGCTAACCACGTCTAACTGGAATGAGATGGGGAGATGAGGACATGAATGCAACACATGTGTGGTATGAAGGTACATGGACTTCAACTGCTAACCACGTCTAACTGGAATGAGATGGGGAGATGGGAAGATGGGGACATGAATGCAACACGTGTGTGGTATGAAGGTACATGGACTTCAACTGCTAACCACGTCTAACTGGAATGAGATGGGGAGATGGGGACATGGGGACATGGGGACATGGGAGATGGGGACATGGGGAGATGGGGAGATGAATGCAACACGTGTGTGGTATGAAGGTACATGGACTTCAACTGCTAACCACGTCTAACTGGAATGAGATGGGGAGATGGGGAGATGGGGACATGGGGACATGGGAGATGGGGACATGGGGAGATGGGGAGATGAATGCAACACGTGTGTGGTATGAAGGTACATGGACTTCAACTGCTAACCACGTCTAACTGGAATGAGATGGGGAGATGGGGAGATGGGGACATGGGGAGATGAATGCAACACGTGAGTGGTATGAAGGTACATGGACTTCAACTGCTAACCACGTCTAACTGGAATGAGATGGGGAGATGGGGAGATGGGGACATGGGGACATGGGAGATGGGGACATGGGGAGATGGGGAGATGAATGCAACACGTGTGTGGTATGAAGGTACATGGACTTCAACTGCTAACCACGTCTAACTGGAATGAGATGGGGAGATGGGGAGATGGGGACATGGGGACATGAATGCAACACGTGTGTGGTATGAAGGTACATGGACTTCAACTGCTAACCACGTCTAACTGGAATGAGATGGCGACATGGGGACATGGGGACATGGGGACATGGGGACATGAATGCAACACGTGTGTGGTATGAAGGTACATGGACTTCAACTGCTAACCACGTCTAACTGGAATGAGATGGGGAGATGGGGAGATGGGGACATGGGGACATGGGAGATGGGGACATGGGGAGATGGGGACATGAATGCAACACGTGTGTGGTATGAAGGTACATGGACTTCAACTGCTAACCACGTCTAACTGGAATGAGATGGGGAGATGGGGACATGAATGCAACACGTGTGTGGTATGAAGGTACATGGACTTCAACTGCTAACCACGTCTAACTGGAATGAGATGGGGAGATGAGGACATGAATGCAACACGTGTGTGGTATGAAGGTACATGGACTTCAACTGCTAACCACGTCTAACTGGAATGAGATGGGGAGATGGGAAGATGGGGACATGAATGCAACACGTGTGTGGTATGAAGGTACATGGACTTCAACTGCTAACCACGTCTAACTGGAATGAGATGGGGACATGGGGACATGGGGAGATGGGGATATGAATGCAACACGTGTGTGGTATGAAGGTACATGGACTTCAACTGCTAACCACGTCTAACTGGAATGAGATGGGGAGATGGGGAGATGGGGAGATGGGGACATGGGGACATGGGGACATGGGGACATGGGGACATGGGGACATGGGGACATGAATGCAACACGTGTGTGGTATGAAGGTACATGGACTTCAACTGCTAACCACATCTAACTGGAATGAGATGGGTAGATGGGGAGATGGATGCAACACGTGTGTGGTATGAAGCTACATGGACTTCAACTGCTAACTACGTCTAACTGGAATGAGATGGGGAGATGGGGACATGAATGCAACACGTGTGTGGTATGAAGGTACATGGACTTCAACTGCTAACCACGTCTAACTGGAATGAGATGGGGAGATGGGGAGATGGGGACATGAATGCAACACGTGTGTGGTATGAAGGTACATGGACTTCAACTGCTAACCACGTCTAACTGGAATGAGATGGGGAGATGGGGACATGAATGCAACACGTGTGTGGTATGAAGGTACATGGACTTCAACTGCTAACCACGTCTAACTGGAATGAGATGGGGAGATGGGAGATGAATGCAACACGTGTGTGGTATGAAGGTACATGGACTTCAACTGCTAACCACGTCTAACTGGAATGAGATGGGTAGATGGGGACATGAATGCAACACGTGTGTGGTATGAAGGTACATGGACTTCAACTGCTAACCACGTCTAACTGGAATGAGATGGGGAGATGGGGACATGAATGCAACACGTGTGTGGTATGAAGGTACATGGACTTCAACTGCTAACCACATCTAACTGGAATGAGATGGGGAGATGGGGACATGAATGCAACACGTGTGTGGTATGAAGGTACATGGACTTCAACTGCTAACCACGTCTAACTGGAATGAGATGGGGAGATATGGAGATGGGGAGATGGGGACATGAATGCAACACGTGTGTGGTATGAAGGTACATGGACTTCAACTGCTAACCACGTCTAACTGGAATGAGATGGGGAGATGGGGACATGAATGCAACACGTGTGTGGTATGAAGGTACATGGACTTCAACTGCTAACCACGTCTATCTGGAATGAGATGGGGAGATGGGGAGATGGGGACATGAATGCAACACGTGTGTGGTATGAAGGTACATGACTTCAACTGCTAACCACGTCTAACTGGAATGAGATGGGGAGATGGGGATATGGGGAGATGGGGACATGAATGCAACACGTGTGTGGTATGAAGGTTCATGGACTTCAACTGCTAACCACGTCTAACTGGAATGAGATGGGGAGATGGGGAGATGGGGAGATGGGGACATGAATGCAACACGTGTGTGGTATGAAGGTACATGGACTTCAACTGCTAACCACGTCTAACTGGAATGAGATGGGGAGATGGGGACATGAATGCAACACGTGTGTGGTATGAAGGTACATGGACTTCAACTGCTAACCACGTCTAACTGGAATGAGATGGGGAGATGGGGACATGAATGCAACACGTGTGTGGTATGAAGGTACATGGACTTCAACTGCTAACCACGTCTAACTGGAATGAGATGGGGAGATGGGGATATGGGGAGATGGGGACATGAATGCAACACGTGTGTGGTATGAAGGTACATGGACTTCAACTGCTAACCACGTCTAACTGGAATGAGATGGGGAGATGGGGACATGAATGCAACACGTGTGTGGTATGAAGGTACATGGACTTCAACTGCTAACCACATCTAACTGGAATGAGATGGGGAGATGGGGACATGAATGCAACACGTGTGTGGTATGAAGGTACATGGACTTCAACTGCTAACCACGTCTAACTGGAATGAGATGGGGAGATGAATGCAACACGTTTGTGGTATGAAGGTACATGGACTTCAACTGCTAACCACGTCTAACTGGAATGAGATGGGGAGATGGGGAAATGAATGCAACACGTGTGTAGTATGAAGGTACAAGGACTTCAACTGCTAACCACGTCTAACTGGAATGAGATGGGGAGATGGGGACATGAATGCAACACGTGTGTGGTATGAAGGTACATGGACTTCAACTGCTAACCACGTCTAACTGGAATGAGATGGGGAGATGGGGACATGGGGACATGAATGCAACACGTGTTGTATGAAGGTACATGGACTTCAACTGCTAACCACGTCTAACTGGAATGAGATGGGGAGATGGGGAGATGGGGACATGGGGACATGAATGCAACACGTGTGTGGTATGAAGGTACATGGACTTCAACTGCTAACCACGTCTAACTGGAATGAGATGGGGAGATGGGGACATGGGGACATGGGGACATGGGGACATGAATGCAACACGTGTGTGGTATGAAGGTACATGGACTTCAACTGCTAACCACGTCTAACTGGAATGAGATGGGGAGATGGGGACATGAATGCAACACGTGTGTGGTATGAAGGTACATGGACTTCAACTGCTAACCACGTCTAACTGGAATGAGATGGGGAGATGGGGACATGGGGACATGGGGACATGGGGACATGGGGACATGAATGCAACACGTGTGTGGTATGAAGGTACATGGACTTCAACTGCTAACCACGTCTAACTGGAATGAGATGGGGAGATGGGGACATGGGGACATGGGGAGATGGGGAGATGAATGCAACACGTGTGTGGTATGAAGGTACATGGACTTCAACTGCTAACCACGTCTAACTGGAATGAGATGGTGAGATGGGGAGATGGGGACATGGGGACATGGGGACATGAATGCAACACGTGTGTGGTATGAAGGTACATGGACTTCAACTGCTAACCACGTCTAACTGGAATGAGATGGCGACATGGGGACATGGGGACATGGGAACATGAATGCAACACGTGTGTGGTATGAAGGTACATGGACTTCAACTGCTAACCACGTCTAACTGGAATGAGATGGGGAGATGGGGACATGGGGACATGGGAGATGGGGACATGGGGAGATGGGGACATGAATGCAACACGTGTGTGGTATGAAGGTACATGGACTTCAACTGCTAACCACGTCTAACTGGAATGAGATGGGGAGATGGGGACATGAATGCAACACGTGTGTGGTATGAAGGTACATGGACTTCAACTGCTAACCACGTCTAACTGGAATGAGATGGGGAGATGGGGACATGAATGCAACACGTGTGTGGTATGAAGGTACATGGACTTCAACTGCTAACCACGTCTAACTGGAATGAGATGGGGAGATGGGGACATGAATGCAACACGTGTGTGGTATGAAGGTACATGGACTTCAACTGCTAACCACGTCTAACTGGAATGAGATGGGGAGATGGGGACATGAATGCAACACGTGTGTGGTATGAAGGTACATGGACTTCAACTGCTAACCATGTCTAACTGGAATGAGATGGGGAGATGGGGATATGGGGAGATGGGGACATGAATGCAACACGTGTGTGGTATGAAGGTACATGGACGTCAACTGCTAACCACGTCTAACTGGAATGAGATGGGGATATGGGGAGATGGGGACATGAATGCAACACGTGTGTGGTATGAAGGTACATGGACTTCAACTGCTAACCACGTCTAACTGGAATGAGATGGGGAGATGGGGACATGAATGCAACGTGTGTGGTATGAAGGTACATGGACTTCAACTGCTAACCACGTCTAACTGGAATGAGATGGGGAGATGGGGACATGAATGCAACACGTGTGTGGTATGAAGGTACATGGACTTCAACTGCTAACCACGTCTAACTGGAATGAGATGGGGAGATGGGGAGATGGGGACATGAATGCAACACGTGTGTGGTATGAAGGTACATGGACTTCAACTGCTAACCACGTCTAACTGGAATGAGATGGGGAGATGGGAAGATGGGGACATGAATGCAACACGTGTGTGGTATGAAGGTACATGGACTTCAACTGCTAACCACGTCTAACTGGAATGAGATGGGGAGATGGGGACATGGGGACATGGGGACATGGGGACATGGGGACATGAATGCAACACGTGTGTGGTATGAAGGTACATGGACTTCAACTGCTAACCACATCTAACTGGAATGAGATGGGGAGATGGGGAGATGGATGCAACACGTGTGTGGTATGAAGGTACATGGACTTCAACTGCTAACTACGTCTAACTGGAATGAGATGGGGAGATGGGGACATGAATGCAACACGTGTGTGGTATGAAGGTACATGGACTTCAACTGCTAACCACGTCTAACTGGAATGAGATGGGGAGATGGGGAGATGGGGACATGAATGCAACACGTGTGTGGTATGAAGGTACATGGACTTCAACTGCTAACCACGTCTAACTGGAATGAGATGGGGAGATGGGGAGATGGGGACATGAATGCAACACGTGTGTGGTATGAAGGTACATGGACTTCAACTGCTAACCACGTCTAACTGGAATGAGATGGGGAGATGGGAGATGAATGCAACACGTGTGTGGTATGAAGGTACATGGACTTCAACTGCTAACCACGTCTAACTGGAATGAGATGGGGAGATGGGGACATGAATGCAACACGTGTGTGGTACGAAGGTACATGGACTTCAACTGCTAACCACGTCTAACTGGAATGAGATGGGGAGATGGGGACATGAATGCAACACGTGTGTGGTATGAAGGTACATGGACTTCAACTGCTAACCACGTCTAACTGGAATGAGATGGGGACATGGGGAGATGGGGACATGAATGCAACACGTGTGTGGTATGAAGGTACATGGACTTCAACTGCTAACCACGTCTAACTGGAATGAGATGGGGAGATGGGGAGATGATGACATGAATGCAACACGTGTGTGGTATGAAGGTACATGGACATCAACTGCTAACCACATCTAACTGGAATGAGATGGGGAGATGGGGACATGAATGCAACACGTGTGTGGTATGAAGGTACATGGACTTCAACTGCTAACCACGTCTAACTGGAATGAGATGGGGAGATATGGAGATGGGGAGATGGGGACATGAATGCAACACGTGTGTGGTATGAAGGTACATGGACTTCAACTGCTAACAACGTCTAACTGGAATGAGATGGGGAGATGGGGACATGAATGCAACACGTGTGTGGTATGAAGGTAGATGGACTTCAACTGCTAACCACGTCTATCTGGAATGAGATGGGGAGATGGGGAGATGGGGAGATGGGGAGATGAATGCAACACGTGTGTGGTATGAAGGTACATGACTTCAACTGCTAACCACGTCTAACTGGAATGAGATGGGGAGATGGGGATATGGGGAGATGGGGACATGAATGCAACACATGTGTGGTATGAAGGTACATGGACTTCAACTGCTAACCACGTCTAACTGGAATGAGATGGGGAGATGGGGACATGAATGCAACACGTGTGTGGTATGAAGGTACATGGACTTCAACTGCTAACCACGTCTAACTGGAATGAGATGGGGAGATGGGGACATGAATGCAACACGTGTGTGGTATGAAGGTACATGGACTTCAACTGCTAACCACGTCTAACTGGAATGAGATGGGGAGATGGGGAGATGATGACATGAATGCAACACGTGTGTGGTATGAAGGTACATGGACTTCAACTGCTAACCACGTCTAACTGGAATGAGATGGGGAGATGGGGACATGAATGCAACACGTGTGTGGTATGAAGGTACATGGACTTCAACTGCTAACCACGTCTAACTGGAATGAGATGGGGAGATGGGGATATGGGGAGATGGGGACATGAATGCAACACGTGTGTGGTATGAAGGTACATGGACTTCAACTGCTAACCATGTCTAACTGGAATGAGATGGGGATATGGGGAGATGGGGACATGAATGCAACACGTGTGTGGTATGAAGGTACATGGACTTCAACTGCTAACCACGTCTAACTGGAATGAGATGGGGAGATGGGGACATGAATGCAACAAGTGTGTGGTATGAAGGTACATGGACTTCAACTGCTAACCACGTCTAACTGGAATGAGATGGGGAGATGGGGAGATGATGACATGAATGCAACACGTGTGTGGTATGAAGGTACATGGACTTCAACTGCTAACCACGTCTAACTGGAATGAGATAGGGAGATGGGGACATGAATGCAACACGTGTGTGGTATGAAGGTACATGGACTTCAACTGCTAACCACATCTAACTGGAATGAGATGGGGAGATGGGGACATGAATGCAACACGTGTGTGGTATGAAGGTACATGGACTTCAACTGCTAACCATGTCTAACTGGAATGAGATGGGGAGATGGGGAGATGGGGAGATGAATGCAACACGTTTGTGGTATGAAGGTACATGGACTTCAACTGCTAACCACGTCTAACTGGAATGAGATGGGGAGATGGGGAGATGGGGAAATGAATGCAACACGTGTGTGGTATAAAGGTACAAGGACTTCAACTGCTAACCACGTCTAACTGGAATGAGATGGGGAGATGGGGACATGAATGCAACACGTGTGTGGTATGAAGGTACATGGACTTCAACTGCTAACCACGTCTAACTGGAATGAGATGGGGGGATGGGGAGATGGGGACATGGGGACATGGGGACATGGGAGATGGGGACATGGGGAGATGGGGACATGAATGCAACACGTGTGTGGTATGAAGGTACATGGACTTCAACTGCTAACCACGTCTAACTGGAATGAGATGGGAAGATGGGGACATGAATGCAACACGTGTGTGGTATGAAGGTACATGGACTTCAACTGCTAACCACGTCTAACTGGAATGAGATGGGGAGATGGGGACATGAATGCAACACGTGTGTGGTATGAAGGTACATGGACTTCAACTGCTAACCACGTCTAACTGGAATGAGATGGGGAGATGGGGACATGAATGCAACACGTGTGTGGTATGAAGGTACATGGACTTCAACTGCTAACCACGTCTAACTGGAATGAGATGGGGAGATGGGGACATGGGGACATGGGAGATGGGGACATGGGGAGATGGGGACATGAATGCAACACGTGTGTGGTATGAAGGTACATGGACTTCAACTGCTAACCACGTCTAACTGGAATGAGATGGGGAGATGGGGACATGAATGCAACACGTGTGTGGTATGAAGGTACATGGACTTCAACTGCTAACCACGTCTAACTGGAATGAGATGGGGAGATGGGGACATGAATGCAACACGTGTGTGGTATGAAGGTACATGGACTTCAACTGCTTACCACGTCTAACTGGAATGAGATGGGGAGATGGGGACATGAATGCAACACGTGTGGTATGAAGGTACATGGACTTCAACTGCTAAGCACGTCTAACTGGAATGAGATGGGGAGATGGGGAGATGGGGACATGAATGCAACACGTGTGTGGTATGAAGGTACATGGACTTCAACTGCTAACCACGTCTAACTGGAATGAGATGGGGAGATGGGGAGATGAATGCAACACGTGTGGGGTATGAAGGTACATGGACTTCAACTGCTAACCACGTCTAACTGGAATGAGTTGGGGAGATGGGGACATGAATGCAACACGTGTGTGGTATGAAGGTACATGGACTTCAACTGCTAACCACTTCTAACTGGAATGAGATGGGGAGATGGGGACATGAATGCAACACGTGTGTGGTATGAAGGTACATGGCCTTCAACTGCTAACCACGTCTAACTGGAATGAGATGGGGAGATGGGGAGATGGGAGATGGGGACATGAATGCAACATGTGTGTGGTATGAAGGTACATGGACTTCAACTGCTAACCACGTCTAACTGGAATGAGATGGGGAGATGGGGAGATGAATGCAACACGTGTGTGGTATGAAGGTACATGGACTTCAACTGCTAACCACGTCTAACTGGAATGAGATGGGGAGATGGGGACATGAATGCAACAAGTGTGTGGTATGAAGGTACATGGACTTCAACTGCTAACCACGTCTAACTGGAATGAGATGGGGAGATGGGGAGATGGGGACATGAATGCAACACGTGTGTGGTATGAAGGTACATGGACTTCAACTGCTAACCACGTCTAACTGGAATGAGATGGGGAGATGGGGACATGAATGCAACACGTGTGTGGTATGAAGGTACATGGACTTCAACTGCTAACCACGTCTAACTGGAATGAGATGGGGAATATGGGGAGATGGGGAGAAGGGGAGATGGGAACATGAATGCAACACGTGTGTGGTATGAAGGTACATGGACTTCAACTGCTAACCACGTCTAACTGGAATGAGATGGGGAGATGGGGACATGAATGCAACACGTGTGTGGTATGAAGGTACATGGACTTCAACTGCTAACCACGTCTAACTGGAATGAGAGGGGGAGATGGGGAGATGGGGACATGAATGCAACACGTGTGTGGTATGAAGGTACATGGACTTCAACTGCTAACCACGTCTAACTGGAATGAGATGGGGAGATGGGGAGATTGGGAGATGGGGACATGAATGCAACACGTGTGTGGTATGAAGGTACAAGGACTTCAACTGCTAACCATGTCTAACTGGAATGAGATGGGGACATGGGGACATGGGGAGATGGGGACATGAATGAAACACGTGTGTGGTATGAAGGTACATGGACTTCAACTGCTAACCACGTCTAACTGGAATGAGATGGGGAGATATGGAGATGGGGAGATGGGGACATGAATGCAACACGTGTGTGGTATGAAGGTACATGGACTTCAACTGCTAACCACGTCTAACTGGAATGAGATGGGGAGATGGGGACATGAATGCAACACTTGTGTGGTATGAAGGTACATGGACTTCAACTGCTAACCACGTCTAACTGGAATGAGATGGGGAGATGGGGAGATGGGGACATGAATGCAACATGTGTGTGGTATGAAGGTACATGGACTTCAACTGCTAACCACGTCTAACTGGAATGAGATGGGGAGATGGGGAGATGGGGACATGAATGCAACACGTGTGTGGTATGAAGGTACATGGACTTCAACTGCTAACCACGTCTAACTGGAATGAGATGGGGAGATGGGGACATGAATGCAACACGTGTGTGGTATGAAGGTACATGGACTTCAACTGCTAACCACGTCTAACTGGAATGAGATGGGGAGATGGGGAGATGGGGACATGAATGCAACACGTGTGTGGTATGAAGGTACATGGACTTCAACTGCTAACCATGTCTAACTGGAATGAGATGGGGAGATGGGGATATGGGGAGATGGGGACATGAATGCAACACGTGTGTGGTATGAAGGTACATGGACGTCAACTGCTAACCACGTCTAACTGGAATGAGATGGGGATATGGGAAGATGGGGACATGAATGCAACACGTGTGTGGTATGAAGATACATGGACTTCAACTGCTAACCACGTCTAACTGGAATGAGATGGGGATATGGGGAGATGGGGACATGAATGCAACACGTGTGTGGTATGAAGGTACATGGACTTCAACTGCTAACCACGTCTATCTGGAATGAGATGGGGAGATGGGGACATGAATGCAACACGTGTGTGGTATGAAGGTACATGGACTTCAACTGCTAACCACGTCTAACTGGAATGAGATGGGGAGATGGGGAGATGGGGACATGAATGCAACACGTGTGTGGTATGAAGGTACATGGACTTCAACTGCTAACCACGTCTAACTGGAATGAGATGGGGAGATGAGGACATGAATGCAACACGTGTGTGGTATGAAGGTACATGGACTTCAACTGCTAACCACGTCTAACTGGAATGAGATGGGGAGATGGGGAGATGGGGAGATGGGGACATGGGGAGATGGGGACATGGGGAGATGGGGACATGGGGAGATGGGGAGATGGGGAGATGGGGACATGGGGACATGGGGACATGGGGACATGGGGACATGGGGACATGAATGCAACACGTGTGTGGTATGAAGGTACATGGACTTCAACTGCTAACCACGTCTAACTGGAATGAGATGGGGAGATGAGGACATGAATGCAACACGTGTGTGGTATGAAGGTACATGGACTTCAACTGCTAACCACGTCTAACTGGAATGAGATGGGGAGATGGGAAGATGGGGACATGAATGCAACACGTGTGTGGTATGAAGGTACATGGACTTCAACTGCTAACCACGTCTAACTGGAATGAGATGGGGAGATGGGGAGATGGGGACATGGGGACATGAATGCAACACGTGTGTGGTATGAAGGTACATGGACTTCAACTGCTAACCACGTCTAACTGGAATGAGATGGTGACATGGGGACATGGGGACATGGGGACATGAATGCAACACGTGTGTGGTATGAAGGTACATGGACTTCAACTGCTAACCACGTCTAACTGGAATGAGATGGGGAGATGGGGAGATGGGGACATGGGGACATGGGAGATGGGGACATGGGGAGATGGGGACATGAATGCAAAACGTGTGTGGTATGAAGGTACATGGACTTCAACTGCTAACCACGTCTAACTGGAATGAGATGGGGAGATGGGGACATGAATGCAACACGTGTGTGGTATGAAGGTACATGGACTTCAACTGCTAACCACGTCTAACTGGAATGAGATGGGGAGATGAGGACATGAATGCAACACATGTGTGGTATGAAGGTACATGGACTTCAACTGCTAACCACGTCTAACTGGAATGAGATGGGGAGATGGGAAGATGGGGACATGAATGCAACACGTGTGTGGTATGAAGGTACATGGACTTCAACTGCTAACCACGTCTAACTGGAATGAGATGGGGAGATGGGGAGATGGGGACATGGGGACATGGGAGATGGGGACATGGGGAGATGGGGAGATGAATGCAACACGTGTGTGGTATGAAGGTACATGGACTTCAACTGCTAACCACGTCTAACTGGAATGAGATGGGGAGATGGGGAGATGGGGAGATGGGGACATGGGGACATGGGAGATGGGGACATGGGGAGATGGGGAGATGAATGCAACACGTGTGTGGTATGAAGGTACATGGACTTCAACTGCTAACCACGTCTAACTGGAATGAGATGGGGAGATGGGGAGATGGGGACATGGGGAGATGAATGCAACACGTGAGTGGTATGAAGGTACATGGACTTCAACTGCTAACCACGTCTAACTGGAATGAGATGGGGAGATGGGGAGATGGGGACATGGGGACATGGGAGATGGGGACATGGGGAGATGGGGAGATGAATGCAACACGTGTGTGGTATGAAGGTACATGGACTTCAACTGCTAACCACGTCTAACTGGAATGAGATGGGGAGATGGGGAGATGGGGACATGGGGACATGAATGCAACACGTGTGTGGTATGAAGGTACATGGACTTCAACTGCTAACCACGTCTGACTGGAATGAGATGGCGACATGGGGACATGGGGACATGGGGACATGAATGCAACACGTGTGTGGTATGAAGGTACATGGACTTCAACTGCTAACCACGTCTAACTGGAATGAGATGGGGAGATGGGGAGATGGGGACATGGGGACATGGGAGATGGGGACATGGGGAGATGGGGACATGAATGCAACACGTGTGTGGTATGAAGGTACATGGACTTCAACTGCTAACCACGTCTAACTGGAATGAGATGGGGAGATGGGGACATGAATGCAACACGTGTGTGGTATGAAGGTACATGGACTTCAACTGCTAACCACGTCTAACTGGAATGAGATGGGGAGATGAGGACATGAATGCAACACGTGTGTGGTATGAAGGTACATGGACTTCAACTGCTAACCACGTCTAACTGGAATGAGATGGGGAGATGGGAAGATGGGGACATGAATGCAACACGTGTGTGGTATGAAGGTACATGGACTTCAACTGCTAACCACATCTAACTGGAATGAGATGGGGACATGGGGACATGGGGAGATGGGGATATGAATGCAACACGTGTGTGGTATGAAGGTACATGGACTTCAACTGCTAACCACGTCTAACTGGAATGAGATGGGGAGATGGGGACATGGGGACATGGGTACATGGGGACATGGGGACATGGGGACATGGGGACATGAATGCAACACGTGTGTGGTATGAAGGTACATGGACTTCAACTGCTAACCACATCTAACTGGAATGAGATGGGGAGATGTGGAGATGGATGCAACACGTGTGTGGTATGAAGCTACATGGACTTCAACTGCTAACTACGTCTAACTGGAATGAGATGGGGAGATGGGGACATGAATGCAACACGTGTGTGGTATGAAGGTACATGGACTTCAACTGCTAACCACGTCTAACTGGAATGAGATGGGGAGATGGGGAGATGGGGACATGAATGCAACACGTGTGTGGTATGAAGGTACATGGACTTCAACTGCTAACCACGTCTATCTGGAATGAGATGGGGAGATGGGGACATGAATGCAACACGTGTGTGGTATGAAGGTACATGGACTTCAACTGCTAACCACGTCTAACTGGAATGAGATGGGGAGATGGGAGATGAATGCAACACGTGTGTGGTATGAAGGTACATGGACTTCAACTGCTAACCACGTCTAACTGGAATGAGATGGGGAGATGGGGACATGAATGCAACACGTGTGTGGTATGAAGGTACATGGACTTCAACTGCTAACCACGTCTAACTGGAATGAGATGGGGAGATGGGGACATGAATGCAACACGTGTGTGGTATGAAGGTACATGGACTTCAACTGCTAACCACATCTAACTGGAATGAGATGGGGAGATGGGGACATGAATGCAACACGTGTGTGGTATGAAGGTACATGGACTTCAACTGCTAACCACGTCTAACTGGAATGAGATGGGGAGATATGGAGATGGGGAGATGGGGACATGAATGCAACACGTGTGTGGTATGAAGGTACATGGACTTCAACTGCTAACCACGTCTAACTGGAATGAGATGGGGAGATGGGGACATGAATGCAACACGTGTGTGGTATGAAGGTACATGGACTTCAACTGCTAACCACGTCTAACTGGAATGAGATGGGGAGATGGGGACATGAATGCAACACGTGTGTGGTATGAAGGTACATGGACTTCAACTGCTAACCACGTCTATCTGGAATGAGATGGGGAGATGGGGACATGAATGCAACACGTGTGTGGTATGAAGGTACATGACTTCAACTGCTAACCACGTCTAACTGGAATGAGATGGGGAGATGGGGATATGGGGAGATGGGGACATGAATGCAACACGTGTGTGGTATGAAGGTACATGGACTTCAACTGCTAACCACGTCTAACTGGAATGAGATGGGGAGATGGGGAGATGGGGAGATGGGGACATGAATGCAACACGTGAGTGGTATGAAGGTACATGGACTTCAACTGCTAACCACGTCTAACTGGAATGAGATGGGGAGATGGGGACATGAATGCAACACGTGTGTGGTATGAAGGTACATGGACTTCAACTGCTAACCACGTCTAACTGGAATGAGATGGGGAGATGGGGACATGAATGCCACACGTGTGTGGTATGAAGGTACATGGACTTCAACTGCTAACCACGTCTAACTGGAATGAGATGGGGAGATGGGGATATGGGGAGATGGGGACATGAATGCAACACGTGTGTGGTATGAAGGTACATGGACTTCAACTGCTAACCACGTCTAACTGGAATGAGATGGGGAGATGGGGACATGAATGCAACACGTGTGTGGTATGAAGGTACATGGACTTCAACTGCTAACCACATCTAACTGGAATGAGATGGGGAGATGGGGACATGAATGCAACACGTGTGTGGTATGAAGGTACATGGACTTCAACTGCTAACCACGTCTAACTGGAATGAGATGGGGAGATGGGGAGATGAATGCAACACGTTTGTGGTATGAAGGTACATGGACTTCAACTGCTAACCACGTCTAACTGGAATGAGATGGGGAGATGGGGAAATGAATGCAACACGTGTGTAGTATGAAGGTACAAGGACTTCAACTGCTAACCACGTCTAACTGGAATGAGATGGGGAGATGGGGACATGAATGCAACACGTGTGTGGTATGAAGGTACATGGACTTCAACTGCTAACCACGTCTAACTGGAATGAGATGGGGAGATGGGGACATGGGGACATGAATGCAACACGTGTGGTATGAAGGTACATGGACTTCAACTGCTAACCACGTCTAACTGGAATGAGATGGGGAGATGGGGAGATGGGGACATGGGGACATGAATGCAACACGTGTGTGGTATGAAGGTACATGGACTTCAACTGCTAACCACGTCTAACTGGAATGAGATGGGGAGATGGGGACATGGGGACATGGGGACATGGGGACATGAATGCAACACGTGTGTGGTATGAAGGTACATGGACTTCAACTGCTAACCACGTCTAACTGGAATGAGATGGGGAGATGGGGAGATGGGGACATGAATGCAACACGTGTGTGGTATGAAGGTACATGGACTTCAACTGCTAACCACGTCTAACTGGAATGAGATGGGGAGATGGGGACATGGGGACATGGGGACATGAATGCAACACGTGTGTGGTATGAAGGTACATGGACTTCAACTGCTAACCACTCCTAACTGGAATGAGATGGGGAGATGGGGACATGGGGACATGGGGAGATGGGGAGATGAATGCAACACGTGTGTGGTATGAAGGTACATGGACTTCAACTGCTAACCACGTCTAACTGGAATGAGATGGTGAGATGGGGAGATGGGGACATGGGGACATGGGGACATGAATGCAACACGTGTGTGGTATGAAGGTACATGGACTTCAACTGCTAACCACGTCTAACTGGAATGAGATGGCGACATGGGGACATGAGGACATGGGGACATGAATGCAACACGTGTGTGGTATGAAGGTACATGGACTTCAACTGCTAACCACGTCTAACTGGAATGAGATGGGGAGATGGGGACATGGGGACATGGGAGATGGGGACATGGGGAGATGGGGACATGAATGCAACACGTGTGTGGTATGAAGGTACATGGACTTCAACTGCTAACCACGTCTAACTGGAATGAGATGGGGAGATGGGGACATGAATGCAACACGTGTGTGGTATGAAGGTACATGGACTTCAACTGCTAACCACGTCTAACTGGAATGAGATGGGGAGATGGGGACATGAATGCAACACGTGTGTGGTATGAAGGTACATGGACTTCAACTGCTAACCACGTCTAACTGGAATGAGATGGGGAGATGGGGACATGAATGCAACACGTGTGTGGTATGAAGGTACATGGACTTCAACTGCTAACCACGTCTAACTGGAATGAGATGGGGAGATGGGGACATGAATGCAACACGTGTGCGGTATGAAGGTACATGGACTTCAACTGCTAACCACGTCTAACTGGAATGAGATGGGGACATGGGGACATGGGGAGATGGGGATATGAATGCAACACGTGTGTGGTATGAAGGTACATGGACTTCAACTGCTAACCACGTCTAACTGGAATGAGATGTGGAGATGGGGAGATGGGGAGATGAATACAACACGTGTGTGGCATGAAGGTACATGGACTTCAACTGCTAACCACGTCTAACTGGAATGAGATGGGAGATGGGGAGATGGGGACATGAATGCAACACATGTTTGATATGAAGGTACAAGGACTTCAACTGCTAACCACGTCTAACTGGAATGAGATGGGGTGATGGGGAGATGGGGAGATTGGGACATGAAAGCAACACGTGTGTGGTATGAAGGTACATGGACTTCAACTGCTAACCACGTCTAACTGGAATGAGATGGGGAGATGGGGACATGAATGCAACACGTGTGTGGTATGAAGGTACATGGACTTCAACTGCTAACCACGTCTAACTGGAATGAGAGGGGGAGATGGGGAGATGGGGACATGAATGCAACACGTGTGTGGTATGAAGGTACATGGACTTCAACTGCTAACCACGTCTAACTGGAATGAGATGGGGAGATTGGGAGATGGGGACATGAATGCAACACGTGTGTGGTATGAAGGTACAAGGACTTCAACTGCTAACCATGTCTAACTGGAATGAGATCGGGACATGGGGACATGGGGAGATGGGGACATGAATGCAACACGTGTGTGGTATGAAGGTACATGGACTTCAACTGCTAACCACGTCTATCTGGAATGAGATGGGGAGATGGGGACATGAATGCAACACGTGTGTGGTATGAAGGTACATGGACTTCAACTGCTAACCACGTCTAACTGGAATGAGATGGGGAGATGGGGAGATGGGGACATGAATGCAACACGGGTGTGGTATGAAGGTACATGGACTTCAACTGCTAACCACGTCTAACTGGAATGAGATGGGGAGATGGGGACATGAATGCAACACGTGTGTGGTATGAAGGTACATGGACTTCAACTGCTAACCACGTCTAACTGGAATGAGATGGGGAGATGGGGAGATGGGGACATGAATGCAACACGGGTGTGGTATGAAGGTACATGGACTTCAACTGCTAACCACGTCTAACTGGAATGAGATGGGCAGATGGGGAGATGGGGAGATGGGGACATGAATGCAACACGTGTGTGGTATGAAGGTACATGGACTTCAACTGTTAACCACGTCTAACTGGAATGAGATGGGGAGATGGGGAGATGGGGACATGAATGCAACACGTGTGTGGTATGAAGGTACATGGACTTCAACTGCTAACCACGTCTAACTGGAATGAGATGGGGAGATGGGGACATGAATGCAACACGTGTGTGGTATGAAGGTACATGGACTTCAACTGCTAACCACGTCTAACTGGAATGAGATGGGGAGATGGGGAGATGGGGAGATGAATGCAACACGTGTGTGGTATGAAGGTACATGGACTTCAACTGCTAACCACGTCTAACTGGAATGAGATGGGGAGATGGGGAGATGGGGACATGAATGCAACACGTGTGTGGTATGAAGGTACATGGACTTCAACTTCTAACCACGTCTAACTGGAATGAGATGGGGAGATGGGGACATGAATGCAACACGTGTGTGGTATGAAGGTACATGGACTTCAACTGCTAACCACGCCTAACTGGAATGAGATGGGGAGATGGGGACATGAATGCAACACGTGTGTGGTATGAAGGTACATGGACTTCAACTGCTAACCACGCCTAACTGGAATGAGATGGGGAGATGGGGACATGAATGCAACACGTGTGTGGTATGAAGGTACATGGACTTCAACTGCTAACCACGTCTAACTGGAATGAGATGGGGAGATTGGGAGATGGGGACATGAATGCAACACGTGTGTGGTATGAAGGTACATGGACTTCAACTGCTAACCACGTCTAACTGGAATGAGATGGGGAGATGGGGACATGAATGCAACACGTGTGTGGTATGAAGGTACATGGACTTCAACTGCTAACCACGTCTAACTGGAATGAGATGGGGAGATGGGGACATGAATGCAACACGTGTGTGGTATGAAGGTACATGGACTTCAACTGCTAACCACGTCTAACTGGAATGAGATGGGGAGATGGGGATATGGGGAGATGTGGACATGAATGCAACACGTGTGTGGTATGAAGGTACATGGACTTCAACTGCTAACCACGTCTAACTGGAATGAGATGGGGATATGGGGAGATGGGGACATGAATGCAACACGTGTGTGGTATGAAGGTACATGGACTTCAACTGCTAACCACGTCTAACTGGAATGAGATGGGGAGATGAGGACATGAATGCAACACGTGTGTGGTATGAAGGTACATGGACTTCAACTGCTAACCACGTCTAACTGGAATGAGATGGGGACATGGGGACATGGGGAGATGGGGATATGAATGCAACACGTGTGTGGTATGAAGGTACATGGACTTCAACTGCTAACCACGTCTAACTGGAATGAGATGTGGAGATGGGGAGATGAATACAACACGTGTGTGGCATGAAGGTACATGGACTTCAACTGCTAACCACGTCTAACTGGAATGAGATGGGGAGATGGGGAGATGGGGACATGAATGCAACACGTGTGTGGTATGAAGGTACATGGACTTCAACTGCTAACCACGTCTAACTGGAATGAGATGGGGAGATTGGGAGATGGGGACATGAATGCAACACGTGTGTGGTATGAAGGTACAAGGACTTCAACTGCTAACCATGTCTAACTGGAATGAGATCGGGACATGGGGAGATGGGGACATGAATGCAACACGTGTGTGGTATGAAGGTACATGGACTTCAACTGCTAACCACGTCTAACTGGAATGAGATGGGGAGATGGGGAGATGGGGACATGAATGCAACACGTGTGTGGTATGAAGGTACATGGACTTCAACTGCTAACCACGTCTAACTGGAATGAGATGGGGAGATGGGGACATGAATGCAACACGGGTGTGGTATGAAGGTACATGGACTTCAACTGCTAACCACGTCTAACTGGAATGAGATGGGGAGATGGGGAGATGGGGACATGAATGCAACACGTGTGTGGTATGAAGGTACATGGACTTCAACTGTTAACCACGTCTAACTGGAATGAGATGGGGAGATGGGGACATGAATGCAACACGTGTGTGGTATGAAGGTACATGGACTTCAACTGCTAACCACGTCTAACTGGAATGAGATGGGGAGATGGGGACATGAATGCAACACGTGTGTGGTATGAAGGTACATGGACTTCAACTGCTAACCACGTCTAACTGGAATGAGATGGGGAGATGGGGACATGAATGCAACATGTGTGTGGTATGAAGGTACATGGACTTCAACTGCTAACCACGTCTAACTGGAATGAGATGGGGAGATGGGGAGATTGGGAGATGAATGCAACACGTGTGTGGTATGAAGGTACATGGACTTCAACTGCTAACCACGTCTAACTGGAATGAGATGGGGAGATGGGGAGATGAATGCAACACGTGTGTGGTATGAAGGTACATGGACTTCAACTGCTAACCACGTCTAACTGGAATGAGATGGGGAGATGAGGACATGAATGCAACACGTGTGTGGTATGAAGGTACATGGACTTCAACTGCTAACCACGCCTAACTGGAATGAGATGGGGAGATGGGGAGATGGGGACATGAATGCAACACGTGTGTGGTATGAAGGTACATGGACTTCAACTGCTAACCACGTCTAACTGGAATGAGATGGGGCGATGGGGACATGAATGCAACACGTGTGTGGTATAAAGGTACATGGACTTCAACTGCTAACCACGTCTAACTGGAATGAGATGGGGAGATGGGGACATGAATGCAACACGTGTGTGGTATGAAGGTACATGGACTTCAACTGCTTACCACGTCTAACTGGAATGAGATGGGGAGATGGGGACATGAATGCAACACGTGTGTGGTATGAAGGTACATGGACTTCAACTGCTAACCACGTCTAACTGGAATGAGATGGGGACATGGGGACATGAATGCAACAAGTGTGTGGTATGAAGGTACATGGACTTCAACTGCTAACCACGTCTAACTGGAATGAGATGGGGAGATGGGGACATGAATGCAACACGTGTGTGGTATGAAGGTACATGGACTTCAACTGCTAACCACGTCTAACTGGAATGAGATGGGGAGATGTGGACATGAATGCAACACGTGTGTGGTATGAAGGTACATGGACTTCAACTGCTAACCACGTCTAACTGGAATGAGATGGGGAGATGGGGAGATGAATGCAACACGTGTGGTATGAAGGTACATGGACTTCAACTGCTAACCACGTCTAACTGGAATGAGATGGGGAGATGGGGAGATGGGGACATGAATGCAACACGTGTGTGGTATGAAGGTACATGGACTTCAACTGCTAACCACGTCTAACTGGAATGAGATGGGGAGATGGGGAGATGGGGAGATGAATGCAACACGTGTGTGGTATGAAGGTACATGGACTTCAACTGCTAACCACGTCTAACTGGAATGAGATGGGGAGATGGGGAGATGGGGACATGAATGCAACACGTGTGTGGTATGAAGGTACATGGACTTCAACTGCTAACCACGTCTAACTGGAATGAGATGGGGAGATGGGGACATGAATGCAACACATGTGTGGTATGAAGGTACATGGACTTCAACTGCTAACCACGTCTAACTGGAATGAGATGGGGAGATGGGGACATGAATGCAACACGTGTGTGGTATGAAGGTACATGGACTTCAACTGCTAACCACGTCTAACTGGAATGAGATGGGGAGATGGGGACATGAATGCAACACGTGTGTGGTATGAAGGTACATGGACTTCAACTGCTAACCACGTCTAACTGGAATGAGATGGGGAGATGGGGACATGAATGCAACACGTGTGTGGTATGAAGGTACATGGACTTCAACTGCTAACCACGTCTAACTGGAATGAGATGGGGAGATGGGGAGATGGGGAGATGAATGCAACACGTGTGTGGTATGAAGGTACATGGACTTAAACTGCTAACCACGTCTAACTGGAATGAGATGGGGAGATGGGGAGATGGGGACATGAATGCAACACATGTGTGGTATGAAGGTACATGGACTTCAACTGCTAACCACACCTAACTGGAATGAGATGGGGAGATGGGGACATGAATGCAACACGTGTGTGGTATGAAGGTACATGGACTTCAACTGCTAACCACGTCTAACTGGAATGAGATGGGGAGATGGGGAGATGGGGACATGAATGCAACACGTGTGTGGTATGAAGGTACATGGACTTCAACTGCTAACCACGTCTAACTGGAATGAGATGGGGAGATGGGGAGATGGGGACATGAATGCAACACTTGTGTGGTATGAAGGTACATGGACTTCAACTGCTAACCACGTCTAACTGGAATGAGATGGGGAGATGGGGACATGAATGCAACACGTGTGTGGTATGAAGGTACATGGACTTCAACTGCTAACCACGTCTAACTGGAATGAGATGGGGAGATGGGGAGATGGGGACATGAATGCAACACGTGTGTGGTATGAAGGTACATGGACTTCAACTGCTAACCACGTCTAACTGGAATGAGATGGGGATATGGGGACATGAATGCAACACGTGTGTGGTATGAAGGTACATGGACTTCAACTGCTAACCACGTCTAACTGGAATGAGATGGGGAGATGGGGACATGAATGCAACACGTGTGTGGTATGAAGGTACATGGACTTCAACTGCTAACCACGTCTAACTGGAATGAGATGGGGAGATGGGGACATGAATGCAACACGTGTGTGGTATGAAGGTACATGGACTTCAACTGCTAACCACGTCTAACTGGAATGAGATGGGGAGATGGGGAGATGGGGACATGAATGCAACACGTGTGTGGTATGAAGGTACATGGACTTCAACTGCTAACCACGTCTAACTGGAATGAGATGGGGAGATGGGGACATGAATGCAACACGTGTGTGGTATGAAGGTACATGGACTTCAACTGCTAACCACGTCTAACTGGAATGAGATGGGGAGATGGGGACATGAATGCAACACGTGTGTGGTATGAAGGTACATGGACTTCAACTGCTAACCACGTCTAACTGGAATGAGATGGGGAGATGGGGAGATGGGGACATGAATGCAACACGTGTGTGGTATGAAGGTACATGGACTTCAACTGCTAACCACGTCTAACTGGAATGAGATGGGGAGATGGGGACATGAATGCAACACGTGTGTGGTATGAAGGTACATGGACTTCAACTGCTAACCACGTCTAACTGGAATGAGATGGGGAGATGGGGACATGAATGCAACACATGTGTGGTATGAAGGTACATGGACTTCAACTGCTAACCACGTCTAACTGGAATGAGATGGGGAGATGGGGACATGAATGCAACACGTGTGTGGTATGAAGGTACATGGACTTCAACTGCTAACCACGTCTAACTGGAATGAGATGGGGAGATGGGGACATGAATGCAACACGTGTGTGGTATGAAGGTACATGGACTTCAACTGCTAACCACGTCTAACTGGAATGAGATGGGGAGATGAATGCAACACGTGTGTGGTATGAAGGTACATGGACTTCAACTGCTAACCACGTCTAACTGGAATGAGATGGGGAGATGGGGAGATGGGGAGATGAATGCAACACGTGTGTGGCATGAAGGTAGATGGACTTCAACTGCTAACCACGTCTAACTGGAATGAGATTGGAGATGGGGAGATGGGGACATGAATGCAACACGTGTGTGGTATGAAGGTACATGGACTTCAACTGCTAACCACGCCTAACTGGAATGAGATGGGGAGATGGGGAGATGGGGACATGAATGCAACACGTGTGTGGTATGAAGGTACATGGACTTCAACTGCTAACCACGTCTAACTGGAATGAGATGGGGAGATGGGGAGATGGGGACATGAATGCAACACGTGTGTGGTATGAAGGTACATGGACTTCAACTGCTAACCACGTCTAACTGGAATGAGATGGGGAGATGGGGAGATGGGGACATGAATGCAACACGTGTGTGGTATGAAGGTACATGGACTTAAACTGCTAACCACGTCTAACTGGAATGAGATGGGGAGGTGGGGAGATGGGGACATGAATGCAACACATGTGTGGTATGAAGGTACATGGACTTCAACTGCTAACCACGTCTAACTGGAATGAGATGGGGAGATGGGGACATGAATGCAACACGTGTGTGGTATGAAGGTACATGGACTTCAACTGCTAACCACGTCTAACTGGAATGAGATGGGGAGATGTGGACATGAATGCAACACGTGTGTGGTATGAAGGTACATGGACTTCAACTGCTAACCACGTCTAACTGGAATGAGATGGGGAGATGGGGAGATGAATGCAACACGTGTGGTATGAAGGTACATGGACTTCAACTGCTAACCACGTCTAACTGGAATGAGATGGGGAGATAGGGACATGAATGCAACACGTGTGTGGTATGAAGGTACATGGACTTCAACTGCTAACCACGTCTAACTGGAATGAGATGGGGAGATGGGGAGATGGGGACATGAATGCAACACGTGTGTGGTATGAAGGTACATGGACTTCAACTGCTAACCACGTCTAACTGGAATGAGATGGGGAGATAGGGACATGAATGCAACACGTGTGTGGTATGAAGGTACATGGACTTCAACTGCTAACCACGTCTAACTGGAATGAGATGGGGAGATGGGGACATGAATGCAACACGTGTGTGGTATGAAGGTACATGGACTTCAACTGCTAACCACGTCTAACTGGAATGAGATGGGGAGATGGGGAGATGGGGACATGAATGCAACACGTGTGTGGTATGAAGGTACAGGGACTTCAACTGCTAACCACGTCTAACTGGAATGAGATGGGGAGATGGGGAGATGGGGAGATGAATGCAACACGTGTGTGGCATGAAGGTAGATGGACTTCAACTGCTAACCACGTCTAACTGGAATGAGATGGGGAGATGGGGACATGAATGCAACATGTGTGTGGTATGAAGGTACATGGACTTCAACTGCTAACCACGTCTAACTGGAATGAGATGGGGAGATGGGGACATGAATGCAACACGTGTGTGGTATGAAGGTACATGGACTTCAACTGCTAACCACACCTAACTGGAATGAGATGGGGAGATGGGGACATGAATGCAACACGTGTGTGGTATGAAGGTACATGGACTTCAACTGCTAACCACGTCTAACTGGAATGAGATGGGGAGATGGGGACATGAATGCAACACGTGTGTGGTATGAAGGTACATGGACTTCAACTGCTAACCACGTCTAACTGGAATGAGATGGGGAGATGGGGACATGAATGCAACACGTGTGTGGTATGAAGGTACATGGACTTCAACTGCTAACCACGTCTAACTGGAATGAGATGGGGAGATGGGGACATGAATGCAACACGTGTGTGGTATGAAGGTACATGGACTTCAACTGCTAACCACGTCTAACTGGAATGAGATGGGGAGATGGGGACATGAATGCAACACGTGTGTGGGTTGAAGGTACATGGACTTCAACTGCTAACCACGTCTAACTGGAATGAGATGGGGAGATGGGGATATGGGGAGATGGGGACATGAATGCAACACGTGTGTGGTATGAAGGTACATGGACTTCAACTGCTAACCACGTCTAACTGGAATGAGATGGGGATATGGGGAGATGGGGACATGAATGCAACACGTGTGTGGTATGAAGGTACATGGACTTCAACTGCTAACCACGTCTAACTGGAATGAGATGGGGATATGGGGACATGAATGCAACACGTGTGTGGTATGAAGGTACATGGACTTCAACTGCTAACCACGTCTAACTGGAATGAGATGGGGATATGGGGACATGAATGCAACACGTGTGTGGTATGAAGGTACATGGACTTCAACTGCTAACCACGTCTAACTGGAATGAGATGGGGAGATGGGGAGATGGGGACATGAATGCAACACGTGTGTGGTATGAAGGTACATGGACTTCAACTGCTAACCACGTCTAACTGGAATGAGATGGGGAGATGGGGACATGAATGCAACACGTGTGTGGTATGAAGGTACATGGACTTCAACTGCTAACCACGTCTAACTGGAATGAGATGGGGAGATGGGGACATGAATGCAACACGTGTGTGGTATGAAGGTACATGGACTTCAACTGCTAACCACGTCTAACTGGAATGAGATGGGGAGATGGGGAGATGGGGACATGAATGCAACACGTGTGTGGTATGAAGGTACATGGACTTCAACTGCTAACCACGTCTAACTGGAATGAGATGGGGAGATGGGGACATGAATGCAACACGTGTGTGGTATGAAGGTACATGGACTTCAACTGCTAACCACGTCTAACTGGAATGAGATGGGGAGATGGGGACATGAATGCAACACGTGTGTGGTATGAAGGTACATGGACTTAAACTGCTAACCACGTCTAACTGGAATGAGATGGGGAGATGGGGACATGAATGCAACACGTGTGTGGTATGAAGGTACATGGACTTCAACTGCTAACCACGTCTAACTGGAATGAGATGGGGAGATGGGGAGATGAATGCAACACGTGTGTGGTATGAAGGTACATGGACTTCAACTGCTAAATACGTCTAACTGGGGGGAGATGGGGAGATGGGGAGATAGAGATGGGGAGATGGGGAGATGGGGAGATGAATGCAACACGTGTGTGGTATGAAGGAACATGGACTTCAACTGCTAAATACGTCTAACTGGGGGGAGATGGGGAGATGGGGACATGAATGCAACACGTGTGTGGTATGAAGGTACATGGACTTCAACTGCTAACCACGTCTAACTGGAATGAGATGGGGAGATGGGGACATGAATGCAACACGTGTGTGGTATGAAGGTACATGGACTTCAACTGCTAACCACGTCTAACTGGAATGAGATGGGGAGATGGGGAGATGAATGCAACACGTGTGTGGTATGAAGGTACATGGACTTCAACTGCTAAATACGTCTAACTGGGGGGAGATGGGGACATGGGGACATGGGGACATGGGGACATGGGGACATGGGGAGATGAATGCAACACGTGTGTGGTATGAAGGTACATGGACTTCAACTGCTAACCACGTCTAACTGGAATGAGATGGGGACATGAATGCAACACGTGTGTGGTATGAAGGTACATGGACTTCAACTGCTAACCACGTCTAACTGGAATGAGATGGGGAGATGGGGAGATGAATGCAACACGTGTGTGGTATGAAGGTACATGGACTTCAACTGCTAAATACGTCTAACTGGGGGGAGATGAGGATATGGGGACATGGGGAGATGGGGACATGGGGACATGGGGAGATGGGGAGATGGGGAGATGAAGGCAACACGTGTGTGGTATGAAGGTACATGGACTTCAACTGCTAAATACGTCTAACTGGGGGGAGATGGGGAGATGGGGAGATGGGGACATGAATGCAACACGTGTGTGGTATGAAGGTACATGGACTTCAACTGCTAACCACGTCTAACTGGAATGAGATGGGGAGATGGGGACATGAATGCAACACGTGTGTGGTATGAAGGTACATGGACTTCAACTGCTAACCACGTCTAACTGGAATGAGATGGGGAGATGGGGAGATGGGGACATGAATGCAACACGTGTGTGGTATGAAGGTACATGGACTTCAACTGCTAACCACGTCTAACTGGAATGAGATGGGGAGATGGGGAGATGGGGACATGAATGCAACACGTGTGTGGTATGAAGGTACATGGACTTCAACTGTTAACCACGTCTAACTGGAATGAGATGGGGAGATGGGGAGATGGGGACATGAATGCAACACATGTGTGGTATGAAGGTACATGGACTTCAACTGCTAACCACGTCTAACTGGAATGAGATGGGGAGATGGGGACATGAATGCAACACGTGTGTGGTATGAAGGTACATGGACTTCAACTGCTAACCACGTCTAACTGGAATGAGATGGGGAGATGGGGACATGAATGCAACACGTGTGTGGTATGAAGGTACATGGACTTCAACTGCTAACCACGTCTAACTGGAATGAGATGGGGAGATGGGGAGATGAATGCAACACGTGTGTGGTATGAATGCAACACGTGTGTGGTATGAAGGTACATGGACTTCAACTGCTAACCACGTCTAACTGGAATGAGATGGGGAGATGGGGAGATGGGGAGATGAATGCAACACGTGTGTGGTATAAAGGTACATGGACTTCAGCTGCTAACCACGTCTAACTGGAATGAGATGGGGAGATAGGGAGATGGGGACATGAATGCAACACGTGTGTGGCATGAAGGTAGATGGACTTCAACTGCTAACCACGTCTAACTGGAATGAGATGGGGAGATGGGGACATGGGGACATGAATGCAACACGTGTGTGGCATGAAGGTACATGGACTTCAACTGCTAACCACGTCTAACTGGAATGAGATGGGGAGATGGGGACATGGGGACATGAATGCAACATGTGTGTGGTATGAAGGTACATGGACTTCAACTGCTAACCACGTCTAACTGGAATGAGATGGGGACATGAATGCAACACGTGTGTGGTATGAAGGTACATGGACTTCAACTGCTAACCACGTCTAACTGGAATGAGATGGGGAGATGGGGACATGAATGCAACACGTGTGTGGAATGAAGGTACATGGACTTCAACTGCTAACCACGTCTAACTGGAATGAGATGGGGAGATGGGGAGATGGGGAGATGAATGCAACACGTGTGTGGTATGAAGGTACATGGACTTCAACTGCTAACCACGTCTAACTGGAATGAGATGGGGAGATGGGGAGATGGGGACATGAATGCAACACGTGTGTGGTATGAAGGTACATGGACTTCAACTGCTAACCACGTCTAACTGGAATGAGATGGGGAGATGGGGAGATGGGGACATGGGGACATGAATGCAACATGTGTGTGGTATGAAGGTACATGGACTTCAACTGCTAACCACGTCTAACTGGAATGAGTTGGGGAGATGGGGACATGAATGCAACACGTGTGTGGTATGAAGGTACATGGACTTCAACTGCTAACCACGTCTAACTGGAATGAGATGGGGAGATGGGGACATGGGGAGATGGGGACATGGGGACATGAATGCAACACGTGTGTGGTATGAAGGTACATGGACTTCAACTGCTAACCACGTCTAACTGGAATGAGATGGGGAGATGGGGACATGGGGACATGAATGCAACACGTGTGTGGTATGAAGGTACATGGACTTCAACTGCTAACCACGTCTAACTGGAATGAGATGGGGAGATGGGGACATGGGGACATGAATGCAACACGTGTGTGGTATGAAGGTACATGGACTTCAACTGCTAACCACGTCTAACTGGAATGAGATGGGGAGATGGGGACATGAATGCAACACGTGTGTGGTATGAAGGTACATGGACTTCAACTGCTAACCACGTCTAACTGGAATGAGATGGGAAGATGGGGAGATGGGGACATGAATGCAACACGTGTGTGGTATGAAGGTACATGGACTTCAACTGCTAACCACGTCTAACTGGAATGAGATGGGGAGATGGGGACATGGGGACATGAATGCAACACGTGTGTGGTATGAAGGTACATGGACTTCAACTGCTAACCACGTCTAACTGGAATGAGATGGGGAGATGGGGAGATGGGGACATGGGGACATGGGGACATGGGGACATGAATGCAACACGTGTGTGGTATGAAGGTACATGGACTTCAACTGCTAACCACGTCTAACTGGAATGAGATGGGGAGATGGGGACATGGGGAGATGGGGAGATGGGGAGATGGGGACATGGGGACATGAATGCAACACGTGTGTGGTATGAAGGTACATGGACTTCAACTGCTAACCACGTCTAACTGGAATGAGATGGGGAGATGGGGAGATGGGGATATGGGGACATGAATGCAACACGTGTGTGGTATGAAGGTACATGGACTTCAACTGCTAACCACGTCTAACTGGAATGAGATGGGGAGATGGGGAGATGGGGAGATGGGGAGATGGGGACATGGGGACATGGGGAGATGGGGACATGAATGCAACACGTGTGTGGTATGAAGGTACATGGACTTCAACTGCTAACCACGTCTAACTGGAATGAGATGGGGAGATGGGGAGATGGGGACATGAATGCAACACGTGTGTGGTATGAAGGTACATGGACTTCAACTGCTAACCACGTCTAACTGGAATGAGATGGGGAGATGGGGACATGGGGACATGGGGACATGAATGCAACACGTGTGTGGTATGAAGGTACATGGACTTCAACTGCTAACCACGTCTAACTGGAATGAGATGGGGAGATGGGGACATGGGGACATGGGGAGATGGGGAGATGAATGCAACACGTGTGTGGTATGAATGTACATGGACTTCAACTGCTAACCACGTCTAACTGGAATGAGATGGGGAGATGGGGACATGGGGACATGAATGCAACACGTGTGTGGTATGAAGGTACATGGACTTCAACTGCTAACCACGTCTAACTGGAATGAGATGGCAACATGGGGACATGGGGACATGGGGACATGGGGACATGAATGCAACACGTGTGTGGTATGAAGGTACATGGACTTCAACTGCTAACCACGTCTAACTGGAATGAGATGGGGAGATGGGGAGATGGGGAGATGGGGACATGGGGACATGGGGACATGGGGAGATGGGGACATGAATGCAACACGTGTGTGGTATGAAGGTACATGGACTTCAACTGCTAACCACGTCTAACTGGAATGAGATGGGGAGATGGGGACATGGGGACATGGGGACATGAATGCAACACGTGTGTGGTATGAAGGTACATGGACTTCAACTGCTAACCACGTCTAACTGGAATGAGAGGGGGAGAGGGGGAGATGGGGACATGAATGCAACACGTGTGTGGTATGAAGGTACATGGACTTCAACTGCTAACCACGTCTAACTGGAATGAGATGGGGAGATTGGGAGATGGGGACATGAATGCAACACGTGTGTGGTATGAAGGTACAAGGACTTCAACTGCTAACCATGTCTAACTGGAATGAGTTGGGGACATGGGGACATGGGGAGATGGGGACATGAATGCAACACGTGTGTGGTATGAAGGTACATGGACTTCAACTGCTAACCACGTCTAACTGGAATGAGATAGGGAGATGGGGACATGGGGACATGAATGCAACACGTGTGTGGTATGAAGGTACATGGACTTCAACTGCTAACCACGTCTAACTGGAATGAGATGGGGAGATGGGGACATGGGGACCTGAATGCAACACGTGTGTGGTATGAAGGTACATGGACTTCAACTGCTAACCACGTCTAACTGGAATGAGATGGGGACATGGGGACCTGAATGCAACACGTGTGTGGTATGAAGGTACATGGACTTCAACTGCTAACCACGTCTAACTGGAATGAGATGGGACATGGGGACCTGAATGCAACACGTGTGTGGTATGAAGGTACATGGACTTCAACTGCTAACCACGTCTAACTGGAATGAGATGGGGAGATGGGGAGATGGGGACATGAATGCAACACGTGTGTGGTATGAAGGTACATGGACTTCAACTGCTAACCACGTCTAACTGGAATGAGATGGGGAGATGGGGACATGGGGACATGAATGCAACACGTGTGTGGTATGAAGGTACATGGACTTCAACTGCTAACCACGTCTAACTGGAATGAGATGGGGAGATGGGGAGATGGTGAGATGGGGACATGAATGCAACACGTGTGTGGTATGAAGGTACATGGACTTCAACTGCTAACCACGTCTAACTGGAATGAGATGGGGAGATGGGGACATGAATGCAACACGTGTGTGGTATGAAGGTACATGGACTTCAACTGCTAACCACGTCTAACTGGAATGAGATGGGGACATGGGGACATGGGGACATGGGGACATGGGGACATGGGGACATGGGGACATGAATGCAACACGTGTGTGGTATGAAGGTACATGGACTTCAACTGCTAACCACGTCTAACTGGAATGAGATGGGGAGATGGGGACATGGGGACATGAATGCAACACGTGTGTGGTATGAAGGTACATGGACTTCAACTGCTAACCACGTCTAACTGGAATGAGATGGGGAGATGGGGACATGGGGACATGGTGACATGAATGCAACACGTGTGTGGTATGAAGGTACATGGACTTCAACTGCTAACCACGTCTAACTGGAATGAGATGGGGAGATGGGGAGATGAATGCAACACGTGTGTGGTATGAAGGTACATGGACTTCAACTGCTAACCACGTCTAACTGGAATGAGATGGGGAGATGGGGACATGGGGACATGAATGCAACACGTGTGTGGTATGAAGGTACATGGACTTCAACTGCTAACCACGTCTAACTGGAATGAGATGGGGAGATGAGGAGATGGGGACATGGGGACATGAATGCAACACATGTGTGGTATGAAGGTACATGGACTTCAACTGCTAACCACGTCTAACTGGAATGAGATGGGGAGATGGGGACATGGGGACATGAATGCAACATGTGTGTGGTATGAAGGTACATGGACTTCAACTGCTAACCACGTCTAACTGGAATGAGATAGGGAGATGGGGACATGAATGCAACACGTGTGTGGTATGAAGGTACATGGACTTCAACTGCTAACCACGTCTTACTGGAATGAGATGGGGAGATGGGGACATGGGGACCTGAATGCAACACGTGTGTGGTATGAAGGTACATGGACTTCAACTGCTAACCACGTCTAACTGGAATGAGATGGGGAGATGGGGACATGAATGCAACACGTGTGTGGTATGAAGGTACATGGACTTCAACTGCTAACCACGTCTAACTGGAATGAGATGGGGAGATATGGAGATGGGGAGATGGGGACATGAATGCAACACATGTGTGGTATGAAGGTACATGGACTTCAACTGCTAACCACGTCTATCTGGAATGAGATGGGGAGATGGGGAGATGGGGACATGAATGCAACACGTGTGTGGTATGAAGGTACATGGACTTCAACTGCTAACCACGTCTAACTGGAATGAGATGGGGAGATGGGGACATGGGGACATGAATGCAACACGTGTGTGGTATGAAGGTACATGGACTTCAACTGCTAACCACGTCTAACTGGAATGAGATGGGGAGATGGGGAGATGAATGTAACACGTGTGTGGTATGAAGGTACATGGACTTCAACTGCTAACCACGTCTAACTGGAATGAGATGGGGAGATGGGGAGATCGGGACATGGGGACATGGGGACATGAATGCAACACGTGTGTGGTATGAAGGTACATGGACTTCAACTGCTAACCACGTCTAACTGGAATGAGATGGGGAGATGGGGAGATGGGGACATGAATGCAACACGTGTGTGGTATGAAGGTACATGGACTTCAACTGCTAACCACGTCTAACTGGAATGAGATGGGGAGATGGGGACATGGGGACATGGGGACATGAATGCAACACGTGTGTGGTATGAAGGTACATGGACTTCAACTGCTAACCACGTCTAACTGGAATGAGAGGGGGAGAGGGGGAGATGGGGACATGAATGCAACACGTGTGTGGTATGAAGGTACATGGACTTCAACTGCTAACCACGTCTAACTGGAATGAGATGGGGAGATTGGGAGATGGGGACATGAATGCAACACGTGTGTGGTATGAAGGTACAAGGACTTCAACTGCTAACCATGTCTAACTGGAATGAGTTGGGGACATGGGGACATGGGGAGATGGGGACATGAATGCAACACGTGTGTGGTATGAAGGTACATGGACTTCAACTGCTAACCACGTCTAACTGGAATGAGATAGGGAGATGGGGACATGGGGACATGAATGCAACACGTGTGTGGTATGAAGGTACATGGACTTCAACTGCTAACCACGTCTAACTGGAATGAGATGGGGAGATGGGGACATGGGGACATGAATGCAACACGTGTGTGGTATGAAGGTACATGGACTTCAACTGCTAACCACGTCTAACTGGAATGAGATGGGGAGATGGGGACATGGGGACATGGTGACATGAATGCAACACGTGTGTGGTATGAAGGTACATGGACTTCAACTGCTAACCACGTCTAACTGGAATGAGATGGGGAGATGGGGAGATGAATGCAACACGTGTGTGGTATGAAGGTACATGGACTTCAACTGCTAACCACGTCTAACTGGAATGAGATAGGGAGATGGGGACATGGGGACATGAATGCAACACGTGTGTGGTATGAAGGTACATGGACTTCAACTGCTAACCATGTCTAACTGGAATGAGTTGGGGACATGGGGACATGGGGAGATGGGGACATGAATGCAACACGTGTGTGGTATGAAGGTACATGGACTTCAACTGCTAACCACGTCTAACTGGAATGAGATAGGGAGATGGGGACATGGGGACATGAATGCAACACGTGTGTGGTATGAAGGTACATGGACTTCAACTGCTAACCACGTCTAACTGGAATGAGATGGGGAGATGGGGACATGGGGACATGAATGCAACACGTGTGTGGTATGAAGGTACATGGACTTCAACTGCTAACCACGTCTAACTGGAATGAGATGGGGAGATGGGGACATGGGGACATGGTGACATGAATGCAACACGTGTGTGGTATGAAGGTACATGGACTTCAACTGCTAACCACGTCTAACTGGAATGAGATGGGGAGATGGGGAGATGAATGCAACACGTGTGTGGTATGAAGGTACATGGACTTCAACTGCTAACCACGTCTAACTGGAATGAGATGGGGAGATGGGGAGATGGGGACATGAATGCAACACGTGTGTGGTATGAAGGTACATGGACTTCAACTGCTAACCACGTCTAACTGGAATGAGATGGGGAGATGAGGAGATGGGGACATGGGGACATGAATGCAACACATGTGTGGTATGAAGGTACATGGACTTCAACTGCTAAACACGTCTAACTGGAATGAGATGGGGAGATGGGGACATGGGGACATGAATGCAACATGTGTGTGGTATGAAGGTACATGGACTTCAACTGCTAACCACGTCTAACTGGAATGAGATAGGGAGATGGGGACATGAATGCAACACGTGTGTGGTATGAAGGTACATGGACTTCAACTGCTAACCACGTCTTACTGGAATGAGATGGGGAGATGGGGACATGGGGACCTGAATGCAACACGTGTGTGGTATGAAGGTACATGGACTTCAACTGCTAACCACGTCTAACTGGAATGAGATGGGGAGATGGGGACATGAATGCAACACGTGTGTGGTATGAAGGTACATGGACTTCAACTGCTAACCACGTCTAACTGGAATGAGATGGGGAGATATGGAGATGGGGAGATGGGGACATGAATGCAACACATGTGTGGTATGAAGGTACATGGACTTCAACTGCTAACCACGTCTAACTGGAATGAGATGGGGAGATGGGGAGATGGGGACATGAATGCAACACGTGTGTGGTATGAAGGTACATGGACTTCAACTGCTAACCACGTCTAACTGGAATGAGATGGGGAGATGGGGACATGGGGACATGAATGCAACACGTGTGTGGTATGAAGGTACATGGTCTTCAACTGCTAACCACGTCTAACTGGAATGAGATGGGGAGATGGGGAGATGAATGTAACACGTGTGTGGTATGAAGGTACATGGACTTCAACTGCTAACCACGTCTAACTGGAATGAGATGGGGAGATGGGGACATGGGGACATGGGGACATGAATGCAACACGTGTGTGGTATGAAGGTACATGGACTTCAACTGCTAACCACGTCTAACTGGAATGAGATGGGGAGATGGGGAGATGGGGACATGAATGCAACACGTGTGTGGTATGAAGGTACATGGACTTCAACTGCTAACCACGTCTAACTGGAATGAGATGGGGAGATGGGAACATGGGGACATGGGGACATGAATGCAACACGTGTGTGGTATGAAGGTACATGGACTTCAACTGCTAACCACGTCTAACTGGAATGAGAGGGGGAGAGGGGGAGATGGGGACATGAATGCAACACGTGTGTGGTATGAAGGTACATGGACTTCAACTGCTAACCACGTCTAACTGGAATGAGATGGGGAGATTGGGAGATGGGGACATGAATGCAACACGTGTGTGGTATGAAGGTACAAGGACTTCAACTGCTAACCATGTCTAACTGGAATGAGTTGGGGACATGGGGACATGGGGAGATGGGGACATGAATGCAACACGTGTGTGGTATGAAGGTACATGGACTTCAACTGCTAACCACGTCTAACTGGAATGAGATAGGGAGATGGGGACATGGGGACATGAATGCAACACGTGTGTGGTATGAAGGTACATGGACTTCAACTGCTAACCACGTCTAACTGGAATGAGATGGGGAGATGGGGACATGGGGACCTGAATGCAACACGTGTGTGGTATGAAGGTACATGGACTTCAACTGCTAACCACGTCTAACTGGAATGAGATGGGGAGATGGGGACATGGGGACCTGAATGCAACACGTGTGTGGTATGAAGGTACATGGACTTCAACTGCTAATCACGTCTAACTGGAATGAGATGGGGAGATGGGGAGATGGGGACATGAATGCAACACGTGTGTGGTATGAAGGTACATGGACTTCAACTGCTAACCACGTCTAACTGGAATGAGATGGGGAGATGGGGACATGGGGACATGAATGCAACACGTGTGTGGTATGAAGGTACATGGACTTCAACTGCTAACCACGTCTAACTGGAATGAGATGGGGAGATGGGGACATGGGGACATGAATGCAACACGTGTGTGGTATGAAGGTACATGGACTTCAACTGCTAACCACGTCTAACTGGAATGAGATGGGGAGATGGGGAGATAGGGAGATGGGGACATGAATGCAACATTTGTGTGGTATGAAGGTACATGGACTTCAACTGCTAACCACGTCTAACTGGAATGAGATGGGGAGATGGGGACATGGGGACATGGGGACATGAATGCAACACGTGTGTGGTATGAAGGTACATGGACTTCAACTGCTAACCACGTCTAACTGGAATGAGATGGGGAGATGGGGACATGAATGCAACACGTGTGTGGTATGAAGGTACATGGACTTCAACTGCTAACCACGTCTAACTGGAATGAGATGGGGACATGGGGACATGGGGACATGGGGACATGAATGCAACACGTGTGTGGTATGAAGGTACATGGACTTCAACTGCTAACCACGTCTAACTGGAATGAGATGGGGAGATGGGGACATGAATGCAACACGTGTGTGGTATGAAGGTACATGGACTTCAACTGCTAACCACGTCTAACTGGAATGAGATGGGGAGATGGGGAGATGGGGAGATGAATGCAACACGTGTGTGGTATGAAGGTACATGGACTTCAACTGCTAACCACGTCTAACTGGAATGAGATGGGGAGATGGGGACATGAATGCAACACGTGTGTGGTATGAAGGTACATGGACTTCAACTGCTAACCACGTCTAACTGGAATGAGATGGGGAGATGGGGAGATGGGGACATGAATGCAACACGTGTGTGGTATGAAGGTACATGGACTTCAACTGCTAACCACGTCTAACAGGAATGAGATGGGGAGATGGGGACATGAATGCAACACGTGTGTGGCATGAAGGTAGATGGACTTCAACTGCTAACCACGTCTAACTGGAATGAGATGGGGAGATGGGGACATGAATGCAACACGTGTGTGGCATGAAGGTAGATGGACTTCAACTGCTAACCACGTCTAACTGGAATGAGATGGGGAGATGGGGACATGGGGACATGAATGCAACACGTGTGTGGCATGAAGGTACATGGACTTCAACTGCTAACCACGTCTAACTGGAATGAGATGGGGAGATGGGGACATGGGGACATGAATGCAACATGTGTGTGGTATGAAGGTACATGGACTTCAACTGCTAACCACGTCTAACTGGAATGAGATGGGGACATGAATGCAACACGTGTGTGGTATGAAGGTACATGGACTTCAACTGCTAACCACGTCTAACTGGAATGAGATGGGGAGATGGGGACATGAATGCAACACGTGTGTGGAATGAAGGTACATGGACTTCAACTGCTAACCACGTCTAACTGGAATGAGATGGGGAGATGGGGAGATGAATGCAACACGTGTGTGGTATGAAGGTACATGGACTTCAACTGCTAACCACGTCTAACTGGAATGAGATGGGGAGATGGGGAGAAGGGGACATGAATGCAACACGTGTGTGGTATGAAGGTACATGGACTTCAACTGCTAACCACGTCTAACTGGAATGAGATGGGGAGATGGGGAGATGGGGACATGGGGACATGAATGCAACATGTGTGTGGTATGAAGGTACATGGACTTCAACTGCTAACCACGTCTAACTGGAATGAGTTGGGGAGATGGGGACATGAATGCAACACGTGTGTGGTATGAAGGTACATGGACTTCAACTGCTAACCACGTCTAACTGGAATGAGATGGGGAGATGGGGACATGGGGAGATGGGGACATGGGGACATGAATGCAACACGTGTGTGGTATGAAGGTACATGGACTTCAACTGCTAACCACGTCTAACTGGAATGAGATGGGGAGATGGGGACATGGGGACATGAATGCAACACGTGTGTGGTATGAAGGTACATGGACTTCAACTGCTAACCACGTCTAACTGGAATGAGATGGGGAGATGGGGACATGGGGACATGAATGCAACACGTGTGTGGTATGAAGGTACATGGACTTCAACTGCTAACCACGTCTAACTGGAATGAGATGGGGAGATGGGGACATGAATGCAACACGTGTGTGGTATGAAGGTACATGGACTTCAACTGCTAACCACGTCTAACTGGAATGAGATGGGAAGATGGGGAGATGGGGACATGAATGCAACACGTGTGTGGTATGAAGGTACATGGACTTCAACTGCTAACCACGTCTAACTGGAATGAGATGGGGAGATGGGGACATGGGGACATGGGGACATGAATGCAACACGTGTGTGGTATGAAGGTACATGGACTTCAACTGCTAACCACGTCTAACTGGAATGAGATGGGGAGATGGGGACATGGGGACATGGGGACATGGGGACATGAATGCAACACGTGTGTGGTATGAAGGTACATGGACTTCAACTGCTAACCACGTCTAACTGGAATGAGATGGGGAGATGGGGACATGGGGAGATGGGGAGATGGGGAGATGGAGACATGGGGACATGAATGCAACACGTGTGTGGTATGAAGGTACATGGACTTCAACTGCTAACCACGTCTAACTGGAATGAGATGGGGAGATGGGGACATGGGGACATGGGGACATGAATGCAACACGTGTGTGGTATGAAGGTACATGGACTTCAACTGCTAACCACGTCTAACTGGAATGAGATGGGGAGATGGGGAGATGGGGACATGGGGAGATGGGGACATGGGAACATGGGGAGATGGGGACATGAATGCAACACGTGTGTGGTATGAAGGTACATGGACTTCAACTGCTAACCACGTCTAACTGGAATGAGATGGGGAGATGGGGAGATGGGGACATGAATGCAACACGTTTGTGGTATGAAGGTACATGGACTTCAACTGCTAACCACGTCTAACTGGAATGAGATGGGGAGATGGGGACATGGGGACATGGGGACATGAATGCAACACGTGTGTGGTATGAAGGTACATGGACTTCAACTGCTAACCACGTCTAACTGGAATGAGATGGGGAGATGGGGACATGGGGACATGGGGAGATGGGGAGATGAATGCAACACGTGTGTGGTATGAAGGTACATGGACTTCAACTGCTAACCACGTCTAACTGGAATGAGATGGGGAGATGGGGACATGGGGACATGAATGCAACACGTGTGTGGTATGAAGGTACATGGACTTCAACTGCTAACCACGTCTAACTGGAATGAGATGGCAACATGGGGACATGGGGACATGGGGACATGAATGCAACACGTGTGTGGTATGAAGGTACATGGACTTCAACTGCTAACCACGTCTAACTGGAATGAGATGGGGAGATGGGGAGATGGGGAGATGGGGACATGGGGACATGGGGAGATGGGGACATGAATGCAACACGTGTGTGGTATGAAGGTACATGGACTTCAACTGCTAACCACGTCTAACTGGAATGAGATGGGGAGATGGGGACATGGGGACATGGGGACATGAATGCAACACGTGTGTGGTATGAAGGTACATGGACTTCAACTGCTAACCAAGTCTAACTGGAATGAGAGGGGGAGAGGGGGAGATGGGGACATGAATGCAACATGTGTATGGTATGAAGGTACATGGACTTCAACTGCTAACCACGTCTAACTGGAATGAGATGGGGAGATTGGGAGATGGGGACATGAATGCAACACGTGTGTGGTATGAAGGTACAAGGACTTCAACTGCTAACCATGTCTAACTGGAATGAGTTGGGGACATGGGGACATGGGGAGATGGGGACATGAATGCAATACGTGTGTGGTATGAAGGTACATGGACTTCAACTGCTAACCACGTCTAACTGGAATGAGATAGGGAGATGGGGACATGGGGACATGAATGCAACACGTGTGTGGTATGAAGGTACATGGACTTCAACTGCTAACCACGTCTAACTGGAATGAGATGGGGAGATGGGGACATGGGGACCTGAATGCAACACGTGTGTGGTATGAAGGTACATGGACTTCAACTGCTAACCACGTCTAACTGGAATGAGATGGGGAGATGGGGACATGGGGACCTGAATGCAACACGTGTGTGGTATGAAGGTACATGGACTTCAACTGCTAACCACATCTAACTGGAATGAGATGGGGAGATGGGGAGATGGGGACATGAATGCAACACGTGTGTGGTATGAAGGTACATGGACTTCAACTGCTAACCACGTCTAACTGGAATGAGATGGGGAGATGGGGACATGGGGACATGAATGCAACACGTGTGTGGTATGAAGGTACATGGACTTCAACTGCTAACCACGTCTAACTGGAATGAGATGGGGAGATGGGGAGATGGTGAGATGGGGACATGAATGCAACACGTGTGTGGTATGAAGGTACATGGACTTCAACTGCTAACCACGTCTAACTGGAATGAGATGGGGAGATGGGGACATGGGGACATGGGGACATGAATGCAACACGTGTGTGGTATGAAGGTACATGGACTTCAACTGCTAACCACGTCTAACTGGAATGAGATGGGGAGATGGGGACATGAATGCAACACGTGTGTGGTATGAAGGTACATGGACTTCAACTGCTAACCACGTCTAACTGGAATGAGATGGGGACATGGGGACATGGGGACATGGGGACATGAATGCAACACGTGTGTGGTATGAAGGTACATGGACTTCAACTGCTAACCACGTCTAACTGGAATGAGATGGGGAGATTGGGAGATGGGGACATGAATGCAACACGTGTGTGGTATGAAGGTACAAGGACTTCAACTGCTAACCATGTCTAACTGGAATGAGTTGGGGACATGGGGACATGGGGAGATGGGGACATGAATGCAACACGTGTGTGGTATGAAGGTACATGGACTTCAACTGCTAACCACGTCTAACTGGAATGAGATAGGGAGATGGGGACATGGGGACATGAATGCAACACGTGTGTGGTATGAAGGTACATGGACTTCAACTGCTAACCACGTCTAACTGGAATGAGATGGGGAGATGGGGAGATGGGGAGATGGGGAGATGGGGACATGGGGACATGGGGAGATGGGGACATGAATGCAACACGTGTGTGGTATGAAGGTACATGGACTTCAACTGCTAACCACGTCTAACTGGAATGAGATGGGGAGATGGGGAGATGGGGACATGAATGCAACACGTGTGTGGTATGAAGGTACATGGACTTCAACTGCTAACCACGTCTAACTGGAATGAGATGGGGAGATGGGGACATGGGGACATGGGGACATGAATGCAACACGTGTGTGGTATGAAGGTACATGGACTTCAACTGCTAACCACGTCTAACTGGAATGAGATGGGGAGATGGGGACATGGGGACATGGGGAGATGGGGAGATGAATGCAACACGTGTGTGGTATGAATGTACATGGACTTCAACTGCTAACCACGTCTAACTGGAATGAGATGGGGAGATGGGGACATGGGGACATGAATGCAACACGTGTGTGGTATGAAGGTACATGGACTTCAACTGCTAACCACGTCTAACTGGAATGAGATGGCAACATGGGGACATGGGGACATGGGGACATGGGGACATGAATGCAACACGTGTGTGGTATGAAGGTACATGGACTTCAACTGCTAACCACGTCTAACTGGAATGAGATGGGGAGATGGGGAGATGGGGAGATGGGGACATGGGGACATGGGGACATGGGGAGATGGGGACATGAATGCAACACGTGTGTGGTATGAAGGTACATGGACTTCAACTGCTAACCACGTCTAACTGGAATGAGATGGGGAGATGGGGACATGGGGACATGGGGACATGAATGCAACACGTGTGTGGTATGAAGGTACATGGACTTCAACTGCTAACCACGTCTAACTGGAATGAGAGGGGGAGAGGGGGAGATGGGGACATGAATGCAACACGTGTGTGGTATGAAGGTACATGGACTTCAACTGCTAACCACGTCTAACTGGAATGAGATGGGGAGATTGGGAGATGGGGACATGAATGCAACACGTGTGTGGTATGAAGGTACAAGGACTTCAACTGCTAACCATGTCTAACTGGAATGAGTTGGGGACATGGGGACATGGGGAGATGGGGACATGAATGCAACACGTGTGTGGTATGAAGGTACATGGACTTCAACTGCTAACCACGTCTAACTGGAATGAGATAGGGAGATGGGGACATGGGGACATGAATGCAACACGTGTGTGGTATGAAGGTACATGGACTTCAACTGCTAACCACGTCTAACTGGAATGAGATGGGGAGATGGGGACATGGGGACCTGAATGCAACACGTGTGTGGTATGAAGGTACATGGACTTCAACTGCTAACCACGTCTAACTGGAATGAGATGGGGACATGGGGACCTGAATGCAACACGTGTGTGGTATGAAGGTACATGGACTTCAACTGCTAACCACGTCTAACTGGAATGAGATGGGACATGGGGACCTGAATGCAACACGTGTGTGGTATGAAGGTACATGGACTTCAACTGCTAACCACGTCTAACTGGAATGAGATGGGGAGATGGGGAGATGGGGACATGAATGCAACACGTGTGTGGTATGAAGGTACATGGACTTCAACTGCTAACCACGTCTAACTGGAATGAGATGGGGAGATGGGGACATGGGGACATGAATGCAACACGTGTGTGGTATGAAGGTACATGGACTTCAACTGCTAACCACGTCTAACTGGAATGAGATGGGGAGATGGGGAGATGGTGAGATGGGGACATGAATGCAACACGTGTGTGGTATGAAGGTACATGGACTTCAACTGCTAACCACGTCTAACTGGAATGAGATGGGGAGATGGGGACATGAATGCAACACGTGTGTGGTATGAAGGTACATGGACTTCAACTGCTAACCACGTCTAACTGGAATGAGATGGGGACATGGGGACATGGGGACATGGGGACATGGGGACATGGGGACATGGGGACATGAATGCAACACGTGTGTGGTATGAAGGTACATGGACTTCAACTGCTAACCACGTCTAACTGGAATGAGATGGGGAGATGGGGACATGGGGACATGAATGCAACACGTGTGTGGTATGAAGGTACATGGACTTCAACTGCTAACCACGTCTAACTGGAATGAGATGGGGAGATGGGGACATGGGGACATGGTGACATGAATGCAACACGTGTGTGGTATGAAGGTACATGGACTTCAACTGCTAACCACGTCTAACTGGAATGAGATGGGGAGATGGGGAGATGAATGCAACACGTGTGTGGTATGAAGGTACATGGACTTCAACTGCTAACCACGTCTAACTGGAATGAGATGGGGAGATGGGGACATGGGGACATGAATGCAACACGTGTGTGGTATGAAGGTACATGGACTTCAACTGCTAACCACGTCTAACTGGAATGAGATGGGGAGATGAGGAGATGGGGACATGGGGACATGAATGCAACACATGTGTGGTATGAAGGTACATGGACTTCAACTGCTAACCACGTCTAACTGGAATGAGATGGGGAGATGGGGACATGGGGACATGAATGCAACATGTGTGTGGTATGAAGGTACATGGACTTCAACTGCTAACCACGTCTAACTGGAATGAGATAGGGAGATGGGGACATGAATGCAACACGTGTGTGGTATGAAGGTACATGGACTTCAACTGCTAACCACGTCTTACTGGAATGAGATGGGGAGATGGGGACATGGGGACCTGAATGCAACACGTGTGTGGTATGAAGGTACATGGACTTCAACTGCTAACCACGTCTAACTGGAATGAGATGGGGAGATGGGGACATGAATGCAACACGTGTGTGGTATGAAGGTACATGGACTTCAACTGCTAACCACGTCTAACTGGAATGAGATGGGGAGATATGGAGATGGGGAGATGGGGACATGAATGCAACACATGTGTGGTATGAAGGTACATGGACTTCAACTGCTAACCACGTCTATCTGGAATGAGATGGGGAGATGGGGAGATGGGGACATGAATGCAACACGTGTGTGGTATGAAGGTACATGGACTTCAACTGCTAACCACGTCTAACTGGAATGAGATGGGGAGATGGGGACATGGGGACATGAATGCAACACGTGTGTGGTATGAAGGTACATGGACTTCAACTGCTAACCACGTCTAACTGGAATGAGATGGGGAGATGGGGAGATGAATGTAACACGTGTGTGGTATGAAGGTACATGGACTTCAACTGCTAACCACGTCTAACTGGAATGAGATGGGGAGATGGGGAGATCGGGACATGGGGACATGGGGACATGAATGCAACACGTGTGTGGTATGAAGGTACATGGACTTCAACTGCTAACCACGTCTAACTGGAATGAGATGGGGAGATGGGGAGATGGGGACATGAATGCAACACGTGTGTGGTATGAAGGTACATGGACTTCAACTGCTAACCACGTCTAACTGGAATGAGATGGGGAGATGGGGACATGGGGACATGGGGACATGAATGCAACACGTGTGTGGTATGAAGGTACATGGACTTCAACTGCTAACCACGTCTAACTGGAATGAGAGGGGGAGAGGGGGAGATGGGGACATGAATGCAACACGTGTGTGGTATGAAGGTACATGGACTTCAACTGCTAACCACGTCTAACTGGAATGAGATGGGGAGATTGGGAGATGGGGACATGAATGCAACACGTGTGTGGTATGAAGGTACAAGGACTTCAACTGCTAACCATGTCTAACTGGAATGAGTTGGGGACATGGGGACATGGGGAGATGGGGACATGAATGCAACACGTGTGTGGTATGAAGGTACATGGACTTCAACTGCTAACCACGTCTAACTGGAATGAGATAGGGAGATGGGGACATGGGGACATGAATGCAACACGTGTGTGGTATGAAGGTACATGGACTTCAACTGCTAACCACGTCTAACTGGAATGAGATGGGGAGATGGGGACATGGGGACATGAATGCAACACGTGTGTGGTATGAAGGTACATGGACTTCAACTGCTAACCACGTCTAACTGGAATGAGATGGGGAGATGGGGACATGGGGACATGGTGACATGAATGCAACACGTGTGTGGTATGAAGGTACATGGACTTCAACTGCTAACCACGTCTAACTGGAATGAGATGGGGAGATGGGGAGATGAATGCAACACGTGTGTGGTATGAAGGTACATGGACTTCAACTGCTAACCACGTCTAACTGGAATGAGATAGGGAGATGGGGACATGGGGACATGAATGCAACACGTGTGTGGTATGAAGGTACATGGACTTCAACTGCTAACCATGTCTAACTGGAATGAGTTGGGGACATGGGGACATGGGGAGATGGGGACATGAATGCAACACGTGTGTGGTATGAAGGTACATGGACTTCAACTGCTAACCACGTCTAACTGGAATGAGATAGGGAGATGGGGACATGGGGACATGAATGCAACACGTGTGTGGTATGAAGGTACATGGACTTCAACTGCTAACCACGTCTAACTGGAATGAGATGGGGAGATGGGGACATGGGGACATGAATGCAACACGTGTGTGGTATGAAGGTACATGGACTTCAACTGCTAACCACGTCTAACTGGAATGAGATGGGGAGATGGGGACATGGGGACATGGTGACATGAATGCAACACGTGTGTGGTATGAAGGTACATGGACTTCAACTGCTAACCACGTCTAACTGGAATGAGATGGGGAGATGGGGAGATGAATGCAACACGTGTGTGGTATGAAGGTACATGGACTTCAACTGCTAACCACGTCTAACTGGAATGAGATGGGGAGATGGGGAGATGGGGACATGAATGCAACACGTGTGTGGTATGAAGGTACATGGACTTCAACTGCTAACCACGTCTAACTGGAATGAGATGGGGAGATGAGGAGATGGGGACATGGGGACATGAATGCAACACATGTGTGGTATGAAGGTACATGGACTTCAACTGCTAAACACGTCTAACTGGAATGAGATGGGGAGATGGGGACATGGGGACATGAATGCAACATGTGTGTGGTATGAAGGTACATGGACTTCAACTGCTAACCACGTCTAACTGGAATGAGATAGGGAGATGGGGACATGAATGCAACACGTGTGTGGTATGAAGGTACATGGACTTCAACTGCTAACCACGTCTTACTGGAATGAGATGGGGAGATGGGGACATGGGGACCTGAATGCAACACGTGTGTGGTATGAAGGTACATGGACTTCAACTGCTAACCACGTCTAACTGGAATGAGATGGGGAGATGGGGACATGAATGCAACACGTGTGTGGTATGAAGGTACATGGACTTCAACTGCTAACCACGTCTAACTGGAATGAGATGGGGAGATATGGAGATGGGGAGATGGGGACATGAATGCAACACATGTGTGGTATGAAGGTACATGGACTTCAACTGCTAACCACGTCTAACTGGAATGAGATGGGGAGATGGGGAGATGGGGACATGAATGCAACACGTGTGTGGTATGAAGGTACATGGACTTCAACTGCTAACCACGTCTAACTGGAATGAGATGGGGAGATGGGGACATGGGGACATGAATGCAACACGTGTGTGGTATGAAGGTACATGGTCTTCAACTGCTAACCACGTCTAACTGGAATGAGATGGGGAGATGGGGAGATGAATGTAACACGTGTGTGGTATGAAGGTACATGGACTTCAACTGCTAACCACGTCTAACTGGAATGAGATGGGGAGATGGGGACATGGGGACATGGGGACATGAATGCAACACGTGTGTGGTATGAAGGTACATGGACTTCAACTGCTAACCACGTCTAACTGGAATGAGATGGGGAGATGGGGAGATGGGGACATGAATGCAACACGTGTGTGGTATGAAGGTACATGGACTTCAACTGCTAACCACGTCTAACTGGAATGAGATGGGGAGATGGGAACATGGGGACATGGGGACATGAATGCAACACGTGTGTGGTATGAAGGTACATGGACTTCAACTGCTAACCACGTCTAACTGGAATGAGAGGGGGAGAGGGGGAGATGGGGACATGAATGCAACACGTGTGTGGTATGAAGGTACATGGACTTCAACTGCTAACCACGTCTAACTGGAATGAGATGGGGAGATTGGGAGATGGGGACATGAATGCAACACGTGTGTGGTATGAAGGTACAAGGACTTCAACTGCTAACCATGTCTAACTGGAATGAGTTGGGGACATGGGGACATGGGGAGATGGGGACATGAATGCAACACGTGTGTGGTATGAAGGTACATGGACTTCAACTGCTAACCACGTCTAACTGGAATGAGATAGGGAGATGGGGACATGGGGACATGAATGCAACACGTGTGTGGTATGAAGGTACATGGACTTCAACTGCTAACCACGTCTAACTGGAATGAGATGGGGAGATGGGGACATGGGGACCTGAATGCAACACGTGTGTGGTATGAAGGTACATGGACTTCAACTGCTAACCACGTCTAACTGGAATGAGATGGGGAGATGGGGACATGGGGACCTGAATGCAACACGTGTGTGGTATGAAGGTACATGGACTTCAACTGCTAATCACGTCTAACTGGAATGAGATGGGGAGATGGGGAGATGGGGACATGAATGCAACACGTGTGTGGTATGAAGGTACATGGACTTCAACTGCTAACCACGTCTAACTGGAATGAGATGGGGAGATGGGGACATGGGGACATGAATGCAACACGTGTGTGGTATGAAGGTACATGGACTTCAACTGCTAACCACGTCTAACTGGAATGAGATGGGGAGATGGGGACATGGGGACATGAATGCAACACGTGTGTGGTATGAAGGTACATGGACTTCAACTGCTAACCACGTCTAACTGGAATGAGATGGGGAGATGGGGAGATAGGGAGATGGGGACATGAATGCAACATTTGTGTGGTATGAAGGTACATGGACTTCAACTGCTAACCACGTCTAACTGGAATGAGATGGGGAGATGGGGACATGGGGACATGGGGACATGAATGCAACACGTGTGTGGTATGAAGGTACATGGACTTCAACTGCTAACCACGTCTAACTGGAATGAGATGGGGAGATGGGGACATGAATGCAACACGTGTGTGGTATGAAGGTACATGGACTTCAACTGCTAACCACGTCTAACTGGAATGAGATGGGGACATGGGGACATGGGGACATGGGGACATGAATGCAACACGTGTGTGGTATGAAGGTACATGGACTTCAACTGCTAACCACGTCTAACTGGAATGAGATGGGGAGATGGGGACATGAATGCAACACGTGTGTGGTATGAAGGTACATGGACTTCAACTGCTAACCACGTCTAACTGGAATGAGATGGGGAGATGGGGAGATGGGGAGATGAATGCAACACGTGTGTGGTATGAAGGTACATGGACTTCAACTGCTAACCACGTCTAACTGGAATGAGATGGGGAGATGGGGACATGAATGCAACACGTGTGTGGTATGAAGGTACATGGACTTCAACTGCTAACCACGTCTAACTGGAATGAGATGGGGAGATGGGGAGATGGGGACATGAATGCAACACGTGTGTGGTATGAAGGTACATGGACTTCAACTGCTAACCACGTCTAACAGGAATGAGATGGGGAGATGGGGACATGAATGCAACACGTGTGTGGCATGAAGGTAGATGGACTTCAACTGCTAACCACGTCTAACTGGAATGAGATGGGGAGATGGGGACATGAATGCAACACGTGTGTGGCATGAAGGTAGATGGACTTCAACTGCTAACCACGTCTAACTGGAATGAGATGGGGAGATGGGGACATGGGGACATGAATGCAACACGTGTGTGGCATGAAGGTACATGGACTTCAACTGCTAACCACGTCTAACTGGAATGAGATGGGGAGATGGGGACATGGGGACATGAATGCAACATGTGTGTGGTATGAAGGTACATGGACTTCAACTGCTAACCACGTCTAACTGGAATGAGATGGGGACATGAATGCAACACGTGTGTGGTATGAAGGTACATGGACTTCAACTGCTAACCACGTCTAACTGGAATGAGATGGGGAGATGGGGACATGAATGCAACACGTGTGTGGAATGAAGGTACATGGACTTCAACTGCTAACCACGTCTAACTGGAATGAGATGGGGAGATGGGGAGATGAATGCAACACGTGTGTGGTATGAAGGTACATGGACTTCAACTGCTAACCACGTCTAACTGGAATGAGATGGGGAGATGGGGAGAAGGGGACATGAATGCAACACGTGTGTGGTATGAAGGTACATGGACTTCAACTGCTAACCACGTCTAACTGGAATGAGATGGGGAGATGGGGAGATGGGGACATGGGGACATGAATGCAACATGTGTGTGGTATGAAGGTACATGGACTTCAACTGCTAACCACGTCTAACTGGAATGAGTTGGGGAGATGGGGACATGAATGCAACACGTGTGTGGTATGAAGGTACATGGACTTCAACTGCTAACCACGTCTAACTGGAATGAGATGGGGAGATGGGGACATGGGGAGATGGGGACATGGGGACATGAATGCAACACGTGTGTGGTATGAAGGTACATGGACTTCAACTGCTAACCACGTCTAACTGGAATGAGATGGGGAGATGGGGACATGGGGACATGAATGCAACACGTGTGTGGTATGAAGGTACATGGACTTCAACTGCTAACCACGTCTAACTGGAATGAGATGGGGAGATGGGGACATGGGGACATGAATGCAACACGTGTGTGGTATGAAGGTACATGGACTTCAACTGCTAACCACGTCTAACTGGAATGAGATGGGGAGATGGGGACATGAATGCAACACGTGTGTGGTATGAAGGTACATGGACTTCAACTGCTAACCACGTCTAACTGGAATGAGATGGGAAGATGGGGAGATGGGGACATGAATGCAACACGTGTGTGGTATGAAGGTACATGGACTTCAACTGCTAACCACGTCTAACTGGAATGAGATGGGGAGATGGGGACATGGGGACATGGGGACATGAATGCAACACGTGTGTGGTATGAAGGTACATGGACTTCAACTGCTAACCACGTCTAACTGGAATGAGATGGGGAGATGGGGACATGGGGACATGGGGACATGGGGACATGAATGCAACACGTGTGTGGTATGAAGGTACATGGACTTCAACTGCTAACCACGTCTAACTGGAATGAGATGGGGAGATGGGGACATGGGGAGATGGGGAGATGGGGAGATGGAGACATGGGGACATGAATGCAACACGTGTGTGGTATGAAGGTACATGGACTTCAACTGCTAACCACGTCTAACTGGAATGAGATGGGGAGATGGGGACATGGGGACATGGGGACATGAATGCAACACGTGTGTGGTATGAAGGTACATGGACTTCAACTGCTAACCACGTCTAACTGGAATGAGATGGGGAGATGGGGAGATGGGGACATGGGGAGATGGGGACATGGGAACATGGGGAGATGGGGACATGAATGCAACACGTGTGTGGTATGAAGGTACATGGACTTCAACTGCTAACCACGTCTAACTGGAATGAGATGGGGAGATGGGGAGATGGGGACATGAATGCAACACGTTTGTGGTATGAAGGTACATGGACTTCAACTGCTAACCACGTCTAACTGGAATGAGATGGGGAGATGGGGACATGGGGACATGGGGACATGAATGCAACACGTGTGTGGTATGAAGGTACATGGACTTCAACTGCTAACCACGTCTAACTGGAATGAGATGGGGAGATGGGGACATGGGGACATGGGGAGATGGGGAGATGAATGCAACACGTGTGTGGTATGAAGGTACATGGACTTCAACTGCTAACCACGTCTAACTGGAATGAGATGGGGAGATGGGGACATGGGGACATGAATGCAACACGTGTGTGGTATGAAGGTACATGGACTTCAACTGCTAACCACGTCTAACTGGAATGAGATGGCAACATGGGGACATGGGGACATGGGGACATGAATGCAACACGTGTGTGGTATGAAGGTACATGGACTTCAACTGCTAACCACGTCTAACTGGAATGAGATGGGGAGATGGGGAGATGGGGAGATGGGGACATGGGGACATGGGGAGATGGGGACATGAATGCAACACGTGTGTGGTATGAAGGTACATGGACTTCAACTGCTAACCACGTCTAACTGGAATGAGATGGGGAGATGGGGACATGGGGACATGGGGACATGAATGCAACACGTGTGTGGTATGAAGGTACATGGACTTCAACTGCTAACCAAGTCTAACTGGAATGAGAGGGGGAGAGGGGGAGATGGGGACATGAATGCAACATGTGTATGGTATGAAGGTACATGGACTTCAACTGCTAACCACGTCTAACTGGAATGAGATGGGGAGATTGGGAGATGGGGACATGAATGCAACACGTGTGTGGTATGAAGGTACAAGGACTTCAACTGCTAACCATGTCTAACTGGAATGAGTTGGGGACATGGGGACATGGGGAGATGGGGACATGAATGCAATACGTGTGTGGTATGAAGGTACATGGACTTCAACTGCTAACCACGTCTAACTGGAATGAGATAGGGAGATGGGGACATGGGGACATGAATGCAACACGTGTGTGGTATGAAGGTACATGGACTTCAACTGCTAACCACGTCTAACTGGAATGAGATGGGGAGATGGGGACATGGGGACCTGAATGCAACACGTGTGTGGTATGAAGGTACATGGACTTCAACTGCTAACCACGTCTAACTGGAATGAGATGGGGAGATGGGGACATGGGGACCTGAATGCAACACGTGTGTGGTATGAAGGTACATGGACTTCAACTGCTAACCACATCTAACTGGAATGAGATGGGGAGATGGGGAGATGGGGACATGAATGCAACACGTGTGTGGTATGAAGGTACATGGACTTCAACTGCTAACCACGTCTAACTGGAATGAGATGGGGAGATGGGGACATGGGGACATGAATGCAACACGTGTGTGGTATGAAGGTACATGGACTTCAACTGCTAACCACGTCTAACTGGAATGAGATGGGGAGATGGGGAGATGGTGAGATGGGGACATGAATGCAACACGTGTGTGGTATGAAGGTACATGGACTTCAACTGCTAACCACGTCTAACTGGAATGAGATGGGGAGATGGGGACATGGGGACATGGGGACATGAATGCAACACGTGTGTGGTATGAAGGTACATGGACTTCAACTGCTAACCACGTCTAACTGGAATGAGATGGGGAGATGGGGACATGAATGCAACACGTGTGTGGTATGAAGGTACATGGACTTCAACTGCTAACCACGTCTAACTGGAATGAGATGGGGACATGGGGACATGGGGACATGGGGACATGAATGCAACACGTGTGTGGTATGAAGGTACATGGACTTCAACTGCTAACCACGTCTAACTGGAATGAGATGGGGAGATTGGGAGATGGGGACATGAATGCAACACGTGTGTGGTATGAAGGTACAAGGACTTCAACTGCTAACCATGTCTAACTGGAATGAGTTGGGGACATGGGGACATGGGGAGATGGGGACATGAATGCAACACGTGTGTGGTATGAAGGTACATGGACTTCAACTGCTAACCACGTCTAACTGGAATGAGATAGGGAGATGGGGACATGGGGACATGAATGCAACACGTGTGTGGTATGAAGGTACATGGACTTCAACTGCTAACCACGTCTAACTGGAATGAGATGGGGAGATGGGGACATGGGGACCTGAATGCAACACGTGTGTGGTATGAAGGTACATGGACTTCAACTGCTAACCACGTCTAACTGGAATGAGATGGGGAGATGGGGACATGGGGACCTGAATGCAACACGTGTGTGGTATGAAGGTACATGGACTTCAACTGCTAACCACGTCTAACTGGAATGAGATGGGGAGATGGGGAGATGGGGACATGAATGCAACACGTGTGTGGTATGAAGGTACATGGACTTCAACTGCTAACCACGTCTAACTGGAATGAGATGGGGAGATGGGGACATGGGGACATGAATGCAACACGTGTGTGGTATGAAGGTACATGGACTTCAACTGCTAACCACGTCTAACTGGAATGAGATGGGGAGATGGGGAGATGGTGAGATGGGGACATGAATGCAACACGTGTGTGGTATGAAGGTACATGGACTTCAACTGCTAACCACGTCTAACTGGAATGAGATGGGGAGATGGGGACATGGGGACATGGGGACATGAATGCAACACGTGTGTGGTATGAAGGTACATGGACTTCAACTGCTAACCACGTCTAACTGGAATGAGATGGGGAGATGGGGACATGAATGCAACACGTGTGTGGTATGAAGGTACATGGACTTCAACTGCTAACCACGTCTAACTGGAATGAGATGGGGACATGGGGACATGGGGACATGGGGACATGGGGACATGAATGCAACACGTGTGTGGTATGAAGGTACATGGACTTCAACTGCTAACCACGTCTAACTGGAATGAGATGGGGAGATGGGGACATGGGGACATGAATGCAACACGTGTGTGGTATGAAGGTACATGGACTTCAACTGCTAACCACGTCTAACTGGAATGAGATGGGGAGATGGGGACATGGGGACATGGTGACATGAATGCAACACGTGTGTGGTATGAAGGTACATGGACTTCAACTGCTAACCACGTCTAACTGGAATGAGATGGGGAGATGGGGAGATGAATGCAACACGTGTGTGGTATGAAGGTACATGGACTTCAACTGCTAACCACGTCTAACTGGAATGAGATGGGGAGATGGGGACATGGGGACATGAATGCAACACGTGTGTGGTATGAAGGTACATGGACTTCAACTGCTAACCACGTCTAACTGGAATGAGATGGGGAGATGAGGAGATGGGGACATGGGGACATGAATGCAACACATGTGTGGTATGAAGGTACATGGACTTCAACTGCTAACCACGTCTAACTGGAATGAGATGGGGAGATGGGGACATGGGGACATGAATGCAACATGTGTGTGGTATGAAGGTACATGGACTTCAACTGCTAACCACGTCTAACTGGAATGAGATAGGGAGATGGGGACATGAATGCAACACGTGTGTGGTATGAAGGTACATGGACTTCAACTGCTAACCACGTCTAACTGGAATGAGATGGGGAGATGGGGACATGGGGACCTGAATGCAACACGTGTGTGGTATGAAGGTACATGGACTTCAACTGCTAACCACGTCTAACTGGAATGAGATGGGGAGATGGGGACATGAATGCAACACGTGTGTGGTATGAAGGTACATGGACTTCAACTGCTAACCACGTCTAACTGGAATGAGATGGGGAGATGGGGAGATGGGGACATGAATGCAACACGTGTGTGATATGAAGGTACATGGACTTCAACTGCTAACCACGTCTAACTGGAATGAGATGGGGAGATGGGGACATGGGGACATGAATGCAACACGTGTGTGGTATGAAGGTACATGGACTTCAACTGCTAACCACGTCTGACTGGAATGAGATGGGGAGATGGGGAGATGAATGTAACACGTGTGTGGTATGAAGGTACATGGACTTCAACTGCTAACCACGTCTAACTGGAATAAGATGGGGAGATGGGGAGATGGGGACATGGGGACATGGGGACATGAATGCAACACGTGTGTGGTATGAAGGTACATGGACTTCAACTGCTAACCACGTCTAACTGGAATGAGATGGGGAGATGGGGAGATGGGGACATGAATGCAACACGTGTGTGGTATGAAGGTACATGGACTTCAACTGCTAACCACGTCTAACTGGAATGAGATGGGGAGATGGGGACATGGGGACATGGGGACATGAATGCAACACGTGTGTGGTATGAAGGTACATGGACTTCAACTGCTAACCACGTCTAACTGGAATGAGAGGGGGAGAGGGGGAGATGGGGACATGAATGCAACACGTGTGTGGTATGAAGGTACATGGACTTCAACTGCTAACCACGTCTAACTGGAATGAGATGGGGAGATTGGGAGATGGGGACATGAATGCAACACGTGTGTGGTATGAAGGTACAAGGACTTCAACTGCTAACCATGTCTAACTGGAATGAGTTGGGGAGATGGGGACATGGGGAGATGGGGACATGAATGCAACACGTGTGTGGTATGAAGGTACATGGACTTCAACTGCTAACCACGCCTAACTGGAATGAGATGGGGAGATGGGGAGATGGGGACATGAATGCAACACGTGTGTGGTATGAAGGTACATGGACTTCAACTGCTAACCACGTCTAACTGGAATGAGATGGGGAGATGGGGACATGGGGACATGGGGACATGAATGCAACACGTGTGTGGTATGAAGGTACATGGACGTCAACTGCTAACCACGTCTAACTGGAATGAGATGGGGAGATGGGGACATGGGGACATGGGGACATGGGGACATGAATGCAACACGTGTGTGGTATGAAGGTACCTGGACTTCAACTGCTAACCACGTCTAACTGGAATGAGATGGGGAGATGGGGACATGGGGAGATGGGGAGATGGGGAGATGGGGACATGGGGACATGAATGCAACACGTGTGTGGTATGAAGGTACATGGACTTCAACTGCTAACCACGTCTAACTGGAATGAGATGGGGAGATGGGGAGATGGGGACATGGGGACATGAATGCAACACGTGTGTGGTATGAAGGTACATGGACTTCAACTGCTAACCACGTCTAACTGGAATGAGATGGGGAGATGGGGAGATGGGGACATGGGGAGATGGGGACATGGGGACATGGGGAGATGGGGACATGAATGCAACACGTGTGTGGTATGAAGGTACATGGACTTCAACTGCTAACCACGTCTAACTGGAATGAGATGGGGAGATGGGGAGATGGGGACATGAATGCAACACGTGTGTGGTATGAAGGTACATGGACTTCAACTGCTAACCACGTCTAACTGGAATGAGATGGGGAGATGGGGACATGGGGACATGAATGCAACACGTGTGTGGTATGAAGGTACATGGACTTCAACTGCTAACCACGTCTAACTGGAATGAGATGGGGAGATGGGGACATGGGGACATGGGGAGATGGGGAGATGAATGCAACACGTGTGTGGTATGAAGGTACATGGACTTCAACTGCTAACCACGTCTAACTGGAATGAGATGGGGAGATGGGGACATGGGGACATGAATGCAACACGTGTGTGGTATGAAGGTACATGGACTTCAACTGCTAACCACGTCTAACTGGAATGAGATGGCAACATGGGGACATGGGGACATGGGGACATGAATGCAACACGTGTGTGGTATGAAGGTACATGGACTTCAACTGCTAACCACGTCTAACTGGAATGAGATGGGGAGATGGGGAGATGGGGAGATGGGGACATGGGGACATGGGGAGATGGGGACATGAATGCAACACGTGTGTGGTATGAAGGTACATGGACTTCAACTGCTAACCACGTCTAACTGGAATGAGATGGGGAGATGGGGACATGGGGACATGGGGACATGAATGCAACACGTGTGTGGTATGAAGGTACATGGACTTCAACTGCTAACCACGTCTAACTGGAATGAGAGGGGGAGAGGGGGAGATGGGGACATGAATGCAACACGTGTGTGGTATGAAGGTACATGGACTTCAACTGCTAACCACGTCTAACTGGAATGAGATGGGGAGATTTGGGAGATGGGGACATGAATGCAACACGTGTGTGGTATGAAGGTACAAGGACTTCAACTGCTAACCATGTCTAACTGGAATGAGTTGGGGACATGGGGACATGGGGAGATGGGGACATGAATGCAACACGTGTGTGGTATGAAGGTACATGGACTTCAACTGCTAACCACATCTAACTGGAATGAGATAGGGAGATGGGGACATGGGGACATGAATGCAACACGTGTGTGGTATGAAGGTACATGGACTTCAACTGCTAACCACGTCTAACTGGAATGAGATGGGGAGATGGGGACATGGGGACCTGAATGCAACACGTGTGTGGTATGAAGGTACATGGACTTCAACTGCTAACCACGTCTAACTGGAATGAGATGGGGAGATGGGGACATGGGGACCTGAATGCAACACGTGTGTGGTATGAAGGTACATGGACTTCAACTGCTAACCACGTCTAACTGGAATGAGATGGGGAGATGGGGAGATGGGGACCTGAATGCAACACGTGTGTGGTATGAAGGTACATGGACTTCAACTGCTAACCACGTCTAACTGGAATGAGATGGGGAGATGGGGAGATGGGGACATGAATGCAACACGTGTGTGGTATGAAGGTACATGGACTTCAACTGCTAACCACGTCTAACTGGAATGAGATGGGGAGATGGGGAGATGGTGAGATGGGGACATGAATGCAACACGTGTGTGGTATGAAGGTACATGGACTTCAACTGCTAACCACGTCTAACTGGAATGAGATGGGGAGATGGGGACATGGGGACATGGGGACATGAATGCAACACGTGTGTGGTATGAAGGTACATGGACTTCAACTGCTAACCACGTCTAACTGGAATGAGATGGGGAGATGGGGACATGAATGCAACACGTGTGTGGTATGAAGGTACATGGACTTCAACTGCTAACCACGTCTAACTGGAATGAGATGGGGACATGGGGACATGGGGACATGGGGACATGGGGACATGGGGACATGAATGCAACACGTGTGTGGTATGAAGGTACATGGACTTCAACTGCTAACCACGTCTAACTGGAATGAGATGGGGAGATGGGGACATGGGGACATGAATGCAACACGTGTGTGGTATGAAGGTACATGGACTTCAACTGCTAACCACGTCTAACTGGAATGAGATGGGGAGATGGGGACATGGGGACATGGTGACATGAATGCAACACGTGTGTGGTATGAAGGTACATGGACTTCAACTGCTAACCACGTCTAACTGGAATGAGATGAGGAGATGGGGAGATGAATGCAACACGTGTGTGGTATGAAGGTACATGGACTTCAACTGCTAACCACGTCTAACTGGAATGAGATGGGGAGATGGGGACATGGGGACATGAATGCAACACGTGTGTGGTATGAAGGTACATGGACTTCAACTGCTAACCACGTCTAACTGGAATGAGATGGGGAGATGAGGAGATGGGGACATGGGGACATGAATGCAACACATGTGTGGTATGAAGGTACATGGACTTCAACTGCTAACCACGTCTAACTGGAATGAGATGGGGAGATGGGGACATGGGGACATGAATGCAACATGTGTGTGGTATGAAGGTACATGGACTTCAACTGCTAACCACGTCTAACTGGAATGAGATAGGGAGATGGGGACATGAATGCAACACGTGTGTGGTATGAAGGTACATGGACTTCAACTGCTAACCACGTCTAACTGGAATGAGATGGGGAGATGGGGACATGGGGACCTGAATGCAACACGTGTGTGGTATGAAGGTACATGGACTTCAACTGCTAACCACGTCTAACTGGAATGAGATGGGGAGATGGGGACATGAATGCAACACGTGTGTGGTATGAAGGTACATGGACTTCAACTGCTAACCACGTCTAACTGGAATGAGATGGGGAGATGGGGAGATGGGGACATGAATGCAACACGTGTGTGGTATGAAGGTACATGGACTTCAACTGGTAACCACGTCTAACTGGAATGAGATGGGGAGATGGGGACATGGGGACATGAATGCAACACGTGTGTGGTATGAAGGTACATGGACTTCAACTGCTAACCACGTCTAACTGGAATGAGATGGGGAGATGGGGAGATGAATGTAACACGTGTGTGGTATGAAGGTACATGGACTTCAACTGCTAACCACGTCTAACTGGAATGAGATGGGGAGATGGGGAGATGGGGACATGGGGACATGGGGACATGAATGCAACACGTGTGTGGTATGAAGGTACATGGACTTCAACTGCTAACCACGTCTAACTGGAATGAGATGGGGAGATGGGGAGATGGGAACATGAATGCAACACGTGTGTGGTATGAAGGTACATGGACTTCAACTGCTAACCACGTCTAACTGGAATGAGATGGGGAGATGGGGACATGGGGACATGGGGACATGAATGCAACACGTGTGTGGTATGAAGGTACATGGACTTCAACTGCTAACCACGTCTAACTGGAATGAGAGGGGGAGGGGGGAGATGGGGACATGAATGCAACACGTGTGTGGTATGAAGGTACATGGACTTCAACTGCTAACCACGTCTAACTGGAATGAGATGGGGAGATTGGGAGATGGGGACATGAATGCAACACGTGTGTGGTATGAAGGTACAAGGACTTCAACTGCTAACCATGTCTAACTGGAATGAGTTGGGGACATGGGGACATGGGGAGATGGGGACATGAATGCAACACGTGTGTGGTATGAAGGTACATGGACTTCAACTGCTAACCACGTCTAACTGGAATGAGATAGGGAGATGGGGAGATGGGGACATGAATGCAACACGTGTGTGGTATGAAGGTACATGGACTTCAACTGCTAACCACGTCTAACTGGAATGAGATGGGGAGATGGGGACATGGGGACCTGAATGCAACACGTGTGTGGTATGAAGGTACATGGACTTCAACTGCTAACCACGTCTAACTGGAATGAGATGGGGAGATGGGGACATGGGGACCTGAATGCAACACGTGTGTGGTATGAAGGTACATGGACTTCAACTGCTAACCACGTCTAACTGGAATGAGATGGGGAGATGGGGAGATGGGGACATGAATGCAACACGTGTGTGGTATGAAGGTACATGGACTTCAACTGCTAACCACGTCTAACTGGAATGAGATGGGAAATGGGGACATGGGGACATGAATGCAACACGTGTGTGGTATGAAGGTACATGGACTTCAACTGCTAACCACGTCTAACTGGAATGAAATGGGGAGATGGGGACATGGGGACATGAATGCAACACGTGTGTGGTATGAAGGTACATGGACTTCAACTGCTAACCACGTCTAACTGGAATGAGATGGGGAGATGGGGAGATGGGGAGATGGGGACATGAATGCAACACGTGTGTGGTATGAAGGTACATGGACTTCAACTGCTAACCACGTCTAACTGGAATGAGATGGGGAGATGGGGACATGGGGACATGGGGACATGAATGCAACACGTGTGTGGTATGAAGGTACATGGACTTCAACTGCTAACCCCGTCTAACTGGAATGAGATGGGGAGATGGGGACATGAATGCAACACGTGTGTGGTATGAAGGTACATGGACTTCAACTGCTAACCACGTCTAACTGGAATGAGATGGGGACATGGGGACATGGGGACATGGGGACATGGGGACATGAATGCAACACGTGTGTGGTATGAAGGTACATGGACTTCAACTGCTAACCACGTCTAACTGGAATGAGATGGGGACATGGGGACATGAATGCAACACGTGTGTGGTATGAAGGTACATGGACTTCAACTGCTAACCACGTCTAACTGGAATGAGATGGGGACATGGGGACATGGTGACATGAATGCAACACGTGTGTGGTATGAAGGTACATGGACTTCAACTGCTAACCACTTCAAACTGGAATGAGATGGGGAGATGGGGAGATGGGGAGATGAATGCAACACGTGTGTGGTATGAAGGTACATGGACTTCAACTGCTAACCACGTCTAACTGGAATGAGATGGGGAGATGGGGACATGGGGACATGAATGCAACACGTGTGTGGTATGAAGGTACATGGACTTCAACTGCTAACCACGTCTAACTGGAATGAGATGGGGAGATGGGGAGATGGGGACATGGGGACATGAATGCAACACGTGTGTGGTATGAAGGTACATGGACTTCAACTGCTAACCACGTCTAACTGGAATGAGATGGGGAGATGGGGACATGGGACATGAATGCAACATGTGTGTGGTATGAAGGTACATGGACTTCAACTGCTAACCACGTCTAACTGGAATGAGATAGGGAGATGGGGACATGAATGCAACACGTGTGTGGTATGAAGGTACATGGACTTCAACTGCTAACCACGTCTAACTGGAATGAGATGGGGAGATGGGGAGATGGGGACATGAATGCAACACGTGTGTGGTATGAAGGTACATGGACTTCAACTGCTAACCACGTCTAACTGGAATGAGATGGGGAGATGGGGACATGGGGACATGAGTGCAACACGTGTGTGGTATTAAGGTACATGGACTTCAACTGCTAACCACGTCTAACTGGAATGAGATGGGGAGATGGGGAGATGAATGTAACACGTGTGTGGTATGAAGGTACATGGACTTCAACTGCTAACCACGTCTAACTGGAATGAGATGGGGAGATGGGGAGATGGGGACATGGGGACATGGGGACATGAATGCAACACGTGTGTGGTATGAAGGTACATGGACTTCAACTGCTAACCACGTCTAACTGGAATGAGATGGGGAGATGGGGACATGAATGCAACACGTGTGTGGTATGAAGGTACATGGACTTCAACTGCTAACCACGTCTAACTGGAATGAGATGGGGAGATGGGGAGATGGGGACATGAATGCAACACGTGTGTGGTATGAAGGTACATGGACTTCAACTGCTAACCACGTCTAACTGGAATGAGATGGGGAGATGGGGACATGGGGACATGAATGCAACACGTGTGTGGTATGAAGGTACATGGACTTCAACTGCTAACCACGTCTAACTGGAATGAGATGGGGAGATGGGGAGATGGGGACATGGGGACATGAATGCAACACGTGTGTGGTATGAAGGTACATGGACTTCAACTGCTAACCACGTCTAACTGGAATGAGATGGGGAGATGGGGACATGGGGACATGAATGCAACACGTGTGTGGTATGAAGGTACATGGACTTCAACTGCTAACCACGTCTAACTGGAATGAGATGGGGAGATGGGGACATGGGGACATGAATGCAACACGTGTGTGGTATGAAGGTACATGGACTTCAACTGCTAACCACGTCTAACTGGAATGAGATGGGGAGATGGGGAGATGAATGCAACACGTGTGTGGTATGAAGGTACATGGACTTCAACTGCTAACCACGTCTAACTGGAATGAGATGGGGACATGGGGACATGAATGCAACACGTGTGTGGTATGAAGGTACATGGACTTCAACTGCTAACCACGTCTAACTGGAATGAGATGGGGAGATGGGGACATGAATGCAACACGTGTGTGGTATGAAGGTACATGGACTTCAACTGCTAACCACGTCTAACTGGAATGAGATGGGGAGATGGGGACATGAATGCAACACGTGTGTGGTATGAAGGTACATGGACTTCAACTGCTAACCACGTCTAACTGGAATGAGATGGGGAGATGGGGAGATGAATGCAACACGTGTGTGGTATGAAGGTACATGGACTTCAACTGCTAACCACGTCTAACTGGAATGAGATGGGGAGATGGGGACATGAATGCAACACGTGTGTGGTATGAAGGTACATGGACTCCAATTGCTAACCACGTCTAACTGGAATGAAATGGGGAGATGAGGACATGGGGACATGAATGCAACACGTGTGTGGTATGAAGGTACATGGACTTCAACTGCTAACCACGTCTAACTGGAATGAGATGGGGAGATGGGGAGATGGGGACATGGGGACATGAATGCAACACGTGTGTGGTATGAAGGTACATGGACTTCAACTGCTAACCACGTCTAACTGGAATGAGATGGGGAGATGGGGAGATGAATGCAACACGTGTGTGGTATGAAGGTACATGGACTTCAACTGCTAACCACGTCTAACTGGAATGAGATGTTGACATGGGGACATGAATGCAACACGTGTGTGGTATGAAGGTACATGGACTTCAACTGCTAACCACGTCTAACTGGAATGAGATGGGGAGATGGGGACATGAATGCAACACGTGTGTGGTATGAAGGTACATGGACTTCAACTGCTAACCACGTCTAACTGGAATGAGATGGGGAGATGGGGAGATGGGGACATGAATGCAACACGTGTGTGGTATGAAGGTACATGGACTTCAACTGCTAACCACGTCTAACTGGAATGAGATGGGGAGATGGGGAGATGGGGAGATGGGGAGATGGGGACATGGGGACATGGGGAGATGGGGACATGAATGCAACACGTGTGTGGTATGAAGGTACATGGACTTCAACTGCTAACCACGTCTAACTGGAATGAGATGGGGACATGGGGACATGGGGACATGGGGACATGGGGACATGGGGACATGGGGACATGGGGACATGAATGCAACACGTGTGTGGTATGAAGATACATGGACTTCAACTGCTAACCACGTCTAACTGGAATGAGATGGGGAGATGGGGAGATGGGGACATGAATGCAACACGTGTGTGGTATGAAGGTACATGGACTTCAACTGCTAACCACGTCTAACTGGAATGAGATGGGGAGATGGGGAGATGGGGACATGAATGCAACACGTGTGTGGTATGAAGGTACATGGACTTCAACTGCTAACCACGTCTAACTGGAATGAGATGGGGAGATGGGGACATGAATGCAACACGTGTGTGGTATGAAGGTACATGGACTTCAACTGCTAACCACGTCTAACTGGAATGAGATGGGGAGATGGGGGAGATGGGGACATGAATGCAACACATGTGTGGTATGAAGGTACATGGACTTCAACTGCTAACCACGTCTAACTGGAATGAGATGGGGAGATGGGGACATGAATGCAACACGTGTGTGGTATGAAGGTACATGGACTTCAACTGCTAACCACGTCTAACTGGAATGAGATGGGGAGATGGGGACATGAATGCAACACGTGTGTGGTATGAAGGTACATGGACTTCAACTGCTAACCACGTCTAACTGGAATGAGATGGGGAGATGGGGACATGGGGACATGAATGCAACACGTGTGTGGTATGAAGGTACATGGACTTCAACTGCTAACCACGTCTAACTGGAATGAGATGGGGAGATGGGGACATGAATGCAACACGTGTGTGGTATGAAGGTACATGGACTTCAACTGCTAACCACGTCTAACTGGAATGAGATGGGGAGATGGGGACATGAATGCAACACGTGTGTGGTATGAAGGTACATGGACTTCAACTGCTAACCACGTCTAACTGGAATGAGATGGGGAGATGGGGAGATGGGGACATGAATGCAACACATGTGTGGTATGAAGGTACATTGACTTCAACTGCTAACCACGTCTAACTGGAATGAGATGGGGAGATAGGGACATAAATGCAACACGTGTGTGGTATGAAGGTACATGGACTTCAACTGCTAACCACGTCTAACTGGAATGAGATGGGGAGATGGGGAGATGGGGACATGAATGCAACACATGTGTGGTATGAAGGTACATTGACTTCAACTGCTAACCACGTCTAACTGGAATGAGATGGGGAGATGGGGACATGAATGCAACACGTGTTTGGTATGAAGGTACATGGACTTCAACTGCTAACCACGTCTAACTGGAATGAGATGGGGAGATGGGGACATGAATGCAACACGTGTGTGGTATGAAGGTACATGGACTTCAACTGCTAACCACGTCTAACTGGAATGAGATGGGGAGATAGGGACATGAATGCAACACGTGTGTGGTATGAAGGTACATGGACTTCAACTGCTAACCACGTCTAACTGGAAGGAGATGGGGAGATGGGGACATGAATGCAACACGTGTGTGGTATGAAGGTACATGGACTTCAACTGCTAACCACGTCTAACTGGAATGAGATGGTGAGATAGGGACATGAATGCAACACATGTGTGGTATGAAGGTACATGGACTTCAACTGCTAACCACGTCTAACTGGAATGAGATGGGGAGATGGGGAGATGGGGAGATGAATGCAACACGTGTGTGGTATGAAGGTACATGGACTTCAACTGCTAACCACGTCTAACTGGAATGAGATGGGGAGATGGGGAGATGGGGACATGAATGCAACACGTGTGTGGTATGAAGGTACATGGACTTCAACTGCTAACCACGTCTAACTGGAATGAGATGGGGAGATGTGGAGATGGGGACATGAATGCAACACGTGTGTGGTATGAAGGTACATGGACTTCAACTGCTAACCACGTCTAACTGGAATGAGATGGGGAGATGGGGACATGAATGCAACACGTGTGTGGTATGAAGGTACATGGACTTCAACTGCTAACCACGTCTAACTGGAATGAGATGGGGAGATGGGGAGATGGGGAGATGGGGAGATGGGGACATGAATGCAACACGTGTGTGGTATGAAGGTACATGGACTTCAACTGCTAACCACGTCTAACTGGAATGAGATGGGGAGATGGGGACATGAATGCAACACGTGTGTGGTATGAAGGTACATGGACTTCAACTGCTAACCACGTCTAACTGGAATGAGATGGGGAGATGGGGAGATGGGGACATGAATGCAACACGTGTGTGGTATGAAAGTACATGGACTTCAACTGCTAACCACGTCTAACTGGAATGAGATGGGGAGATGGGGACATGAATGCAACACGTGTGTGGTATGAAGGTACATGGACTTCAACTGCTAACCACGTCTAACTGGAATGAGATGGGGAGATAGGGACATGAATGCAACACGTGTGTGGTATGAAGGTACATGGACTTCAACTGCTAACCACGTCTAACTGGAATGAGATGGGGAGATGGGGAGATGGGGACATGAATGCAACACGTGTGTGGTATGAAGGTACATGGACTTCAACTGCTAACCACGTCTAACTGGAATGAGATGGGGAGATGGGGAGATGGGGACATGAATGCAACACGTGTGTGGTATGAAGGTACATGGACTTCAACTGCTAACCACGTCTAACTGGAATGAGATGGGGAGATAGGGACATGAATGCAACACGTGTGTGGTATGAAGGTACATGGACTTCAACTGCTAACCACGTCTAACTGGAATGAGATGGGGAGATGGGGAGATGGGGACATGAATGCAACACATGTGTGGTATGAAGGTACATTGACTTCAACTGCTAACCACGTCTAACTGGAATGAGATGGGGAGATGGGGACATGAATGCAACACGTGTGTGGTATGAAGGTACATGGACTTCAACTGCTAACCACGTCTAACTGGAATGAGATGGGGAGATGGGGAGATGGGGACATGAATGCAACACGTGTGTGGTATGAAGGTACATGGACTTCAACTGCTAACCACGTCTAACTGGAATGAGATGGGGAGATAGGGACATGAATGCAACACGTGTGTGGTATGAAGGTACATGGACTTCAACTGCTAACCACGTCTAACTGGAATGAGATGGGGAGATGGGGAGATGGGGACATGAATGCAACACGTGTGTGGTATGAAGGTACATGGACTTCAACTGCTAACCACGTCTAACTGGAATGAGATGGGGAGATGGGGACATGAATGCAACACGTGTGTGGTATGAAGGTACATGGACTTCAACTGCTAACCACGTCTAACTGGAATGAGATGGGGAGATAGGGACATGAATGCAACACGTGTGTGGTATGAAGGTACATGGACTTCAACTGCTAACCACGTCTAACTGGAATGAGATGGGGAGATGGGGAGATGGGGAGATGAATGCAACACGTGTGTGGAATGAAGGTACATGGACTTCAACTGCTAACCACGTCTAACTGGAATGAGATGGGGAGATAGGGACATGAATGCAACACGTGTGTGGTATGAAGGTACATGGACTTCAACTGCTAACCACGTCTAACTGGAATGAGATGGGGAGATGGGGAGATGGGGACATGAATGCAACACGTGTGTGGTATGAAGGTACATGGACTTCAACTGCTAACCACGTCTAACTGGAATGAGATGGGGAGATAGGGACATGAATGCAACACGTGTGTGGTATGAAGGTACATGGACTTCAACTGCTAACCACGTCTAACTGGAATGAGATGGGGAGATGGGGACATGAATGCAACACGTGTGTGGTATGAAGGTACATGGACTTCAACTGCTAACCACGTCTAACTGGAATGAGATGGGGAGATGGGGAGATGAATGCAACACGTGTGTGGTATGAAGGTACATGGACTTCAACTGCTAACCACGTCTAACTGGAATGAGATGGGGAGATGGGGAGATGGGGACATGAATGCAACACGTGTGTGGTATGAAGGTACATGGATTTCAACTGCTAACCACGTCTAACTGGAATGAGATGGGGAGATGGGGAGATGGGGACATGAATGCAACACGTGTGTGGTATGAAGGTACATAGACTTCAACTGCTAACCACGTCTAACTGGAATGAGATGGGGAGATGGGGAGATGGGGACATGAATGCAACACATGTGTGGTATGAAGGTACATGGACTTCAACTGCTAACCACGTCTAACTGGAATGAGATGGGGAGATGGGGAGATTGGGAGATGAATGCAACACGTGTGTGGCATGAAGGTAGATGGACTTCAACTGCTAACCACGTCTAACTGGAATGAGATGGGGAGATGGGGAGATGGGGACATGAATGCAACACGTGTGTGGTATGAAGGTACATGGACTTCAACTGCTAACCACGTCTAACTGGAATGAGATGGGGAGATGGGGAGATGGGGACATGAATGCAACACATGTGTGGTATGAAGGTACATGGACTTCAACTGCTAACCACGTCTAACTGGAATGAGATGGGGAGATGGGGAGATGGGGACATGAATGCAACACGTGTGTGGTATGAAGGTACATGGACTTCAACTGCTAACCACGTCTAACTGGAATGAGATGGGGAGATGGGGAGATGGGGAGATGAATGCAACACGTGTGTGGTATGAAGGTACATCGACTTCAACTGCTAACCACGTCTAACTGGAATGAGATGGGGAGATGGGGACATGAATGCAACACGTGTGTGGTATGAAGGTACATGGACTTCAACTGCTAACCACGTCTAACTGGAATGAGATGGGGAGATGGGGACATGAATGCAACACGTGTGTGGTATGAAGGTACATGGACTTCAACTGCTAACCACGCCTAACTGGAATGAGATGCGGAGATGGGGACATGAATGCAACACATGTGTGGTATGAAGGTACATGGACTTCAACTGCTAACCACGTCTAACTGGAATGAGATGGGGAGATGGGGACATGAATGCAACACGTGTGTGGTATGAAGGTACATGGACTTCAACTGCTAACCACGTCTAACTGGAATGAGATGGGGAGATGGGGACATGAATGCAACACGTGTGTGGTATGAAGGTACATGGACTTCAACTGCTAACCACGTCTAACTGGAATGAGATGGGGACATGAATGCAACACGTGTGTGGTATGAAGGTACATGGACTTCAACTGCTAACCACGTCTAACTGGAATGAGATGGGGAGATGGGGAGATGGGGACATGAATGCAACACGTGTGTGGTATGAAGGTACATGGACTTCAACTGCTAACCACGTCTAACTGGAATGAGATGGGGAGATGGGGACATGAATGCAACACGTGTGTGGTATGAAGGTACATGGACTTCAACTGCTAACCACGTCTAACTGGAATGAGATGGGGAGATGGGGACATGAATGCAACACGTGTGTGGTATGAAGGTACATGGACTTCAACTGCTAACCACGTCTAACTGGAATGAGATGGGGAGATGGGGAGATGGGGAGATGGGGAGATGGGGACATGAATGCAACACATGTGTGGTATGAAGGTACATGGACTTCAACTGCTAACCACGTCTAACTGGAATGAGATGGGGAGATGGGGACATGGGGACCTGAATGCAACACGTGTGTGGTATGAAGGTACATGGACTTCAACTGCTAACCACGTCTAACTGGAATGAGATGGGGAGATGGGGACATGGGGACCTGAATGCAACACGTGTGTGGTATGAAGGTACATGGACTTCAACTGCTAACCACGTCTAACTGGAATGAGATGGGGAGATGGGGAGATGGGGACATGAATGCAACACGTGTGTGGTATGAAGGTACATGGACTTCAACTGCTAACCACGTCTAACTGGAATGAGATGGGAAATGGGGACATGGGGACATGAATGCAACACGTGTGTGGTATGAAGGTACATGGACTTCAACTGCTAACCACGTCTAACTGGAATGAAATGGGGAGATGGGGACATGGGGACATGAATGCAACACGTGTGTGGTATGAAGGTACATGGACTTCAACTGCTAACCACGTCTAACTGGAATGAGATGGGGAGATGGGGAGATGGGGAGATGGGGACATGAATGCAACACGTGTGTGGTATGAAGGTACATGGACTTCAACTGCTAACCACGTCTAACTGGAATGAGATGGGGAGATGGGGACATGGGGACATGGGGACATGAATGCAACACGTGTGTGGTATGAAGGTACATGGACTTCAACTGCTAACCCCGTCTAACTGGAATGAGATGGGGAGATGGGGACATGAATGCAACACGTGTGTGGTATGAAGGTACATGGACTTCAACTGCTAACCACGTCTAACTGGAATGAGATGGGGACATGGGGACATGGGGACATGGGGACATGGGGACATGAATGCAACACGTGTGTGGTATGAAGGTACATGGACTTCAACTGCTAACCACGTCTAACTGGAATGAGATGGGGACATGGGGACATGAATGCAACACGTGTGTGGTATGAAGGTACATGGACTTCAACTGCTAACCACGTCTAACTGGAATGAGATGGGGACATGGGGACATGGTGACATGAATGCAACACGTGTGTGGTATGAAGGTACATGGACTTCAACTGCTAACCACTTCAAACTGGAATGAGATGGGGAGATGGGGAGATGGGGAGATGAATGCAACACGTGTGTGGTATGAAGGTACATGGACTTCAACTGCTAACCACGTCTAACTGGAATGAGATGGGGAGATGGGGACATGGGGACATGAATGCAACACGTGTGTGGTATGAAGGTACATGGACTTCAACTGCTAACCACGTCTAACTGGAATGAGATGGGGAGATGGGGAGATGGGGACATGGGGACATGAATGCAACACGTGTGTGGTATGAAGGTACATGGACTTCAACTGCTAACCACGTCTAACTGGAATGAGATGGGGAGATGGGGACATGGGGACATGAATGCAACATGTGTGTGGTATGAAGGTACATGGACTTCAACTGCTAACCACGTCTAACTGGAATGAGATAGGGAGATGGGGACATGAATGCAACACGTGTGTGGTATGAAGGTACATGGACTTCAACTGCTAACCACGTCTAACTGGAATGAGATGGGGAGATGGGGAGATGGGGACATGAATGCAACACGTGTGTGGTATGAAGGTACATGGACTTCAACTGCTAACCACGTCTAACTGGAATGAGATGGGGAGATGGGGACATGGGGACATGAGTGCAACACGTGTGTGGTATTAAGGTACATGGACTTCAACTGCTAACCACGTCTAACTGGAATGAGATGGGGAGATGGGGAGATGAATGTAACACGTGTGTGGTATGAAGGTACATGGACTTCAACTGCTAACCACGTCTAACTGGAATGAGATGGGGAGATGGGGAGATGGGGACATGGGGACATGGGGACATGAATGCAACACGTGTGTGGTATGAAGGTACATGGACTTCAACTGCTAACCACGTCTAACTGGAATGAGATGGGGAGATGGGGACATGAATGCAACACGTGTGTGGTATGAAGGTACATGGACTTCAACTGCTAACCACGTCTAACTGGAATGAGATGGGGAGATGGGGAGATGGGGACATGAATGCAACACGTGTGTGGTATGAAGGTACATGGACTTCAACTGCTAACCACGTCTAACTGGAATGAGATGGGGAGATGGGGACATGGGGACATGAATGCAACACGTGTGTGGTATGAAGGTACATGGACTTCAACTGCTAACCACGTCTAACTGGAATGAGATGGGGAGATGGGGAGATGGGGACATGGGGACATGAATGCAACACGTGTGTGGTATGAAGGTACATGGACTTCAACTGCTAACCACGTCTAACTGGAATGAGATGGGGAGATGGGGACATGGGGACATGAATGCAACACGTGTGTGGTATGAAGGTACATGGACTTCAACTGCTAACCACGTCTAACTGGAATGAGATGGGGAGATGGGGACATGGGGACATGAATGCAACACGTGTGTGGTATGAAGGTACATGGACTTCAACTGCTAACCACGTCTAACTGGAATGAGATGGGGAGATGGGGAGATGAATGCAACACGTGTGTGGTATGAAGGTACATGGACTTCAACTGCTAACCACGTCTAACTGGAATGAGATGGGGACATGGGGACATGAATGCAACACGTGTGTGGTATGAAGGTACATGGACTTCAACTGCTAACCACGTCTAACTGGAATGAGATGGGGAGATGGGGACATGAATGCAACACGTGTGTGGTATGAAGGTACATGGACTTCAACTGCTAACCACGTCTAACTGGAATGAGATGGGGAGATGGGGACATGAATGCAACACGTGTGTGGTATGAAGGTACATGGACTTCAACTGCTAACCACGTCTAACTGGAATGAGATGGGGAGATGGGGAGATGAATGCAACACGTGTGTGGTATGAAGGTACATGGACTTCAACTGCTAACCACGTCTAACTGGAATGAGATGGGGAGATGGGGACATGAATGCAACACGTGTGTGGTATGAAGGTACATGGACTCCAATTGCTAACCACGTCTAACTGGAATGAAATGGGGAGATGAGGACATGGGGACATGAATGCAACACGTGTGTGGTATGAAGGTACATGGACTTCAACTGCTAACCACGTCTAACTGGAATGAGATGGGGAGATGGGGAGATGGGGACATGGGGACATGAATGCAACACGTGTGTGGTATGAAGGTACATGGACTTCAACTGCTAACCACGTCTAACTGGAATGAGATGGGGAGATGGGGAGATGAATGCAACACGTGTGTGGTATGAAGGTACATGGACTTCAACTGCTAACCACGTCTAACTGGAATGAGATGGGGACATGGGGACATGAATGCAACACGTGTGTGGTATGAAGGTACATGGACTTCAACTGCTAACCACGTCTAACTGGAATGAGATGGGGAGATGGGGACATGAATGCAACACGTGTGTGGTATGAAGGTACATGGACTTCAACTGCTAACCACGTCTAACTGGAATGAGATGGGGAGATGGGGAGATGGGGACATGAATGCAACACGTGTGTGGTATGAAGGTACATGGACTTCAACTGCTAACCACGTCTAACTGGAATGAGATGGGGAGATGGGGAGATGGGGAGATGGGGAGATGGGGACATGGGGACATGGGGAGATGGGGACATGAATGCAACACGTGTGTGGTATGAAGGTACATGGACTTCAACTGCTAACCACGTCTAACTGGAATGAGATGGGGACATGGGGACATGGGGACATGGGGACATGGGGACATGGGGACATGGGGACATGGGGACATGGTGACATGAATGCAACACGTGTGTGGTATGAAGATACATGGACTTCAACTGCTAACCACGTCTAACTGGAATGAGATGGGGAGATGGGGAGATGGGGACATGAATGCAACACGTGTGTGGTATGAAGGTACATGGACTTCAACTGCTAACCACGTCTAACTGGAATGAGATGGGGAGATGGGGAGATGGGGACATGAATGCAACACGTGTGTGGTATGAAGGTACATGGACTTCAACTGCTAACCACGTCTAACTGGAATGAGATGGGGAGATGGGGACATGAATGCAACACGTGTGTGGTATGAAGGTACATGGACTTCAACTGCTAACCACGTCTAACTGGAATGAGATGGGGAGATGGGGGAGATGGGGACATGAATGCAACACATGTGTGGTATGAAGGTACATGGACTTCAACTGCTAACCACGTCTAACTTGAATGAGATGGTGAGATGGGGACATGAATGCAACACGTGTGTGGTATGAAGGTACATGGACTTCAACTGCTAACCACGTCTAACTGGAATGAGATGGGGAGATGGGGAGATGGGGACATGAATGCAACACGTGTGTGGTATGAAGGTACATGGACTTCAACTGCTAACCACGTCTAACTGGAATGAGATGGGGAGATGGGGACATGGGGACATGAATGCAACACGTGTGTGGTATGAAGGTACATGGACTTCAACTGCTAACCACGTCTAACTGGAATGAGATGGGGAGATGGGGACATGAATGCAACACGTGTGTGGTATGAAGGTACATGGACTTCAACTGCTAACCACGTCTAACTGGAATGAGATGGGGAGATGGGGACATGAATGCAACACGTGTGTGGTATGAAGGTACATGGACTTCAACTGCTAACCACGTCTAACTGGAATGAGATGGGGAGATGGGGAGATGGGGACATGAATGCAACACATGTGTGGTATGAAGGTACATTGACTTCAACTGCTAACCACGTCTAACTGGAATGAGATGGGGAGATAGGGACATAAATGCAACACGTGTGTGGTATGAAGGTACATGGACTTCAACTGCTAACCACGTCTAACTGGAATGAGATGGGGAGATGGGGAGATGGGGACATGAATGCAACACATGTGTGGTATGAAGGTACATTGACTTCAACTGCTAACCACGTCTAACTGGAATGAGATGGGGAGATGGGGACATGAATGCAACACGTGTTTGGTATGAAGGTACATGGACTTCAACTGCTAACCACGTCTAACTGGAATGAGATGGGGAGATGGGGACATGAATGCAACACGTGTGTGGTATGAAGGTACATGGACTTCAACTGCTAACCACGTCTAACTGGAATGAGATGGGGAGATAGGGACATGAATGCAACACGTGTGTGGTATGAAGGTACATGGACTTCAACTGCTAACCACGTCTAACTGGAAGGAGATGGGGAGATGGGGACATGAATGCAACACGTGTGTGGTATGAAGGTACATGGACTTCAACTGCTAACCACGTCTAACTGGAATGAGATGGTGAGATAGGGACATGAATGCAACACATGTGTGGTATGAAGGTACATGGACTTCAACTGCTAACCACGTCTAACTGGAATGAGATGGGGAGATGGGGAGATGGGGAGATGAATGCAACACGTGTGTGGTATGAAGGTACATGGACTTCAACTGCTAACCACGTCTAACTGGAATGAGATGGGGAGATGGGGAGATGGGGACATGAATGCAACACGTGTGTGGTATGAAGGTACATGGACTTCAACTGCTAACCACGTCTAACTGGAATGAGATGGGGAGATGTGGAGATGGGGACATGAATGCAACACGTGTGTGGTATGAAGGTACATGGACTTCAACTGCTAACCACGTCTAACTGGAATGAGATGGGGAGATGGGGACATGAATGCAACACGTGTGTGGTATGAAGGTACATGGACTTCAACTGCTAACCACGTCTAACTGGAATGAGATGGGGAGATGGGGAGATGTGGAGATGGGGAGATGGGGACATGAATGCAACACGTGTGTGGTATGAAGGTACATGGACTTCAACTGCTAACCACGTCTAACTGGAATGAGATGGGGAGATGGGGACATGAATGCAACACGTGTGTGGTATGAAGGTACATGGACTTCAACTGCTAACCACGTCTAACTGGAATGAGATGGGGAGATGGGGAGATGGGGACATGAATGCAACACGTGTGTGGTATGAAGGTACATGGACTTCAACTGCTAACCACGTCTAACTGGAATGAGATGGGGAGATGGGGACATGAATGCAACACGTGTGTGGTATGAAGGTACATGGACTTCAACTGCTAACCACGTCTAACTGGAATGAGATGGGGAGATAGGGACATGAATGCAACACGTGTGTGGTATGAAGGTACATGGACTTCAACTGCTAACCACGTCTAACTGGAATGAGATGGGGAGATGGGGAGATGGGGACATGAATGCAACACGTGTGTGGTATGAAGGTACATGGACTTCAACTGCTAACCACGTCTAACTGGAATGAGATGGGGAGATGGGGAGATGGGGACATGAATGCAACACGTGTGTGGTATGAAGGTACATGGACTTCAACTGCTAACCACGTCTAACTGGAATGAGATGGGGAGATAGGGACATGAATGCAACACGTGTGTGGTATGAAGGTACATGGACTTCAACTGCTAACCACGTCTAACTGGAATGAGATGGGGAGATGGGGAGATGGGGACATGAATGCAACACATGTGTGGTATGAAGGTACATTGACTTCAACTGCTAACCACGTCTAACTGGAATGAGATGGGGAGATGGGGACATGAATGCAACACGTGTGTGGTATGAAGGTACATGGACTTCAACTGCTAACCACGTCTAACTGGAATGAGATGGGGAGATGGGGAGATGGGGACATGAATGCAACACGTGTGTGGTATGAAGGTACATGGACTTCAACTGCTAACCACGTCTAACTGGAATGAGATGGGGAGATAGGGACATGAATGCAACACGTGTGTGGTATGAAGGTACATGGACTTCAACTGCTAACCACGTCTAACTGGAATGAGATGGGGAGATGGGGAGATGGGGACATGAATGCAACACGTGTGTGGTATGAAGGTACATGGACTTCAACTGCTAACCACGTCTAACTGGAATGAGATGGGGAGATGGGGACATGAATGCAACACGTGTGTGGTATGAAGGTACATGGACTTCAACTGCTAACCACGTCTAACTGGAATGAGATGGGGAGATAGGGACATGAATGCAACACGTGTGTGGTATGAAGGTACATGGACTTCAACTGCTAACCACGTCTAACTGGAATGAGATGGGGAGATGGGGAGATGGGGAGATGAATGCAACACGTGTGTGGAATGAAGGTACATGGACTTCAACTGCTAACCACGTCTAACTGGAATGAGATGGGGAGATAGGGACATGAATGCAACACGTGTGTGGTATGAAGGTACATGGACTTCAACTGCTAACCACGTCTAACTGGAATGAGATGGGGAGATGGGGAGATGGGGACATGAATGCAACACGTGTGTGGTATGAAGGTACATGGACTTCAACTGCTAACCACGTCTAACTGGAATGAGATGGGGAGATAGGGACATGAATGCAACACGTGTGTGGTATGAAGGTACATGGACTTCAACTGCTAACCACGTCTAACTGGAATGAGATGGGGAGATGGGGACATGAATGCAACACGTGTGTGGTATGAAGGTACATGGACTTCAACTGCTAACCACGTCTAACTGGAATGAGATGGGGAGATGGGGAGATGAATGCAACATGTGTGTGGTATGAAGGTACATGGACTTCAACTGCTAACCACGTCTAACTGGAATGAGATGGGGAGATGGGGAGATGGGGACATGAATGCAACACGTGTGTGGTATGAAGGTACATGGATTTCAACTGCTAACCACGTCTAACTGGAATGAGATGGGGAGATGGGGAGATGGGGACATGAATGCAACACGTGTGTGGTATGAAGGTACATAGACTTCAACTGCTAACCACGTCTAACTGGAATGAGATGGGGAGATGGGGAGATGGGGACATGAATGCAACACATGTGTGGTATGAAGGTACATGGACTTCAACTGCTAACCACGTCTAACTGGAATGAGATGGGGAGATGGGGAGATTGGGAGATGAATGCAACACGTGTGTGGCATGAAGGTAGATGGACTTCAACTGCTAACCACGTCTAACTGGAATGAGATGGGGAGATGGGGAGATGGGGACATGAATGCAACACGTGTGTGGTATGAAGGTACATGGACTTCAACTGCTAACCACGTCTAACTGGAATGAGATGGGGAGATGGGGAGATGGGGACATGAATGCAACACATGTGTGGTATGAAGGTACATGGACTTCAACTGCTAACCACGTCTAACTGGAATGAGATGGGGAGATGGGGAGATGGGGACATGAATGCAACACGTGTGTGGTATGAAGGTACATGGACTTCAACTGCTAACCACGTCTAACTGGAATGAGATGGGGAGATGGGGAGATGGGGAGATGAATGCAACACGTGTGTGGTATGAAGGTACATCGACTTCAACTGCTAACCACGTCTAACTGGAATGAGATGGGGAGATGGGGACATGAATGCAACACGTGTGTGGTATGAAGGTACATGGACTTCAACTGCTAACCACGTCTAACTGGAATGAGATGGGGAGATGGGGACATGAATGCAACACGTGTGTGGTATGAAGGTACATGGACTTCAACTGCTAACCACGCCTAACTGGAATGAGATGCGGAGATGGGGACATGAATGCAACACATGTGTGGTATGAAGGTACATGGACTTCAACTGCTAACCACGTCTAACTGGAATGAGATGGGGAGATGGGGACATGAATGCAACACGTGTGTGGTATGAAGGTACATGGACTTCAACTGCTAACCACGTCTAACTGGAATGAGATGGGGAGATGGGGACATGAATGCAACACGTGTGTGGTATGAAGGTACATGGACTTCAACTGCTAACCACGTCTAACTGGAATGAGATGGGGACATGAATGCAACACGTGTGTGGTATGAAGGTACATGGACTTCAACTGCTAACCACGTCTAACTGGAATGAGATGGGGAGATGGGGAGATGGGGACATGAATGCAACACGTGTGTGGTATGAAGGTACATGGACTTCAACTGCTAACCACGTCTAACTGGAATGAGATGGGGAGATGGGGACATGAATGCAACACGTGTGTGGTATGAAGGTACATGGACTTCAACTGCTAACCACGTCTAACTGGAATGAGATGGGGAGATGGGGACATGAATGCAACACGTGTGTGGTATGAAGGTACATGGACTTCAACTGCTAACCACGTCTAACTGGAATGAGATGGGGAGATGGGGAGATGGGGAGATGGGGAGATGGGGACATGAATGCAACACATGTGTGGTATGAAGGTACATGGACTTCAACTGCTAACCACGTCTAACTGGAATGAGATGGGGAGATGGGGACATGAATGCAACACGTGTGTGGTATGAAGGTACATGGACTTCAACTGCTAACCACGTCTAACTGGAATGAGATGGGGAGATGGGGAGATGGGGACTTGAATGCAACACGTGTGTGGTATGAAGGTACATGGACTTCAACTTCTAACCACGTCTAACTGGAATGAGATGGGGAGATGGGGAGATGAATGCAACACGTGTGTGGTATGAAGGTACATGGACTTCAACTGCTAACCACGTCTAACTGGAATGAGATGGGGAGATAGGGACATGAATGCAACACGTGTGTGGTATGAAGGTACATGGACTTCAACTGCTAACCACGTCTAACTGGATTGAGATGGGGAGATGGGGAGATGGGGACATGAATGCAACACGTGTGTGGTATGAAGGTACATGGACTTCAACTGCTAACCACGTCTAACTGGAATGAGATGGGGAGATGGGGACATGAATGCAACACGTGTGTGGTATGAAGGTACATGGACTTCAACTGTTAACCACGTCTAACTGGAATGAGATGGGGAGATGGGGATATGGGGAGATGGGGACATGAATGCAACACGTGTGTGGTATGAAGGTACATGGACTTCAACTGCTAACCACGTCTAACTGGAATGAGATGGGGAGATGGGGAGATGAATGCAACACGTGTGTGGTATGAAGGTACATGGACTTCAACTGCTAACCACGTCTAACTGGAATGAGATGGGGAGATAGGGACATGAATGCAACACGTGTGTGGTATGAAGGTACATGGACTTCAACTGCTAACCACGTCTAACTGGAATGAGATGGGGAGATGGGGACATGAATGCAACACGTGTGTGGTATGAAGGTACATGGACTTCAACTGTTAACCACGTCTAACTGGAATGAGATGGGGAGATGGGGATATGGGGAGATGGGGACATGAATGCAACACGTGTGTGGTATGAAGGTACATGGACTTCAACTGCTAACCACGTCTAACTGGAATGAGATGGGGAGATGGGGACATGAATGCAACACGTGTGTGGTATGAAGGTACATGGACTTCAACTGCTAACCACGTCTAACTGGAATGAGATGGGGAGATGGGGAGATGAATGCAACACATGTGTGGTATGAAGGTACATGGACTTCAACTGCTAACCACGTCTAACTGGAATGAGATGGGGAGATGGGGACATGAATGCAACACGTGTGTGGTATGAAGGTACATGGACTTCAACTGTTAACCACGTCTAACTGGAATGAGATGGGGAGATGGGGACATGAATGCAACACGTGTGTGGTATGAAGGTACATGGACTTCAACTGCTAACCACGTCTAACTGGAATGAGATGGGGAGATGGGGAGATGGGGACATGAATGCAACACGTGTGTGGTATGAAGGTACATGGACTTCAACTGCTAACCACGTCTAACTGGAATGAGATGGGGAGATGGGGAGATGGGGACATGAATGCAACACATGTGTGGTATGAAGGTACATGGACTTCAACTGCTAACCACGTCTAACTGGGGGGAGATGGGGAGATGGGGACATGAATGCAACACGTGTGTGGTATGAAGGTACATGGACTTCAACTGCTAACCACGTCTAACTGGAATGAGATGGGGACATGGGGACATGAATGCAACACGTGTGTGGTATAAAGGTACATGGACTTCAACTGCTAACCACGTCTAACTGGAATGAGATGGGGAGATGGGGACATGAATGCAACACGTGTGTGGTATGAAGGTACATGGACTTCAACTGCTAACCACGTCTAACTGGAATGAGATGGGGAGATGGGGACATGAATGCAACACGTGTGTGGTATGAAGGTACATGGACTTCAACTGCTAACCACGTCTAACTGGAATGAGATGGGGAGATGGGGAGATGGGGACATGAATGCAACACGTGTGTGGTATGAAGGTACATGGACTTCAACTGCTAACCACGTCTAACTGGAATGAGATGGGGAGATGGGGACATGAATGCAACACGTGTGTGGTATGAAGGTACATGGACTTCAACTGCTAACCACGTCTAACTGGAATGAGATGGGGAGATGGGGACATGAATGCAACACGTGTGTGGTATGAAGGTACATGGACTTCAACTGCTAACCACACCTAACTGGAATGAGATGCCGAGATGGGGAGATGGGGACATGAATGCAACACGTGTGTGGTATGAAGGTACATGGACTTCAACTGCTAACCACGTCTAACTGGAATGAGATGGGGAGATGGGGAGATGGGGACATGAATGCAACACGTGTGTGGTATGAAGGTACATGGACTTCAACTGCTAACCACGTCTAACTGGAATGAGATGGGGAGATGGGGACATGAATGCAACACGTGTGTGGTATGAAGGTACATGGACTTCAACTGTTAACCACGTCTAACTGGAATGAGATGGGGAGATGGGGACATGAATGCAACACGTGTGTGGTATGAAGGTACATGGACTTCAACTGCTAACCACGTCTAACTGGAATGAGATGGGGAGATGGGGAGATGGGGACATGAATGCAACACGTGTGTGGTATGAAGGTACATGGACTTCAACTGCTAACCACGTCTAACTGGAATGAGATGGGGAGATGGGGACATGAATGCAACACGTGTGTGGTATGAAGGTACATGGACTTCAACTGCTAACCACGTCTAACTGGAATGAGATGGGGAGATGGGGACATGAATGCAACACGTGTGTGGTATGAAGGTACATGGACTTCAACTGCTAACCACGTCTAACTGGAATGAGATGGGGAGATGGGGAGATGGGGACATGAATGCAACACGTGTGTGGTATGAAGGTACATGGACTTCAACTGCTAACCACGTCTAACTGGAATGAGATGGGGAGATGGGGAGATGGGGAGATGGGGACATGAATGCAACACATGTGTGGTATGAAGGTACATGGACTTCAACTGCTAACCACGTCTAACTGGAATGAGATGGGGAGATGGGGACATGAATGCAACACGTGTGTGGTATGAAGGTACATGGACTTCAACTGCTAACCACGTCTAACTGGAATGAGATGGGGAGATGGGGACATGAATGCAACACGTGTGTGGTATGAAGGTACATGGACTTCAACTGCTAACCACGCCTAACTGGAATGAGATGGGGAGATGGGGAGATGGGGACATGAATGCAACACGTGTGTGGTATCAAGGTACATGGACTTCAACTGCTAACCACGTCTAACTGGAATGAGATGGGGAGATGGGGACATGAATGCAACACGTGTGTGGTATGAAGGTACATGGACTTCAACTGCTAACCACGTCTAACTGGAATGAGATGGGGAGATGGGGACATGAATGCAACACGTGTGTGGTATGAAGGTACATGGACTTCAACTGCTAACCACACCTAACTGGAATGAGATGCGGAGATGGGGAGATGGGGACATGAATGCAACACTAGTGTGGTATGAAGGTACATGGACTTCAACTGCTAACCACGTCTAACTGGAATGAGATGGGGAGATGGGGAGATGGGGACATGAATGCAACACGTGTGTGGTATGAAGGTACATGGACTTCAACTGCTTACCACGTCTAACTGGAATGAGATGGGGAGATGGGGACATGAATGCAACACGTGTGTGGTATGAAGGTACATGGACTTCAACTGTTAACCACGTCTAACTGGAATGAGATGGGGAGATGGGGAGATGGGGACATGAATGCAACACGTGTGTGGTATGAAGGTACATGGACTTCAACTGCTAACCACGTCTAACTGGAATGAGATGGGGAGATGGGGAGATGGGGACATGAATGCAACACGTGTGTGGTATGAAGGTACATGGACTTCAACTGCTAACCACGTCTAACTGGAATGAGATGGGGAGATGGGGACATGAATGCAACACGTGTGTGGTATGAAGGTACATGGACTTCAACTGCTAACCACGTCTAACTGGAATGAGATGGGGAGATGGGGACATGAATGCAACACGTGTGTGGTATGAAGGTACATGGACTTCAACTGCTAACCACGTCTAACTGGAATGAGATGGGGAGATGGGGAGATGGGGACATGAATGCAACACGTGTGTGGTATGAAGGTACATGGACTTCAACTGCTAACCACGTCTAACTGGAATGAGATGGGGAGATGGGGAGATGGGGAGATGGGGACTTGAATGCAACACATGTGTGGTATGAAGGTACATGGACTTCAACTGCTAACCACGTCTAACTGGAATGAGATGGGGAGATGGGGACATGAATGCAACACGTGTGTGGTATGAAGGTACATGGACTTCAACTGCTAACCACGTCTAACTGGAATGAGATGGGGAGATGGGGACATGAATGCAACACGTGTGTGGTATGAAGGTACATGGACTTCAACTGCTAACCACGCCTAACTGGAATGAGATGGGGAGATGGGGAGATGGGGACATGAATGCAACACGTGTGTGGTATGAAGGTACATGGACTTCAACTGCTAACCACGTCTAACTGGAATGAGATGGGGAGATGGGGACATGAATGCAACACGTGTGTGGTATGAAGGTACATGGACTTCAACTGCTAACCACGTCTAACTGGAATGAGATGGGGAGATGGGGACATGAATGCAACACGTGTGTGGTATGAAGGTACATGGACTTCAACTGCTAACCACGTCTAACTGGAATGAGATGGGGAGATGGGGACATGAATGCAACACGTGTGTGGTATGAAGGTACATGGACTTCAACTGTTAACCACGTCTAACTGGAATGAGATGGGGAGATGGGGAGATGGGGACATGAATGCAACACGTGTGTGGTTTGAAGGTACATGGACTTCAACTGCTAACCACGTCTAACTGGAATGAGATGGGGAGATGGGGACATGAATGCAACACGTGTGTGGTATGAAGGTACATGGACTTCAACTGCTAACCACGTCTAACTGGAATGAGATGGGGAGATGGGGACATGAATGCAACACGTGTGTGGTATGAAGGTACATGGACTTCAACTGCTAACCACGTCTAACTGGAATGAGATGGGGAGATGGGGAGATGGGGAGATGAATGCAACACGTGTGTGGTATGAAGGTACATGGGCTTCAACTGCTAACCACGTCTAACTGGAATGAGATGGGGAGATGGGGACATGAATGCAACACGTGTGTGGTATGAAGGTACATGGACTTCAACTGCTAACCACGTCTAACTGGAATGAGATGGGGAGATGGGGAGATGGGGACATGAATGCAACACGTGTGTGGTATGAAGGTACATGGACTTCAACTGCTAACCACGTCTAACTGGAATGAGATGGGGAGATGGGGAGATGGGGAGATGAATGCAACACGTGTGTGGTATGAAGGTACATGGACTTCAACTGCTAACCACGTCTAACTGGAATGAGATGGGGAGATGGGGACATGAATGCAACACGTGTGTGGTATGAAGGTACATGGACTTCAACTGCTAACCACGTCTAACTGGAATGAGATGGGGAGATGGGGAGATGGGGACATGAATGCAACACATGTGTGGTATGAAGGTACATGGACTTCAACTGCTAACCACGTCTAACTGGAATGAGATGGGGAGATGGGGAGATGAATGCAACACGTGTGTGGTATGAAGGTACATGGACTTCAACTGCTAACCACGTCTAACTGGAATGAGATGGGGAGATGGGGACATGAATGCAACACGTGTGTGGTATGAAGGTACATGGACTTCAACTGCTAACCACACCTAACTGGAATGAGATGGGGAGATGGGGAGATGGGGACATGAATGCAACACGTGTGTGGTATGAAGGTACATGGACTTCAACTGCTAACCACGTCTAACTGGAATGAGATGGGGAGATGGGGACATGAATGCAACACGTGTGTGGTATGAAGGTACATGGACTTCAACTGCTAACCACGTCTAACTGGAATGAGATGGGGAGATGGGGAGATGGGGACATGAATGCAACACGTGTGTGGTATGAAGGTACATGGACTTCAACTGCTAACCACGTCTAACTGGAATGAGATGGGGAGATGGGGACATGAATGCAACACGTGTGTGGTATGAAGGTACATGGACTTCAACTGCTAACCACGTCTAACTGGAATGAGATGGGGAGATGGGGACATGAATGCAACACGTGTGTGGTATGAAGGTACATGGACTTCAACTGCTAACCACGTCTAACTGGAATGAGATGGGGAGATGGGGACATGAATGCAACAGGTGTGTGGTATGAAGGTACATGGACTTCAACTGCTAACCACGTCTAACTGGAATGAGATGGGGAGATGGGGACATGAATGCAACACGTCTGTGGTATGAAGGTACATGGACTTCTACTGCTAACCACGTCTAACTGGAATGAGATGGGGAGATGGGGAGATGGGGACATGAATGCAACACGTGTGGTATGAAGGTACATGGACTTCAACTGCTAACCACGTCTAACTGGAATGAGATGGGGAGATGGGGACATGAATGCAACATGTGTGTGGTATGAAGGTACATGGACTTCAACTGCTAACCACGTCTAACTGGAATGAGATGGGGAGATGGGGAGATGGGGACATGAATGCAACACGTGTGTGGTATGAAGGTACATGGACTTCAACTGCTAACCACGTCTAACTGGAATGAGATGGGGAGATGGGGAGATGGGGAGATGGGGACATGAATGCAACACGTGTGTGGTATGAAGGTACATGGACTTCAACTGCTAACCATGTCTAACTGGAATGAGATGGGGAGATGGGGACATGAATGCAACACGTGTGTGGTATGAAGGTACATGGACTTCAACTGCTAACCACGCCTAACTGGAATGAGATGTGGAGATGGGGACATGAATGCAACACGTGTGTGGTATGAAGGTACATGGACTTCAACTGCTAACCACGTCTAACTGGAATGAGATGGGGAGATGGGGAGATGGGGACATGAATGCAACACGTGTGTGGTATGAAGGTACATGGACTTCAACTGCTAACCACGTCTAACTGGAATGAGATGGGGAGATGGGGACATGAATGCAACACGTGTGTGGTATGAAGGTACATGGACTTCAACTGCTAACCACGTCTAACTGGAATGAGATGGGGAGATGGGGACATGAATGCAACACGTGTGTGGTATGAAGGTACATGGACTTCAACTGCTAACCACGTCTAACTGGAATGAGATGGGGAGATGGGGACATGAATGCAACACGTGTGTGGTATGAAGGTACATGGACTTCAACTGCTAACCACGTCTAACTGGAATGAGATGGGGAGATGGGGAGATGGGGACATGAATGCAACACGTGTGTGGTATGAAGGTACATGGACTTCAACTGCTAACCACGTCTAACTGGAATGAGATGGGGAGATGGGGACATGAATGCAACACATGTGTGGTATGAAGGTACATGGACTTCAACTGCTAACCACGTCTAACTGGAATGAGATGGGGAGATGGGGACATGAATGCAACACGTGTGTGGTATGAAGGTACATGGACTTCAACTGCTAACCACGTCTAACTGGAATGAGATGGGGAGATGGGGAGATGGGGACATGAATGCAACACGTGTGTGGTATGAAGGTACATGGACTTCAACTGCTAACCACGTCTAACTGGAATGAGATGGGGAGATGGGGAGATGAATGCAACACGTGTGTGGTATGAAGGTACATGGACTTCAACTGCTAACCACGTCTAACTGGAATGAGATGGGGAGATAGGGACATGAATGCAACACGTGTGTGGTATGAAGGTACATGGACTTCAACTGCTAACCACGTCTAACTGGAATGAGATGGGGAGATGGGGAGATGGGGACATGAATGCAACACGTGTGTGGTATGAAGGTACATGGACTTCAACTGCTAACCACGTCTAACTGGAATGAGATGGGGAGATAGGGACATGAATGCAACACGTGTGTGGTATGAAGGTACATGGACTTCAACTGCTAACCACGTCTAACTGGAATGAGATGGGGAGATGGGGACATGAATGCAACACGTGTGTGGTATGAAGGTACATGGACTTCAACTGCTAACCACGTCTAACTGGAATGAGATGGGGAGATGGGGACATGAATGCAACACGTGTGTGGTATGAAGGTACATGGACTTCAACTGCTAACCACGTCTAACTGGAATGAGATGGGGAGATGGGGAGATGGGGAGATGAATGCAACACGTGTGTGGCATGAAGGTAGATGGACTTCAACTGCTAACCACGTCTAACTGGAATGAGATGGGGAGATGGGGAGATGGGGACATGAATGCAACACGTGTGTGGTATGAAGGTACATGGACTTCAACTGCTAACCACGTCTAACTGGAATGAGATGGGGAGATGGGGACATGAATGCAACACGTGTGTGGTATGAAGGTACATGGACTTCAACTGCTAACCACGCCTAACTGGAATGAGATGGGGAGATGGGGAGATGGGGACATGAATGCAACACGTGTGTGGTATGAATGTACATGGACTTCAACTGCTAACCACGTCTAACTGGAATGAGATGGGGAGATGGGGACATGAATGCAACACGTGTGTGGTATGAAGGTACATGGACTTCAACTGCTAACCACGTCTAACTGGAATGAGATGGGGAGATGGGGACATGAATGCAACACGTGTGTGGTATGAAGGTACATGGACTTCAACTGCTAACCATGTCTAACTGGAATGAGATGGGGAGATGGGGACATGAATGCAACACGTGTGTGGTATGAAGGTACATGGACTTCAACTGCTAACCACGTCTAACTGGAATGAGATGGGGAGATGGGGATATGGGGAGATGGGGAGATGAATGCAACACGTGTGTGGCATGAAGGTAGATGGACTTCAACTGCTAACCACGTCTAACTGGAATGAGATGGGGAGATGGGGACATGGGGAGATGAATGCAACACGTGTGTGGCATGAAGGTAGATGGACTTCAACTGCTAACCACGTCTAACTGGAATGAGATGGGGAGATGGGGACATGGGGACATGAATGCAACACGTGTGTGGTATGAAGGTAGATGGACTTCAACTGCTAACCACGTCTAACTGGAAAGAGATGGGGAGATGGGGACATGGGGACATGAATGCAACACGTGTGTGGTATGAAGGTACATGGACTTCAACTGCTAACCACGTCTAACTGGAATGAGATGGGGAGATGGGGAGATGGGGACATGAATGCAACACGTGTGTGGTATGAAGGTACATGGACTTCAACTGCTAACCACGTCTAACTGGAATGAGATGGGGAGATGGGGAGATGGGGACATGAATGCAACACGTGTGTGGTATGAAGGTACATGGACTTCAACTGCTAACCACGTCTAACTGGAATGAGATGGGGAGATGGGGACATGGGGACATCAATGCAACACGTGTGTGGTATGAAGGTACATGGACTTCAACTGCTAACCACGTCTAACTGGAATGAGATGGGGAGATGGGGACATGAATGCAACATGTGTGTGGTATGAAGGTACATGGACTTCAACTGCTAACCACGTCTAACTGGAATGAGATGGGGAGATGGGGAGATGGGGACATGAATGCAACACGTGTGTGGTATGAAGGTACATGGACTTCAACTGCTAACCACGTCTAACTGGAATGAGATGGGGAGATGGGGAGATGGGGAGATGGGGACATGAATGCAACACGTGTGTGGTATGAAGGTACATGGACTTCAACTGCTAACCATGTCTAACTGGAATGAGATGGGGAGATGGGGACATGAATGCAACACGTGTGTGGTATGAAGGTACATGGACTTCAACTGCTAACCACGCCTAACTGGAATGAGATGTGGAGATGGGGACATGAATGCAACACGTGTGTGGTATGAAGGTACATGGACTTCAACTGCTAACCACGTCTAACTGGAATGAGATGGGGAGATGGGGAGATGGGGACATGAATGCAACACGTGTGTGGTATGAAGGTACATGGACTTCAACTGCTAACCACGTCTAACTGGAATGAGATGGGGAGATGGGGACATGAATGCAACACGTGTGTGGTATGAAGGTACATGGACTTCAACTGCTAACCACGTCTAACTGGAATGAGATGGGGAGATGGGGACATGAATGCAACACGTGTGTGGTATGAAGGTACATGGACTTCAACTGCTAACCACGTCTAACTGGAATGAGATGGGGAGATGGGGACATGAATGCAACACGTGTGTGGTATGAAGGTACATGGACTTCAACTGCTAACCACGTCTAACTGGAATGAGATGGGGAGATGGGGAGATGGGGACATGAATGCAACACGTGTGTGGTATGAAGGTACATGGACTTCAACTGCTAACCACGTCTAACTGGAATGAGATGGGGAGATGGGGACATGAATGCAACACATGTGTGGTATGAAGGTACATGGACTTCAACTGCTAACCACGTCTAACTGGAATGAGATGGGGAGATGGGGACATGAATGCAACACGTGTGTGGTATGAAGGTACATGGACTTCAACTGCTAACCACGTCTAACTGGAATGAGATGGGGAGATGGGGAGATGGGGACATGAATGCAACACGTGTGTGGTATGAAGGTACATGGACTTCAACTGCTAACCACGTCTAACTGGAATGAGATGGGGAGATGGGGAGATGAATGCAACACGTGTGTGGTATGAAGGTACATGGACTTCAACTGCTAACCACGTCTAACTGGAATGAGATGGGGAGATAGGGACATGAATGCAACACGTGTGTGGTATGAAGGTACATGGACTTCAACTGCTAACCACGTCTAACTGGAATGAGATGGGGAGATGGGGAGATGGGGACATGAATGCAACACGTGTGTGGTATGAAGGTACATGGACTTCAACTGCTAACCACGTCTAACTGGAATGAGATGGGGAGATAGGGACATGAATGCAACACGTGTGTGGTATGAAGGTACATGGACTTCAACTGCTAACCACGTCTAACTGGAATGAGATGGGGAGATGGGGACATGAATGCAACACGTGTGTGGTATGAAGGTACATGGACTTCAACTGCTAACCACGTCTAACTGGAATGAGATGGGGAGATGGGGACATGAATGCAACACGTGTGTGGTATGAAGGTACATGGACTTCAACTGCTAACCACGTCTAACTGGAATGAGATGGGGAGATGGGGAGATGGGGAGATGAATGCAACACGTGTGTGGCATGAAGGTAGATGGACTTCAACTGCTAACCACGTCTAACTGGAATGAGATGGGGAGATGGGGAGATGGGGACATGAATGCAACACGTGTGTGGTATGAAGGTACATGGACTTCAACTGCTAACCACGTCTAACTGGAATGAGATGGGGAGATGGGGACATGAATGCAACACGTGTGTGGTATGAAGGTACATGGACTTCAACTGCTAACCACGCCTAACTGGAATGAGATGGGGAGATGGGGAGATGGGGACATGAATGCAACACGTGTGTGGTATGAATGTACATGGACTTCAACTGCTAACCACGTCTAACTGGAATGAGATGGGGAGATGGGGACATGAATGCAACACGTGTGTGGTATGAAGGTACATGGACTTCAACTGCTAACCACGTCTAACTGGAATGAGATGGGGAGATGGGGACATGAATGCAACACGTGTGTGGTATGAAGGTACATGGACTTCAACTGCTAACCATGTCTAACTGGAATGAGATGGGGAGATGGGGACATGAATGCAACACGTGTGTGGTATGAAGGTACATGGACTTCAACTGCTAACCACGTCTAACTGGAATGAGATGGGGAGATGGGGATATGGGGAGATGGGGAGATGAATGCAACACGTGTGTGGCATGAAGGTAGATGGACTTCAACTGCTAACCACGTCTAACTGGAATGAGATGGGGAGATGGGGACATGGGGAGATGAATGCAACACGTGTGTGGCATGAAGGTAGATGGACTTCAACTGCTAACCACGTCTAACTGGAATGAGATGGGGAGATGGGGACATGGGGACATGAATGCAACACGTGTGTGGTATGAAGGTAGATGGACTTCAACTGCTAACCACGTCTAACTGGAAAGAGATGGGGAGATGGGGACATGGGGACATGAATGCAACACGTGTGTGGTATGAAGGTACATGGACTTCAACTGCTAACCACGTCTAACTGGAATGAGATGGGGAGATGGGGAGATGGGGACATGAATGCAACACGTGTGTGGTATGAAGGTACATGGACTTCAACTGCTAACCACGTCTAACTGGAATGAGATGGGGAGATGGGGAGATGGGGACATGAATGCAACACGTGTGTGGTATGAAGGTACATGGACTTCAACTGCTAACCACGTCTAACTGGAATGAGATGGGGAGATGGGGACATGGGGACATCAATGCAACACGTGTGTGGTATGAAGGTACATGGACTTCAACTGCTAACCACGTCTAACTGGAATGAGATGGGGAGATGGGGACATGGGGACATGAATGCAACACGTGTGTGGTATGAAGGTACATGGACTTCAACTGCTAACCACGTCTAACTGGAATGAGATGGGGAGATGGGGACATGAATGCAACACGTGTGTGGTATGAAGGTACATGGACTTCATCTGCTAACCACGTCTAACTGGAATGAGATGGGGAGATGGGGAGATGGGGACATGAATGCAACACGTGTGTGATATGAAGGTACAAGGACTTCAACTGCTAACCACGTCTAACTGAAATGAGATGGGGAGATGGGGACATGAATGCAACACGTGTGTGGTATGAAGGTACATGGACTTCAACTGCTAACCACGTCTAACTGGAATGAGATGGGGAGATGGGGACATGAATGCAACACGTGTGTGGTATGAAGGTACATGGACTTCAACTGCTAACCACGTCTAACTGGAATGAGATGGGGACATGGGGACATGGGGACATGAATGCAACACGTGTGTGGTATGAAGGTACATGGACTTCAACTGCTAACCACGTCTAACTGGAATGAGATGGGGACATGGGGACATGGGGACATGGGGACATGGGGACATGAATGCAACACATGTGTGGTATGAAGGTATATGGACTTCAACTGCTAACCACGTCTAACTGGGGGGAGATGGGGACATGGGGAGATGGGGACATGAATGCAACACGTGTGTGGTATGAAGGTATATGGACTTCAACTGCTAACCACGTCTAACTGGGGGGTGATGGGGACATGGGGAGATGGGGAGATGGGGACATGAATGCAACACGTGTGTGGTATGAAGGTATATGGACTTCAACTGCTAACCACGTCTAACTGGGGGGAGATGGGGAGATGGGGTGATGGGGACATGGGGAGATGGGGACATGGGGACATGAATGCAACACGTGTGTGGTATGAAGGTATATGGACTTCAACTGCTAACCACGTCTAACTGGGGGGAGATGGGGAGATGGGGTGATGGGGACATGGGGAGATGGGGACATGGGGACATGGGGACATGAATGCAACACGTGTGTGGTATGAAGGTATATGGACTTCAACTGCTAACCACGTCTAACTGGGGGGAGATGGGGAGATGGGGTGATGGGGACATGGGGAGATGGGGACATGGGGACATGAATGCAACACGTGTGTGGTATGAAGGTATATGGACTTCAACTGCTAACCACGTCTAACTGGGGGGAGATGGGGAGATGGGGTGATGGGGACATGGGGACATGGGGTGATGGGGACATGGGGACATGGGGTGATGGGGAGATGGGGAGATGGGGAGATGGGGTGATGGGGACATGGGAAGATGAATGCAACACGTGTGTGGTATGAAGGTATATGGACTTCAACTGCTAACCACATCTAACTGGGGGGAGATGGGGAGATGGGGTGATGGGGACATGGGGAGATGGGGAGATGGGGACATGAATGCAACACGTGTGTGGTATGAAGGTACATGGACTTCAACTGCTAACCACGTCTAACTGGAATGAGATGGGGAGATGGGGAGATGGGGACATGAATGCAACACGTGTGTGGTATGAAGGTACATGGACTTCAACTGCTAACCACGTCTAACTGGAATGAGATGGGGACATGGGGACATGGGGACATGAATGCAACACGTGTGTGGTATGAAGGTACATGGACTTCAACTGCTAACCACGTCTAACTGGAATGAGATGGGGACATGGGGACATGGGGACATGGGGACATGGGGACATGAATGCAACACGTGTGTGGTATGAAGGTATATGGACTTCAACTGCTAACCACGTCTAACTGGGGGGAGATGGGGAGATGGGGACATGGGGAGATGGGGACATGAATGCAACACGTGTGTGGTATGAAGGTATATGGACTTCAACTGCTAACCACGTCTAACTGAGGGGTGATGGGGACATGGGGAGATGGGGACATGAATGCAACACGTGTGTGGTATGAAGGTATATGGACTTCAACTGCTAACCACGTCTAACTGGGGGGAGATGGGGAGATGGGGTGATGGGGACATGGGGAGATGGGGACATGGGGACATGAATGCAACACGTGTGTGGTATGAAGGTATATGGACTTCAACTGCTAACCACGTCTAACTGGGGGGAGATGGGGAGATGGGGTGATGGGGACATGGGGACATGGGGTGATGGGGACATGGGGTGATGGGGAGATGGGGAGATGGGGACATGGGGACATGAATGCAACACGTGTGTGGTATGAAGGTACATGGACTTCAACTGCTAACCACGTCTAACTGGGGGGAGATGGGGACATGGGGACATGGGGACATGGGGACATGAATGCAACACGTGTGTGGTATGAAGGTACATGGACTTCAACTGCTAACCACGTCTAACTGGGGGGAGATGGGGAGATGGGGAGATGGGGACATGGGGAGATGGGGACATGGGGAGATGGGGACATGGGGAGATGGGGACATGGGGACATCGGGACATGAATGCAACACGTGTGTGGTATGAAGGTACATGGACTTCAACTGCTAACCACGTCTAACTGGGGGGAGATGGGGACATGGGGACATGGGGACATGAATGCAACACGTGTGTGGTATGAAGGTACATGGACTTCAACTGCTAACCACGTCTAACTGGGGGGAGATGGGGAGATGGGGAGATGGGGAGATGGGGACATGGGGAGATGGGGCCATGGGGAGATGGGGAGATGGGGAGATGGGGAGATGGGGAGATGGGGACATGGGGAGATGGGGACATGGGGACATGGGGAGATGGGGACATGGGGAGATGGGGACATGGGGAGATGGGGACATGGGGACATGGGGAGATGGGGACATGGGGACATGGGGACATGGGGACATGGGGAGATGGGGACATGGGGAGATGGGGACATGGGGAGATGGGGAGATGGGGAGATGGGGACATGGGGAGATGGGGACATGGGGAGATGGGGACATGGGGACATGGGGAGATGGGGACATGGGGAGATGGGGACATGGGGACATGGGGAGATGGGGACATGGGGACATGGGGAGATGGGGACATGGGGAGATGGGGACATGGGGAGATGGGGACATGGGGACATGGGGACATGGGGACATGGGGAGATGGGGACATGGGGACATGGGGACATGGGGAGATGGGGACATGGGGACATGGGGACATGGGGACATGGGGAGATGGGGACATGGGGAGATGGGGACATGGGGACATGGGGACATGGGGAGATGGGGACATGGGGAGATGGGGACATGGGGAGATGGGGACATGGGGAGATGGGGACATGGGGACATGGGGAGATGGGGACATGGGGACATGGGGACATGGGGAGATGGGGACATGGGGACATGGGGACATGGGGAGATGGGGACATGGGGAGATGGGGACATGGGGAGATGGGGACATGGGGAGATGGGGACATGGGGACATGAATGCAACACGTGTGTGGTATGAAGGTACATGGACTTCAACTGCTAACCACGTCTAACTGGGGGGAGATGGGGAGATGGGGAGATGGGGAGATGGGGACATGGGGAGATGGGGACATGGGGAGATGGGGCCATGGGGAGATGGGGAGATGGGGAGATGGGGAGATGGGGACATGGGGAGATGGGGACATGGGGACATGGGGAGATGGGGACATGGGGAGATGGGGACATGGGGAGATGGGGACATGGGGACATGGGGAGATGGGGACATGGGGACATGGGGACATGGGGACATGGGGAGATGGGGACATGGGGAGATGGGGACATGGGGAGATGGGGAGATGGGGAGATGGGGACATGGGGAGATGGGGACATGGGGAGATGGGGACATGGGGACATGGGGAGATGGGGACATGGGGAGATGGGGACATGGGGACATGGGGAGATGGGGACATGGGGACATGGGGAGATGGGGACATGGGGAGATGGGGACATGGGGACATGGGGACATGGGGACATGGGGAGATGGGGACATGGGGACATGGGGACATGGGGAGATGGGGACATGGGGACATGGGGACATGGGGACATGGGGAGATGGGGACATGGGGAGATGGGGACATGGGAACATGGGGACATGGGGAGATGGGGACATGGGGAGATGGGGACATGGGGAGATGGGGACATGGGGACATGGGGAGATGGGGACATGGGGACATGGGGACATGGGGAGATGGGGACATGGGGACATGGGGACATGGGGAGATGGGGACATGGGGAGATGGGGACATGGGGAGATGGGGACATGGGGAGATGGGGACATGGGGACATGAATGCAACACGTGTGTGGTATGAAGGTACATGGACTTCAACTGCTAACCACGTCTAACTGGGGGGAGATGGGGAGATGGGGAGATGGGGAGATGGGGAGATGGGGAGATGGGGACATGGGGAGATGGGGACATGGGGAGATGGGGACATGGGGAGATGGGGAGATGGGGACATGGGGACATGGGGACATGGGGACATGGGGACATGAATGCAACACGTGTGTGGTATGAAGGTACATGGACTTCAACTGCTAACCACGTCTAACTGGGGGGAGATGGGGAGATGGGGAGATGGGGAGATGGGGAGATGGGGAGATGGGGACATGGGGAGATGGGGACATGGGGAGATGGGGAGATGGGGAGATGGGGACATGGGGACATGGGGAGATGGGGACATGGGGACATGGGGACATGGGGAGATGGGGACATGGGGAGATGGGGAAATGGGGACATGGGGAGATGGGGAGATGGGGAGATGGGGACATGGGGAGATGGGGACATGGGGACATGGGGAGATGGGGACATGGGGACATGGGGACATGGGGACATGGGGAGATGGGGACATGGGGACATGGGGAGATGGGGACATGGGGACATGGGGACATGGGGAGATGGGGACATGGGGACATGGGGACATGGGGAGATGGGGACATGGGGACATGGGGACATGGGGACATGGGGACATGGGGACATGAATGCAACACGTGTGTGGTATGAAGGTACATGGACTTCAACTGCTAACCACGTCTAACTGGGGGGAGATGGGGAGATGGGGAGATGGGGAGATGGGGAGATGGGGAGATGAATGCAACACGTGTGTGGTATGAAGGTACATGGACTTCAACTGCTAACCACGTCTAACTGGAATGAGATGGGGACATGGGGACATGGGGACATGGGGACATGAATGCAACACGTGTGTGGTATGAAGGTACATGGACTTCAACTGCTAACCACGTCTAACTGGAATGAGATGGGGACATGGGGACATGGGGAGATGGGGACATGGGGACATGGGGACATGGGGAGATGGGGACATGAATGCAACACGTGTGTGGTATGAAGGTACATGGACTTCAACTGCTAACCACGTCTAACTGGAATGAGATGGGGACATGGGGACATGGGGACATGGGGACATGAATGCAACACGTGTGTGGTATGAAGGTACATGGACTTCAACTGCTAACCACGTCTAACTGGAATGAGATGGGGACATGGGGACATGGGGACATGGGGACATGGGGACATGGGGACATGGGGACATGAATGCAACACGTGTGTGGTATGAAGGTACATGGACTTCAACTGCTAACCACGTCTAACTGGAATGAGATGGGGACATGGGGACATGGGGACATGTTGACATGAATGCAACACGTGTGTGGTATGAAGGTACATGGACTTCAACTGCTAACCACGTCTAACTGGAATGAGATGGGGAGATGGGGACATGAATGCAACACGTGTGTGGTATGAAGGTACATGGACTTCAACTGCTAACCACGTCTAACTGGAATGAGATGGGGAGATGGGGACATGAATGCAACACATGTGTGGTACGAAGGTACATGGACTTCAACTGCTAACCACGTCTAACTGGAATGAGATGGGGACATGAATGCAACACGTGTGTGGTACGAAGGTACATGGACTTCAACTGCTAACCACGTCTAACTGGAATGAGACGGGAGACGATTGCAACACGTGTGTGGTACAAAGGTACATGGAATTTAACTGCTAACCACGTCTAACTGGAATGAGATGGGGAGATGGGGAGATGAATGCAAGACGCGTGTGATATGAAGGTACATGGGGAGATGGGGAGATGAATGCAAGACGCGTGTGATATGAAGGTACATGGGGAGATGAATGCAAGACGCGTGTGATATGAAGGTACATGGGGAGATGAAGAGATGAATGCAAGACGCGTGTGATATGAAGGTACATGGGGAGATGAATGCAAGACGCGTGTGATATGAAGGTACATGGGGAGATGAAGAGATGAATGCAAGACGCGTGTGATATGAAGGTACATGGGGAGATGAATGCAAGACGCGTGTGATATGAAGGTACATGGGGAGATGAAGAGATGAATGCAAGACGCGTGTGATATGAAGGTACATGGGGAGATGAAGAGATGAATGCAAGACGCGTGTGATATGAAGGTACATGGGGAGATGAAGAGATGAATGCAAGACGCGTGTGATATGAAGGTACATGGGGAGATGAAGAGATGAATGCAAGACGCGTGTGATATGAAGGTACATGGGGAGATGAAGAGATGAATGCAAGACGCGTGTGGTACGAAGGTACATGGACTTCAACTGGGGGAGATGGGGAGATGAAGAGATGAATGCAAGACGCGTGTGATATGAAGGTACATGGGGAGATGAATGCAAGACGCGTGTGATATGAAGGTACATGGGGAGATGAAGAGATGAATGCAAGACGCGTGTGATATGAAGGTACATGGGGAGATGAATGCAAGACGCGTGTGATATGAAGGTACATGGGGAGATGAAGAGATGAATGCAAGACGCGTGTGATATGAAGGTACATGGGGAGATGAAGAGATGAATGCAAGACGCGTGTGATATGAAGGTACATGGGGAGATGAAGAGATGAATGCAAGACGCGTGTGATATGAAGGTACATGGGGAGATGAAGAGATGAATGCAAGACGCGTGTGGTACGAAGGTACATGGACTTCAACTGGGGGAGATGGGGAGATGAAGAGATGAATGCAAGACGCGTGTGGTACGAAGGTACATGGACTTCAACTGGGGGAGATGGGGAGATGAAGGCAAGACGCGTGTGGTACGAAGGTACATGGACTTCAACTGGGGGAGATGGGGAGATGAAGGCAAGACGCGTGTGGTACGAAGGTACATGGACTTCAACTGGGGGAGATGGGGAGATGAAGGCAAGACGCGTGTGGGGAGATGGGGAGATGAAGGCAAGACGCGTGTGGGGAGATGGGGAGATGAATGCAACACGTGTGTGGTATGAAGGTACATGGACTTCAACTGCTAACCACGTCTAACTGGAATGAGATGGGGACATGGGGGACATGAATGCAACACGTGTGTGGTATGAAGGTACATGGACTTCAACTGCTAACCACATCTAACTGGGGGGAGATGGGGGAGATGAATGCAACACGTGTGGTATGAAGGTACATGGACTTCAACTGCTAACCACGTCTAACTGGGGGGAGATGGGGGGATGGATGCAACACGTGTGGTATGAAGGTACATGGACTTCAACTGCTAACCACATCTAACTGGGGGGAGATGGGGGAGATGAATGCAACACGTATGGTATGAAGGTACATATACTTCAACAAGTAACCTGGAGAGAGGGGAGAGAGAGGGAGGAGGGGGGATATGGAGAGGAGGAGAAGGGGGATATGGAGAGGAGGAGAAGGGGGATATGGAGAGGAGGAGAGAGGAGGAGGGGGATATGGAGAGGAGGAGGGAGGAGGAGGGGGATATGGAGAGGAGGAGGGAGGAGGAGGGGGATATGGAGAGGAGGAGGGAGGAGGAGGGGGATATGGAGAGGAGGAGGGAGGAGGAGAGGGATATGGAGAGGAGGAGGGAGGAGGAGAGGGATATGGAGAGGAGGAGGGAGGAGGAGGGGGATATGGAGAAGAGGAGAGAGAGAGAGGAGGAGGGGGATATGGAGAGGAGGAGAGAGAGAGGAGGAGGGGGCTATGGAGAGGAGGAGAGAGAGAGGAGGAGGGGGCTATGGAGAGGAGGAGAGAGAGAGGAGGAGGGGGCTATGGAGAGGAGGAGAGAGAGAGGAGGAGGGGGCTATGGAGAGGAGGAGAGAGAGAGGAGGAGGGGGCTATGGAGAGGAGGAGAGAGAGGAGGAGGGGCTATGGAGAGGAGGAGAGAGAGGAGGAGGGGGCTATGGAGAGGAGGAGAGAGAGGAGGAGGGGGCTATGGAGAGGAGGAGAGAGAGGAGGAGGGGGCTATGGAGAGGAGGAGAGAGAGGAGGAGGGGGATATGGAGAGGAGGAGAGAGGAGGGGGATATGGAGAGGAGGAGAGAGGAGGGGGATATGGAGAGGAGGAGAGAGGAGGAGGAGGGGGATATGGAGAGGAGGAGAGAGGAGGAGGAGGGGGATATGGAGAGGAGAGAGGAGGGGGATATGGAGAGGAGGAGAGAGGAGGAGGAGAGGGATATGGAGAGGAGGAGAGAGGAGGAGGGGGTATGGAGAGGAGGAGAGAGAGGAGGAGGGGGATAAGGAGAGGAGGAGAGAGAGGAGGAGGGGGATATGGGCTAGTGACATGACAAAAAAGTAAATGCAATGAATGCGACACGTGTGTGGTATGAAGGTACATTTACTTCAACAACTAACAATGTCTAACTGGAAGGAGATGGTGAGGATGGCTAGTGACACAAGTAAATGCAATGAATGCAACACCTGTGTGGTATGAAGGTACACTGACCTCAACAAGTAACAATGGGCAGTATGGCTGGTGACACATGATAAGAAAGTATATTCAATGAAAGCAACATGTGTGGAATGAAGGTATATTGACTTCAGCAACTAACAATGTCTAACTGGAATGAGATTGGGAGATGAAATGAGAAAGTAACTCAGATGAGTGTGGGGAAAAAGGCTCATTACTTTCTACAACCTTGTCTAACTGGAATGATGGGCAGACGGGGAGACAGGGAAATGGCATGCGAAAGTAACTGATGAGTTGTAAAAGGGTCATTACTTTCTACAACCATGTCTAACTGGAATGAGATGGGGAGATTACATGCGAAAGTAACTACGATCAGTGTGTGTGTGTTTATGAATAAGGTTAATTACTTTCTACAACCACTTATAACTGGGAGATGGGGCTGCGAGGAGATGACTTGAAAAAGTAACTCCGATGAGTGTGTGTGTATGGGGGAAAAATGGTTTATTACTTTCTACTACCATGTCTAACTGAAAAGAGATGGGGATATGGGTAGAAGACATGAGAAAGTAACTGATGAGTGTGGGAAAAGGTTCATTACTTTCTAAAACCATGTCTAACTGGAATAAGATGGGGCGATGACATGAGAAAGTAACTCCGATGAGAGTGTCTGCAAAAAAACATTCATTTCTTTCTACAACCATATCTAACTGGAATGAGAGGGAGCAGAAACCACTGCATCAGATGAAACATGTAAGGTACTCCAGTTAGTGTGTGGGAGGAATGTTTAGAGGCTTGCTGTTTTCCACAACTATGTCCAATAGGAATCAGACTAGGACACAGGTTTTCAAAACTATCCAAAACTTACTACACTGATTTACATGCTAGAAATTGGGTCTCTAGTTGGCAGTCAGTTTACACCCTGTCCAAGTAGGGACCCTCACTCTATCCTGGGTAAGGAAAATACACAGCTCCGATAAAACCTACTCACCCCCTAGGTTTCTTGGCTCAAGCAGGCTCATCTAAGAGGCAATGTGTAAAGAATTTAGACAAAAATACAGTAACACCATGAAAATCACAGAAGTATTCCACACCAGTTTAGAAAAATAACTAATATTTATCTAAAGCATACAAGACCAAAATGAGAAAAACCCAACTTATACAATTAAGATGCCAAATTTTAAAGTAAAGAATCAATCCATGAAGAGCAATGGATGTGTTGCTTTAGCACAAAGTACCTGGTATGCATAAAAAAAAAAAACTGAGATCCATCATAAAAGTAACTGATGTGTCAATTCCTTTTTTGCAAGTGAAACCATGCGTCGATTCTTTCTCGACCAGGTAAGTGATGCCTCAATTCTTTCCTCACAGGGAAGGGATAAATCCTTTTCCAGGCAGGCAGCCTCAAGTCTTTGCAGTGATGTTGCAGTTTTCACACCCAGGGAATATGTGTGGAAAATCCAGACACTAATGAGTAAGTCATGCTGAGCTGGTGATGTGTTGATTTCTGCAGCCACAAGGCAGGTGCTGCCTCATTTTTTCTGCCACTTGGCTCTAGTACATGGATTTAGTCAGGTTTCACCAGCTTCTCCTTCCAAGGGTTCAAGGACTGTAGAGGCACTGATTTGGCAAGTCAGGGGTCTCATCATGGGAGCCCTGGTGCGAGCAGATGAAGTCTTAGATGTGCCTGAGATTTCTTAACAGAAGGCAAGCTCAGTCCGAGCCCCTAGAGAAACTTCATCAGGCTACATAGCAAAGTCTAGTCTTGGTCTTCTTTGTGGCAGAAACAGCAACTGCAGGCCAACCCAAAAAAAGCACACAGCAAAGGTGCAGTACTCCTCCTCACAGCTCTTCTCCTTGGCAGAGGTTCTTCTTTATCCAGAAGTGTTCTTAAAATGTGGCAGTCTAATATTTATACACATTGCTGCCTTTTTAGTGGACAAACTTCAAAGAAATGTATTTTTCCAATTTCTCTACTAATAGACTCAGAAAGAAGCAGCATGGTAAGTTTGTTGTAGTCATAAATACAGCTGCTGTATTTTTCTTATGGAGTCTAGTTCATAAGGTGGTGGCTAGAAAAGAAAATGAGAACTTAGCTATTAAAGGAATTGTGAACCTTCCTGCATGAACACAGTTTACATCACTTAATACTGCATTTTATATGGGATTATTAGATGAATACGATAATTCAAGTCTAGCTCCTTTGTAGGGTCACACTGCATTATCACATGTATTTATAAAGTGCACATTCATGCCTGAGGATATCTTGGTACTGAATAATAGATGTTTGTTTCTCAACACAATTGAACACATTTTATCGATCTTGGAAGGATGAAAGGCTGAGTTAAAGCACCAGGATTCAAACATGTCAGTAGGAGGTCAAACACAGATCTGTCAAGTGATAACAGTTAACGGAGACACCAGACTAATACTATCTGTTTGGGGGTCTTCGATATATCCATCATTGCAGACATTGCTGTGGAGACTTGAATATGACTATACAAGCACACTATCTCTGAGACCTGGTAACAAAATAAACACTACCTTTGGCGACTTTGGCATCCCATTAATCACAAACTATTCCTGTGGGGGCCTGGCATCCCTATAATCACACTGTGGTACCTGGGCAACCCCTATAATCACACTATCTGTTGAAATTTGAGCATCAATATGATCAAATACTATTACCGTGGGGCTTGAACATCACTGCAATCACACACTATTGCTAGGGGGACTTCAATATCACTATAAAGATGCTCTATCTCGTTGGGTACGTCAGTTAACACTAATCATACACCATTTCTTTGAGGACCTTGATACCCCTATAATCACAAAGTAACTATTTAGAACATTACTATAATCATGTACTCTGTGGGGACCTGGGCATGTCTAGTCTCACACTCTGTGGGACATGGGCATCAATATTATCACCCACTATCTTTGTAGGAACTTGAGCATGACTCTGCATGCACTTCTACAAGGACATCCATATGTTTAGCAAACTATTATCCCTACATGGACTTGATTTTGACAGTCATCACACAGTTTCTCTACAGGTCTATAATTACTAGCTCTGAGGATGTGGCATCCATTTAATCTACATTGTGAAGACTTGAGCATGACTAAAAAACATACTATGTATGTGGACCCAAGTAACAATCGCACTCTCTCTGTGGACCCAAGTAACAATCGCACTCTCTCTGTGGACCCAAGTAACAATCGCACTCTCTCTGTGGACCCAAGTAACAATCGCACTCTCTCTGTGGACCCAAGTAACAATCGCACTCTCTCTGTGGACCCAAGTAACAATCGCACTCTCTCTGTGGACCCAAGTAACAATCGCACTCTCTCTGTGGACCCAAGTAACAATCGCACTCTCTCTGTGGACCCAAGTAACAATCGCACTCTCTCTGTGGACCCAAGTAACAATCGCACTCTCTCTGTGGACCCAAGTAACAATCGCACTCTCTCTGTGGACCCAAGTAACAATCGCACTCTCTCTGTGGACCCAAGTAACAATCGCACTCTCTCTGTGGACCCAAGTAACAATCGCACTCTCTCTGTGGACCCAAGTAACAATCGCACTCTCTCTGTGGACCCAAGTAACAATCGCACTCTCTCTGTGGACCCAAGTAACAATCACACTCTCTCTGTGGACCCAAGTAACAATCACACTCTCTCTGTGGACCCAAGTAACAATCACACTCTCTCTGTGGACCCAAGTAACAATCACACTCTCTCTGTGGACCCAAGTAACAATCACTCTCTCTGTGGACCCAAGTAACAATCACACTCTCTCTGTGGACCCAAGTAACAATCACACTCTCTCTGTGGACCCAAGTAACAATCACACTCTCTCTGTGGACCCAAGTAACAATCACACTCTCTCTGTGGGGCCTGGGCATCCCAGTAATCACATCAGTCTGTGGGGACCAGGTGTCATAATCAACTATTACTGTGGGGTTTTGAACATCACTAATCACACACTCTCTAAATGGGGACTTGAATGAGACTATCAAGATGAACCATCTCATTGGGTACCAAGGTAACGCTATAATCATACACCATTTCTATGAGGACCTTAATACGCATATAGTGACAATTCACACAATAACTGGAGAGATGAACTAGTGCAGGACCGCCATATTATGACAATGGCAGTGAACTGGCTGCATTGCAGCCAGTTCACCTGTACCGCCAGGAGGGTAGACTATCTGGCTGAAGGTTGGCCAACTTCGACCCGGCTGTCCACCTTATACCACCTGGAGTATATGGAGCATCCTTATCACAAGTGATTCTGTGGTGGCAGCCCCACCATGGAATCCATGGAGGTAATGATACTGGTGACAGGAATGCTCATTCCTGTCACCACTGCAGGACACCTCAACCCTCCCCCATGTAGGACCCTCCCCCCCCCCATCAGAAGCCCCCAAGCAGTGTCACTCCCCACCCCGATCCCCATTCTGAACCCATGATATCAAATTAGAAGTAAGTTCAAATGTCCAATCTCCTTGGTGAAAGTACGACAAACTCGTGTTTGTCTCAGAGTCCAGTTTAATTCATAGTGTTCTATTGTGCTCCACAAGAACAGCCAACACGTGTTTCATCCTCTGAGAAGTTTCTCTCTTGAGGACTTCATCAGGGCTTAATGTCATATAATCAGTCCAATACGATACAATGCTGTTCTAAGATACGGAAACGCTGCAGAGTGTATCGGACCACGCGGCGGTTTCCCGAACCCAAATAGAATTTAGATACCAACCGAGAGATATAGACGGAGACTATCTCGTTATAAGAATTGTTTTGGACTGATTATATGACATTAAGCCCTGATGAAGTCCTCAAGAGAGAAACTTCTCAGAGGATGAAACACGTGTTGGCTGTTCTTGTGGAGCACAATAGAACACTATGAATTAAACTGGACTCTGAGACAAACACGAGTTTGTTGTACTTTCACCAAGGAGATTGGACATTTGAACTTACTTCTAATTTGATATCATGAGTGCTCTGACATCTGTTTTTTTGCTGTTTTGTTTCCCTTGAGACATTGGAGGACGAGGGAAGATCCTCTTGTCAGTAGCACCGTGCCATGAACGGAATGTTTTGATTTTAATGGACGTTCTGTGAGCGCCCTAAATCCTATGAATTTCTTCCTAACCAGCACTGTTTTGACCCCATTCTGAACCCTCCTGCCCCATCCCCATTCTGAACCCCCCCAAGTCCCAATCCCCATTCTGAACCCCCTACACCCTCTGTACATCCACGCAGGCACACATCACATGCCCACAGCTTGACACCACCCAACCCCCACATACATGCATTCACACACACAGTTGCATACATGCACACACAACCCCCCACACCCTCCATTCACACAAACCCACACCCCTATTCATGCACACACTCAACACCCCCCTCCCCTGTTGGTTATTCACCTTACCTGGTGGTCAAACAGGGTCCATGGCGCTTGCTCCACTGCCAAGTCACCACAGCACTGCAACAACTATTTCTAAGTCATAATAGGCATGGCGGTGTTGTGTTAACATGGCAGTGCCAGCGGAGCAACTTCCACTGCACCATCAACTGCCAGTATGACTGCTGGTGGCTCTGCACACAATTTATGTAGGAGCCCCAGCAGTCCTAATATGGTGGTCTTGTGGCTGGTGAGAGTTCAGCAGTCTATGTTGTAGACCTCCAAAGTCATAATGATTGCCTATGTCTTTGGAGATGTGAACATTTATAGAATCACTATCAATGTGGGACCCAGGCATCTATATAATCACACTATCATTGTGAAGACGAACTTGACTCATCACAGCACTATCTTATGATTTTGACAGTCATCACAATTTATCTACAGGTCTATAAATCACTAGCTCTGAGGATGTGGCATTCCTATAATCCACACTATGGGGACCAGGCTTCACCATCACACAATATCTCTAATGGAACTAAGCATCAATACAAGGCACACTATATGTACATAGATCTGGCCTTCTCTAACATAGTATCTCTTCAGGGACCTGAGCTTGATTATTAAAATATAGTGTTCATACAAGGATATGAGTAGAACAATATGTATTGACTTAAGTGCCTTTAGTCACACACCATCTCTGTGGGTATTTGAACATAACTATGATCGCATACTACCTCTGTGGGAGGACTTGATCATGAATATCACCCAACACTATCTCTAATGGGACTTCAGAGTAAGTATAGTTAAATGCCATATTAGTGTGGACGTCAGCATTAGCGTAATATGTCTACATGTAACTTAGCATCAATATAATCACACACTACTTCTGTGGTGTCCTGGGCATCACTATATTAACACCAGATGTGGGGACCTGGGCATCAGTATAATCACACTAGCTCACTGGGGACTTAAGTATTACTGTCATATCACACACTGTCCGCTCTAGAACATTATCACATTGCATACATATAAAAACTAGTATTGCAGTCATGACAAAGAAGATGCCTAACGGAAAGGGTAATGAAAAAGAACCAGGTAATCTCACCTCGGCTTTAATATTTGACCACACTGCAGGATCTCTGGCATCTACATTAATTTAACTATGTTTTATTTCCTTATGCCTTAAAGTGTGAGCAGTCAGCAATAGGCTAAACATACATTCAATATGCTATTGTTTCCTCCTGAAAAATGCATCATCATTAAAACTCAATTGGTGTTTGTTCCTGTGACACATGGGATTCCTATACGAACAAACAGATGTAATTTAGGTATAGCACTGAAACGTTACATTTAGAAATGTATTCATGACCGTATTCAATCACAAATGAAACGTTTGGAGTAAGACCCCACAAGGTTAGTAACCCATGTTCAAGCCCCCAAAAGAATGGTTCTGTACACATGCCATAATTGTAGGAGGCTGGACTGGCTTGTAGTGAGTACCAAGGGGTACTTGCACCTTGCACCAGGCCCAGTTATCCCTTATTAGTGTATAGGGTGTCTAGCAGCTTAGGCTGATAGATAATGGTAGCTTAGCAGAGCAGCTCAGGCTGAACTAGGAGATGTGGGAAGCTACTACAGTACCACTTAGTGTCATATGCACAATATCATAAGAAAACACAATACACAGTTATACTAAAAATAAAGGTACTTTATTTTTATGACAATATGCCAAAGTATCTTAGAGTGTACCCTCAGTGAGAGGATAGGAAATATACACAAGATATATATACACAATAGCAAAAATATGCAGTATAGTCTTAGAAAACAGTGCAAACAATGTACAGTTACAATAGGATGCAATGGGGAAACATAGGGATAGGGGCAACATAAACCATATACTCCAAAAGTGGAATGCGAACCACGAATGGACCCCAAACCTATGTGACCTTGTAGAGGGTCGCTGGGGCTATTAGAAAATAGTGAGAGTTAGAAAAATAACCCTCCCCAAGACCCTGAAAAGTGAGTGCAAAGTGCACTAAAGTTCCCCTAAGGACAAAGAAGTCGTGTTAGAGGAATAATGCAGGAAAGACACAAACCAACAATGCAACAACTGTGGATTTCCAATCTAGGGTACCTGTGGAACAAGGGGACCAAGTCCAAAAGTCACAAGCAAGTCGGAGATGGGCAAATGCCCCGGAAATGCCAGCTGCGGGTGCAAAGAAGCTTCTACTGGACAGAAGAAGCTGAGGTTTCTGCAAGAACGAAAAGGGCTAGAGACTTCACCTTTGGTGGAAGGATCCCACTCGCCGTGGAGAGTCGTGCAGAAGTGTTTTCCCACCGAAAGAATGCCAACAAGCCTTGCTAGCTGCAAATCGTGCAGTTAACGTTTTTGGACGCTGCTGAGGCCCAGGAGGGCTCAGGAGATCGAAAATTGGACCAGCAGAGAGAGGAGACGTCGAGCAAGACAATGAACCCTCTCTGAAGCAGGTAGCTCCCGGAAAAGTGCCAGAAACAGGCACTACGGGGATGCGTGAAACGGTGCTCACCCGAAGTTACACAAAGGAGTCCCACGTCGCCGGAGACCAACTTCGAAAGTCGTGCAATGCAGGTTAGAGTGCTGTGGACCCAGGCTTGGCTGTGCACAAAGGATTTCCGCCGGAAGTGCACAGGGGCCGGAGTAGCTGTAGAAGTCGCGGTTCCCACCAATGCAGCCCAGCGAGGTGAGGCAAGGACTTACCTCCACCAAACTTGGACTGAAGAGTCACTGGACTGTGGGGGTCACTTGGACAGAGTCGCTGGATTCGAGGGACCTCACTCGTCGTGCTGAGAGGAGACCCAGGGGACCGGTAATGCAGCTTTTTGGTGCCTGCGGTTGCAGGGGGAAGTTTCCGTCGACCCACGGGAGATTTCTTCGGAGCTTCTGGTGCAGAGAGGAGGCAGACTACCCCCACAGCATACACAAGCAGGAAAACAGTCGAGAAGGCGGCAGGATCAGCGTTACAGAGTTGCAGTAGTCGTCTTTGCTACTATGTTGCAGGTTTGCAGGCTTCCAGCGCGGTCAGCAGTCGATTCCTTATCAGAAGGTGAAGAGAGAGATGCAGAGGAACTCGGATGAGCTCTTGCATTCGTTATCTAAAGTTTCCCCAGAGACAGAGACCCTAAATAGCCAGAAAAGAGGGTTTGGCTACCTAGGAGAGAGGATAGGCTAGCAACACCTGAAGGAGCCTATCACAAGGAGTCTCTGACGTCACCTGGTGGCACTGGCCACTCAGCAGTCCAGTGTGCCAGCAGCACCTCTGTTTCCAAGATGGCAGAGGTCTGGAGCACACTGGAGGAGCTCTGGACACCTCCCAGGGGAGGTGCAGGTCAGGGGAGTGGTCACTCCCCTTTCCTTTGTCCAGTTTCGCACCAGAGCAGGGCTAAGGGGTCCCCTGAACCGGTGTAGACTGGCTTATGCAGAATTGGGCACCTCTGTGCCCAACAAAGCATTTCCAGAGGCTGGGGGAGGCTACTCCTCCCCTGCCTTCACACCATTTTCCAAAGGGAGAGGGTGTAACACCCTCTCTCAGAGGAAGTTCTTTGTTCTGCCATCCTGGGCCAGGCCTGGCTGGACCCCAGGAGGGCAGCTGCCTGTCTGAGGGGTTGGCAGCAGCAGCAGCTGCAGTGAAACCCCAGGAAGGGCAGTTTGGCAGTACCAGGGTCTGTGCTACAGACCACTGTGATCATGGGATTGTGCCAACTATGCCAGGATGGCATAGAGGGGGCAATTCCATGATCATAGACATGTTACATGGCCATATTCGGAGTTACCATTGTGAAGCTACATATAGGTAGTGACCTATATGTAGTGCACGCGTGTAATGGTGTCCCCGCACTCACAAAGTTCAGGGAATTGGCTCTGAACAATGTGGGGCACCTTGGCTAGTGCCAGGGTGCCCTCACACTAAGTAACTTTGCACCTAACCTTTACCAGGTAAAGGTTAGACATATAGGTGACTTATAAGTTACTTAAGTGCAGTGTAAAATGGCTGTGAAATAACGTTGACGTTATTTCACCCAGGCTGCAGTGGCAGGCCTGTGTAAGAATTGTCAGAGCTCCCTATGGGTGGCACAAGAAATGCTGCAGCCCATAGGGATCTCCTGGAACCCCAATACCCTGGGTACCTCAGTACCATATACTAGGGAATTATAAGGGTGTTCCAGTAAGCCAATGTAAATTGGTAAAAATGGTCACTAGCCTGTTAGTGACAATTTGGAAAGAAATGAGAGCATAACCACTGAGGTTCTGGTTAGCAGAGCCTCAGTGAGACAGTTAGTCACTACACAGGTAACACATTCAGGCACACTTATGAGCACTGGGGCCCTGGGTTACCAGGGTCCCAGTGACACATACAACTAAAACAACATATATACAGTGAAAAATGGGGGTAACATGCCAGGCAAGATGGTACTTTCCTACACCTAGTATATGGTACTGAGGTACCCAGGGTATTGGGGTTCCAGGAGATCCCTATGGGCTGCAGCATTTCTTTTGCCACCCATAGGGAGCTCTGTCAATTCTTACACAGGCCTGCCATTGCAGCCTGAGTGAAATAACGTCCACAATATTTCACAGCCATTTACCACTGCACTTAAGTAACTTATAAGTCACCTATATGTCTAACCTTTACCTGGTAAAGGTTGGGTGCTAAGTTACTTAGTGTGTGGGCACCCTGGCACTAGCCAAGGTGCCCCCACATTGTCCAGGGCAAATTCCCCAGACTTTGTGAGTGCGGGGACACCATTACAAGCGTGCACTATACATATGTCACCACATATGTATAGCGTCACAATGGTAACTCCGAACATGGCCATGTAACATGTCTAAGATCATGGAATTGTCACCCCAATGCCATTCTGGCATTGGTGAGACAATTCCATGATCCCCCGAGTCTCTAGCACAGACTCGGGTACTGCCAAACTACCTTTCCCGGGGTTTCACTGCAGCTGCTGCTGCTGCCAACCCCTGTAGGAGGCTGGACTGGCTTGTAGTGAGTACCAAGGGGTGCTTACACCTTGCACCAGGCCCAGTTATCCCTTATTAGTGTATAGGGTGTCTAGCAGCATAGGCTGATAGATAATGGTAGCTGAGCAGAGCAGCTTAGGCTGAACTAGGAGACGAGTGAAGCTCCTACAGTACCACTAGTGTCATATGCACAATATCATAAGAAAAAACAATACACAGATATACTAAAAATAAAGGTACTTTATTTTTATGACAATATGCCAAAAGTAACTCAGTGAGTACCAACAGTATGAGGATTGCAAATATACACAAGATATATGTACACAATACCAAAATATGCAGTAATAGTCTTAGAAAACAGTGCAAACAATGTATAGTTACAATAGGATGCAATGGGGACACATAGGGATAGGGGCAACACAAACCATATACTTCAAAAGTGGAATGCAAACCACGAATGGACCCCAAACCTATGTGACCTTGTAGAGGGTCGCTGGGACTGTAAGAAAACAGTTAGGGTTAGAAAAATAGCCCACCCCAAGACCCTGAAAAGTGAGTGCAAAGTGCACTAAAGTTCCCCAAAGGACATACTGTAGAAGTCGTGATAGGGGAATTCTGCAGGAAAGACACAAATCAGCAATGCAACAACGATGGATTTCCAAATGAGTGGAACAAGGGGACCAAGTCCAAAAGTCACAAGCAAGTCGGAGATGGGCAGATGCCCAGGAAATGCCAGCTGTGGGTGCAAAGAAGCTGCTACTGGACAGTAGAAGCTGAAGATTTTGCAGGAACGACAAGGGCTAGGAGCTTCCCCTTTGGAGGAAGGATCCCTCACACCATGGAGAGTCGTGCAGAATTGTTTTTCTGAAGAAAGACCGCCAACAAGCCTTGCTAGCTGCAAATCGTGTGGTTAGGGTTTTTGGATGCTGCTGTAGCCCAGGAGGGACCAGGATGTCGCCAATTGCGTCTGGGTACAGAGGGGGTGTCGAGCAAGAAAAGGAGCCCTCTCAGAAGCAGGCAGTACCCGCAGAAGTGCTGGAACTGGCACTACAAAGTGGAGAGAATCGGTGCTCACCCGAAGTCGCACAAAGGAGTCCCACGTCGCCGGAGGACAACTTAGGAGGTTGTGCAATGCAGGTTTGAGTGCCGTGGACCCAGGCTGGAATGTGCACAAAGGATTTCTGCCGGAAGTGCACGGAGGCCGGAGTAGCTGAAAAAAGTCACGGTTCCCAGCAATGCAGTCTGGCGTGGGGAGGCAAGGACTTACCTCCACCAAACTTGGACTGAAGAGTCACTGGACTGTGGGAGTCACTTGAACAGAGTTGCTGGATTCAAGGGACCTCGCTCGTCGTGCTGAGAGGAGAACCAGGGTACCGGTGATGCAGTTCTTTGGTGCCTGCGGTTGCAGGGGGACGATTCCGTCGACCCACGGGAGATTTCTTCGGAGCTTCTAGTGCAGACAGGAGGCAGACTACCCCCACAGCATGCACCACCAGGAAAACAGTTGAGAAGGCGGCAGGATCAGCGTTACAGAGTTGCAGTAGTCGTCTTCCCTACTTTGTTGCAGTTTTGCAGGCTTCCAGCGCGGTCAGCAGTCGATTCCTTGGCAGAAGGTGAAGAGAGAGATGCAGAGGAACTTGGATGAGCTCTTGCATTCGTTATCTAAGGAATCCCCAGAGAAAGAGACCCTAAATAGCCAGAAAAGAGGGTTTGGCTACCTAGGAGAGAGGATAGGCTAGCAACACCTGAAGGAGCCTATCAGAAGGAGTCTCTGACGTCACCTGCTGGCACTGGCCACTCAGAGCAGTCCAGTGTGCCAGCAGCACCTCTGTTTCCAAGATGGCAGAGGTCTGGAGGACACTGGAGGAGCTCTGGGCACCTCCCAGGGGAGGTACAGGTCAGGGGAGTGGTCACTCCCCTTTCCTTTGTCCAGTTTCGCGCCAGAGCAGGGCTAAGGGGTCCCTGAACCGGTGTAGACTGGCTTATGCAGAAATGGGCACCATGTGTGCCCATGAAAGCATTTCCAGAGGCTGGGGGAGGAAACTCCTCCCCTGCCTTCACACCATTTTGCAAAGGGAGAGGGTGTAACACCCTCTCTCAGAGGAATTCCTTTGTTCTGCCATCCTGGGCCAGGCCTGGCTGGACCCCAGGAGGGCAGAAGCCTGTCTGAGGGGTTGGCAGCAGCAGCAGCTGCAGTGAAACCCCGGGAAAGGCAGTTTGGCAGTACCAGGGTCTGTGCTACAGACCACTGGGATCATGGGATTGTGCCAACTATGCCAGGATGGTATGGAGGGGGCAATTCCATGATGATAGACATGTTACATGGCCATATTCGGAGTTACCATTGTGAAGCTACATATAGGTAGTGACCTATATGTAGTGCATGCGTGTAATGGTGTCCCCGCACTCACAAAGTCCGGGGAATTGGCCCTGAACAATGTGGGGGCACCTTGGCTAGTGCCAGGGTGCCCTCACACTAAGTAACTTTGCACCTAACCTTTACCAGGTAAAGGTTAGACATATAGGTGACTTATAAGTTACTTAAGTGCAATGTAAAATGGCTGTGAAATAACGTGGACATTATTTCACTCAGGCTGCAGTGGCAGGCCTGTGTAAGAATTGTCAGAGCTCCCTATGGGTGGCAAAAGAAATGCTGCAGCCCCTAGGGATCCCCTGTAACCCCAATACCCTGGGTACCTCGGTACCATATACTAGGGAATTATAAGGGTGTTCCAGTAAGCCAATATAAATTGGTAAAATTGGTCACTAGCCTGTTAGTGACAATTTGAAAGAAATGAGAGAGCATAACCACTGAGGTTCTGTTTAGCAGAGCCTCAGTGAGACAGTTAGTCATAACACAGGTAACACATTCAGGCACACTTATGAGCACTGGGGCCCTGGCTGGCAGGGTCCCAGTGACACATACAACTAAAACAACATATATACAGTGAAATATGGGGGTAACATGCCAGGCAAGATGGTACTTTCCTACACAACCCCCCCCAAACGAAGGACAATAATACTAGCCATGACCTGATGAGTCTTCATTGTCTAAGTGGAAATATCTGGAGAGTCCATCTGCATTGGAGTGGCTACTCCCAGGTCTATGTTCCACTGTATAGTCCATTCCCTGTAGGGATATGGACCACCTCAACAATTTAGGATTTTCACCTTTCATTTGTTTTAGCCAAAGTAGAGGTTTGTGGTCTGTCTGAACAATGAAGTGAGTGCCAAACAGGTATGGCCTCAACTTCTTCAGTGCCCAGACCACAGCAAAGGCCTCCCTCTCCATGGCAGACCAACGCTTTTCTCTAGGGGTCAACCTCCTACTAATAAAAGCAACAGGTTGATCCTGGCCCTCAGAATTAAGTTGTGATAGGACTGCCCCTACTCCTAATTCAGATGCATCAGTTTGGACATAGAATTTTTTAGAGTAACAAGGGCTTTTCAGGACAGGTGCAGAGCACATGGCCTGCTTCAGCTCCTCAAAAGCTTTCTGACAGTTTGCTGTCCATAATACCTTTTTAGGCATTTTCTTGGATGTGAGGTCATTAAGAGGGGCTGCAATGGAGCCGTAGTTCTTAATGAACCTCCTGTACTACCCAGTGAGGCCTCGGAAGGCTCTCACCTGAGTCTGAGTAGTAGGGGGAACCCAATCTATAATAGTTTGGATTTTCCCCTGAAGTGGTGCAATCTGTTCCCCACCAACAAGGTGTCCCAGATAAACCACCTTCCCCTGCCCTATCTGGCACTTTGAAGCCTTGATAGTGAGGCCTGCCTTTAGCAGGGCCTCCAAAACTTTCCATAGGTGGACCAGGTGATCATCCCAACTGGAGCTAAAGACAGCTATATCGTCCAGATATGCTGCACTAAAAGCTTCCAGCCCTTGCAGGACAGTATTCACCAACCTCTGAAAAGTGGCAGGTGCATTTTTCAATCCAAAAGGCATTACTGTGAATTGGTAATGGCCTCCAATGGTTGAAATTACAGTTTTTGCTTTTGCATCTTCTGATAATTTGATCTGCCAATACCCTGCAGTCAAGTCAAAAGTGCTTAGATACTTGGCAGATGCCAGTGTATCTATGAGCTCATCTGCCCTGGGTATAGGGTGAGCATCAGTTTTGGTTACCTGGTTGAGACCTCTGTAGTCTACACAAAACCGCATTTCCTTCTTTCCATCCTTGGAATGAGGTTTTGGTTCAAGTACCACAGGAGAAGCCCATGGACTTTCAGAGTGCTCAACCACTCCCAGTTCTAACATTTTCTGCACCTCTTGCTTTATGCAGTCTCTGACATGGTCAGGCTGCCTATAGATTTTACTTTTGACAGGCAAGCTGTCTCCAGTATCTATAGTGTGCTCACACCAAGAAGTGGTTCCTGGCACAGTAGAAAAGAGTTCAGAAAACTGACCCAGGAGATTTATGCAATGGTCTTTCTGCTCAGCAGTAAGACAATCAGCCAAAACTACACCTTCCACTAGAGCATCTTGTTCTGTGGAAGAGAAGAGATCAGGGAGAGGGTCACTCTCTTCTTCCTGTCCCTCATCAGTTGCCATGAGCAGTGTGAGATCAGCCCTGTCATAGTAGGGTTTCAGGCGATTGACATGGTGCACCCTAAGGGGACTCCTGGCAGTGCCTAAGTCAACTAAGTAGGTGACTTCACCCTTTTTCTCAACAATTGTGTGCGGTCCACTCCATTTATCTAGGAGTGCTCTTGGGGCCACAGGCTCCAAGACCCACACTTTCTGCCCTGGTTGGTACTGAACCAAAACAGCCTTCTGGTCATGCCATTGCTTCTGGAGCTCTTGGCTGGCCTGAAGGTTTTTACTGGCCTTTTTCATGTACTCAGCCATCCTTGATCTGAGGCCAAGTACATAATCCACAATATCTTGCTTTGGAGCTTTTAAAGGTTGTTCCCAACCCTCCTTGACAAGTGTTAGTGGACCCCTAACAGGGTGTCCAAAGAGGAGTTCAAAGGGGCTGAAGCCCACTCCTTTCTGGGGTACCTCCCTGTAGGCAAAAAGGAGGCATGGTAAAAGGATATCCCATCTCCTGCGGAGTTTTTCAGGGAGTCCCATAATCATGCCTTTGAGAGTTTTGTTAAATCTCTCCACCAGTCCATTTGTTTGTGGATGATAGGGTGTAGTGAACTTGTAAGTCGCACCACACTCCTTCCACATGGCCTTTAAGTAAGCAGACATGAAATTGCTTCCCCTGTCTGATACCACCTCTTTTGGGAAGCCCACCCTGGAAAATATTCCCAGGAGGGCCTTTGCCACTGCAGGTGCTGTAGTGGTCCTTAGAGGAATTGCTTCAGGATATCTTGTGGCATGGTCCACTACCACCAGGATAAACCTATTGCCTGAAGCAGTAGGCGGGTCAAGGGGGCCAACTATGTCAACCCCTACCCTTTCAAAGGGAACCCCAAACAGGCAGTGGAATAAGGGGTGCCTTTTGAGTGCCACCTGTCTTGCCACTGGCTTGACAGGTTTCACAGGACTTACAAAACTCTTTTGTGTCCTCTGACATTCTAGGCCAATGAAACAAGGGAACAAGTCTGTCCCAAGTTTTCATTTGTCCTAAATGTCCAGCTAGGGGAATGTCTTGGGCTAGAGTTAGGAGGAACTTTCTGTAATCCTGAGGAATCACTAACCTCCTGGCAGCTCCAGGTTTAGGATCCCTTGCTTCAGTGTACAAGAGGTTGTCCTCCCAGTAAACTCTGTGAGAGTCACTGACATCCCCATTAGCTTGTTTGAAAGCTTGCTGTCTTAGACCCTCTAGTGTGAGACTGGTTTGCTGTGCCACACTCAGCTCCTCCCTGGCAGGCCCCCCTTCACCCAAAAGATCAGCAGTGTCTGCTTCCAGCTCCTCTGGTGTAGGTTCTGCACAGGGTGGAAATTCTTCTTCCTCAGAAGTAGAATCCACTGTAGAGGGAGGGATAGTAGGTAGTGCTTTACTTCTACTAGCCCTAGCTTTAGGGAGCACTTGGTCCATTGTTCCAGGTTCCAAGTCACCCTGTCCTTTTTGCTTTTTGGCCTGAGCCCTGGTTAAAGCAAAAATATGCCCTGGGATGCCCAGCATTGCTGCATGGGCCTCCAACTCCACATCTGACCAAGCTGATGTCTCCAAATCATTTCCTAGTAGACAGTCTACAGGTAAATCTGAGGCAACCACAACTTTCTTTGGACCAGTAACCCCCCCCTCCAGTTGAGATTTACAACAGCCATGGGGTGGCTAAGTCTGTTGTTGTGAGCATCGGTTACTTGTAGGCCTGAACCTCAACACCATTTATTAGGGGTAGCTGCTTGTACTTATCCATATTAAGGGGACAAGCAACTAAGGTGGCTAAATCAATAGCCCCCTCAGAGACTAACACAGCCTCTGTGGTCTCCCTAACAAGACCAACCCCAACTAAGTTACCAAAAGTGAGCCCAGCTACTCCCTTGGATTGGCTATTAGTAGGTTTGCTCCCACCACCACTGCTATTAGTAGGGACACTAGGTGTAGCAGTAGGGGTTGTAGTGGTAGGAGGCTTGGTCCTTTTCTTTGGACAACTGGGATCTGTTGTCCAATGGCCTTTTATTTTACATAAATAGCACCATGGTTTCTTTTCTTTGTTTTGATTAGAAGAGGATTTGGGCCCACCACCCCCACCAGAGTGTTTTTGTGGGCCTGATGAAGACTCATTTTTAGATTTGTCCCCACCCTTGTCAGAAGACTTACCATCCTTCTTCTTGTTGCCATCTTTGTCACCCCCTGTATGAACTTTTCTGTTCACCCTTGTTCTGACCCATTTGTCTGCCTTCTTTCCCAATTCTTGGGGAGAGGTCAGATCAGAGTCCACCAAGTACTGGTGCAACAAATCAGACACACAATTATTAAGAATATGCTCTCTCAGGATCAAGTTATACAGGCTGTCATAATCAGTAACTTTACTGCCATTTAACCACCCCTCCAAGGCTTTCACTGAATGGTCAATGAAATCAACCCAGTCTTGTGAGGACTCCTTTTTGGTCTCTCTGAACTTTATCCTGTATTGTTCAGTGGTTAAGCCATAACCATCCAGGAGTGCATTCTTAAGAACTGTAAAATTATTGGCATCACTTTCTTTCACAGTAAGGAGCCTATCCTTATCCTTTCCACTAAATGATAGCCATAGGATAGCAGCCCACTGCCTTTGAGGGACATCCTGTACAACAGAGGCCCTCTCAAGTGCAGCAAACCACTTGTTAATGTCATCCCCCTCCTTATAAGGGGGAACTATCTTGTGCAGATTCCTAGAATCATGCTCTTTTGCAGGATGACTATTGGGAATACTGCTGCTGCCACCATGGGTTTCAAAACCCAACTTCTGTCTTTCCTTCTCTAGGTCTAAGGACTGTCTATCCAAATCCAGCTGTTGCTTCTTATGCTTCAGTCTGGTTTGTTCCACTCTCAATTTATTGAGCTCCCTTTCTAACAATCTGTCATCAGGGTGGGTGGGAGGGACATGTCTAGAAACACAGGTATGATGAGAATTGACAGAAGGAGACCTATCCCTTACAGAAGGCACCCTAACAGCTTGGTTAACAGAAACATCACTTCTACTGTGGTGAGGAGGAATACTCTTGCTAGGATGTGAGACAACACTATCTGTATGGTGTGACTCTACATCAGTACCAACTATGCTAGGCTGTCTAGTAATGGGCAGGCTAGGAAGTTTATTTCCTGAATCTTTTCCTAGGGGAGTCCCTGGATCAGATTGGGAACCATTAGCTACTTTTTCAACAGATGGGGCCCTTCTGGCCTTATCTTGTTCTTTAAGCATGTTAAGCAATAATTCCAAAGAAGGATTCTTCCCTACACTCAAACCTCTCTCTATGCAGAGACTCCTTGCTCCTTTCCAGCTAAGGTGATCATATGCAAGTTTGGACAGATCAACAGTTTGGCCTGTGCCAGACATTTTTAGAAAGAGTTTAAGTGACAGAAAAAGAGAAAAAGTTTTTCAGAACTTTTAGAAAGACAGAAAAAAACTTTTAAACTTTTAAGAACTTTTTAGAAAGTTTAGAGGTACTTTTCAGCACTTTAGAAAAGAGGTGAGATAAGAAATGCAAAACTTTTTGGTTAGGTGTACATACACTGAACTTGTTTTGTATATTTTTCTCTTATGAAAAGTACAATGACAAAAGTGGTAAGTAGTCTCAAAGCACTTATCCCACCGCTGCACAACCAATGTAGGAGGCTGGACTGGCTTGTAGTGAGTACCAAGGGGTACTTACACCTTGCACCAGGCCCAGTTATCCCTTATTAGTGTATAGGGTGTCTAGCAGCATAGGCTGATAGATAATGGTAGCTTAGCAGAGCAGCTTAGGCTGAACTAGGAGACGAGTGAAGCTCCTACAGTACCACTAGTGTCATATGCACAATATCATAAGAAAACACAATACACAGATATACTAAAAATAAAGGTACTTTATTGTTATGACAATATGCCAAAAGTAACTCAGTGAGTACCCTCAGTATGAGGATAGCAAATATACACAAGATATATGTACACAATACCAAAATATGCAGTAATAGTCTTAGAAAACAGTGCAAACAATGTATAGTTACAATAGGATGCAATGGGGACACATAGGGATAGGGGCAACACAAACCATATACTCCAAAAGTGGAATGCGAACCACGAATGGACCCCAAACCTATGTGACCTTGTAGAGGTTCGCTGGGACTGTAAGAAAACAGTTAGGGTTAGAAAAATAGCCCACCCCAAGACCCTGAAAAGTGAGTGCAAAGTGCACTAAAGTTCCCCAAAGGACATAGAAGTCGTGATAGGGGAATTCTGCAGGAAAGACACAAATCAGCAATGCAACAATGATAGATTTCCAAACGAGGGTACCTGTGGAACAAGGGGACCAAGTCCAAAAGTCACAAGCATGTCGGAGATGGGCAGATGCCCAGGAAATGCCAGCTGTGGGTGCAAAGAAGCTGCTACTGGACAGTAGAAGCTGAAGATTCTGCAGGAACGACAAGGGCTAGGAGCTTCCCCTTTGGAGGAAGGATCCGTCACGCCGTGGAGAGTTGTGCAGAAGTGTTTTTCTGAAGAAAGACTGCCAACAAGCCTTGCTAGCTGCAAATCGTGTGGTTAGGATTTTTGGATGCTGCTGTGGCCCAGGAGGGACCAGGATGTCGCCAATTGTGTCTGGGGACAGAGGAGGCGTCGAGCAAGACAAGTAGCCCTCTCAGAAGCAGGCAGCACCCGCAAAAGTGTCAGAACAGGCACTACAAAGTGGAGAGAAACGGTGCTCACCCGAAGTCACACGAAGGAGTCCCACGTCGCCGGAGGACAACTTAGGAGGTTGTGCAATGCAGGTTTGAGTGCTGTGGACCCAGGCTGGACTGTGCACAAAGGATTTCCACCGGAAGTGCACGGAGGCCGGAGTAGCTGCAAAAGTCGCGGTTCCCAGCAAAGCAGTCTGGCGTGGGGAGGCAAGGACTTACCTCCACCAAACTTGGACTGAAGAGTCACTGGACTGTCGGAGTCATTTTGACAGAGTTGCTGGATTCAAGGGACCTCGCTCGTCGTGCTGAGAGGAGACCCAGTGTACCGGTGATGCAGTTCTTTGGTGCCTGCGGTTGCAGGGGGACGATTCCGTCGACCCACGGGAGATTTCTTCAGAGCTTCTAGTGCAGAGAGGAGGCAGACTACCCCCACAGCATGCACCACCAGGAAAACAGTTGAGAAGGCGGCAGGATCAGCGTTACAGAGTTGCAGTAGTCGTCTTCGCTACTTTGTTGCAGTTTTGCAGGCTTCCAGCGCAGTCAGCAGTCGATTCCTTGGCAGAAGGTGAAGTGAGAGATGCAGAGGAACTCGGATGAGCTCTTGCATTCGTTATCTAAGGAATCCCCAGAGACAGAGACCCTAAATAGCCAGAAAAGAGGGTTTGGCTACCTAGGAGAGAGGATAGGCTAGCAACACCTGAAGGAGCCTATCAGAAGGAGTCTCTGACGTCACCTGCTGGCACTGGCCACTCAGAGAAGTCCAGTGTGCCATCAGCACCTCTGTTTCCAAGATGGCAGAGGTCTGGAGCACACTGGAGGAGCTCTGGGCACCTCCCAGGGGAGGAACAGGTCAGGGGAGTGGTCACAGGGGAGGGGGGAGGGAAAGAATTACGGGGACACACATACGCGGCACACCCACCCTCACCCACTACAACACACACATCAATGCATAGCAACAACTCAGAGTTACACCCCCCAAACCCTCTGGAAGAATGCAAAGACAAAAGGAAATTATTCTAAATATTGGAATATATGGTATCACTGGCTTAAAAATATATCACACATCTAAAACCTTTATACACATAAATTTTAAAGTCTGATCATTGTAGCAGGCATTGTCCGTGGACCACTGGGCCCAAATCACATGGGCAAAGCCCACACAGGATACCTGACTCCAACGGAGAGAACACTGTAGGGGCATCAGATAGCAAAACTACAGGCACCTCAGGGGGAAGGGAAGGGGGGGCACCTCAGCCAGATGAGTCCACGATGCCAGATCCACGAGGGGCCTCCATAGCCACTGTTCCATCCTGGGGAGTGCAAAGCCACAGTCTCTCAAGTCTCTACAGTGGGTGGGTTCCCCACTGGTACATCCTGGGGAGTGCAAAGCCACAGTCTCTCAAGTCTCTACAGTAGGTGGCTTGCCCACTGTTACATCCTGGGGAGTGCAAAGCCACAGTCTCTCAAGTCTCTACAGTGGGTGGTTTGCCCACTGTTACATCTGGGGGAGTGCAAAGCCACAGTCTCTCAAGTCTATACAGTGGGTGGGTTGCCCACTGGTACATCCTGGGGAGTGCAAAGCCACAGTCTCACAAGTGGATAACAGTCTCCACTGGTTCTGGAGGGGGACTGGTGCCCAGAGTTCTTCGTGCAGCCCTGCCTGACACAGAGGCGGGCCTGCCCCTTCCGCCAATGGGCCAGCGGTGCTTGAGGCGGCGGTGCCCAGTTCAGCGGTGCTTGAGATGAGGGCCCAGTTCAGCGGTGCTTGAGACGGCGGTGCCCAGTTCAGCGGTGCTTGAGACGGCGGTGCCCAGTTCAGAGGTGCTTGAGACGGCGGTGCCCAGTTCAGCGGTGCTTGAGTTGGCGGTGCCCTGTTCAGCGGTGCTTGAGATGAAGGGCCCAGTTCAGCGGTGCTTGAGACGGCGGTGCTCTGTTCAGCAGTGCTTAAGACGGCGGTGCCCAGTTCAGCGGTGCTTGAGACGGCGGTGCCCTGTTCAGCGGTGCTTGAGATGAAGGGCCCATTTCAGCGGTGCTTGAGACGGCGGTGCCCTGTTCAGCGGTGCTTGAGACGGCGGTGCCCAGTTCAGCGGTGCTTGAGACGGCGGTGCCCAGTTCAGCGGTGCTTGAGATGAAGGGCCCAGTTCAGCGGTGCTTGAGATGAAGGGCCCAGTTCAGCAGTGCTTGAGACGGCAGTGCCTAGTTCAGCAGTGCTTGAGTTGGCGGTACCCTGTTCAGCGGTGCTTGAGATGAAGGGCCCAGTTCAGCGGTGCTTGAGACGGCGGTGCCCTGTTCAGCGGTGCTTAAGACGGCGGTGCCCAGTTCAGCGGTGCTTGAGACGGCGGTGCCCTGTTCAGCGGTGCTTGAGACGGCTGTGCCCAGTTCAGCGGTGCTTGAGACGGCGGTGCCCAGTTCAGCGGTGTTTGAGATGAAGGGCCCAGTTCAGCGGTGCTTGAGACGGCGGTGCCCAGTTCAGCGGTGCTTGAGTTGGCGGTGCCCTGTTCAGCGGTGCTTGAGATGAAGGGCCCAGTTCAGCGGTGCTTGAGACGGCGGTGCCCTGTTCAGCGGTGCTTAAGACGGCGGTGCCCAGTTCAGCGGTGCTTGAGACGGCGGTGCCCTGTTCAGCGGTGCTTGAGATGAAGGGCCCATTTCAGCGGTGCTTGAGACGGCGGTGCCCTGTTCAGCGGTGCTTGAGACGGCGGTGCCCAGTTCAGCGGTGCTTGAGACGGCGGTGCCCAGTTCAGCGGTGCTTGAGATGAAGGGCCCAGTTCAGCGGTGCTTGAGATGAAGGGCCCAGTTCAGCAGTGCTTGAGACGGCAGTGCCCAGTTCAGCGGTGCTTGAGACGGCGGTGCCCAGTTCAGCGGTGCATCGGATGAGTGTCCAGCTCAGCGGATCCGGCCATGGCATGGAGGTCATTCGCCACCTGACCTGTGGCTGGCGGTGCCTTCCTGCCCATCTGTCGTGTGGCTGGCGGGGACCTCCTGGGCTGCAGTACTGGGCCTGTGGGTGTCCTCCTGCCCACCTGGGATGGGGCAGGCGGGGCCCTCCTGGCCAGCTGGGCTGCTGGAGACTTGTCGGTGTGCTGCCCTTCCCAGCCTTCCCTGTTCGCCTGTGGCCCTTACCCACCTTTGGCGGTGTGCCAGGTGGCACCACACTTCCTGCCGGAGCCATGGTAGGGATTTTGGTCCCTGGTGTCTTCGGCCTCTCGCGCCGGCCACTGACAATCTTCGGATGTTTTACCAGGGGTGGGCTGGCCGTGCCTTGGCTCCTTACTGAACTGGCTGCCCTTGAGGGTGGGGGACTCCACAGTCCATGGCACACTGTCATTACAGGTCCCGCTTTTGTGGTGGCTGAGGTGCTGACTGGAGTCCTATGAGATGGACGGGGTTGGGGAGTTGTTGGAAAGAGGTCAAGTTTGGAAAGGAAAACCAATTTAGGAACAGAGGGACCGGTAGGTGTAGTGGGTATGGGAGTGGAGGAAGAGGTTGTGGTTGTAGGAGTCTTCAGTCTGGTGTCTTTGGGTGCAGGTGCTTGGGCTGGATGCTGTTGTGAGGTGGATGGCTGTTGGGTGGGTGGCTGCCTGCGTTTGTGTAGCTTGGAAGAGGGGGTCACAGACACAGTGGGAGAGGACACAGGGGACGTGTAAATGGTAGTGGGGGTGGTGGCTGCACGTGTGCGGGGGGTTCTGGTGGGTGTGCTGGTGATGGACGTAGTGGCTGAAGATGTTGTGCATGCAGGTGTGAGTGGAGACGTGATAGGGAGGGAGGAGGGAGACGAGGAGGAGGGGGACACAGTGGAGGCAGTGGGTGTTGGTATGTCTGTATGTGAATGTTTCTTGTGTGAATGCTTGTGTGATGTGTGGTGCTTATGTCTGGATGAGCTTCCCTTGGGTGTTGAGGTGTGTGCAGGCTGGTCTTATGGTGTGTCAGGGATAGGCAGAGGTACAGGTGATAGGGTATGGGTGGAGGAAGTTGGAGGGGGGAGGCTAGAGACAGGGACAATTGCTGCCATCAGTGCTGAGGCCAGAGTGTTGAACGATCGCTGATGGGCAGCCTGACCAGAATGAATGCCCTCCAGGTATGCATTACTCTGGTGCACCTCCCTGGATGGCATGCAAAAGGGTAGACTGCCCAACAATGAGCGTCCTCAGGAGGTCAATGACCTCCTCACTGAGGGCAGCAGGGGTGACAGGGGCAGGGCCTGAGGTGCCTGGGGCGAAGGAGATGCCCACCTTCCTGGGTGAGCGGGCACAGGGCAAACGCTGAGGGGCTGCTGGGAGGGCGGTGCTGGTGCGCTGGGTGGCGGCTGTACCTGTTGGTGAGGGGGGCACGGATGTTGCCGCCACCACAAGGGAGCTCCCTTCAGAGGACGAGTCCGTGTCACTAATGTCTGCACAAGTCCCCGCTGTGGAGCTCCCCTCGCCCTCCGTCCCACTGGTGTATTCGGAATCCGTTGCATGGCCCTCCAGGGCCATGTGGGATGCAGCTCCCTCGTGCTCCAATGCCACTTCTCCTCCACCTGATGATGCTAATGCACACATGAACAGGAAGACCACAAAAAAGGGGGGGAGGAAATAAAGACATGTTGAGTGCATGCATTGGCGACACAGTTGGCGGAGAGGACAGACACAGAAGCCCCCTGCACTACGCCGCGCACTTGGGGTCCACTACTCAATCCGTGGGACATGGCCAACAAGCCTATGGACGACAACTGCATACATAGATGACACAGGGCCATGGATAACTGTACTTGGCACCCTACAGAGGTGGAGGACGGGGGCACAGGGCCATGCCTTACGGAGGGGCCTAGCCTACAGAAATCGCCCTGGCCTAGGGATACCCACATCCCTCCTCCCCCACCCAGACACCTCCACTGTGCGCAAAGTCAGCAGAATGAGGTTGTACTCACCCCCTTGTGTCTGCTGTGATGTCTTCACGCACCCATCCAAATCGGGGTAGGCCACCGCCAGGATCCGGGACATCAGGGGGGTCAAAGTACGACTGGCACCCCTCCCACGTTGGGAGGCCATCCCCAGCTGAGCCTCCGCCGTCTTCCTGCTCCAGCGTCGGATGTCCTCCCATCTCTTCCGGCAGTGGGTGCCCCGTCTGTGGTGGACCCCCAGGGCCCGGATGTCCTTGGCGATGGCACGCCAAATGTCTATCTTCTGGTGGGCGCTGACCTATGTGAAATGTACAGGGGGAGAAAAAGAGTCATCACCTTCTGCACCCTCAATGTGAGTGGCCCCCATCCCTACCCTTGCCATGTGGCACATCCTGTCATCCGTCGTCTGATGCATGCCTCATTCGCTCCCCTCCCCACCATCTGTCATCCACCCGACTCAACACAGGCATTGGCCACAAAGCATGGTCCCAGTGTACTTACCTGTTGGTCTGGAGGACCGTAGAGTAGCGCAAACTGGGGGAGGACCCCATCCACGAGTTTCTCCAATTCGTGAGCAGTGAAGGCAGGGGCCCTTTCCCCAGTCGCATGAGCCATTGTCTCTTCCAGACCGAGGTCACAGCAGCACTTGCAGTGTAGGGCCTCTCCTGTCGAAGATCAGGTATCGAGTGATTAAGCAGATAGAAAATGGCGGTCACGCCCGCGGTGGTGAGTACCGCGGCGGTGCGTACCGCGACCGCCGGCGCACATCGTCATTGGCTCCTGAGACCCATAGGGTTCAATGTTAACCAATGCTGCTTTACGCCGCGGTCTTCGACCGCCTACCGCCACGGTGTGCCACGCCAGCGCATTGACCTCACATCCCATTGTCACACTTCACAGGTCAGGCAGCCGCCATTTCAAGGGCCCACATGGCTTACTTTTAACTGCGTCACACATACCTAGGCCTTGCATCAACACTCCTACAAACCATTTAATGCATTGGGAATTGTGTTTTGTGCAAACTGTGGTTACGTACCTGTGGGCTGATTGACTCTGTGCTCGCTGTTGTCCTACATAGGCACCGTCCGCTGGGACATGCGAGGAGATAAAGGAATCTTCCCGTGTACAGACCGCTGGTAGACCTGTCGACAATGGAGGAAAGACATGTCATACTGACATACAGGCTTGACTGAGCCACTATTCAGGAACTGTGTGCCAAGCTGGAGCCAGACCTGATGTCACCCATCCGCCAACCCACAGGGATCCCACCTCTAGTGCAGGTGCTGTCAGTACTCTATTTCTTTGCAAGTGGGTCATTTCAAACAACAGTGGCCATATCATCAGGGATGTCCCAACCTATGTTTTCCAAGGTGTTGTCCAGAGTGTTGTCTGCCCTTCTGAAATACGTGCAGAGCTACATTGTTTTCCCTGAGGTGGAGGATTTGCCTACAGTGAAAGGTGATTTCTATGCCCTTGGACATATCCCCAACATCATAGGTGCCATTGATGGGACCCATGTGGCTTTAGTACCCCCCAGCAGGAGTGAACAAGTGTACAGAAACAGAAAGAGTTATCACAGCACTAGCCAAGGTGCCCCCACATTGTTCAGGGCAAATTCCCCGGACTTTGTGAGTGTGGGGACACCATTACACGTGTGCACTATACATATGTCACTACATATGTATAGCGACACAACGGTAACTCCGAACACGGCCATGTAACATGTCTAAGATCATGGAATTGTCACCCCAATGCCATTCTGGCATTGGGAAGACAATTCCATGATCCCCCGAGTCTCTAGCACAGACCCGGGTACTGCCAAACTACCTTTCCCGGGGTTTCACTGCAGCTGCTGCTGCTGCCAACCCCTCAGACAGGTTTCTGCCCTCCTGGGGTCCAGCCACGCTTGGCCCAGGAAGGCAGAACAAAGGACTTCCTCATAGAGAGTGTGTTACACCCTCTCCCTTTGGAAAAAAGGTGTCAGGGCTGGGGAGGAGTAGCCTCCCCCAGCCTCTGGAAATGCTTTGATGGGCACAGATGGTGCACATCTCTGCATAAGCCAGTCTACACCGGTTCAGGGATCCCCCAGCCCTTCTCTGGCGCGAAACTGGACAAAGGAAACGGGAGTGTCCACTCCCCTGACCTGCACCTCCCCTGGGAGGTGCCCAGAGCTCCTCCAGTGTGCTCCAGATCTCTGCCATCTTGGAAACAGAGGTGCTGCTGGCACACTGAACTGCTCTGAGTGGCCAGTGCCAGCAGGTGACGTCAGAGACTCCTTCTGATAGGCTCTTACCTGTGTTGCTAGCCTATCCTCCTTCCTAGGTAGCCAAACCTCCTTTTCTGGCTATTTAGGGTCTCTGCTTTGGGGAATCCTTTAGATAACGAATGCAAGAGCTCATCAGAGTTCATCTGTGTATGAGGCTGGCCTGGTTTGTAGTGGTACCAAGGGGTACTTACACTCTGCACCAGGTCCAGTTATCCCTTATTAGTGTAGAAGAGGTGTCTAGCAGCTTAGGCTGATAGAAAAGGTAGCTTAGCAGAGCAGCTTAGGCTGAACTAGGAGGCGTGTACAGCTCCTACTATACCACTGGTGTCATATGCACAATATCATAAGAAAACACAATACACAGATATACTAAAAATAAAGGTACTTTATTTTTATGACAATATGCCAAAAGTATCTCAGTGAGTACCCTCAGTATGAGGATAGCAAATTTACACAAGATATATGTACACAATACCAAAAATATGCAGTAATAGCAATAGAAAGCAATGCACCATGATGTCGCCAATTGCGTGAGGAGACAGAGGGGGCGTCCAGCAAGACAAAGAGCCCACTCAGAAGCAAGCAGCACCCGCAGAAGTGCCAGAACAGGCACTACGAAGAGGAGTGAACCGGAGCTCACCCGAAGTCACAAAAGAAGGTCCCATGACGCCGGAGGACAACTCAGGAGGTCGTGCACTGCAGGTTAGAGTGTCGGGGGCCCAGGCTTGGCTGTGCACAAAGGAAATCCTGGAAGAGTGCACAGGAGCCGGAGCAGCTGCAAATCACGCGGTACCCAGCAATGCAGTCTAGTGTGGTGAGGCAAGGACTTACCTCCACCAAACTTGGACTGAAGAGTCACTGTACTGTGGGAGTCACTTGGACAGAGTTGCTGAGTTCCAGGGACCACGCTCGTTGTGCTGAGAGGGGAACCAGAGGACCGGTGATGCAGTTCTTTGGTGCCTGCGGTTGCAAGGGGAAGATTCCGTCAACCCACGGGAGATTTCTTCGGAGCTTCTAGTGCAGAGAGGAGGCAGACTAACCCCACAGCATGCACCACCAGGAAAGCAGTCGAGAAGGCGGCTGGATCAGCGATACAAGGTTGCAGTAGTCGTCTTTGCTACTTTGTTGCGGTTTTGCAGGCGTCCAGAGCAGTCAGCGGTCGATTCCTTGGCAGAAGGTGAAGACAGAGATGCAGAGGAACTCTGATGAGCTCTTGCATTTGTTATCTAAAGAATTCCCCAAAGCAGAGACCCTAAATAGCCAGAAAAGGAGGTTTGGCTAACTAGGAAGGAGGATAGGCTAGCAACACAGGTAAGAGCCTATCAGAAGGAGTCTCTGACATCACCTGCTGGCACTGGCCACTCAGAGCAGTCCAGTGTGCCAGCAGCATCTCTGTTTCCAAGATGGCAGAGGTCTGGAGCACACTGGAGGAGCTCTGGGCACCTCCCAGGGGAGGTGCAGGTCAGGGGAGTGGTCACTCCTCTTTCCTTTGTCCAGTTTCGCACCAGAGCAGGGCTGGGGGATCCCTGAACCGGTGCAGACTGGCTTATGCAGAGATGGGCACCATCTGCGCCCATCAAAGCATTTCCAGAGGCTGGGGGAGGCTACTCCTCCCCAGCCCTGAAACCTTTTTCCAAAGGGAGAGGGTGTAACACCCTCTCTCTGAGGAAGTCCTTTGTTCTGCCTTCCTGGGCCAAGCGTGGCTGGACCCCAGGAGGGCAGAAACATGTCTGAGGGGTTGGCAGCAGCTGCAGCGAAAAACCGGGAAAGGTAGTTTGGCAGTACCCGGGTCTGTGCTAGAGACTCGGGGGATCATGGAATTGTCTCCCGAATGCCATAATGGCATTGGGGTGACAATTCCATGATCTTAGACATGTTACATGGCCATGTTCGGAGTTACCATTGTGACGCTATACATATGAGGTGACATATGTATAGTGCACGCGTGTAATGGTGTCCCCGCACTCACAAAGTCTGGGGAATGTGCCCTGGACAATGTGGGGGCACCTTGGCTAGTGCCAGGGTGCCCACACAGTAAGTAATTTAGCACCCAACCTTTACCAGGTAAAGGTTAGACATATAGGTGACTTATAAGTTACTTAAGTGCAGTGGTAAATGGCTGTGAAATAAAGTGGACTTTATTTCACTCAGGCTGCAATGGCAGGCCTGTGTAACAATTGACAGAGCTCCCTATGGCTGGCAAAAGAAATGCTGCAGCCCATAGGGATCTCCTGGAACCCCAATACCCTGGGTACCTCAGTACCACATACTAGGGAATTATAAGGGTGTTCCAGTATACCAATGTAAATTGGTGAAATTGGTCACTAGCCTGTTATTGACAATTTGGAAAGAAATGAGAGAGCATAACCACTGAGGTTCTGGTTAGCAGAGCCTCAGTGAGACAGTTAGGCATCACACAGGGAACACATACCTATAGGTCACAAACGTATGATCACTGGGGTCCTGGCTAGCAGGGTCCCAGTGACACATAACAAACATACTGAAAACATAGGGTTTTCACTATGAGCACTGGGCCCTGGCTAGCAGGATCGCAGTGAGACAGTGAAAACACCCTGATATACACTCACAAACAGGCCAAAAGTGGGGGTAGCAAGGCTAGAAAGAGGCTACTTTCTCACACAACCCCCCCCCCCCCAAACGAAGGACAATAAGGCTAACCTTGGCCAGTTGAGACTTTATTGTCTAAGTGGTGATAAGTAGAGAGTAGCTCTGCAATAGACTGGTTACTCCCTTTATCATCCACTATATGGTTACTTCCCTGTGGGGATGTAAACCACCCTGTTTGAAGTTTTTTAGCTAAGCAAGAATGTGAAGATATATTTTCAGAGTTTCTATCAGTAAGTTTTAGTTTAGAGCAGTGGAAATTATCCACTGAACCTATTTCTAGTGATGAGAATGCCAGACAGGGATGCTGTCTCAGTAAAGCCATAGCTGGGCAAAAACTTTGTCCATATGGCTGGAAGAGAGAACAGGGATGCTGTTTCTCTTGAGTTGGAGCAGGGCATGGATGCTGTCCTATGAGCTCCACACTAGGGCAGGGATGCTGTCCTAAGTGTTGTGAGGCAGTGCAGGGTTTCTGCACTAAAGTTTCTCTGGGAGGGTTGGAGGGGTGCTCCATGTTAACTAAAATGGTGCTTTTTTTGTCACCAATGTTAGTTATCCCACAGAGAGGTACTTCTACCTCAGGGAGTACAGCTTTGCCAGCTGATGATTCCCTTGGAACAGGTGCCACCCAAGGAGAGGTTTCTCCTACCACAGGAATTATATCCTAATTGGCAGGGTGGTTAGGGGATACTGTGATACCCTTTTTACCTGTTGTTGGAGAGGGATTCTGAGTTTTCAGGCCTTCTCTCCTTTGCTTTTTCAGTTCAGTAGAAATGAGAGGGAACAATTCCTCTGGGATGCCCAGCATGGCTGCATGGGCATAAAACTCTATATCAGCCCAACCTGAGGCCTCTAGGTCATTACCTAAGGGACAGTCTACAGGTAAGCTAGGTGATACCACCACCTGCTTAGGGCCAGTAACTCCACCCCAACTAAACTGAATTATAGCTAAGGGAAGAAACTTAGTGGAGTTATGGACATCAATAATTTTATACTGTTGTCCAATGATGTGTTGTTCAGGAGCCACTAGGTTTTCAGTCACCAAAGTGATACTGGCACCTGTGTCCCTGTAGGCTAAGGCCTCAACACCATTTATTGAAACTGTCTGCCTGTACCTATCCATTGTAAGGGGACAAGCAGCCAGTGTGGCAAGGCCAATGTCACTAGGTGTGACAGAAACTGTCTTGGGACTGACTACCCCAGTTTCTATTATGGACCCATAAGTGAACCCAACTACACCCTTAACTTGACTGTTGCCAGCAGTCCCACCACTAGTACCACTACTGCTAGGGGCACTAGAGCTTGATGTATTATTGGTGGTAGGCTCAGGGGGTTTACCTGGACAGGACTTATCCCCTGGCCTATGGCCTCTGTTTTTACACACAAAGCACCAAGGCTTTTTAATGTGTGTGGGTTGAAAAGAAGAGGAAGAATTTGTTTTATCCCCACCCTCTGAAGAGTGTTTAAGATTTGAAGTGGGATCTTTGGTTTTACCCTTATCCCCATGCTTATCTTGAGATTTTTCACCATCTTTCTTCTTGCCATCCTTGTCACCACCTGTATGAACTTTTCTGTTCACTCTTGTTCTGACCCATTTGTCTGCCTTCTTTCCCATTTCTTGGGGAGAGGTCAGATCTGAGTCCACTAGATACTGGTGCAACAAATCAGACACACAATTATTAAGTATATGCTCTCTCAGGATTATGTTATATAGGCTTTCATAATCAGTAACTTTGCTGCCATGTAACCACCCCTCCAAGGCCTTCACTGAATGGTCAACAAAGTCTACCCAGTCTTGTGAAGACTCCTTTTTGGTTTCTCTGAACGTTATCCTGTACTGTTCAGTGGTTAAGCCATAACCATCTAGGAGTGCATTCTTAAGAACTGCAAAATTATTGGCATCACTTTCTTTTACAGTAAGGAGCCTATCCCTACCCTTTCCACTAAATGATAGCCATAGGATAGCAGCCCACTGCCTTTGAGGGACATCCTGTACAACACAGGCCCTCTCAAGTGCAGCAAACCACTTGTTAATGTCATCCCCCTCCTTATAAGGGGGAACTATCTTGTGCAGATTCCAAGAATCATGCTCTTTTGCGGGATGACTATTGGGAATACTACTGCTGCCACCATGGGTTTCTAAACCCAATTTCTGTCTTTCTCTTTCCACTTCTAAGGACTGTCTATCCAAATCCAGCTGTTGCTTCTTGAGCTTCAGTCTGGTTTGTTCCACTCTCAATCTATTGAGCTCCCTTTCTAACACTCTGTCATCAGGGTGGGTGGGTGGGACATTCCTTGAAACAGAAGTATGGTGAGAATGAACAGAAGGAGACCTGTCCCTAACAGATGGCACCCTAACAGCTTGGCTAACAGAAACATCACTTCTACTATGATGAGAAGGAATACTCTTACTATGATGTGAGACAACACTATCAGTATGGTGTGACTCTACATCAGTACCAGCTATGCTAGGTTGTCTGATAATGGGCAGGCTAGGAAGTTTCTTCTCTAAATCTTTTGCTAGGGGTGCCCCTGGGTCAGATTGGGAACCATCAGCTAACTTCTCAACAGAAGTGGCACCTTTGGCCTTATCCTGTTCAACAAGCATATTCACCAACAGTTCTCTAGGGGGATTCTTCCCTACACTAAAACCTCTTTCTATGCAGAGACTCCTTGCTCCTTTCCAGCTAAGGTGATCATAAGCAAGTTTGGACAGATCAACAGTTTGGCCTGTGCCAGACATTTTAGAAAGTGTTTAAGTGATAGAAAAAGTGAGAAAAAGTTTTTCAGAACTTTTGGAAAGATAGAAAAAAACTTTTAAAACTTTTAAAGAACTTTTTAGAAGGTTAGAGGTACTTTTCAGCACTTTAGAAAAGAAGTGAGAAAAGAAATGCAAAACTTTTTGGTTAGGTGTACACACACTGAACTTGTTTTGTATATTTTTCTCTTATGAAAAGTACAATGACAAAAGTGGTAAGTAGTTACAAAGTACTTATCCCACCGCTGCACAACCATTGTAGGAGGCTGGACTGGCTTGTAGTGAGTACCAAGGGGTACTTACACCTTGCACCAGGGTCAGGTATCCCTTATTAGTGTATAGGTTGTCTAGCAGCTTAGGCTGATAGATAATGGTAGCTTAGCAGAGCAGCTTAGGCTGAACTAGGAGACGAGTGAAGCTCCTACAGTACCACTAGTGTCATATGCACAATATCATAAGAAAACACAATACACAGATATACTAAAAATAAAGGTACTTTATTTTTATGACAATATGCCAAAAGTATCTCAGTGAGTACCCTCAGTATGAGGATAGCAAATATACACAAGATATATGTACACAATACCACAAATATGCAGTATAGTATTAGAAAACAGTGCAAACAATGTATAGTTACAATAGGATGCAATGGGGACACATAGGGATAGGGGCAACACAAACCATATACTCCAAAAGTGGAATGCGAACCACGAATGGACCCCAAACCTATGTGACCTTGTAGAGGGTCGCTGGGACTGTAAGAAAACAGTGAGGGTTAGAAAAATAGCCCACCCCAAGACCCTGAAAAGTGAGTGCAAAGTGCACTAAAGTTCCCCAAAGAGCACAGAAGTCGTGATAGGGGAATTCTGCAGGAAAGACACAAATCAGCAATGCAACAACAATGGATTTCCAATCAGAGTACCTGTGGAACAAGGGGACCAAGTCCAAAAGTCACAAGCAAGTCGGAGATGGGCAGATGGCCAGGAAATGCCAGCTGTGGGTGCAAAGAAGCTGCTACTGGACAGTAGAAGCTGAAGATTCTGTAGGAACGACAAGGGCTAGAGACTTTCCCTTTAGAGGATGGATGCCCCACGCCGTGGAGAGTCGTGCAGAAGTATTTTCCTGAAGAAAGACTGCAAACAAGCCTTGCTAGCTGCAAGTCGTGCGGTTAAGGTTTTTGGATGCTGCTGTGGCCCAGGAGGGACCAGGATGTCACCAATTGCGTCAGGGGACAGAGGGGGTGCCCAGCAGGACGAGGAGCTCTCTCAGAAGCAGGCAGCATCCACAGAAGTGCCAGAACAGGCACTACGAAGAGGAGTGAAATGGTGCTCACCCAAAGTTACACAAAGGAGTCCCACGTCGCCGGAGGACAACTCAGGAGGTCGTGCCATGCAGGTTAGAGTGCCGTGGATCCAGGCTTGGCTGTGCACAAAGTATTTCCGCTGGAAGTGTACAGAGGCCGGAGTAGCTGCAAAAGTCACGGTTCCAAGCAATGCAGTCTGGAGTGGGGAGGCAAGGACTTACCTCCACCAAACTTGGACTGAAGAGTCACTGGACTGTGGGAGTCACTTGGACAGAGTTTCTGGATTCAAGGGACCTCGCTCGTCGTGCTGAGAGGAGACCCAGGGTACTGGTGATGCAGTTCTTTGGTGCCTGCGGTTGCAGGGGGACGATTCTGTCGACCCACAGGAGATTTCTTCGGAGCTTCTAGTGCAGAGAGGAGGCAGACTACCCCCACAGCATGCACCACCAGGAAAGCAGTCGAGAAGGCGTCAGGATCAGCGTTACAGAGTTGCAGTAGTCGTCTTCGCTACTTTGTTGCAGTTTTGCAGGCTTCCAGCGCGGTCAGCAGTCGATTCCTTGGCAGAAGGTGAAGAGAGAGATGCAGAGGAACTCTGATGAGCTCTTGCATTCGTTATCTAAGGAATTCCCCAAAGCAGAGACCCTAAATAGCCAGAAAAGAGGGTTTGGCTACTTAGGAGAGAAGATAGGCTAGCAACACCTGAAGGAGCCTATCAGAAGGAGTCTCTGACGTCACCTGCTGGCCCTGGCCACTCAGAGCAGTCCAGTGTGCCAGCAGCACCTCTGTTTCCAAGATGGCAGAGGTCTGGAGCACACTGGAGGAGCTCTGGGCACCTCCCAGGGGAGGTGCAGGTCAGGGGAGTGGTCACTCCCCTTTCCTATGTCCAGTTTCGCGCCAGAGCAGGGCTGAGGGGTCCCTGAACCGGTGTAGACTGGCTTATGCAGAAATGGGCACCATGTGTGCCCATGAAAGCATTTCCAGAGGCTGGGGGAGGCTACTCCTCCCCTGCCTTCACACCATTTTCCAAAGGGAGAGGGTGTAACACCCTCTCTCTGAGGGAGTCCTTTGTTCTGCCTTCCTGGGCCAAGCCTGGCTGGACCCCAGGAGGGCAGAAACCTGTCTGAGGGGTTGGCAGCAGCTGCAGTGAAACCCCTGAAAAGGCAGTTTGGCAGTACCTGGGTCTGTGCTACAGACCCGTGGGATCATGGGATTGTGCCAACAATGCCAGGATGGCATAGAGGGGGCAATTCCATGATCATAGACATGTTACATGGCCATATTCGGAGTTACCATTGTGAAGCTACACATAGGTAGTGACCTATATGTAGTGCACACGTGTAATGGTGTCCCCGCACTCACAAAGTCCGGGGAATTGGCCCTGAACAATGTGGGGGCACCTTGGCTAGTGCTAGGGTGCCCACACACTAAGTAACTTAGCACCCAACCTTTACCAGGTAAAGGTTAGACATATAGGTGACTTATAAGTTACTTAAGTGCAGTGTAAAATGGCTGTGAAATAACGTGGACGTTATTTCACTCAGGCTGCAGTGGCAGGCCTGTGTAAGAATTGTCAGAGCTCCCTATGGGTGACAAAAGAAATGCTGCAGCCCATAGGGATCTCCTGGAACCCCAATACCCTGGGTACCTCAGTACCATATACTAGGGAATTATAAGGGTGTTCCAGTATGCCAATGTAAATTGGTGAAATTGGTCACTAGCCTGTTAGTGACAATTTGTAAAGAGAGAGCATAACCACTGAGGTTCTGGTTAGCAGAGCCTCAGTGAGACAGTTAGGCACCACACAGGGAATGTGAGAAAGTAGCCTGCATCCATCTTCACTTCGTGGGACATCCATTGCATCATGCAGGATCCTGCTGGCATCTTCCTAGAGTGAATTTCTGCAGTCTTCGGCCAACTGGAGACTCTTCTTCTGCACCCTCTTTTGGGTTGGCATGGGCTCTTGTCTTTCCTGGAATTTCTTTTGACTTCTGGACTTGGTCTACTTCCTTTGCAGGTCTTCAGGTTCAAGAATCCACCATTTGTTGTTTGCTGACTTGGTTGGGTCTTGCAATAACTCTAATCACGACTTGTAGTGTGTTCTAAGGAAACTTGCAGTACTATAGTCCTTCTTTTCTGGGCTCTGGGGTGGGGTAATTTACTTACCTTTTCTGTATTCTTACTCTCCCAGTGATTCTGTGCACACTATGGTTGTCTAGGGAAGAATTCGTGATTCGTATTCCGCTTTCTTAGTATATGGTTTGTGTTGCCCCAGACCTATTTTCTCCCATTGCATTCTACAGCATTTCCCATTGTTTGCACTACACTATGTCTAGTTACTTACCTTATTTTGGTGTCTAGTTTGTATATTGTGTATAATTCTTGCCTCCAGAAGGAGTATTACCTCTAAGATATTTTTGGTACTGTGTCACCCAAATAAACTACCTTTATTTTTGGTGACTCTGAGTATTGTCTTTACTTGTGTATAAGTGGTATTGCAGGAGCTTTGCAGGTCTCCTAGTTCAGCCTAAGCTGCTCTGCTATAGCTACGTCTATCAGCCTAAGCTGCTAGAACACTACTATATTCACTAATAAGGGATAACCGGACCTGGTGTAAGGTGTAAGTACCCAAGGTACCCACTACAAATCAGGCCACCCTCCTACATGCCCCTAGGGCAATTGCAATCTGTTGTATTTTCTACTGTTTGCACTATTCTATGACTGTTTACTTACCAGATTTTGGTTACTAGGGTGTATATTGTGTATAATACTTACCTCCAGAAGGAGTATTGCCTCTAAGATTTATTTTGGCCTTGTGTCACTAAAATAAACTACCTTTATTTTTGGTAACACTGTGTGTAGGAGGTTGGCATGGCCTATAGTGGGTACCTTGTAGTGCTTACACCTTGTGCCAGGTCCAGTTATCCCTTATTAGTAGATTAGAAGTATTCTAGCATCTTAGGCTGATAGAGGTAGCTATAGCAGAGCAGCTTAGGCTGAAACACGAGACATGCAAAGCTCCTACTATACCACTTATATCATATAGAAATATATCATAAGAAAAAACAATACTCAGAGTTACTAAAAATAAAGGTACTTTATTTTAGTGACACTGTGCCAAAAGTATCTCAGAGGAAAAACTCCCTTAGGAGGTAAGTAATATACACAAAATATACACACAAACCAAAATCAGGTAAGTAAAACACTTAGAAAAGTAGTGCAAGCACTGTAGAACACAATAGAATGCAATAGGAGCAAATAAGGCCTAGGGGCAACACAAACCATATACTCCAAAAGTGGAATGCGAACCACGAATGGACCCCAGGACTAGTGTAGAGGGTCGCTGGGAGTGTAAGAAAAGACTAAGGGTGTCCAACATACTCCCCCAAGACCCTGAGAAGTAGGAGTAAGGTTACCCTCCTACCCCAGAAAAACAGTAAAGGCGAGATAGGGGATTCTGCAAGGACAACAACTGACTGCAAAGCACTGAAGATGGATTCCTGGACCTGAGGACCTGTAAAGGAAGGGGACCAAGTCCAAGAGTCACGCAAGTGTCCAGGGGGGGCAGGAGCCCACTAAACCCCGGATGAAGGTGCAAAAGGGCTGCCTGTGGGTGGAAGAAGCCAAAGATTCTGCAACAACAGAAGGAACCAGCAACTTCTCCATTTGTCAGAAGATGTCCCACGGCGTGCTGGAGGAACCAGAGTTGTTTCCATGCAGAAAGACTGCAAACAAGCCTTGCTAGCTGCAAGAGTCGCAGTTGAAGGTTTTGGATGCTGCCAGGGTCCAGGAAGGACCAGGAGGTTGCCCCTTTGAGGAGGAGACAGAGGGGGCGCTCAGCAAAATGGAGAGCCCACGCAGAAGCAGGCAGCACCCACAGAAGCACCTGAACAGGTGTTTATAAGATCTGAGCATGACAGTTGACTCAGCAAAACAAAAGAGGGTCCCACGAAATCGGAGTCCAACTCAGCGAGTTGGACAATGCAGGACGGAGTGCTGGGGACCTGGGCTAGGCTGTGCACAAAGAAAGTCTTGCAAAAGTGCACAGAAGCCCTAACAGCTGCAGTTCATACAGTACACAGGATTACTGTCTGGCGTGGGAATGCAAGGACTTACCTCCAACAAATTTGGACAGAAGGGCCACTGGACTGTTGTGGACACTTGGATACACCTCCAGTCTTCCAGGGACCACGCTCCTCAAGATGAGAGGGGACCCAGAGGACAGGTGATGTAGACATTTGCTGCCTGCGTTGGCATGGGGAAGATTCCATCGACCCACAGGAGATTTCTTCTTGGCTTCCAGTGAAGGGTGAAGGCAGACAGCCCTCAGAGCATGCACCACCAGGAAACTGTTGAGAAATCCGGCAGGATGAGGCGCTACAATGTTGCTGGTAGTCTTCTTGCTACTTTGTTGCAGTTTTGCAGGCATCCTGGAGCAGTCAGCGGTCGATCCTTGGCAGAAGTTGAAGAGGGAAGTGCAGAGGAACTCTGGTGAGCTCTTGCATTCGTTATCTGGTGAGATACCCACAGGAGAGACCCTAAATAGCCCTCAGAGGAGGATTGGCTACAGAGAAAGGTAAGCACCTATTAGGAGGGGTCTTTGATGTCACCTGCTGGCACTGGCCACTCAGAGCTGTCCATTGTGCCCTCACACCTCTGCATCCAAGATAGCAGAGGTCTGGGACACACTGGAGGAGCTCCGGGCACCTCCCCTGGGAGGTGCTGGTCAGGGGAGTGGTCATTCCCCTTTCCTTTGTCCAGTTTCGAGCCAGAGCAGGGCTGGGGGGATCCCTGAACCGGTGTAGACTGGCTTATGCAAGGAGGGAACCATCTGTGCCCTTCAAAGCATTTCCAGAGGCTGGGAGAGGCTACTCCTCTCAGGCCCTTCACACCTATTTCCAAAGGGAGAGGGTGTAACACCCTCTCACTGAGCAAATCCTTTGTTCTGCCTTCCTGGGACTGGGCTGGCCAGGCCCCAGGGGAGCAGAAACCTGTCTGGTGGTTGGCAGCAGCAGTAGCTGCAGAGAACACCCCAGAAAGTTAGGTTAGCAGTACCCTGGCTCTATGCTGGAGCCCTGGGGATGCATGGAATTGTCACCCCAATACCAGAATGGTATTGGGGTGACAATTCCATGATCCTAGACATGTTACATGGCCATGTTTGGAGTTACCATGGTGATGCTACATATAGGTATTGATCCATATGTAGTGCACACGTGTAATGGTGTCCCCGCACTCACAAAGTCCGGGGAAATTGCCCTGAACAATGTCGGGGCACCTTGGCTAGTACCAGGGTGCCCTCACACTAATTAACTTTGCACCTAACCTTCACTAAGTGAAGGTTAGACATATAGGTGACTTATAAGTTACTTAAGTGCAGTGTAAAATGGCTATGAAATAACATGGACGTTATTTCACTCAGGCTGCAGTGGCAGTCCTGTGTAAGAATTGTCTGAGCTCCCTATGGGTGGCAAAACAAATGCTGCAGCCCATAGGGATCTCCTGGAACCCCAATACCCTGGGTACCTAGGTACCATATATTAGGGGAATATAATGGTGTTCCAGTGTGCTGGTACTTTCCTACTCACCCCCCCCTCCCAAAAGAGGGACAATAAGGCTAACCTTGCCCAGATCGGTCTTCATTGTCCAAGTGGAAATATCTGGAGAGTCCATCTGCATTGGAGTGGGTACTCCCAGGTCTATGTTCCACTGTATAGTCCATTCCTTGTAGGGATATGGACCACCTCCACAATTTAGGATTTTCATCTTTCATTTGTTTTAGCCAAAGTAGAGGTTTGTGGTCTGTCTGAACAATAAAGTGAGTACCAAACAGGTACGGTCTCAACTTTTTCAGTGCCCAGACCACAGCAAAGACCTTCATCTCTATGGCAGACCAACACTTTTCTCCAGGGGTCAACCTTCTGCTGATAAAAAGCAACAGGTTGATCCTGGCCCTCAGTATTAGGCTGTGATAGCACTGCCCCAACCACCCAATTCAAAAGCATCAGTTTGGACTATTACTTTTTGGAGTAGCAAGGGCTTTTTATGACAGACACATGGCCTGTTTGAGCTCATCAAGAGCTTTTTGACAGCTAGCTGTCCACAATACCTTTTTAGGCATCTTTTTACTTGTGAGGTCATTAAGAGGAGCTGCAATGGAGCAATAATTCTTAATAAACCTCCTATAGTACCCTGTGAGGCCTAAACAGGCTCTCACCTGGGTTTCAGATGTAGGGGGAGCCCATTCCATAATGGTCTGGATCTTCCCCTGCAGTGATGCAATCTGTTCCCTACCTACCAGGTGACCCAGATAAACCACTTTCCTGTGCCCTATCTGACACTTTGAGGCCTTGATAGTGAGGCCTGCCTTTTGCAGGGCCTCCAAATCTTTCTACAGATGGACCAGGTGATCATCCCAGGTGGAGCTAGGAGCTAAAGACAGCTATATCCTCCAGATATGCTGCACTAAAAGCTTCCAACCCTTGCAGGACTGTGTTCACCAACCTTTGAAAAGTGGCAGGTGCATTCTTCAGACCAAGGGGCATCACAGTGAATTGATAGTGCACTCCAAGGGTTGAGAATGCAGTTTTAGGTTTTGCATCTTCTGATAACTTAATCTGACAAATACCCTGCAGGTAAGTCAAAAGTGTTCAGATACTTGGCGGAAGCCAGTGTTTCAATCAGCTCTTCTGCCCTGGGTATAGGGTGAACATCTGTCTTGGTTACTTGGTTGAGCCCTCTATAGTCAACACAAAACCTCATCTCTCTTTTACCATCCTTACTGTGAGGTTTTGGAACTAGCACCACTGGGCTAGCCCATGGGCTTTCTGAAGGCTCAATCACTCCTAAGTCTAACATTTTCTGAACCTCTGGTTTAATGCAGTCCCTGACATGGTCAGGCTGCCTATAAATCGTACTTTTGACAGGTAAACTGTCTCCAGTGTTGATTGTGTGCTCAAACAAATTAGTGGTACCTGGTATCAGTGAGAAGAGTTCAGAAAACTGACTTAAAAGATTTTTACAGTTATCTTTCTGCTCAGAAGTAAGACAATCTGCAAGTACTACTCCCTCCCCTAAGCCATCAGCTTCAGTGGGTGAGAAGAGATCAGGGAGAGGGTCACTCTCTTCTTCCTGTCACTCTCTTCTTCCTGTCCCTCATCAGTTGCCATAAGCAGGATGAGATCAGCCCTGTCATATTAGGGTTTCAGGCGGTTGACATGGAGTACCCTAAGAGGACGCCTGGCAGTGCCCAGGTCTACCAAGTAGGTAACCTCACCCTTTTTCTCAAAAATTAGATGGAGTCCACTCCATTTGTCTTGGAGTGCTATTGGGGCCACAGGCTCCAATATCCACACCTTCTGTCCTGGGTGGTACTGAGTCAGGACAGCCTTCTGGTCATGCCATTGCTTTTGCAGCTCCTGGCTGGCCTGAAGGTTTTTACTGGCCTTTTTCATGTACTCAGCCATTCTTTATCTTAGGCCAAGTACATAGTCCACAATGTCCTGTTTAGAAGCTTTTAAAGGTTGTCTCAACCCTCCTTCACAAGTGCAAGGGGACCTCTCACAGGGTGCCCAAAGAGGAGTTCAAAGGGGCTAAAGCTCACTCCTTTATGGGGTACCTCCCTATAAGCAAAAACTGAGGCAAGGTAACGGGACATCCCATCTCCTTCTGAGTTTTTCAGTGAGTCCCATTATCATGCCTTTGAGAGTTTTATTAAACCTCTCAAACAGACAATTTGTTTGTGGATGATAAGAAGTAGTGAACTTGTATGTTACACCACACTCCTTCCACATTGCCTTGAGGTATGCAGACATGAAGTTACTACCTCTGTCTAACACCACTTCCTTAGGGAAGCCCACTCTAGAAAAGATTCCCAGGAGGGCCACTGCCACTGCAGGAGCTGTAGTGGTCCTTAAGGGGATGGCTTCAGTGTACCTAGTGGCATGGTCCACTACCACCAGGATAAACCTATTGCCTGTAGATGTTGGAGGGTCAAGGGGGCCGATTATATTAACCCTTACCCTTTCAAAGAGCACCCCAACCACTGGGAGTGGAATTAAGGGGGCCTTTGGGGTGCCACCAGCCTTGCCACTGGCTTGGCAGGTCACACAAGAGCAACATAACTCTTTGGTGTCCTCTGACGTATGAGGCCAGTGAAACAGGGGAACAAGCCCGTCCCAAGTTTTACTTTGGCCGAAATGCCCAGCCAAGGGAATGTCATGTGCCAAGGTAAGAAGAAACTCTCTGTATTGCAAAGGGATGACCAATATCCTGGCAGCTCCGGGTTTAGGGTCCCTTGATTCATTATACAAGAGGTTGTCTTCCCAATACATCTTATGGCTATCACTGACATCCCCATTCTGCTGCTTGACAGCTTGCTGCCTCAAATCCCCTAGTGTGGGACAGGTCTGCTGTGCCACACTCAGCTCTTCCCTAGCAGGACCCCCTGCACCTAAAAGCTCATCAGTGTCTGTTGCCAGCTCCTCTGGTGTAGGTTCTACACAGGGAGAGAATTCCTCTTCCTCAAAAGGGGAATCTTCTGGTGAGGGAGGGATAGTGGGCAAGGATTTACCCTTCCTACCCCTAGCTTTTGGGAGCACTAGTTACGTTGTTCCAGGATCCAAGATTCTCTGTCCTTTTTGCTTTTTGGCCTGAGCCCTTGTCAAAGCAAAAATATGCCCAGGAATGCCCAGCATTGCTGCATGAGCAACCAACTCCACTTCAGCCCAAGCTGATGTCTCCAAATCATTGTCTAGTAAGCAATCTACAGGTAATTCAGTGGCTACCACAACTTTCTTTGGACCAGTAACCTTCCCAAGTTGAAATTCACAAGAGCCATGTGGTGGTTAAGTGTGTTATTGTGAGCATCAGTCACTTGGTACTGCTGACCAAGTAGGTGTTGATCAGGGTGAACCAGTTTCTCTATAACCATAGTTACACTGGCTCCTGTGTCCCTGTAGGCCTCAACCTCAACACCGTTAACTAGGGGTAGTTGCTTGTACTTACCGAAATTAAGGGGACAAGCAACCAAGGTGGCAAAGTCAATGCCACCATCAGAGACTAAAATAGCCTTTGTGGTCTCCCTAACAAGACCAACCCAAACTACACTGCCAATAGTGAGCCCAGCTACAAACTTGGATTGGCTATTTGTAGTACATTTCCCACCACCACTGCTATTACTAGGGGCACTAGAGGTTGCAGTTGGGGTTGTGGTGGTGGGAGGTTTGGTGTTTTTCTGTGGACAAGTGGCATCACTTGCCCAATGGCCTTTTACTTTACATAAATAACACCAAGGCTTTTTCTGATTGTGAGAAGAGGATTTGGACCCACCACCCCCAGAGGATTTTTGTGGGCCTGATGAAGACTCAGAATGTTGTTTATCTTTGTCCTCACCCTTGTCAGAAGACTTACCATCCTTCTTCTTGCCATCCTTGAACTTTTATGTTCACTCTTGTTCTGACTCATTTGTCTGCCTTCTTTCCCAATTCTTGGGGAGAGGTCAGATCTGAGTCTACCAAGTACAAATCAAACACACAATTGTTCCAAATATGCTCTCTCAGGATAAGATTCTACAGGCTTTCATAGTCAGTCACCTTACTGCCATGTAACCAACCATCCAAGGCCTTCACTGAACAGTCTACAAAGTCTGTCCAGCCTTGAGAGGACTTTTTCCTGGTGTCTCTGAACTTAATCCTGTATTGTTCAGTGGTTAAGCCAAATCCATCCAAGAGTGCATCCTTCAAAATTTTGTAGTTATTAGCATCACTTTCTCTGACAGTGTTGTAAGTCAGTAGCGATTAGATTAAGCATTAGCAGAAGACATCTTGTATTTAGCAACTATTGTGAACATTTCGCGGAATCCATTTTGTATTCATGGCAGCCATTTTCTCTGCCATGTGCTCGCCATGTGCTCTCTCCTACCTTCCTGTTAACTACTCTTGAAAATTTGTCTAGGGACAAGTTATATTTAGCATCTCCCACTTTCGCACATGCCCAGTAAGATCTGCAGCTGTTAGTAATCAGTAACAGACAGTAATGTGTCAACTAGTCCTTGAAAACTGTTAGCCCCTCCTACCTGTCAACTGTGCATTTCCATATGACCTTATATGTATGTAAGTCTTGCTTCTATAATTGTACCACCTTCTTTTAGCCCCTGCGTGGGTATAATGGACCATGCTCTCTTACATCAGTGTGCTACTTCAAACATTACTGAAGGCTGCTGTTTGAACTGTAGTAGCACCTCATGAGGTTAAATAAACTGTCTTTTATTTCAGTTTCTGTGCCAACTTCTTCCTATATGGTCTGAGGACTTTGTGCAGAGAAGGGCGAACCCTTTGCACTAGTAGGCCTTGCTGAGGCTTACTTTGACAAATTGGCGCCTGAACAGGGACTCATCGGCGACTCGATGCCCGACGGATTGGTCGCGACAAAGGATTGGGATCTAGCTGCGGACGATCAATGCCTGAGGAGACCCGAGTCTTGGCAACCACAGCGTTTTTCCCTTCTTTCTGATTTGACCATCCAGGTGGTGCCGGTCCTCGACTGAGATCCTTTTTGTTCATTCATCATGCAGTGACCATTTGGTCGATTTTAGAACTTGGCAATTGGAACCTGGACGCTCTGTGATTGGTAAGAGCCGTTTTACGGCACTTGCTGTGGGTTTTGATGCCTTTGTTTGGTAATGAAGTTTAGCACCACTTACTGTGGCTCTCGTGTTTTGGGTGACTAGTCAATTTGTGTCCTTTGAATTGATATATAAATTGCAATTTATATAGGTAGGTAATGAGGAGAATTTTCTCCAATTTAATTTTGATTTGAACGGCCCCTTAAGTGCTCCTTTGATTATAATATTGCATATTCTGCACTATTTTTGGCATGCCTGTTTTTAGCGCACTTCGTAGGATGTGTTGCTTTTGTAATGGTACCAATTTGAGACTGGAAGAATCACAACCGGCACCCCCAGAGTGGACGCCCAATAGATATATGTATGTTAAACATGGTCTTTCTTCTTTCTTTCTTCTATAATGTACAGCACATTATGGAATAAATACACTTTTGTGCAGATCCTGAGTTACGTTGGCCTGTGCGTGGGTCATTTGATTTGCGAAAGATTGAGTATGTGGAACAATGCATGTGTAAGTGAAGGTCTTGTTTGTATGTATGTTTGACTGTGTATGAATGTGGGAGAAAGAAGTACGTGGACGAGTGAAGCATGAGCAAGCCTAGCTTGAGAAAGAGCAGCGGAAGAATGTGTATGTGAAAGCATTGGAAATGAGAAAGAAAGAAATAAATGACTTAAAGGAGCTAGAAGAGAAAGAACGTAAATGACAGGTAACTGGCCAATACACTGTTAGGCAACCTCTCTATCCTATCCTTAATAAACCACACAATGATTTTTTGTTACTAGATCGCCCTCCACCTTCGTATGTTGTTCCTTCTACCCATCATGAGTTAGCTGAGGTCTCTGGTTCGGGGCAACAGAAGATACAAGACAATCGCTCTATGTTGCCTGTTGACCGTGCGTGTGAGCTTAGATTTATTGCTCGTAAAACAATTCATAGTGTTGTCACTGTTTCTGAACTTTTAGACAATATGAAATGGTGGACGGAAAAGGAGCAGCTGTATTTTACTGAGGCATTTGGGCCAGAAGTTATTGAACTATTTCAGAAATATTCTGATGAGTTAGAGCCTGATGATGTAGCAGCTGATCATAAGCAAAGGCGTGATGGTCTTTTTGTTTTCTCCCAGGTGGCTAATGCAATCAGGCGTTTGGTGAAATTATGTGTTGTGGCAGTCCGTTTGCAAGAGGAGAAAAGGGCCGTGGATGTAGTTGCATGGACATCTCAGACCAGCAGTGTGCAAGCTTCCATCTTCGGAACAGATAAGACTATGATAGTTCACGCGAAACCAATGCGGTAGGCCGCACCTTTGTATGTTCCTCCTAAAGGATTGGTTACAAGTGATGATAAAACTTCTGTTGATGCTAAGGGTTATTTTATTTATAATTGGGTGTGTACTCCTTGGAATAGGGCAGATGTAATGCCACTTAAAACAGCATCACCTGACCCGCGGAAAAATCCAGCCGCCTTTTATGAGGAAGTTGAGGAAGCAATTAGTTCTTGTACTATGACTTTGGCTGACATTGATTTATTTTTCAGATTCATATTACCGCCAGATATATGGAGAACTGTTCGTAAAGTTGATGATCGTGTAGTTTTTGGGGAGTCATGAAAAGAATTAGAACAGATGGACGGGGATAGGGAACCTGCGAAAAAGCCACACCAGTTGATTCTAGATCTTCCCGCAGCCATATTAGTTAAGCTAAAAACGATTATTCCCCCTAAAAAGATAGATTGGACTGTTTTAGCGTCTTGTAAGCAAAAGGCAGATGAATCGGTCTCTGATTTCTTTACATGCTTTGAAGAAGAATTTCCTGATTTTAGCGGCCAGTTATTGTCAGATGATATGGGCAGACATTTGTTTGTCGATAAATATGTCGCAAGTCTGTTACCAGGAATAGCTAGTCGTCTAAAAGCTAGTGAAAGTTCATGGACTACCTCTACTTCGGTTTCTCTTTTGACTATGGCTCAGAATTATGAACATCAGGAATTAGAAGCAAAAGGTAGCGAGGATAAAAGGATTAAAGAATTAAAGATGAAGGTTATGTTGGCTCAAGCTTATGGTCTGCCTGTTAGAGGTAGTGATAGAGGTGGACGTGGATCTTATGGTTTTTCTTACACTCGTTTGAATTTGTCTGTTGATCAGTGTGCGTATTGTAAGAAATTTGGGCATTGGGCTGCCGATTGTCCAGCACTACATGTTCAGCAGTGTTCACGTGGTCGGGGATAAATGAGAAATCGCTCAGGATATTCAGGGCCTAGAAGAAGCACGAATGATCATGCTAGGGTTTATGCTAATGTACGAGGGCAGGATGGGTTTAACACTTTTGATAGACGGAACCAATACCAGATGTCTAACTATGTGCAGCCTGATTTCCAAGATTCTGCTTCTGCATAGGATGGGGTAGGGAATCAGTTGAAGTTCCAGTAGATCAGAGGGGTCCCTATGTTACAGCACATGTTTTGGGTTCTACGGATCAGTTTCTGGTTGATACAGGAGCTACTCGTAGCACCTTGTCTAAACAATTGATTCCAAGGGCTCCTCTGTCTGGCTTAACCATTACATCGATAGGTTTCGATGGAACACCTTCCCCTAGCCCATTGTGGCAACCACTTGCATTCCATGTTGATATATTTACAGTTCCATGTCCATTTTTGCTTTCTCCAAATACACCAGACAATATTGTGGGTCTTGATGTGCTCAAGTATTTCAGGGCTACAATACGATGCTCTCCTGAAGGGGTGCGTGTTATTTTGAATGATAATCATCATGTGATGAAAAGAGTTTGTCTTGTTAAAGAGGATATTGCATTAGCTTCACTCCCTAGTACTTTGTGGGCTACTTCAGATACTGATGTGGGACAAATGATTATTCCACCTGTACATATTAGTGTCAAGGAGGGAGCTGTATTGCCACGTTTGCCTCAATACAAAATTTCACAGGTGAGCGAAGAAGCACTCACACGAATTGTGCATGATCTTATTGCAGTTGGAGTTGTTGAGGAAGTTCCGTATAATGTTGTAACAGTCCAATTCTTCCTATTCTGAAAAAGGATACTGATACTAGGATTTACCGATTCATTATTGATTTACGAGAAGTCAATAAGATTGTGGTACCACAATATCATGTGGTATCTGACATCACAACACTTCTTACTTTGGTTCCCCCGACAGCAACTACATTCTCTGTGATAGACTTGAAGAATGCTTTCTTTTCAATCCCTATTCATTCCGACAGCCGATTTTGTTTGGTTTTACTTTGAATAAATGATCGTTTAGATTTTGCAGAGTTCCTCAAGGCTATCCTGAGAGTCCTAGTATTTATAGTCAAGCGTTAAAATGAAAACTTGATTCTTTTGTTTTGCCTAAAGGTGTGGCTCTCATACAATGTGTTGATGATATTTTGTTGGCAGCTAATACCCCTGAGCAATGTAAAAAGTGCACTTTGTCCTTACTTTCTTTTCTTGCTTCACACCATCATAAAGTGTCACAAAAGAAATTGCAATATTGTAGACCAAAGGGAACTTATTTAGGTCACCTTTTGTCTAAGGAGGGCCGTGCACTTACATCAGATCATATTCAAGCAATTTTAGACACACCAGTACCCTCTACTCAGAAAGATATTCGTGCATTCCTTGGTCTTACTTCTTTTTGTAGGCAATTGATATTAGGCTTTTCACACATTGTCTAACCTTTGCTAGCACTTTCGACTAAATATACTCCAATGCCCCTCCCATGGACAGATGAATGTGAGACTGCTTTCCTGCAGCTACGACAAGCCCTTTGTTCACCACCAGTGTTAGGTACTCCAGATTACACGAAGCCTTTTGCACTTTACGTACATGAGAAAGATGGAAGTGCATTGTCAGTTTTAGTACAGACACATGGCGATAAGCAGCGTCCCTGTGCATATTTTTCAGAAGTACTTGATCCTGTCGCTCGAGCATTGCCTGGGTGTTTTTTTTCATTTGCCGCAACAGCTGTGTCAATACGTCAGAGTGAAGGGATAGTTTTGTCACATAAGCTGCTGGTGTTAGTACTCCATGCGGTTGATACTCTTTTAAATCAAACAAAGAGACAACATTTAACTAGCGCTCGCCTGACAGGATATGAATTGACATTGCTGGCTCCTCACATTACACTGAAGAGATGTGCAACACTAAATCCAGCCACTTTGTTGCCATATCCGGTGACTCAGCCTCAGTCACAAGAAACACATGATTGTATATTCCTTACTGAAGAACAGACAAAGGGTCGTATTGATTTACAAGATAAGCCCCTTCCAGATGTAGACGGGGAATTGTGGGTTGATGGGTCTTGTTTGAAGTTGCCAGACGGTACGACCTCAGCTGCATATGCAATCACCACAATACACATGGTAGTGGAGACAGCTCGTAAACCACAGAAGTCAGCTCAAGCAGCTGAACTAATAGCTTTGACACGAGCATGTGAGCTTAGTACTGACTTATGTGTGAACATTTATACAGACAGCCGCTATGCTTTTGGAGTGGCTCATGATTTTGGTTTGCTTTGGAAGGAGAGATGCTTTCTCACATCCCACGGGATGCAGATAATGCACGGAGAATTAGTGCATAACCTCTTGACTGCATTGACATATCCAAAGAAACTAGCTATTGTGAAATGTAGTGCACACAAGAAAGTGACCGATAAGATAGGGCAAGGTAATGCCCTTGCGGACCACATAGCACGTGAGATTGCGATGCAGTGAAGTACTACTTTTATGTATGTAGTGAAGTCACAAGCTGAACGTTGGCATAATGCTAGACAAGACGTATTAGATATACAGAAATCTGCTTCTGTGAAAGAACATGAGCAAAGGTCTGAAGAAGGAGAATTGGATGATGAGGGCTGTTGGCGGAATAAGCAGATAGATAAATGGAAATTGCCTATAGCTTTTGTACAACCTATGGTTCAGATGGCACATGGGATGGTACATGTTGGAGCTTCAACAATAACGAAGTTGCTTACGCAAGATTGGGAGCATCCAGAAATTTCCAGTACAGCTCAGAGACTAGTACAGTCTTGTTTGATCTGTTTACAATACAATCCTGGAAAAGGGACACAAACTCCTATAGGAGGATTTGCTACACCAACTGCACCTTTCGAAGTTCTACAAATGGATTATATTCAGCTTGAACGCTGAAACAATTTAAAATATGTCTTGGTGGTGGTATGTGCCTTCAGTAAATGGATAGAGGCGTACCCCACACAGGATAATACTGCCATTACCACAGCGAAGGTGCTTTTGAAATAATTTTTCCCTAGGTTTAGTGTTTGCAGACTTTTATGGAATGATAACGGACCTCATTTTGTTGGGGAAGTTATTAAGTATGTCCTGAAAGGATTAGGGATCAAACAGAAGTTCCATGCAGTTTTCCACCCACAATTAGCAGGGTTGGTGGAAAGGTATAATGCTACTTTGAAGCTGAAGTTAGCGAAGATACAGGCTTCCACATCCTTAACTTGGCCGGATGCATTACTGTTGGCATTATTGTTTATTAGGTCAATGCCACACTCTCGAATAGGCCTTACCCCCTATGAAATAGTGTTTGGAAGGCCAATTGACATTTGGGGAGTTCCTAAGCCAAATTCTGTGTATGATGTACCATGTGTCCTGATGAATGATTATTTGGCACAGTTAACCGACAATTTGGTTTTGATTCATCAACAGGTTCGAGAAGCACTTCCTGACAGATCTACAGGTGAAGGCCATGAACTCTGAGCTGGTGACCAGGTGATGATTAAGTCCTTTGAAAGATCAAGCAGCTTGGAACCAAGGTGGCGAGGCCCAGAGCAGGTGCTCCTTGCGACAAGGACAGCAGTTCGAGTGACGAACCAAAAGAATTGGGTCCATAGTACTCACTGCAAGAGAGTGGTACCTACCTTGGTGGAACCTGCTGTGCTGACCGATCATTGAGAGATTTTGACTATGGAGAAAGGCCGTGCTATATCACCTGCCGAATCTGCAGAGTTCTTCCCGGACCATATGATTTCTGGAGTGTTGCAATATAATTTGAGACTGAGGAAAGACCCCGTAGTGCTGGAGAAAACTGGTTGAGCTACCACCCTGAGTTAGTGAAACGGAGAGCCAATGTGGCGGGGGGGATCAGCCATGCATTAGAGTAGTGACACCCGTCTTGGCCCGTGGCGAAGAAATCAGTGGCTGCTCAGGGATAAGAGCTCCAACAATTGTTTTTAATTAATTCTATAAGGGTTGATTATCACTGTTGCTAAAATGAATAACAAACTGATCATTAGTACTATGGGGGTTGTTGTTGTTTTGGTGGTTATAGCAATAATCACCTGGTTTGGTTAAAAGAAGGCTCCTGCTCGTGAGTTTTTTGTTGCCACTACTCCAGCACCAGAGGATCACTATTACTTTACGCGTCCCTATCAGGAACAGAAGCACCGTCAATCATACTTCAATAATACTTTCATTCTGATGTTGCATCATACTCATAATGCTACAAATACTACTAACTGTTGGGTATGTGGAATGATACCTGCGCATCAAAAGAAAGGAGGAACACCTTTCATTCCTCTTCCTTTTTCACACAATGGTTCTTGTCAAGCTTGGTATACGCTTTTGTTTGCATCTGGAAAACGTTTAGAGGGCGGACTTCTTTTTCGCCTTAATAAAGTATGCTACCAAGACAAAACTGGGTATCCCCAAGCCAAAGGAACTAAATGGGAATGGGAAGAGTATCAACCGGACAATGTTTCAATACCATAAGTCTTCACAAATATATGAGACTCTGACAAGAAAGAACAATTTGTGATTTCTGTTACAAAAACTGAAGCAGATTTATGTATACGTAGCATTGGGCGAATTCCAATAGGGATAAGCGATTGTACCTTGATTTTAACTATTGAGTGTGTAAATAATAGTAGTTTTACAGCTTCACATAATACATATTTTGTTTGTGGTAACTATGGATATTACCAACTACCTCTTGGGTGGTCAGGTGTGTGTTATGTATCTTTTCTATTACCCCCTGTGGTTTTGGCCCCTGCATCATATCACCAAGATTTTAAACTGTTCAATGACATCATTAAAAATAGATATAAAAGGAAATTAAGTACAAATGAGGTAGACCAAACGGACACTAGCCTGCAACAATATGTTGATTTTAATTTACGGTTGTTCTCCTTTGTGGGTGCTGCGTTAAACAGTAGGAAAGTGAGACGATTGACTAGGGTTGTGGAAGCTGCTACCAATCAGGCAGCTCTGGCACTTGGGAATATTACAGAGGAGCTCCAAATTGCAAGGATTGTAGCAGTCCAAAATCGTATGGTACTAGATGTGATATTAGCTGATCGAGGTGGTGCATGTCGCATCATCGGTAGTAGTTGCTGCATTTTAATTCCAGATCACTCACTTTCAGTATATGATGCAATATCTAAATTGCATAAAATTACTGCAGAAATCCACACAGAGACTGGTATTTGGACTTTTTCTGGATGGTTTTGGGCTCTTGTTTCCACTTGGAGCTGGAAACTACTGACTATCCTGTGTGTAATGATTGCAATATTTTTCACATGCTGTATCTGTATTCAGTGTGGTCCAATGTTCTGCTCCATGTGTATTACTGCTTGTATACCTTCCAAAAGAAATATTACAGAAATGAAAGCACAACACATGTTAGATAAGGAAATAGCTGAAATGAGAAGCGTAAATATACAAGATTAATATTTAGATTATCCCAGAAAGACGAATGTCTTCAGCTAATGCTGAAAGGGTTGTCTGTTGTAAATCAGTGGCGATTAGATTAAGCATTAGCAGAAGACATCTTGTATTTAGCAACTATTGTGAACATTTCGCTGAATCCATTTTGCATTCATGGCAGCCATTTTCTCTGCCATGTGCTCGCCATGTGCTCTGTCCTACCTTTCTGTTAACTTCTCTTGAAAATTTGTCTAGTGACAAGTTATATTTAGCATCTCCCACTTTTACCCATGCCCAGTAAGATCTGCAGCTGTTAGTAATCAGTAACAGATAGTAATATGTCAACTAGTCCTTGAAAACTGTTAGCCACTCCTACCTGTCGACTGTGCATTTCCATATGACCTTATATGTATGTAAGTCTTGCTTCTATAAATGTACCACCTTCTTTTAGCCCCTGCGTGGGTATAAAAGGACCATGCTCTCTTAGTTCAGTGTGCTACTTCAAACATTACCAAAGGGTGCTGCTTGAACTGTAGTACCACCTCATGAGGTTTAATAAACTTTAGTGGTCATTACAACCCTGGCGGTCGGTGTTAAAGCGGCGGTAAGACCGCCAACAGGCCGGCGGTAAAAAATTTGCAATCACGACTGTGGCAGAAACCAGCAACAAAGACAGCCACTTTAACACTCCGACCGCCACGGCGGTACAAACAAACAGCGCGGCGTCACCGCCAACAGACATGCGGAGGACAAAGTACCACCCACAGTATCACAACCTACCAATCCGCCACCTTTTCTGGGGCAGATTCACTGTGGATAAAAACATGGCGGGAACAGGATTCCGAAGGGAACACGCTCACCTCTACACACCCCATGAGGAACTAGGACACCATGGAGCCGGAACTCCAAATTCTCCCTGCGATAGTCTTCCTGCTCCTCTACCAGGAGCACGAACGCCGGCGGCAAAGACCACAGTGAGTACTGCACCAACGACACAGGGGAGGGGTGAGGGAAAAAACAGGGACACACACACGCAATACGCCCACCCCCACCCTCACCCACTACAACACACACACTAATACATATTTATACATGATAGTTAAACCCCGACCCCCCCCCCCGGAAGAATGCAAAGACAAAAGGAAATGAGTGTAACCATAGAAATATATTAAAAGCAAGTATGCAGAAAAAAATATCTCCAACATTAACAAAATATACACCATGCATTGGTAGTGCTCCAATTAAGTCCGTGGAACACTGGGCCCACACGGTATGGGCGAGGCCCACACAAGATCCCCGACCATGATGGAGAGAACACTGCAGGGGCATCAGAGAGCAAGAAAACAAGCACCTCAAGGGGAGGGAAAGGGGGGGCACCTCAGCCAGTTGAGTGCACGATGCCAAATTCACGAGAGGGCCACATGCCCACTGTTCAATCCTGGGGAGTGCAAAGCCACAGTCTCTCAAGTCTCTACAGTGGGTGGGTTGCCCACTGCCATATCCTGGGGAGTGCAAAGCCACAGTCTCTCAAGTCTCTACAGTGGGTGGGTTGCCCACTGCCATATCCAGGGGAGTGCAAAGGGGGAGTGCAAAGCCACAGTCTCTCAAGTCTCTACAGTGGTAGGTTGCCCCCTGCCAAATCCTGAGGAGTGCAAAGCCACAGACTCTCAAGTGGATAACAGTCTCCAATGGTTCTGGAGGGGGATTTGTGCGCAGAGTGCTTCATACTGCTAAGGACAGAGGTAGTGGATGTATCTCTCCACAGGTTCTGGAGGGGACTTTGTGCCCAAAGTGCTTCATCCTGCTAAGGACAGAGGTAGTGGATGTATCTCTCCACTGGTTCTGGACGGCAGTTTGTGCCCATAGTGCTTCATTCTGCCCGTGACGGACTCAGTAGCGTCAATGCCCTTGGCGCTCATGGGCCAGCGGTGCTTGAGACGGCGGTGCCCTGTTCAGCGGTGCTTGGAGCGGCAGTGCCCTGTTCAGCGGTGCTTGAGACGGTGGTGCCCTGTCCAGAGGTGCTTGGAGCGGCAGTGCCCTGTTCAGCGGTGCTTGAGACGGCGGTGCCCTGTTCAGCGGTGCTTGAGACGGCAGTGCCCTGTTCAGCGGTGCTTGAGGTGGCGGGCTTCTTTGCAGTGACTCAGCTGCTGGCGGTCCTCTCTGTCCCAGCGATGCTCGTGCTGGTGGTCCTCTCTGTCCCAGCAGGGCTTGTGCTGGCGGCCCTCTCTAGCCCAGCGGGGCTTGTGCTGGCAGTCCTCTCTGTCCCAGTGGGGCTTGTGCTGGCAGTCCTCTCTGTCCCAGCGGGGCTTGTGCTGGCGGTCCTCTCTAGCCCAGCGGGGATGATGGCTGTGGCCTCCTGGGCAGCGGGGATGATGGCTATGGCCTCCTGGGCAGTGGGGATGATGGCGGTCTCCTTTCTTGTGGCCATTCCCCACCTTGGAAGGTGTCGTAGCTGACTCCACACTCCCACCGGGACCCATGGGAGCGGCTTTGGTGGCTGGAGTCTTCCCCCTCTCCCGCCGGGCACTGGCCAACTTCTGATGCTTCACAGGTGGGGGACTGTCTGTGCTGTGGCTCCGTGCCACACTGGCTGCCCTGGTGACGGGTGGACTCCAGATTCTGGTGACTATAGGCACCACTGGTCCCGGAGAGTGCTAGTTCGGGACCTAGGAGACGGACGGGGTGGGGGAGGTGTGGGAAAGAGGTCAAGGTTGGATAGGAAAACTTTTTGGGAGACACTGGGACGGGTAGCTGGGGGAGTTTGGGAGTGGAGGAAGAGGTTGTGGTTGTAGGAGGTGTTCGTTTGCTGACTTTGGGTGAAGGTGCATGCGCTGGAGGCTGTCATGAGGTGGATGGCTGTTGGGTGGGTGCGTGCCTGCGTTTGTGTATCTTGGGAGGTGGCGTCACAGACACAGTGGGAGAGGACACAGGGGACGTGTGAATGGTAGTAGGGGTGGTGACTGCACGTGAGCGGGGTGTGCTGGTGGGTGTGCTGGTGATAGCAGTAGTGGCTGTAGATGTAGTGCATGCAGGTGTGAGTGGAGACGAGACTCGGAGGGAGGAGGGAGACGAGGAGGAGGGGGACACAGTGGAGGCAGTGGATGTTGGTGTGTCTGCATGTGTGTGGTGCTTGCGTGAGTGCCTGTGGGATGTGTGGTGCTAATGTTTGCCAGAGATTCCCTTGTGTGTTGCCGTGTGTGCATGCTGGTCTGAATGTGTGCTTGGGATAGGCTGGGGTAGAGGGGATTGGGTCTGGGTGGAGGAAGTCGGAGGGGGGAGGCTAGAGAAGGGGACAATGGCTGCCATCAGTGCTGAGGCCAGAGCCTGAAAAGCTCGCTGAAGGGCCGCCTGACCAGAATGAATGCCCTCCAGGAATGCATTAGTTTGTTGCAACTGCCTTTCTTCACCCTGGATGGCATCAAAATGGTAGACTGCCCCACGGTGAGGGACCTGAGGAGGTCAATGGCCTCCTCACTGAGGGCAGCAGGGGTGACTGGGGCAGGGCCTCAGGTGCCTGGAGCGAAGGAGATGCCCACCCTCCTGGGTGAGCGGGCACGGGTAAAAGGCTGAGGGGCTGCTGGGAGGGCGGTGCTGGTAGGTGGGGTGGCGGCTGTACCTGTAGATGCAGGGGGCACAGATGTTGCGGCCACCACAAGGGAGCTCCCATCAGAGGACGAGTCCGTGTCGCTGGTCTCAGCTCCTATCCCCGCTGTGGAGCTCCCCTCGCCCTCCGTCCCACTGGTGAACTCCGAGTCCGTAGTTTCGCCCTCCAGGGCCATGTGGGATGCAGCTCCCTCCTGCTCCGGTGCCACTGCTCTTCCGCCTAATTATGCTAATGCACACAAGAACAGGGAGACCACAAAAAGGGGGGGGACGGCAGAAGAAAGACATGTTGAGTGCATGCATTACCGCTACCGTCCGCGGACACGACAGACACAGAAGCCCCCTGCACTACGCCGCGCTCTTGGGATCCATTGTTCAATTCCTGGGAAATGGCCTACTAGACTATGGACGACATCTGCACACATGGATGACACAGGGGCATGACTAGGTGTACTTGGCACTCAACAGAGGTGGGGTGGGGTGCCACATGGCCTGCCTTATGGAGGGACCTTGCCTACTAAAATCTCCCTGGCCTAGGGAAACCCACAGCCCACCTCCCCCACCCAGACCGCTCCACTGCGCGCAAAATCATCAGGATGAGAGTGTACTCACCCCCTTGTGGCTGCTGTGATGCCCTCAAGCGCCCATCCAACTCTGGGTACGCCACCACCAGGATCCTGAACATCAGGGGGGTCATGGTGCAACGGGCACCCCTCCCACATTGGGATTCCATCCCCAGCTGAGCCTCCGCCGTCTTCTTGCTCCAGCGGCAAATGCCCTCCCAACTTTTACGGCAGTGGGTGCTCCATCTGATGTAGACCCCCAGGGTCTGGACGTCCTTGGCGATGGCACGCCAAATATCTTTTTTCTGGTGGGCGCTGACCTACATGATTTGTACAGGGGGAAGAGAAACTTATTACCAACTTCACCGTCACAGTCATTGGCCCCCATCCCTACCCTTGGCATGTGACACATGTACTCACCATCGTTTCATGCATGCCGCACTCTTCCCCCTTCCTTCTTACATCCACCCCTCTCCACACAGGCATAGCCCATACAGCATGCTCACAGTGTACTTACCTGTTTGTCTGGAGGACAGTAGAGTAGCGTTGTGAGAAGGTAGCCTCTTTCTAGCCTTGTTACCCCCACTTTTGGCCTGTTTGTGAGTGTATGTCAGGATGTTTGTCACTGTTTTCACTGTCTCACTGGGATCCTGATAGCCAGGCCTCAGTGCTCATAGTGAAAACACTATGTTTTCAGTATGGTTGTTATGTGTCACTGGGATCCTGCTGGTCAGGACCCCAGTGCTCATAGGTTTGTGGCCTATATGTATGTGTCACTGGGACCCTGTCACACAGGGCCCCAGTGCTCATAGGTGTGCATGTATATGTTCCCTGTGTGGTGCCTAACTGTCTCACTGAGGCTCTGCTAACCAGAACCTCAGTGGTTATGCTCTCTCATTACTTTTAAATTGTCACTAACAGGCTAGTGACCAATTTTACCAATTTACATTGGCTTACTGGAACACCCTTATAATTCCCTAGTATATGGTACTGAGGTACCCAGGGTATGGGGGTTCCAGGTGATCCCTATGGGCTGCAGCATTTCTTTGGCCACCCATAGGGAGCTCTGACAATTCTTACACAGGCCTGCCACTGCAGCCTGAGTGAAATAACGTCCACGTTATTTCACAGCCATTTTACACTGCACTTAAGTAACTTATAAGTCACCTATATGTCTAACCTTTACCTGGTAAAGGTTAGGTGCAAAGTTACTTAGTGTGAGGGCACCCTGGCACTAGCCAAGGTGCCCCCACATTGTTCAGAGCCAATTCACTGAACTTTGTGAGTGCGGGGACACCATTACACGCGTGCACTACATATAGGTCACTACCTATATGTAGCTTCACCATGGTAACTCCGAATATGGCCATGTAACATGTCTATGATCATGGAATTGCCCCCTCTATGCCATCCTGGCATTGTTGGTACAATTCCATGATCCCAGTGGTCTGTAGCACAGACCCTGGTACTGCCAGACTGCCCTTCCTGGGGTTTCACTGCAGCTGCTGCTGCTGCCAACCCCTCAGACAGGCAGCTGCCCTCCTGGGGTCCAGCCAGGCCTGGCCCAGGATGGCAGAACAAAGAACTTCCTCTGAGAGACGGTGTGACACCCTCTCCCTTTGGAAAATGGTGTGAAGGCAGGGGAGGAGTAGCCTCCCCCAGCCTCTGGAAATGCTTTGTTGGGCACAGATGTGCCCAATTCTGCATAAGCCAGTCTACACCGGTTCAGGGACCCCTTAGCCCCTGCTCTGGCGCGAAACTGGACAAAGGAAAGGGGAGTGACCACTCCCCTGACCTGCACCTCCCCTGGGAGGTCCTCCAGTGTGCTCCAGACCTCTGCCATCTTGGAAACAGAGGTGCTGCTGGCACACTGGACTGCTCTGAGTGGCCAGTGCCACCAGGTGACGTCAGAGACTCCTGCTGATAGGCTCCTTCAGGTGTTAGTAGCCTTTCCTCTCTCCTAGGTAGCCAAACCCTCTTTTCTGGCTATTTAGGGTCTCTGTCTCTGGGGAAACTTTAGATAACGAATGCATGAGCTCAGCCGAGTTCCTCTGCATCTCCCTCTTCACCTTCTGATAAGGAATCGACCGCTGACCGCGCTGGAAGCCTGCAAACCTGCAACATAGTAGCAAAGACGACTACTGCAACTCTGTAATGCTGATCCTGCCGCCTTCTCGACTGTTTTCCTGCTTGTGCATGCTGTGGGGGTAGTCTGCCTCCTCTCTGCACCAGAAGCTCCGAAGAAATCTCCCGTGGGTCGACGGAATCTTCCCCCTGCAACCGCAGGCACCAAAAAGCTGCATTACCGGTCCCTTGGGTCTCCTCTCAGCACGACGAGCGAGGTCCCTCGAATCCAGCGACACCGTCCAAGTGACCCCCACAGTCCAGTGACTCTTCAGCCCAAGTTTGGTGGAGGTAAGTCCCTGCCTCACCTCGCTGGGCTGCATTGCTGGGAACCGCGACTTTGCAAGCTTCTCCGGCCCCTGTGCACTTCCGGCGGAAATCCTTCGTGCACAGCCAAGCCTGGGTCCACGGCACTCTAACCTGCATTGCACGACTTTCTAAGTTGGTCTCCGGCGACGTGGGACTCCTTTGTGCAACTTCGGCGAGCACCGTTTCACGCATCCTCGTAGTGCCTGTTTCTGGCACTTCTCCGGGTGCTACCTGCTTCAGTGAGGGCTCTTTCTCTTGCTCGACGTCCCCTCTCTCTGCAGGTCCAACTTGCGACCTTCTGGTCCCTCCTGGGCCCCAGCAGCGTCCAAAAACGCCAAACGCACAATTTGCGTGTAGCAAGGCTTGTTGGCGTTCATCCGGCGGGAAAACACTTCTGCACGACTCTCCAAGGCGTGGGGGATCCATCCTCCAAAGGGGGAAGTCTCTAGCCCTTGTCGTTCCTGCAGTATTCACAGTTCTTCAGCCTAGTAAGAGCTTCTTTGCACCAACCGCTGGCATTTCTTGGGCATCTGCCCATCTCCGAGCTGCTTGTGACTTTTGGACTTGGTCCCCTTGTTCCACAGGTACCCTCAGTCAGGAATCCATCGTTGTTGCATTGCTGATTTGTGTTTTCCTTGCATTTTCCCTCTAACACGACTATTTTGTCCTTAGGGGAACTTTGGTGCACTTTGCACTCACTTTTCAGGGTCTTGGGGAGGGTTATTTTGCTAACTCTCACTATTTTCTAATAGTCCCAGCCACCCTCTACAAGGTCACATAGGTTTGGGGTCCATTCGTGGTTCGCATTCCACTTCTGGAGTATATGGTTTGTGTTGCCCCTATCCCTATGTTTCCCCATTGCATCCTATTGTAACTATACATTGTTTGCACTGTTTTCTAAGACTATACTGCATATTTTTGCTATTGTGTATATATATCTTGTGTATATTTCCTATCCTCTCACTGAGGGTACACTCTAAGATACTTTGGCATATTGTCATAAAAATAAAGTACCTTTATTTTTAGTATAACTGTGTATTGTGTTTTCCTATGATATTGTGCATATGACACTAAGTGGTACTGTAGTAGCTTCACACGTCTCCTAGTTCAGCCTAAGCTGCTCTGCTAAGCTACCATTATCTATCAGCCTAAGCTGCTAGACACCCTATACACTAATAAGGGATAACTGGGCCTGGTGCAAGGTGCAAGTACCCCTTGGTACTCACTACAAGCCAGTCCAGCCTCCTACATTGATTGTGCAGCGGTGGGATAAGTGCTTTGAGACTACTTACCACTCTTGTCATTGTACTTTTCATAAGAGAAAAATATACAAAACAAGGTAAGTGTATATACACATAGCCAAAAAGTTTTGCATTTCCTCTTTTCACTCTTTTCTAAGTGCTGAAAAGTACTTCTAAACTTTCAAAAAGTTCTTAAAAGTTTAAAAAGTTTTTTTCTGTCTTTCCAAAAAGTTCTGAAAACTTTTTTCTCTTTGTCTATCACTTTAACTCTCTCTAAAAATGTCTGGCACAGGCCAAAAAGTTGAACTGTCCAAACTTGCATATGATCACCTTAGCTGGAAAGGAGCAAGGAGTCTCTGCATAGAAAGAGGTTTGAGTGTAGGGAAGAATCCTTCCTTAGAACTGTTAATTAATATGCTTAGAGTACAAGATAAGGCCATAAGTGCCCAATCTGTAGAAAAAGTAGCTAATGGTTCTCAATCAGATCCAGGGACTCCCCCAGGAAAAGGTTCAGGAAAGAAACTTCTCAGCCTGCCCATTACTAGACAGTCTAGCATAGTTGGTATAGAGGTTGAATCACATCATACTGATGATGTGCTCTCACATTATGCTGGTAGCCAAGCTGTTAGGGTGCCCTTGGTAAGGGACTGGTCTCCTTCTGTTCATTCCCATCACACCTCTGTATCTAGAAATGTCCCCCCCACCCACCCTGATGACAGATTGTTAGAAAGGGAGCTCAATAGATTGAGAGTGGAGCAAACCAGACTGAAGCTCAAGAAGCAACAGCTGGATTTGGATAGACAGTCTTTAGAAATAGAGAGGGAAAGACAGAAGATGGGTTTAGATACCCATGGTGGCAGCATCAGTATTCCCCATAGTCATCCTGCAAAAGAGCATGATTCCAGGAATCTGCATAAGATAGTTCCCCCTTATAAGGAGGGGGATGACATTAACAAGTGGTTTGCTGCACTTGAGAGGGCCTGTGCTGTACAGGATGTCCCTCAAAGGCAGTGGGCTGCTATCCTATGGCTATCATTTAGTGGAAAGGGTAGGGATAGACTCCTTACTGTGAAAGAAAATGATGCCAATAATTTTACAGTTCTTAAGAATGCACTCCTGGATGGTTATGGCTTAACCACTGAACAGTACAGGATAAAGTTCAGAGAGACCAAAAAGGAGTCTTCACAAGACTGGGTTGATTTCATTGACCATCCAGTGAAGGCCTTGGAGGGGTGGTTACATGGCAGTAAAGTTACTGATTATGAAAGCCTGTATAACACAATCCTGAGAGAGCATATACTTAATAATTGTGTGTCTGATTTGTTGCACCAGTACCTGGTAGACTCTGATCTGACCTCACCCCAAGAATTGGGAAAGAAGGCAGACAAATGGGTCAGAACAAGGGTGAACAGAAAAGTTCATACAGGGGGTGACAAAGATGGCAATAAGAAGAAAGATGGTGAAAAATCTCAAGATAAGCATGGGGATAAGGGTAAAACCAAAGATCCCACTTCAAATCTTAAACACTCTTCAGAGGGTGGGGATAAAACAAATTCTTCCTCTTCTTCCCAACCTGCACACATTAAAAAGCCTTGGTGCTTTGTGTGTAAAAACAAAGGCCATAGGCCAGGGGATAAGTCCTGTCCAGGTAAACCCCCTGAGCCTACCACCACTAATACATCAAGCTCTAGTGCCCCTAGCAGTAGTGGTACTAGTGGTGGGACTGCTGGCAACAGTCAAGCAAAGGGTGTAGTTGGGTTCACTTATGGGTCCATAGTGGAAACTGATGTAATCAGTCCCAAGACAGTTTCTGTCACACCTAGTGGCATTGGCCTTGCCACACTGGCTGCTTGTCCCCTTACAATGGATAAGTACAGGCAGACAGTTTCAATAAATGGTGTTGAGGCCTTGGCCTACAGGGACACAGGTGCCAGTTTCACTTTGGTGACTGACAACCTAGTGCACCCTGATCAACACATCATTGGACAACAGTATAAGATTATTGATGTCCATAACTCCACTAAGTTTCTTCCCTTAGCTATAATTCAGTTTAGTTGGGGTGGAGTTACTGGCCCTAAGCAGGTGGTGGTATCACCTAGCTTACCTGTAGACTGTCTCTTAGGTAATGACCTAGAGGCCTCAGGTTGGGCTGATGTAGAGTTTTATGCCCATGCAGCCATGCTGGGCATCCCTGAGGAATTGTTCCCTCTCATTTCAAGTGAAATGAAAAAGCAAAGGAGAGAAGGCCTGAAAACTCAGGATCCCTCTCCATCAACAGGTAAAAAGGGTATCACAGTATCCCCTAACCACCCTACCATTCAGGATACCATTCCTGTGGTGGGAGAAACCTCTCCTGGGGTGGCACCTGTTCCAAGGGAATCATCAGCTGGCAAAGCTGGACTCCCTGAGGTGGAAGTACCTCTCTGTGGGATAACTAACATTGGTGAGAAAAACAGCACCATTTTAGTTAACATGGAGCATCCCTCCAACCCTCCCAGAGAAACTTTAGTGCAGAAACCCTGCACTACCTCACAACACTTAGGACAGCATCCCTGCCCTAGGGTGGAGCTCATAGGACAGCATCCCTGCCCTGCTCCAACTCAAGAGAAACAGCATCCCTGTTCTCTCTTCCAGCCAGATGGACAAAGTTTTTGCCCAGCTATGGCTTTTCTGAGACAGCATCCCTGTCTGGCATTTCCATCACTACAAATAGGTTCAGTGGGCAATTCCCACTGCTCTAAACTAAAACTTACTGATAGAAACTCTGAAAATACATCTTCACATTGTTGGTTAGCTAAAAAACTTCAAACAGGGTGGTTTACATCCCCACAGGGAAGTAACCATATAGTGGATGATAAAGGGAGTAACGAGTCTATTGCAGAGCTACTCTCTACTTATCACCACTTAGACAATAAAGTCTCAACTGGCCAAGGTTAGCCTTATTGTCCTTCGTTTGGGGGGGGGTTGTGTGAGAAGGTAGCCTCTTTCTAGCCTTGTTACCCCCACTTTTGGCCTGTTTGTGAGTGTATGTCAGGATGTTTGTCACTGTTTTCACTGTCTCACTGGGATCCTGATAGCCAGGCCTCAGTGCTCATAGTGAAAACACTATGTTTTCAGTATGGTTGTTATGTGTCACTGGGATCCTGCTGGTCAGGACCCCAGTGCTCATAGGTTTGTGGCCTATATGTATGTGTCACTGGGACCCTGTCACACAGGGCCCCAGTGCTCATAGGTGTGCATGTATATGTTCCCTGTGTGGTGCCTAACTGTCTCACTGAGGCTCTGCTAACCAGAACCTCAGTGGTTATGCTCTCTCATTACTTTTAAATTGTCACTAACAGGCTAGTGACCAATTTTACCAATTTACATTGGCTTACTGGAACACCCTTATAATTCCCTAGTATATGGTACTGAGGTACCCAGGGTATGGGGGTTCCAGGAGATCCCTATGGGCTGCAGCATTTCTTTGGCCACCCATAGGGAGCTCTGACAATTCTTACACAGGCCTGCCACTGCAGCCTGAGTGAAATAACGTCCACGTTATTTCACAGCCATTTTACACTGCACTTAAGTAACTTATAAGTCACCTATATGTCTAACCTTTACCTGGTAAAGGTTAGGTGCAAAGTTACTTAGTGTGAGGGCACCCTGGCACTAGCCAAGGTGCCCCCACATTGTTCAGAGCCAATTCACTGAACTTTGTGAGTGCGGGGACACCATTACACGCGTGCACTACATATAGGTCACTACCTATATGTAGCTTCACCATGGTAACTCCGAATATGGCCATGTAACATGTCTATGATCATGGAATTGCCCCCTCTATGCCATCCTGGCATTGTTGGTACAATTCCATGATCCCAGTGGTCTGTAGCACAGACCCTGGTACTGCCAGACTGCCCTTCCTGGGGTTTCACTGCAGCTGCTGCTGCTGCCAACCCCTCAGACAGGCAGCTGCCCTCCTGGGGTCCAGCCAGGCCTGGCCCAGGATGGCAGAACAAAGAACTTCCTCTGAGAGAGGGTGTGACACCCTCTCCCTTTGGAAAATGGTGTGAAGGCAGGGGAGGAGTAGCCTCCCCCAGCCTCTGGAAATGCTTTGTTGGGCACAGATGTGCCCAATTCTGCATAAGCCAGTCTACACCGGTTCAGGGACCCCTTAGCCCCTGCTCTGGCGCGAAACTGGACAAAGGAAAGGGGAGTGACCACTCCCCTGACCTGCACCTCCCCTGGGAGGTGTCCAGAGCTCCTCCAGTGTGCTCCAGACCTCTGCCATCTTGGAAACAGAGGTGCTGCTGGCACACTGGACTGCTCTGAGTGGCCAGTGCCACCAGGTGACGTCAGAGACTCCTGCTGATAGGCTCCTTCAGGTGTTAGTAGCCTTTCCTCTCTCCTAGGTAGCCAAACCCTCTTTTCTGGCTATTTAGGGTCTCTGTCTCTGGGGAAACTTTAGATAACGAATGCATGAGCTCAGCCGAGTTCCTCTGCATCTCCCTCTTCACCTTCTGATAAGGAATAGACCGCTGACCGCGCTGGAAGCCTGCAAACCTGCAACATAGTAGCAAAGACGACTACTGCAACTCTGTAACGCTGATCCTGCCGCCTTCTCGACTGTTTTCCTGCTTGTGCATGCTGTGGGGGTAGTCTGCCTCCTCTCTGCACCAGAAGCTCCGAAGAAATCTCCCGTGGGTCGACGGAATCTTCCCCCTGCAACCGCAGGCACCAAAAAGCTGCATTACCAGTCCCTTGGGTCTCCTCTCAGCACGACGAGCGAGGTCCCTCGAATCCAGCGACACCGTCCAAGTGACCCCCACAGTCCAGTGACTCTTCAGCCCAAGTTTGGTGGAGGTAAGTCCCTGCCTCACCTCGCTGGGCTGCATTGCTAGGAACCGTGACTTTGCAAGCTTTTCCGGCCCCTGTGCACTTCCGGCGGAAATCCTTCGTGCACAGCCGAGCCTGGGTCCACGGCACTCTAACCTGCATTGCACGACTTTCTAAGTTGGTCTCCGGCGACGTGGGACTCCTTTGTGCAACTTCGGCGAGCACCGTTTCACGCATCCTCGTAGTGCCTGTTTCTGGCACTTCTCCGGGTGCTACCTGCTTCAGTGAGGGCTCTTTGTCTTGCTCGACGTCCCCTCTCTCTGCAGGTCCAATTTGCGACCTTCTGGTCCCTCCTGGGCCCCAGCAGCGTCCAAAAACGCCAAACGCACGATTTGCGTGTAGCAAGGCTTGTTGGCGTCCATCCGGCGGGAAAACACTTCTGCACGACTCTCCAAGGCGTGGGGGATCCATCCTCCAAAGGGGGAAGTCTCTAGCCCTTGTCGTTCCTGCAGTATTCACAGTTCTTCAGCCTAGTAAGAGCTTCTTTGCACCAACCGCTGGCATTTCTTGGGCATCTGCCCATCTCCGAGCTGCTTGTGACTTTTGGACTTGGTCCCCTTGTTCCACAGGTACCCTCAGTCAGGAATCCATCGTTGTTGCATTGCTGATTTGTGTTTTCCTTGCATTTTCCCTCTAACACGACTATTTTGTCCTTAGGGGAACTTTGGTGCACTTTGCACTCACTTTTCAGGCTCTTGGGGAGGGTTATTTTGCTAACTCTCACTATTTTCTAATAGTCCCAGCGACCCTCTACAAGGTCACATAGGTTTGGGGTCCATTCGTGGTTCGCATTCCACTTCTGGAGTATATGGTTTGTGTTGCCCCTATCCCTATGTTTCCCCATTGCATCCTATTGTAACTATACATTGTTTGCACTGTTTTCTAAGACTATACTGCATATTTTTGCTATTGTGTATATATATCTTGTGTATATTTCCTATCCTCTCACTGAGGGTACACTCTAAGATACTTTGGCATATTGTCATAAAAATAAAGTACCTTTATTTTTAGTATAACTGTGTATTGTGTTTTCTTATGATATTGTGCATATGACACTAAGTGGTACTGTAGTAGCTTCACACGTCTCCTAGTTCAGCCTAAGCTGCTCTGCTAAGCTACCATTATCTATCAGCCTAAGCTGCTAGACACCCTATACACTAATAAGGGATAACTGGGCCTGGTGCAAGGTGCAAGTACCCCTTGGTACTCACTACAAGCCAGTCCAGCCTCCTACAAGCGTGTACTGGGGGAGGACCCCATCTATGAGTATCTCCAACTCCTCCTATGTGAAGGCAGGGGCCCTTTCCCCAGACACTCGAGCCATTGTCTCTTCCAGACCGAGGTCACAGCAGCACTTGCAGTGTAGGTCCTCTCCTGTCGAAGATCAGGTATCGAGTGATTTGACAGATAGAAAATGGTGGTGATGTCTGCGGCGGTGCGTACCGTCACCGCCGGCGTGCATCGTCATTGGCACCTGGGACCCATAGGGTCCAATGTTAACCAAAGCAGAACTGCGCTGCGGTCTTCGACTGCCTACGGCGACGGTGTACAACGCCAGTGCAGTTACCTCACATCCCATTGCCCCATTTTACAGGTCAGGCAGCCACCATTTCAGGGGCCACATGGCTTAATTTTTAACTGCGTCACACATACCTAGGCCTAGACTCAACACACGTTCAAGCCACTTTTTGGATTAGGAATTGTGTTCTGTGCAAGCTGTGGGTACGTACCTCTGAGTTGTTTGACTCTGTGCTCGCTGTTGTCCTTCATAGGCACCGTCCGCTGGGACAGATGAGGAGATGGCGGCATCCTCCGGTGTACCGACCATTGGTGGACCTGTCGACAATGGAGGAAAGACATGTGATCATCACCTACAGACTTGACCGTGCCACAATCCTGGAACTGTGTACCCAGCTGGAGCCGGACCTGATGTCAGCTATCCGCCATCCCACAGGAATCCCCCCTCAAGTGCAGGTGCTGTCAGTGCTCCATTTACTTGCAAGTGGGTCATTTCAAACAACAGTGGCCATAGCATCAGGGAAGTCCCAGCCTAAGTTTTTCAACGTGTTGTCCAGAGTGTTGTCTGCCCTGCTGAAACACATGCAGAGCTACATCATTTTCCCTCAGGTGCTCACCTAATAGCCACACACAGTGCCTCTGGAGTTGACCCAACACATAAGGGATGCTGCTATTCCGCAGGATGTAGGCGTCACGCACTGAGCCAGGAAACTTGGCATTCACATGGGAGATGTACTGGTCGGCCAAACATACCATCTGTACATTCATCGAATGATAACTCTTCCAGTTTCTGTACACCTGTTCACTCCTGTGGGGGGGGGGGACCAAAGCCACATGGGTCCCATCAATGGCACCTATGATGTCGGGGATATGTCCCAGGGCATAGAAATCACCTTTCACTGTAGGCAAATCCTCCACCTGAGGGAAAATGATGTAGCTCTGCATGTGTTTCAGCAGGGCAGACAACACTCTGGACAACACGTGTTAGGATGTGTGGTTTGTGATGTTGGGACATTTGTGAGGAGTTGGAGTGATGGGGGTGAGGGTGAGGGTGGGGGATTGTGCTGGCATACAGGTAGGGTGGGGGATGTAATAGTTAAGATTTGACTTACCAGAGTCCATTCCACTACCTACTCCTGCGAGGCCCTCAGGATGCAAAATTGCCAAGACCTGCTCCTCCCATGTTTTTAGTTGTGGGGAAGGAGGTGGGGGTCCGCCGCCAGTCTGCTGAACCGCAAGGTGGTGTCTTGAGACCACGGAACGCACCTTCCCCCCAAAGGTCGTTCAACCTCTTCCTGATGAAATCCCGATTTCTTGGGTGCTGTCCCACTGCGTTGACCATGTCCACTATTCGTTGCTATAGCTCCATCTTCCTTACAATTGAGGTGTGCTGCACCTGTGATCCGAATAGCTGTGGTTCTACCCGGACGATTTCCTCCACCATGACCCTGAGCTCCTCCTCCGAGAACCTGGGGTGTCCTTGCTGTGCCATGGGGTGGTGTAGGTGATGTGTGGGGTGGTGTGTGTGGTGATACATGTGCTGATATGTAGTGGTGTGTAGAGTGAGGTGCGTAGAAGTTATGTGGGTGATGGTGTTGTGTGCCTGTGGATGCTAGTATTGTTGATGGTGGTGTCTCTCTCTGGCCTTCTCTCAGTAATTGCTGTCGTAGGGGTTTGTGGGTGATGTGGGTGTGTGTTTTATATTGTATTGGGTGTGTGGGAGTGGTGTGTGTATGTGTATCAGGTGTGTGTATTTCGATTTGTCCAACGTGGCTGTGTTTTGTAAGAGTTTGTGTATTTTGAACGCAGCGGTGTGTACCGCCAATGGAATACTGTGGATGAAAGACCGCCCCGTGGATTCGTGGGTCGTGATAGTGTGGGCATATTTCTGTTGGCGTGACAGTGGAGGTTTTGTTTTCGCCAGTTTATCACTGACCTTTGGTGTGGCGGACTTGTGTGGGTGTCTGAATTTTGGCAGATTCCTTGCTGTGGGTCATAATGACCGTGGCAGGGGAGGTGCCCAGAGCTCCTTCAGTGTGTCCCAGACCTCTGCCATCTTGGAAACAGAGGTGTTGGGGGAACACTGGACTGCTCTGAGTGGCCAGTGCCAGCAGGTGACGTCAGAGACACCCTCTGATAGGCTCTTACCTTTCTTGGAAGCCAATCCTCCTTTCTTGGTAGCCAAACCTCCTTTTCAGGCTATTTAGGGTCTCTCCTCTGAGGTATTCTTCAGATAACGAATGCAAGAGCTCACCAGAGTTCCTCTGCACTTCCCTCTTTGACTTCTGCCAAGGATCGACCACTGACTGCTCCAGGACGCGTGTAAAACCGCAACAAAGTAGCAAGACGACTACCAGCAACATTGTAGCGCCTCATCCTGCCGGCTTTCTTGACTGTTTCCTCGTGGTGCATGCTCTGGGGGCTGTCTGTCTTCACCCTGCACTGGAAACCAAGAAGAAATATCCCGTGGGTCGACGGAATCTTCCCCCTGCTAACGCAGGCACCAAAAGACTGCATCACCGGTCCTCTGGGTACCCTCTCATCTTGACGAGCCTGGTCTCTGGAACACAGGAACTCTATCCAAGTGACTCCCACAGTCCAGTGATCCTTCAGTCCAAGTTTGCTGGAGGTAAGTCCTTGCCTCCCCACGCTAAACTACTAACCTGTGTACAGCGTGATTTGCAGCTGCTCTGGCTCCTGTGCACTTCTCCAAGGATTCCTTTGTGCACAGCCTAGCCTGGGTCCCCAGCACTCTGTCCTGCAGTGCTCAACCCTCTGAGTTGAACTCCGACGTCGTGGGACCCTCCTTTCTGAGTCTGAGCCAGATCTGGTCCACAAATCTTCTAAATGCCTGCTCTGGTACTTCTGTGGGTGCTACCTGCTTCTTTGGGGGCTCTCTGAGTTGCTGAGCGCCCCCTATGTCTGCTCCTCCAAGGGGTGACATCCTGGGCCTTCCTGATCCCCAGCAGCACCCAAAAACCTCTACTGCAGCACTTGCAGCTAGCAAGGCTTGTTTGCAATATTTCTGCATAAAAACACTTCTACATCCTTCAGTATGCCGTGGGACATCTTTCATCTAAAGGAGAAGTTCCTAGTTCTCTTTGTTGTTGCAGAATCCTTGGTTTCTTTCATCTGGAGGCAGCCTTCTTGCACCTTCATCCGGGGTTTCCTGGGCTCCTGCCCCCCCCTGGACACTATCGCGACTCTTGGACTTGGTCCCCTTGCCTTGCAGGTCATCAGGTCTAGGAATCCGTCTTCAGTGCTTTGCTGGTGTTTGTGGTTCTTGCAGAATCCCCCTATCACGACTATTGTGTACTATTAGGATAGTAGGGGTACTTTACTCCTACTTTTCAGGGTCTTGGGGTGGGGTATCTTGGACACCCTGACTGTTTGCTTACAATCCCAGCGACCCTCTACAAGCTCCCATAGGTCTGGGGTCCATTCGTGATTTGCATTCCACTTTTGGAGTATATGGTTTGTGTTGACCCTAGACCTATGTTCCCCTATTGCATCCTATTGTAATTCTACACTGTTTGCATTACTTTTCTTACTATTACTTACCTGTTTTGGGTTTGTGAACATATAACTTGTTTATATTACTTACCTTCTTACTGAGGGTACTCACTGAGATTCTTGTATTGTCATAAAATTAAAGTACCTTTATTTTTAGTAACTCTGTATTTTGTGTTTTCTTATGATATTGTGCTATATGATATAAGTGGTATAGTAGGAGCTTTGCATGTCTCCTAGTTCAGCCTAAGCTGCATTGCCATAGCTACCTTCTATCATCCTAAGCTGCTAGAAACACATCTATTCTACTAATAAGGGATAACTGGACCTGGCACAGGGTGTAAGTACCACAAGGTACCCACTATAAGTCAGGCCAGCCTCCTACAGCCAGTGAAACAGGGGAACAAACCTGTCCCAAGTTTTACTCTGGCCCAAATGCCCAGCCAAAGGAATGTCATGTGCCAAGGTAAGAAGGAACTCCCTGTACTGCAAAGCGATGGCCAATCTCCTGGCAGCTCCAGGTTTAGTGTCCAGTGACTCAGTATACAGGAGGTTGTCTTCCCAATACACCTTATGGCTATCACTGACATTCCCATTCTGCTGTTTGACAGCTTGCTGTCTTAAACCCTCTAGTGTAGAACAGGTCTGCTATGCCACACTCAGCTCTTCCCTAGCAGCCCCCCCTCACCCAAAAGCTCAGCAGTGTCTGCTGCCAGCTCATCTGGTGTAGGTTCTGCACAGGGAGAGGATTCCTCTTCCTCAAAAGGGGAATCTTCTGGTGAGGGAGGGATAGTGGGCAAGGATTTACCCTTCCTACCCCTAGCTTTTGGGAGCACTTGGTCCATTGTTCCAGTATCCTAGTTTCCCTGTCCCTTTTGATTTTTGGCCTGAACCCTTGTCAAAGCAAAAATATGCCCAGGAATGCCCAGAATTGTTGTATGAGCCTCCGTCTCTACTTCATCCCAAGCTGATGTCTCCAAATCACTGCCTTGTAAGCAATCTACAGGTAACTCAATGGCTACCACAACTTTCTTTGGACCAGTAGCACCCCCCCTGTTGAGATTCACAACAGCCATGGGGTGGCTAAGTGTGTTACTGTGAGCATCAGTCACTTGGTACTGCTGACCAAGTAGGTGTTGATCAGGGTGAACCAGTTTCTCTATAACCATAGTTACACTGGCTCCTGTGTCCCTGTAGTCCTCAACCTCAACACCATTGATTAGGGGTATTTGCTTGTACTTACCCATGTTAAGGGGACAAGCAACCAAGGTGGCTAAGTCAATGTCCCATCAGAGACTTAAACTGCCTCTGTGGTCTCCCTGACAAGACCAACCCCAACTACACTGCCAATAGTGAGCCCAGCTACACCCTTGGATTGGCTATTTGTAGTGGACATTCCACCACCACTGCTATTGCCAGGGGCCCTAGAGGTTGCAGTTGGGGTTGTGGTAGTGGGAGCCTTGGTATTTTTCTTTGGACAAGTGGCATCACTTGCCCAATGGCCTTTTACTTTACATAAATAACACCATGGCCTTTTCTGATTGTGAAAAGAGGATTTGGACCCACCACCCCCAGAGGATTTTTGTGGCCTGATGAGGACCCAGAATGTTTTTGATTTTTGTCCTCACCCTTGTCAGAAGACTTACCGTCCTTCTTCTTGCCATCCTTGTCACCCCCTGTATGAACTTTTCTGCTCACACTTGTTCTGACCCATTTGTCTGCCTTCTTTCCCAATTCTTGGGGAGAGGTCAGATCTGAGTATACCAAGTACTAGCGCAACAAATCAGACACACAATTGTTCAAAATATGCTCTCTCAGGATTAGATTAAACAGGCTTTCATAATCAGTCACCTTACTACCATGTAACCAACCCTCCAAGGCTTTCACTGAACAGTCTACAAAGTCTGTCCAGTCTTGAGAGGACTCTTTTCTGGTGTCTCTGAACTTAATCCTGTATTGTTCAGTGGTTAAGCCAAATCCATCCAAGAGTGCATCCTTCAAAACTTTGTAATTATTAGCATCACTTTCTCTGACAGTAATGAGCCTATCCCTACCCTTACCAGTGAAAGATAGCCACAAGATAGCAGCCCACTGCCTTTGAGGGACCACCTGTACCATGCAGGCCCTCTCAAGTGCAGCAAACCACTTGTTAATGTCATCCCCCTCCTTGTAAAGGGGTACTATCTTTCTGGAATCTTGTTCTCTAACAGGATTGCTATCAAAAACACTGCTGCTGCCACCATGGGGAACTAACCCCAACCTCTGCTTTTCCCTTTCCACATCCAGAGATTCCTTGTCAAAGGTCAGCTGCTGCTGTTTAAGCTTCAGCCTGGCCTCTTCCAACCTCAGCTTTCTGAGTTCCCTTTCCATTAAGTTATCCTCAGGGTGGGATGCTTGGGAATTGTGAGGCACAGAAAAAAGGTGGGAATTGGTAGAGTTGAACCTGTCCCTAACTGGCTGGACCCTAGTAACCTGGCCTCTAGGAGTGAAAGGTGCCCCACTAATGTGTGACCCCCTCCCACTACCAGTGTTACTAGGTGGCCTGTTGGCTGGCAGGTCCTTGGAAGAACCCACCCCAGCATCCTCAGGGGACTCTTCTGAGTATGGCTCGGTACACCCCTCCTCTACCTTCTGATCCTGGGATGGGTGAGACTGGTTCTGGTCACTTTCTAGGAGAAGGCTAAGGAGAAGATTTTTTGTAGGATTCTTTCCAGTTGCTAAACCTCTTTCAATGCAGAGACCCCTCAAATGTTTAAAGTTCATATTCCCAATGTTGGATGGACAACTGTGGGAGTAGCTCTACTGCAGACATGATAGAAAAGGTTTTGGGACTTTTTAAAGTACAGAGAAAACCTTTTTCAAACTTTTCAGAATTTTTTTAGAAAGTTTTAGAGAAGGAAAGTTAAACTGTTTAGGTTACTGTGTATATTCTGAAGTATTTGGGATATGTTTTTCTTATGAAAAGCACCAATGACAAAGTGGTAAAGCAGTTACAAGTACTTATCCCACTGCTGCACCACCAATGTAGGAGGCTGGCCTGGCTTATAGTGGGAACCTTCTGGTACTTACACCTTGTGCCAGGTCCAGTTATCCCTTATTGGTAGATTAGAAGTGTTCTACAGCTTAGGCTGATAGAGGTAGCTATAGCAGAGCAGCTTAGGCTGAACTAGGAGACATGCAAAGCTCCTACTACACCACTTATATCATATAGCACTATATCATAAGAAAACACAATACTCAGAGTTACTAAAAATAAAGGTACTTTATTTTAGTGACAATGGTGGTCATTACAACCCTGGCGGTCAGTGTTAAAGCAGCGGTAAAACCGCCAACAGGCCTGCGGTAAAAAAATGGAATTATGACCGTGGTGGAAACCGCCAACATAGACAGCCACTTTAATACTCTGACCGCCACGGTGGTACAAACAAACACCGCGGCGGTACCCGCCAACAGACACGCGGAAGACAATGTACCGCCCACATTATTACAACAGTTCAATCTGCCACCTTTTCTGGGGCGGATTCCCCGCGAACAAAAACACGGCGGAAACAAGACTTGGAAGGGAAAACGCTCACTTCTACACACCCCAAGAGGAATCATGACGCCATGGAACCGGAACTTCAGATACTCCCAGCCTTTATCTTCCTGCTCCTCTACCAGGAGCACGAACGCCGGCGACGAAGACCACGGTGAGTACTGCACCTACGACACAGGGGAGGTGGGAGGGAAAAAGAGAGTGACACACATATGCAACACGCAACACCCCCACCCCCACCCTCACCCACAACAACACACACACTAATACAGCATGATACATTACAGTTACTCCCCCCACCCCCTCTGGAAGAATGCAAGGACAAAAGGAAATGAGTCAAATAATTGTTATATATTCAATTACATTAATCAAAAATATTTACATATATATACATTTACACTATAAACAATTATATACACCAAGAACACAAGTCCAAGGGATTCCACTATCATAGTCCGTGGACCACTGGGCCCAAAAGGCATGGGTGAGGCCCACACTCAAACCCTGAACAAGACGGAGAGAACACTGCTGGGGCATCAGATAGAAATAAAACAGGCACCTCAGGGGGAAGGGAAGGGGGGGGCACCTCAGCCGGATGAGTGCACGACGCCAGATCCACAAGGGGGCTCCATGCCCACTGTTCAATCCTGGGGAGTACAAAGCCACAGTCTCTCAAGTATCTTCAGTGGGTGGGTTGCCCACTGTTCAATCCTGGGGAGTGCAAAGCCACAATCTCTCAAGTGGATAACATTCTCCACTGGTTCTGGAGGGGGCTTGGTGCCCAGAGTGCTTCGTCCTGCTAAGGACTGAGGTAGTGGATGCCTTTTTGCACTGGTTCTGAAGGGGGCTTGGTGCCCAGAGTGCTTCATCCTGCCAAGGACAGAGGTAGTGGATGTGAATCTCCACTGGTTCTGGAGGGGGCTTGGTGCCTGCCCAGAGTGCTTCATCCTGGCCGTGGCGGCCTCAGTAGCGTTGTAATCATTGGCGCTCACTGTCCTGCGATGGTGCTGGCGGTCTTGTCCTGGGCAGAGGGGCTGCTGGCAGGCTTGTCCTGGGCAGCGAGTCTCCTGGCGGTCTAGTCCTGGGCAGCGGGGCTGCTGCTGGCGGTCTTGTCCAAGGCAGCGGGTCTGCTGCTGGCAGTCTTGTCCTGGGCAGCGGGGCTGCTGCTAGCGGTCTTGTCCTGGGTAGCGGGGCTGCTGGCGGTCTTTTCCGCCATGCAGATCTTCCCAGACTTGCCAGTTTTACTGTGCCCCTTCCCCACCTTGGATGGTGTTGCAGATGTCTACACACTCCCAACTGTACCCCTGGGAGCGGCTTTGGTGGCTGATTTTTTTCCCCTCTCCCGACGGGCACTGGCCAACCTTTTATGCTTGACAGGTGGGGGACTGTCCGTGCTCTGGTTCCTTGCCACACTGGCTGCCCTGCTGCTTGGTGCACTCCAGAATCCGGTGACTACTGGCACAACTGGTCCCGCCGATGTTGTGGCTGAGGTGCTATGTTGGGACCTGGAGAGTCGGGCCCTAGGAGACTGAAGGGGTGGGTGAGGTGAGGGAAAGAGGTCAAGGTTGGCCAGGAAAAGTTTCTTAGGAACACTGGGACGGGTAGCTGGATGGGTTTTGGGAGTGGAGGAAGAGGTAGTGGTTGTAGGAGGTGTAAGTTTGCTGAATTTGGGTGAAGGTGCATGGGCTGGAGGCTGTCAGGAGGTGGATGGCTGTTGGGTGGGTGTGTGGCTGGGTTTGTGCATCTTGGGAGGTGGCCTCACAGACACACTGGGAGAGGACACAGGGGAAGTGTGAATGGTGGTGGGGGTGGTGACTGCACGTGAGTGGGGTGTGGTGGTGGGTGTGCTGGTGATGAACGTAGTGGCTGAGGATGTAGTGCATGCGGGTGTGAGTGGAGACAAGACAGGGAGGGAGGAGGGAGACGAGGAGTTGAGGGACACAGTGGAGGCAGTGGATGTTGGTGTGTCTGCATGTGTGTGATGATTGCGTGAGTGCCTGTGGGATGTGTGGTGCTTATGTTTGCCTGAGCTTCCCTTGTGTGTTGACGTGAGTGCATGCTGGTCTGATGGTGTGCTTGGGATAGGCTGAGGTACAGTGGTGTGGGTCTGGGTGGAGGAAGTTGGAGGGGGGAGGCTAGAGACAGGGACAATGGCTGCCATCACTGCTGATGCCAGAGTCTGAAAAGCTCGCTGAAGGGCTGCCTGACCAGAATGAATGCCCTCCAGGTATGCATTGGTTTGTTGCAACTGCCTCTGTACACCCTGGATGGCATTCAAAATGGTAGACTGCCCAAAGTGAGGGACCAGAGGAGGTCAATGGCCTCCTCACTGAGGGCAGCAGGGGTGACTGGGGCAGGGCCTGAGGTGCCTGGGGCGAAGGTGATGCCCACCCTCCTGGGTGAGCGGTCACGGGACAAACGCTGAGGGGCTGCTGGGAGGGCGGTGCTGGTAGGGGGGGTGGTGGCTGTTCCTGTAGTTGTGGTGAGCACAGATGGGCCTGCCACCGCAAGGGAGCTCCCATCAGAGGAGGAGTCCGCATCGCTGTTGTCAGCTCCTGTCCCCGCCGTGGAGCTCCCCTCACCCTCCGTTCCACTGGTGAATTCAGACTCCATAGTGTCGCCCTCCACTGCCATGTGGGATGCAGCTCCCTCCTCCTGCGGTGCCACTGCTCCTCTGCCTGATGATGCTAATGCACACAAGAACAGGGAGACCACAAAAAGAGGGGGTGGAGACAGAAGAAAGACATGTTGAGTACATGCAAAACCGCTATTGTTGGCGGACACGACAGACACAGAAGCCCCCTGCACTACGCCACGCACTTGGAGTCCACTATTCTCTCCCACGGACATGGGATACAAGGCCATGCCCGATTTTTGCACACATTGATGTCACAGGAGCCTGACTAGGTGTAGTTGGCACTGTACACAGGTGGGGTGGGGTGCCACAGGGCCTGCCTCAAGAAGGGTCTTTGCATACTAAACTCACCCTGGCCTAGAGGAACCCATAGCCCACCTCCCCCACCCAGACACCTCCAATGCGCACTGAATCAGCAGAATGAGAGTGTACTCACCCCCTTGTGGCTGCTGTAATGCCCTCAAGCTCCCATCCAACTCCGGGTACGCCACCGCCAGGATCCTGAACATCAGGGGGGTCATGGTGCGACGGGCACCCCTCCCACGTTGGGAGGCCATCCCCAGCTGGGCCTGGTAGAAGAGCAAGAAGATTAGGGCTGAAAAAATGTGAAGCTCTGGTTCCATGGTGTCCTCGTTCCTCGTGGAGTGTGTAGAGGTGAGCGTTTTCCCTTCGGGATTCCTGTTTCCGCCGTGTTTTTATCTGCAGTGAATCCGCCCCGGAAAAGGTGGCGGATTGGCCTCTCATAATACTGTGGGCGGTACATTGTCTCCCGCCTGTCTGTTGCCGGTGACCGCCGCGCTGTTTGTTTGTACCGCCGTGGCGATCAGAGTGTTAAAGTGGCTGTCTTTGTTGGCGGTTTCCGCCACGGTTGTGATTCCAAATTTGTTACCGCCGGCATGTTGGCGGTCTTACTGCCGCTTTAACACCGACCGCCAGGATTGTAATGACCACCAATACAATGTGTAGGAAAGTACCATCTTGCCTGGCATGTTACCCCCATTTTTACTTGTGTGTATGTTTGTTTTTGCCTGTGTCACTGGGATCCTGCTATCCAGGACCCCAGTGCTCATAAGTTGTGCCCTGTATGTGTTCCCTGTGTGGTGCCTAACTGTATCACTGAGGCTCTGCTAACCAGAACCTCAGTGAGTATGCTCTCTCTGCTTTTAAAATTGTCACTGCAGGCTAGTGACTAATTTTACCAATTCTGATTGGCACACTGGACCACCCTTATAATTCCCTAGTTTATGGGACCTAGTTACCCAGGGTATTGGGATTCCAGGAGATCCCTATGGGCTGCAGCATTTCTATTGCTACCCATAGGGAGATCAGACTATTTTTACATAGGACTGCCACTGCAGCCTGAGTGAAATAACGTTCACATTATTTCACAGCCATTTTACACTGCACTTAAGTAACTTATAAGCCACCTATCTGTCTAACCCTCACTTAGTGAAGGTTAGGTGCAAAGTTACTAAGTGTGACAGCACCCTGGCACTAGCCAAGGTGGCCCCACATTGTTCTTGGCAATTTCCCCGCACTTTGTGAGTGCGGGGACACCATTACACGCTTGAACTACATATAGGTCAATGCCTATGTGTAGCTTCACAAAGGTAACTCCGAACATGGCCATGTAACATGTCTAAGATCATGGAATTGTCCTCCCAAGCCAAATCAGGTTTTGGGGTGCCAATCACATTCATCCCCGGGGCTCCATCATGGGCTCTGGTTACTGCCAAACTAGCTCTCTAGGGTTTTCTCTGCATCTACCGCTGCTGCCAACCCTCAGACAGGTTTCTGCCCCCCTGGGGCCTGGGCAGCACATTCCCAGGAAGGCAGAACACAGGATATCCTCTGAGAGAGGGTGTTACAGCCTCTCCCTTTGGAAAAAGGTGTTAAGAGCCTGAGAGGAGTAGCCTCTCCTGGCCTCTGGAAATGCTTTGAAGGGCACAGATGGTGCCCTCCTCGCATAAACCAGTCTACACCAGTTAATGGATCCCCCAGCCCCTGCTCTGGTGCAAAACTGGACAAAGGAAAGGGTAATGACCACTCCCCTGTCCATCACCACCCCAAAGGTGGTGCTCAGAGCTCCTCCAGTGTGTCCCAAACCTCTGCCATCTTGAATGCAGAGGTGTGAGGGCACAGTGGAGACTTCTGAGTGGCCAGTGCCAGCCGGTGACATCAGAGACCCCTTCTGATAGGCTCTTACCTGGTTAGGTAGCCAATCCTCCTCTGAGGGCTATTTAGAGAATGAAGTTCCTGGCACATTCCGTTGTTGTAGAATCTTCGGGTTCTTCCACCCGGAGGCAGCACTTTTGCACCCTCATCCGGGGTTTAGAGGGCCCCTGCCCCCCCGAACACTTGTGTGACTCTTGGACTTGGTCCCCTTCCTTTGCAGGTCCTCAGGTCCAGGAATTCGTCTTCAGTGCTTTGCAGTCAGTTGTTGCCTTTGCAGAATCCCCTATCTCGACTTTACTGTCTTTCTGGGGTAGTAGTGTAACTTTACTCCTACTTTCAGGGTCTTGGGGTGGGGTGTCTAGGTATCTTACACTTCCAGTGACCCTCTACACACTACACTAGGCCTGGGGTCCATTCGTGGTTGGCATTCCACTTTCTTAGTATATGGTTTGAGTTGCCCCTAGGCCTATTTGCTCATATTGCATTATATTGTGTTCTACAGTGTTTGCACTACTTTTCTAAGTGTTTTACTTACCTGATTTTGGTTTGTGTGTACATTTTGTGTATATTTACTTTCCTCCTAAGGTAGTATATCCTCTGAGATACTTTTGGCATATTGGGGGTCATTACAACATTGGCGGTAAAGGCGCTTACTGCTGTGCAGAAGACCGCCAACACACTGCCGGGGCCGTGGAATTCCGCCACGGTCATTATGACGCAAAGCCCGGAATTCGCCAAAATCTAGACACCCACACAAGTCCACCACACCAAAGGTCAGTGATAAACTGGCAATAACAAAACCTCCACCGTCACGCCAACAGGAATACGCCCACACTATCATGACGCACGAATCCACGCGGCGGTCTTTCAACCGTGGTTTTCCATTGGCGGTACACACCGCCCCACTCAAAATACACACACATTTACAAAACACAGCCACATTGTACAGTTCGAAATACACACACCTGATACACATACACACACCACTCCCACACATCCAATACAATATAAAACACACACCCACATCACCCACAAACCCCTACGACAACAATTGAGAAAGAAGCACAGAGAGAGACACCACCATCTACAAACGAGCATCCACGGGCACTCAACACCATCACTCACATAACATCCACGCACCTCACACAACACACCTCTAAATATCACCCCACACATCACAACACACACCACCCCACACATCACCCACACCACCCTATGGCACCGCAAAGACACCCCAGGATCTCTGGGGAGGAGCTCATGGTCATGGTAGAGGAAATCATCTGGGTAGAGCCACAGTTATTCAGATCACAGGTGCAGCACACCTCCATAGCTAGCAAGATGGAGCTATGGCAAAGAATCATGGACAGGGTCAACACAGTGGGACAACACCCAAGAACTAGGGATGACATCAGGAAGAGGTGGGATGTTGGTGTGTCTGCATGTGTGTGATGCTTGCGTGAATGCCTGTGGGATGTGTGGTGCTTATGTTTGCCTGAGCTACCCTTGGGTGTTGACGTGTGTGCATGTTGGTCTGTAGGTGTGCTTGGGATAGGCTAAGGTAGAGGGGATTGGGTCGGGGTGGAGGAAGTTGGAGGGGGGAGGCTAGAGACGGGGACAATGGCTGCCATCAGTGCTGAGACCAGAGTCTGAAAAGCTCAGTGAAGGGCCGCCTGACCAGAATTAATGCCCTCCAGGAATGCATTTGTTTGTTACAACTGCCTCTCTACACCCTGGATGGCATTCAAAATGGTAGACTGCCCAACAGTGAGGGACCTGAGGAGGTCAATGGCCTCCTCACTGAGGGCAGCAGGGGTGACTGGGGCAGGGCCTGAGGTGCCTGGGGCGAAGGTGATGCCCACCCTCCTGGGTGAGCGGGCACAGGGCAAAGGCTGAGGGGCTGCTGGGAGGGTGGTGCTGGTGCGGGGGTGGCGGCTGTACCTGAAGATGCGGGGGCACAGATGTTGCCACCACCACAAGGGAGCTCCCATCAGAGGACGAGTCCGTGTCGCTGGTCTCAGCTCCTGTCCCCGTCGTGGAGCTCCCCTCGCCCTCCATCCACTGGTGAATTCGGACTCCGTAGTGTCGCCCTCCTGGGCCATGTGGGATGCAGCTCCCTCGTGCTCCGGTGCCACTGCTCCTCCGCCTGATTATGTTAATGCACACAAGAACAGGGAGACCACAAAAAGGAGGGGGGAGACAGAAGAGAGACATATTGGGTGCATGCATTACCACTACCGTTGGCGGACACGAAAGACACAGAAGCCCCCTGCACTACACCGCGCTCTTGGGCTCCACTGTTCAATTCCTGGGAAATGGCCTACAAGGCTATGGACGACATCTGCACACATAGATGACACAGGGGCATGACTAGGTGTACTTGGCACTCTACAGAGGTGGGCTAGGGTGCCACATGGCCTGCCTTATGGAGGGGCCTTGCCTACAGAACTCGCCCTGGCCTAGGGAAACCCACAGCCCACCTCCCCCACCCAGACACCTCCACTGCACGCAAAGTCAGCAGAATGAGAGTGTACTCACCCCCTTTTGTCTGCTCTGATGCATTCAAGCGCCCATCCAACTCCGGGTACGCCACCGCCAGGATCCGGAACATCAGGGGGGTCATGGTGCGACAGGCACCCCTCCCATGTTGGGAGGCCATCCCCAGCTGAGCCTCTGCCGTCTTCTTGCTCCAGCGACGAATTTCCTCCCATCTTTTCCGGCAGTGGGTGCTCCGTCTGTGGTAGACCCCAGGGTCCATACGTCCTTGGCGATGGCACGCCAAATATCTTTTTTCTGGGGGGCGCTGACCTGCATGAAATGTACAGGGGAAAAAGAGTAGTTATTATCAACTGCACCGTCAAAGTGATTGCCCCCCATCCCTACCCTTGCCATGATGCACTAACCATCATTTCATGCACGCCTCAATCTCCCCACACCCATCTTTCATCCACCCCACTCCACACACTCATAGCCCATACAGCATGCTCACAGTGTATTTACCTGTTTGTCTGGAGGACTGTAGAGTAGCATGTACTGGGGGAGGACCCCATCCACAAGCTTCTCCAACTCCTCCGATGTGAAAGCAGGGGCCCTTTCCCCAGACACTCAAGCCATTGTCTCTTCCAGACCGAGGTCACAGCAGCACTTGCCGTGTAGGTCCTCTCCTGTCGAAGATCAGGTATCGAGTGATTGAACAGATAGAAAATGGTGGTCACTTCCGCAGTTGTGTGTACCATCACCGCAGGCGCACATCGACACTGGCTCCTGGGACCCATAGGGTCCAATGTTAACCAATGCAGCATTGCGCCATGGTCTTCGACCGCCTACCGCGACGGTGTACAACGCCAGCGCAGCTACCTCACATCCCATTGTCCCACTTTAGAGGTCAGGCAGGCACCATTTCAGGTTCCCACATGGCTTCATTTCCAACTGCGCCACACATACCTAGGCCTAGACTCAACACACATACAGGCCACCTTTTGTGTATGATTAGTGTTCTGTGTAAACTGTGGGTACGTACCTCTGAGTTGATTGACTCTGTGCTCGCTGTTGTCCTTCATAGGCACTGTCCGCTGGGACATGTGAGGAGATGGCGGCATCCTCCGGTGTACCGACTGTTGGTGGACCTGTCGACAATGGAGGAGCGACATGTCATAATCACATACAGGCTTGACCGTGCCACAATCCAGGAACTGTGTACCCAGTTGGAGCCAGACCTGATGTCAGCAATCCGCCATCCCACAGGAATCCCCCTTCAAGTGCAGGTGCTGTCAGTGCTCCATTTCCTAGCAAGTGGGTCATTTCAAACAACAGTGGCCATAGCATCAGGGATGTCCCAGCCTATGTTTTCCAATGTATTGTCCAAAGTGTTGTCTGCCCTTCTGAAACACATGCGAAGCTACATCGTTTTCCCTCAGGTGGAGGATTTGCCTACAGTGAAAGGTGATTTCTATGCCCTGGGACATATCCCCAACATCATAGGTGCCATTGATGGGACCCATGTGGCTTTGGTCTCCCCTCAGGAGTGAACAGGTGTACAGAAACCGGAAGAGTTATCATTCTATGAATGTACAGATGGTATGTTTGGCAGACCAGTACATCTCCCATGTGAATGCCAAGTTCCCTGGCTCAGTGCATGAAGCCTACATCCTGCGGAATAGCAGCATCCCTTATGTGATGGGTCAACTCCAGAGGCACCACGTGTGGCTATTAGGTGAGCACCTTGAAGCAAGACAGTGGGAATGGTTGTCTGGGTCTGGGGTTACCCTACAGGTTAGTGTGTGTCTAATACTTGTCCCTCGCCATTTGCAGGTGACTCTGGTTACCCCAACCTGTCATGGCTACTGACCCCAGTGAGGAATCCCAGGACAAGGGCAGAGGAACGATACAATGAGGCCCATGGGCGGACTAGGAGGGTGATCGAGCGGACCTTCGGCCTCCTGAAGGCCAGGTTCAGGTGCCTCCATATGACAGGTGGATCCCTCTTCTACTCACCAAAGAAGGTGTGCCAGATCATCGTGGCCTGCTGTATGCTTCATATCTTGGCATTGCCACAACAGGTGCCTTTTCTGCAGGAGGATGGTCCAGATGGCGGTGTTGTTGCAGCTGTGGAGCCTGTGGATAGTGAAGACGAGGAAGCAGAGTAAGAAGTCGTGAACAACAGGGACTCAGGGATCCAGCAATATTTCCAGTGAGACACAGGTAAGAGTACAGACCTGCCTACTACATGTACTTAGACACTACTACCTCTCTACTGTCTGTCCTTTTTACCCAGTGTATGGTCACTGAGTTGTCATTTTCCCTTACGATTTCACAGATGTGGGTCCCACTGAGTGACATCTGCTTTGATTCCTCATGGACTTGAGCTGTGTGACATAGGTATGTTGACATTACAATTGAAAGAGCATTTTGTCACTGTAATTGCTAATACACTATTTCGAAATCACAGACAGACTGCAGATTGTTTTGTGTTTTAAGTGTATTTATTTAAGTGCTCAATATTGGAGGGGGTAGTGAAATGGTGAGGGGTGATGGCGGAGAAATGTCCATGGCAGAGTCCAGTCTAATAGTCTCACAGGTGCATTGCCCAAATGGGCACAGGAAGTGGAGCTGGGGCAGTTTAAGTATGGACAGGGTGACAAAGTGGGACAGTAGGATGACAATCAAGGTGGTCTCATTTCTTGGCGGGGGTCTTGGCATCGTGCTCTGTCTTTGTCCTGAATCTCAGGGACCGTTTGCAGGGTGGTTCTCCCTCTGCAGGGGGTGGGGTGCTGGTGTGGTGGTCCTGTGGCGGGGCGTCCTGTCCACTAGCGCCGGCAGAGGTAGTGGGCAGTTCATTGTCCATGCTAGTGTCAGGGGCCCCTTGTAGTGCCACAGTGTCCCTCCTGGTGTTGAGTAGTTCCTTCAGCACCCCTACGATGGTGCCCAGGGTGGAGCTGATTGTTCTGAGTTCCTCCCTGAATCCCATATACTGTTCCTCCTGCAGGCGCTGGGTCTCCTGAAACTTGGCCAGTACCGTTGCCATCGTCTCCTGGGAGTGGTGGTAGGCTCCCATGATGGAGGAGCGGGCGTTGTGGAGAGTGAGTTCCCTGGGCCTGTCCGCCCCCTGTCGCACAGCAGCCCTCCCAGTTCCCAAGTGTTCCTGGCCCTCCGTCCCCTGGACCGTGTGCCCACTACCACTGCCCCAGGTCCCTGTTGTTGTTGGGGTGGTGGGTTATCCTGGGTTCCCTGTAGTGGTGGGCACACTGCTGATTGACGTGTCCTGGGATAGAGGTATGGGCCCGCTGGGTGGATGCTGTGCTGGTGTTTCCAGAGGGGGGAAGGTCTGTGGTGGCCTGTGCCAGTGTGAGGGGAACCGACTGTCCAGAGGTCCCCGACAGGCTGGGCTGGTCATCTAGATCCAGTTGGACAGAGGTGCTGTCATCACTGTGGGCCTCTTCTGTTGGTGGTGTGGACATGTCTGGACCTCCTGTCCGATGACGTTGGGTAGGGGTCCTGCAGGGGTATAAAAGGATAGTTATTACATCTGTATGTGTCATGGTGTTCAATGGGTGGGTGAGCGTGTACCCCAGTGCTTGCATTCCTGTGTGGGAGCTTGTGTGATGGTGGTTTAGGGGGTTGTATGGGTATGTGCAGTGGGCATGCTTTCGTGATAGGTGTCCATGCTCTGTTGTTGCATGCAGTGCTTGGTGTTGGGATGGGTAGTTTGTGATGTTGGGACATATGTGAGGAGTTGGGGTGCTGGGGGGTGAGGGTATGGGTATGTGATAGTATGCAGGTAGGGTGGGGGATGTAATATTTAAGATTTGACTTACCAGAGTCCATTCCTCCGCCTACTCCTGCAAGGCCCTCAGGATGCAGAATCGCCAAGACCTGCTCAGCCCATGTTGTTAGTTGTGGGTGAGGAGGTGGGGGTCCGCCGTCAGTCCGCTGAACCGCCTGGTGGTGTCTTGAGACCACGGAACGCACCTTCCCCCGTAGGTCATTCCACCTGTTCCTGATGTCATCCCTATTTCTTGGGTGCTGTCCCACTGCGTTGACCCTGTCCATTATTCTTCGCCATAGCTCCATCTTCCTTGCAATTGAGGTGTGCTGCACCTGTGTTCCGAATAGCTGTGGCTCTACCCGGATGAGTTCCTCCTCCATGACCCTGAGCTCCTCCTCGGAGAACCTGGGGTGTCTTTGCCGCGCCATGGGATGGTGTAGGTGATGTGTGGGGTGGTGTGTGTGGTGATCAGTGTGCTGATATGTAGTGGTGTGTTGTGTGAGGTGCGTGGAAGTTGTGTGGGTGATGGTATTGTGTGCCTGTGGATGCTGTTGTTCTTGCTGGTGGTGTCTCTCTCTGGCCTTCTTTCCGGATTTTTTGTCGTAGGGGTTTGTGGGTGATGTGGGTGTGTGTTTTATATTGTAATGGGTGTGTGGGAGTGGTGTGTGTATGTGTCTCAGGTGTGTGTATTTGGAATTGTCCAATATGGTAGTGTTTTTTATGTGTGTGTGTATTTTGAGTGTGGCGGTGTGTACCACCAATGTAATACCACGGTTGAAAGACCGCCGCGTGGATTCGTATGTCGTGATAGTGTGGGCGTATTTTTGTTGGCGTGACGGTGGAGGTTTTGTTTTCGCCAGTTTATCACTGACCTTTGGTGTGGCGGACTTGTGTGGGTGTCTGAATTTTGGCGGATTGCGAAATGTGGGTCATAATAGCTTCTGCACAGCAGTAAGCGGCTTTTACCCCCAATGTTCTAATGACCGCCATTGTCTTTTATTGTGTATAAGTACTGTGTAAGTATAGTGGTATTACAGGAGCTTTGCATGTCTCCTAGTTCAGCCTTGGCTGCTCTGCTGCAGATACCCCTAGGCAGCCTAAGCTGCTAGAACACTGCCAACATTTCACTAATAAGGGATGACTGGACCTGGTATAAGGTGTAAGTACCTTAGGTACCCGCTGCAAACCAGGTCAGCCTCCTACATTGGTGGTGAAGCGGTGGGATAATTACTTTACCACGTTATTACTAGTGCTTTTCTAAAAAAAAGTGTATTTCAATACTTAGAGCCATATACAATCATACCTAACAGTCATTTGTTTACTTTCAAAAAGTTCTTTCAAACTTTTTAAAAGTTTTAGAAAGTTCTGAAAAGTTTTTCTTTTCCTCTAAACAGTTAGGTGAAATAGTTTGATAACTTCGTACTCTTCTCTCTAACTTGTTCTATCACTAAGTCTTCTTTAGAGTCTAACCCCAGGGTAGTTAAGACCACTTATGAAAATCTGAAATTCAAAAGTCCGAGGGGTGTCTGTCTAGAAGGAAGCTGAGGGATTGAGAAAAACCATAAAAAGGATTTCCTCTTGAATCTCCTCTTACAAGATGACCAGGAGCATCCTAATAGTCAAGTACAATCAGAAGTGGAGGTAGAGGAATATGCTATCCAGGTAGATACGGAAAATCCAGGAGAGGGTCCTTCCACAGATCTTTCCCTTAACAAACCTCCTAGTGTAGCTGCTACTGGGAAGGGGTCAGACATAGGTAGGGCACCTTCATACCTAGAGGCCTGGTCACTAGAAAAACACAAGTTAGGGAAAGGTCAACCTCTGCTCATTCCAATGTCACTTCTGTGTCTGAAGTGTCCCACACATGCAACCCTGAGTACCAGTCCCTAGATAGGGAACACAGAAAACTAAGGTTGGAGGAGGCCAGCCTGAGGCTACAGCAGCAACAGTTGGCCTTAGATTGGGAATCCCTAGCTGTGGAAAGGGAATGACAGGGTTTGGGGTTAGATCCCCATGGTGGCAGCAGCAGCAGTAGTTTCAGACGTTCCAGTGTTAGAGAAAGCACATTTGATTCTAGAAAACTGCACAAGATTGTCCCCCCTTAAAAGGAAGGGGATGACATTTACAAGTGGTTTGATGTACTTGAGAGGGCCTGTAAAGTTCAGAGGGTCCCTCAGGTACAGTGGGCCGCTATTCTGTGGTTGTCTATCTCTGTCAAGGGGAGAGATAGACTCCTTACTGTTAGAGAGGATTACTCAGACAATTACAATGTTCTAAAGAATGCACAATTGGATGGATTTGGCTTAACCACTGAAAAATATAGGATTAAGTTCAGAGAAACCAGAAAAGAGACTTCACAAGATTGGATAGACTTTGTGGTCTGTTCAGTGAAGGCCTTAGAAGGTTGGTTGCATGGCAACAAGGTGTCTGATTATGAAAGCTTATACAAGCTGATCTTGAGAGAGCATACTCTTTATAATTGTGTGTCTGATTTGTTGCACCAATATCTTGTGGACTCAGATCAGACCTCTCACTAAGACTTGGGAAAGAAGGAAGACAAATTGGTCAGAACAAGGGTGAGCAGAAAAGTTCATACAGGGGGTGACAAAGAAAAAAAAAAATATGGTGAAAAGTCTCAGGATGAGCATAGGGATCCAAGTAAGCACAAAGATCCTTCTTCAGGTCCACAACACTCCTCTGGGGTGGGGATAAATCATCTTTCTCTTCTTCTCAATCTACACACAATTAAAAGCCCTGGTGCTATGTGTGCAGAGGCGAAGTCCATAGTCAAGAGGATAGGTCCAGCCCAGATAAAGCCCCTGAGGCTACCACCACTAATACATCAAGCTATAGTGCCCCTGCCAGTAGCGGTAATGGTGGTGGGACTACTAGCAATAGTCAAACAAAGGGTATAATTGGATTGACTTTTGGGTCAATCATATTAACTGGGGTAGAAACTCCCAAAAGAGTTTCTATCACACATGGTGGCATTGGCCTTGCCACCTTGGCTGCTTGTCCCCTTAACATGGGTAAGTACAAGCAGTCAATTATAATAAATTGTGTTGAGGCCAAGGACTACAGGGACACAGGTGCCAGTATCACTTTGGTGACTGAAAACTTGGTGTCACCTGCACAACACCTCCTTCGACAGAAGTACCAGGTTACTGATGTCAATAACTCCACTCAGTCTCTCCCCTGAGATTTAGTGCAACTTAGTTGGGGTGGAGTTACTGGCCCGAAGCAGGTGGTGGTATCACCTAGCTTACCTGAAGACTGTCTTTCAGGTAATGACCTAGAGGCCTCAGGTTGGGCTGAGGTAGACTTTAGGACCCGTGCATCCATTCAGGGTATCCTTGAGGAATTGCTTCCTCTCATTTCAGGTGAAATGGAAAAGCAAAGGAGAGAAAAAGGACTGAATTCTCAGGATCCCTCTCAACCGACAGCTATAAAGTGTAACAAAGTATCCCTTCCCCACCCTACCACTAAGGATACCATTTATGTGGTGGGAGAAACCTCTCCTGGGTTGGAACCTGTACCAAGGGAGCCCACAGCTACCACAGATGAGCTCCCAGAGGTAAAAGTACCTCTCTGTGGAACCATTAAACCAGATGTGCAAAATGGCACTGTTTTAGTAAATTTGGAGCAACCCTCCAGCCATCCCAAAAAAACGTTCGTGCAACAGCTCTGCACTACCTCTGAACACTTAGGACAGCAGCCCTGTCCTACTGTAGAGCTTATAGGACAGCAGCCCCGCCCTGCTGCAACCCAAGAGAAACAAAACCCTGTTCTCTGTTTCAGCCATATGGACAAATGTTTTGCCCAGCTATGGCCATTACTGAGACAGCATCCCTGTCTGGCATTCTCTTCCTTAGAACAGCAAACTTGTCTTGACATAGGATCAGTGGAACAATCCCACTGCCCAACTTTAAAACTTACAAATAGAAACTCTGAGAATCTACACTTGCACTGTTTTCTAGGTAAAAATCTCCAAACAGGGTTGTTTACATCCCCACAGGGAAGTAACCATACAGTGGATGATAAAAGTAGTAACCACTCTATTGCAGATCTACTCTCCACTTATCACCACTTAGACAATTAAGTCTCAACTGGCCAAGGTTAGCCTTATTGCCCTTCATTTGGGGGTTGGGGGGATTAGGTGAGAAAGTAGCCTCTTTCTAGCATGGTTACCCCAATTTTAGGCCAGTTTGTGAGTGTTTGTCAGTGTGTTTTTACTGTCTCACTGGGATCCTGCTAGCCAGGACCCCAGTGCTCATAATTTGTGGCCTATCTGTGTTGTCTGTATGCTTGACTGTGACACTAAAGTTCTGCTAACCAGTACTCCAGTGCTTATGCTCTCTATGATTTCAAATTAGTCACTAAAGGCTAGTGACTCCATTCACTAATTCCAATTGGCACACTGGACCCCCCTTATAAGACCCTAATATTTGGTATCTAGGTACCCAGGGCATTGGGGTTCCAGGAGATCCATATGGGCTTCAGCATTTCTTTTGCCACCGATAGGGAGCTCAGACAAACCCTTGCACAGGCCTGCCATTGCATCTTGCGTGAAATAACACACACGTTATTTCACAGCCATTTTCACTGCACTTAAGTAACTTACAAGTCACCTATATGTCTAACTTTCACTTGCTGAAGGTTAGGTGCAAAGTTACTAAGTGTGAGGGCACCCTTGCACTAGCAAATGTGGCCCCACATAGTTCAGGGCCATTTCCCAGGACGTTGTGTGTGCGGGGACGCAATTACACATGTGCACTACATATAGGTCAATACCTGTATGTAGCTTCACAATGGTAACTTCGAATATGGCCATGTAAGGTGTCTAAGATAATGGAATTGTCCCCCCATTCCCAATCGGATATTGGGGAGCCAATTCCATGCATCCCTGGGGCTCCAGCATGGACCCCGGATACTGCCAAACCAGCTCTCTGGGGTTTTCACTGCAGCTACCACTGCTGCCAACCCACAGACAGGCTTCTTCCCTCCTGGCGTCTGGGCAGCCCAGTCCCAGGAAGGCAGAACAAAGGATTTCCTCTGAGAGAGGGTGTTACACCCTCTCCCTTTGGAAATAGGTGTTATGAACTGTGGAGGAGTAGCCTCCCCAGCCTCTGGAAATGCTTTGAAGGGCACAGATGGTGCCCTCCTTTCATAAGCCAGTCTACACCGGTTCAGGGATCCCCCAGCCCCTGCTCTGGCATGAAACTGACAACCCCCTGTCCATCACCACCCCAGGGGTGGTGGCCAGAACTCCTCAGGTGTGTCCCACACCTCTGCCATCTTGAATGCAGAGGTGTGAGGGCACAATGGAGGCCTCTGAGTGGCTAGTGCCAGCAGGTGATGTCAGAGACCCCTCCTGATAGGTGCATACTTGACTAGGTGGCCAATCCTCCTCTGAGGACTATTTAGGGCCTCTCCTCTGGGTTTCTCTTCAGATAACGAATGCAAGAGCTCACCAGAGTTCCTCTGCATCTCCCTCTTTGACTTCTGCCAAGGATCGACTGCTGACTGCTCCAGGACACCTGCAAAACTGCAACAAAGTAGAAAGAAGACTACCAGCGACATTCTGGCGTTTAATCCTGCCGGCTTTCTCAACTGTTTCCTGGTGGTGCATGCTCTAGGGGCTGTCTGTCTTCACCCTGCACTGGATGCCAAGAAGAAATCTCCTATGGGTCGATGGAATCTTCCCCTTGCTAACGCAGGCACCAAACTTCTCTTTCACTGGTCCTCTGGGTCCCCTCTCATCATGAGGAGTGTGGTCCCTGTAACACAGGAGCTGGATCCAAGGGACAGTGACAGTCCAGTGGTCCATCTGTCCAAATTTGGTGGAGGTAAGTCATTGCCGCTCCATGCCAGACAGTAATCCTGTGAACTGCATTAACTGCAGCTACTATGGCTTCTGTGCCATTTTACAAGGAATCCTTCATGCACAGCACAGCCCACGTCCCCAGCACTCCGTCCTACATGGCTCAATTTGCTGAGTTGACCACCGGCTTCATGGGACCCTCTTTTGTAGAGTTGAGATGACAGCTGTGCTCAATTTTCTTGAACCTGTGTTCAAGTACTTCTGCTGGTGTTGCCTGCTTCTGCAGGGGCTCTCCGTGTTGCTGAGCACCCCCGTCTCCTCCTCTAAGGGGCGACCGCCTGGTCCTTCCTGGGCCCGGGTAGCACCCATTTTCATAAACCACGACCGTTGCATCTAATAAGGCTTGTTTGCAGTTTTTCTGCGTGGAAACAACTCTGCATCCTCCAGCACACCGTGGGACATCTTCTGTGCAAAGGAGAAGTTCCTGGCATCTTCCATTGTTGCATAATCTTCAGCTTCTTCTACCCAGAGGCAGCCATTTTGCACCTTCATCCGGGGTTTAGCGGGCTCCTGTTCCCGCTGGACACTTTTGTGACTCTTGGACTTGGTCCCCTTCCTTTGCAGGTTGTCAGGTCCAGGAATCCGTCTTCAGTGATTTGCAGTCAGTTTTGGTCTTTACAGAATCTTCTATCACGACTTTAGTGTGTTTCTGGGGAAGTAGAGTCACTTTACTCCTCCTTTTCAGGGTCTTGGGGTGGGGTATCTTGGACATCCTTAGTGTTTTCTTACACTCCCAGTGACCCTCTACACACTACACCAGGCGTGAAGTCCCTAAGTGGTTTGCATTCCACTTTCTTAGTACATGGTTTGTGTTGCCCCTAGGCCTACTGCATCCTATTGTATTCTACAGTGTTTGCACTACTTTTCTAACTGTTTACTTACCTTATTTTGGTTTGTGTCTATATTTTTTGTATTTTACTTACCTCCTAAAGGAGTATATCCTCTGAGATATTTTTGGCACATTGTCACTAAAATAAAGTACCTTTATTTTTAGTAACTCTGAGTATTGTGATTCTTATGATATAGCGCTATCTGATATAAGTGGTATAGTAGGAGCTTTGCATGTCTCCTAGTTCAGCCTAAGCTGCTCTGCTATAGCTATCTCTATCAGCCTAAGCTGCTAGAACACTACTAATCTACTAATAAATGATAACTGGACCTGGCACAAGGTGTAAGTACCATCAGGTACCCACTATAAGCAAGGCAAGCCTCATACAGAAAGTAACTTGCCCTCTGTCACCACCTCAAGATCCTCATACAGTATCAAGTTCCCATCGATGAACAATTGCCCCCAACACACAAACCCCTCCTCTTTCAATGGTTTAACTAAAATATCTTTAGTCCATCCCGGTGAGCCCAAGGACTCCCAAATAGGTCCGTATTTACTATAGTAAGGCCAGCCAGCGGCCTTCCTTAATGCGAACCACTGTTTTGCAGCATACTGGATGATTTTATATCTGATTTTCTTGAAGTATTTGTGGTCCCTAAATTTATAAAGAAAGTTTCCTTGCACTCCATGCTTGGACTCCATCATCTCTTTGAAGATCTGTGCCAGCTCTGTAGACCCCATGGCGTTCATAGTCCCCTCCATGTTTTTCACAAAAATTGCCCCGACATAAAGATGAAGGTCGGGGATTGCTATCCCCTCTTTCTCCTTCTTCCTCCTCAATTTCTTTCATGAAATATGTGACCCTTGGAAGCCCTAATAAAGTTACTAATTTTGCCCTGCAGTTTATCCAGCCTCTCTTTGTTATATTTTAAGGGTACTGCATTAAGGATAAATAAAAGTTTAGGTAATATCATTGTCTTAACCAGATTGGCCTTCCCCATAATTGTAAGGGGTAAATTCTCACAACTCTTCATTAGTTTACAAGAATCTCTCACAATTCTCCAAAAATTAACTTTCGGTATTCTTGCTATATGCTGGGTTAACGTAATCCCTAAATATTTTATCTCATTCTTAATAGGTATACCTTCCGTCTGCATGTTCCACGCAATAATTTAAGTTTTATCATTATTAACTTCATACTCTGAGACCTCCCCGCAACTTTGTCGTAACCAAGGCTTGTTGGAGACTCCCAACACGAAATCATGTCTGCATCCATCTTCACTTCGTGGAACATCCATTGCATCATGGCATCTTCCTTGAGTGCATTTCTGCAGTCTTTATCCAACCGGGGACTCTATTTTTGCACCCCCTTCTGGGTTGGCAGGCTCTCCTGTCCTTCCTGGAATTTCTTTCGACTTCTGGACTTGGTCTCCTTCCTTTGCAGGTCTTCAGGTTCAGGAATTTGTTGTTTGCTGACGGTTGGTTCTTGCAATAACTCTAATCACAACTTGTAGTGTGTCGTGAGGAAACTTGCATTACTTTACTCCTTCTTTTCTGGGCACTAGGGTGGGGTAATTTACTTTACCTTTACTGTATTCTTACTCTCCCAGCGATTCTGCAAACACTACACTTGTCTAGGGGAGAATTTGTGATTCGCAATCCGCTTTCTTAGTATATGGTTTTTGTTGCCCCTCGACCTATTTTCTCCAATTACATTCTATAGCATTTTCTATTGTTTGCACTACCCTATGTCTAATTACTTACTTTATTTTGGTGTCTAGTGTGTATATTGTGTATAATACTTACCTCCAGAAGGAGTATTACCTCTAAGATATTTTTGGTATGGTGCCACCCAAATAAACTACCTTTATTTTTGGTAACATTTAAGCCCTCATTACAACCCTGGCGGTCGGTGTTCAAGTGGCGGTAAAACCGCCAACAGGCCAGCAGTAAAAAAAATTGAATCACAAGCGTGGCGGAAACCGCCAACTTAGACAGCCACTTTAAAACTCCGACCGCCACAGCGGCAGAAACAAACACCATGGCGGTCACCGCCAACAGACAGGCAGAAGACAATGTACCGCCCACAGTGTTATGAGAGGCTAATCCACCACCTTTTCCAGGGCGGATTCACCGCAAACAAAAACACAGTGTAAACAGGACTTGGAAGGGGAAACGCTCACCTCTACACACCCCACGATGAGCCAGGACGCTATGGAGCCGGAACTCCATATTCTACCTCCCATTGTCTTCCTGCTCCTCTACTGGGAGCACGAACGCCGGCGGTGAAGACCACAGTGAGTACTGCACCTACGACACAGGGGAGGGGAGGCAAAAGAGAGTGACACACACACGCAACACGCAAAACCCTCACCCACTAAAACATACACACTAATACATGTTGATACATTACATTTACACCTCCCAACCCCCCCTGGAAGAATGCAAGGACAAAAGGAAATGAGTTGAACGATTGTAATCAATAAAAATCCATTACTCAAAAATATATATACACTATTAACAAATATATACCCCAAGAATTCAAGTCCATGTACTGCACGTACATAGTCCGTGGACCACTGGGCCTAAAATGCATGAACGAGGCCCACACAAGATAACAGACCAAAACGGAGAGAACACAGCAGGGGCATCAGATGGAAATAAAACAGGCACATAAGGGGGAAGGGAAGAGGGAGGCAAAACAGCATGATGAGTGCACAAAGCCAGATCCACGAGGGGGCTCCATGCCCATTGATGCATCCTGGGGACTGCAAAGCCACAGTTTCACAAGTCTTTACAGTGGGTGGGTTGCCCACTGCTGCATCCTGGGGAGTGCAAAGCCACAGTCTCACAAGTCTTTACAGTGGGTGGGTTGCCCACTGCTGCATCCTGGGGAGTGCAAAGCTACAGTCTCTCAAGTGGATGCCTTTCTCCACTGGTTCTGGAGGGGGCTTTGTGCCCAGAGTGCTTCATCCTGCCAAGGACAGAGGTAGTGGATGTAACTCTCCACTGGTTCTGGAGGGGGCTTTGTGCCCAGAGTGCTTCATCCTGCCAAGGACTGAGGTAGTGGATGTAACTCTCCACTGATTCTGGAGGGGGCTTTGTGCCCAGAGTGCTTCATCCTGCCAAGGACTGAGGTAGTGGATGCCTTTGTCCACTGACGGTGGGCCTACATGGAAGCTGTCCAGGCCACTGAAACTGACCACCAGATCCGTATGACTTACTACTGGGGACGGCAGCCATGTCTGCGGTTGTGCCAATGGCACATGATGTGGCGTGGCCGCTGGCGGTGCTTGCGGCGGCCTCAGTAGCGGCGGTGCTTGCAGCACTCATGGGCCTGAGGTGCTGGTGGGTGGCTCAGTGAGCGTGCTGGTGGCGGCGGCATCCTTGGCAGCGGTGCTGGTGGTGGCTGTCTCCTGGGAAGCAGTGCTGGTGGCGCTCTTGTCCACAGTGCAGGTTGGTGGCGACTTCCCTTTCTTTCTCTGCCCCTTCCCTACCTTGGATTGTGGCGCAGCTGTCTTGCCACTCCCAGCTGTAGTCCTGGGAGAGCCCTTGGTGGAAGGTGTTTTGCACTTCTCCCTCCGGGCTGTGGTCAACTTCTTATGTTTCTGAGGTGGGGGACTGTCTGTGATCTGGCTCTGTGGCACACTGGCTGCCCTGCTGCTTGGCGCACTCCAGAAGCTGGTTACTGCTGGCACCACTGTTCCCGGTGATGTGGTGGCTGAGGTGCTGGGTTGGGACCTGCCCTAGGGGATGGAAGGGGTGGGGGAGGTGTAGGGAAGAAGTCAACATTTAAGAGGAAACATTTTTTAGACACACTGGGGCGGGTAGATGGAGGGGGTTTGGGAGTGGAAGAAGAGGTAGTGGTTGTAGGAGGTGTACGTTTGCTGACTTTGGGTGAAGGTGCATGGGCTGGAGGCTGTCGTGAGGTGGATGGCTGTTAGGTGGGTGTGTGACTGCATTTGTGTACTTTGGGAGATGGGCTCAAAGACACTGGGAGAGGACACAGGGGATGTGTGAATGGTAGTGGGGGTGGTGAGTGCACATGAGTGGTGTGTGGTGATGGGGCGTGCCGGTGATGGACGTAGTGGCTGAAGATGTAGTGCATGTAGGTGTGAGTGGAGACATGGAAGGGAGGGAGGAGGGAGACAAGGAGGAGGAGGAGGACACAGTGGAGGCAGTGGATGTTGGTATGTGTGCATAAGTATGATGCTTGTGTGAGTGCCTGTGGGGTGTGTGGTGCTTATGTTTGCCAGAGCTACCTTTGTGTGTTGAGGTGTGTGCATGCTGGTCTGATGGTGTGCTTGGGTTAGGCTGAGGTACAGGGGATTGGGTCTGGGTGGAGGACGTTGGAGGGGGGAGGCTGGACACAGGGACAATGGCTGCCATCAGTGCTGAGGCCAGAGTATGAAAAGCTCGCTGTTGGGCTGCCTGACCAGAATGAATGCCCTCCAGGTATGTATTCGTCTGTTGCAACTGCCTCTCTACACCCTGGATGGCATTCAGAATGTTAGACTGCCCAACAGTGACGGATCTGAGGAGGTCAATGGCCTCCTCACTGAGGGCAGCAGGGCTGGCAGGGGCTGAGGTGGCCTGGGGCAAAGGAGATGCCCACCCTCCTGGGTGAGCGGCCACGGCTACGGGGCACACGCTGAGGGGCTGCTAGGAGGGCGGTGCTGGTAGGGCGGGTGGCGGCTGTACCTGTAGATGCGGGGGGCACAGAGGGGCCCGCCACCACAAGGGAGCTCCCATCAGAGGAGGAGTCCGTGTCGCTGGTCTCAGCTCCTGTCCCCGCTGTGGAGCTCCCCTCGCCCTCCGTCCCACTGGTGAATTCGGAGTCCGTTGTCTCGCCCTCCAGGGCCATGTGGGATTCAGCTCCCTCCTGCTCCGGTGCCACTGCTCCTCTGCCTGATGATGCTATTGCACACAAGAACAGGGAGACCACATAAAGGGGGGGGGAGACAGAAGAAAGACGTGTTCAGTGCATGCAATACCGCTACCGTTGGGGGACACTACAGACACAGCATCCCTCTGCACTACGCCATGCTCTTAGAGTTCCCTCATTAATCACAGGGCAATGGGGTACAAGGCCTATGCCCGATTGCTGCACACATGGACATCACAGGATCCTGACTAGGTGTAGTTGGCTCTTAACACTGTTGGGGTGGGGTGCCATTTGGCCTGCCTGTAGGAGTCTGGCCTGGCTTGTAGTGGGTACCAAGGGGTACTTACACCTTGCACCAGGTCCAGGTATCCCTTATTAGTGTAGAGGGGTGTCTAGCAGCTTAGGCTGATAGAAAACGTAGCTTAGCAGAGCAGCTTTGGCTGAACTAGGAGACGTGTGAAGCTCCTACTATACCACTGGTGTCATATACACAATATCATAAGAAAACACAATACACAGATATACTAAAAATAAAGGTACTTTATTTTTATGACAATATGCCAAAAGTATCTCAGTGAGTACCCTCAGTATGAGGATAGCAAATATACACAAGATATATGTACACAATACCAAAAATGTGCAGTAATAGCAATAGAAAGCAATGCAAGCAATGTACAGTCACAATAGATTGCAATGAGGGCACATAGGGATAGGGGCAACACAAACCATATACTCTAGAAGTGGAATGCGAACCACAAATGGACCCCAAACCTATGTGACCTTGTAGAGGGTCGCTGGGACTGTAAGAAAACAGTGAGGGTTAGAAAAATAGCCCACCCCAAGACCCTGAAAAGTGGGTGCAAAGTGCACCTAAGTTCCCCAGAGAGCACAGAAGCCGTGATAGGGGAATTCTGCAAGTAAGACCAACACCAGCAATGCAACAACGATGGATTTCCGGACGAGAGTAGCTGTGGAACAAGGGGACCAAGTCCAAAAGTCACGATCAAGTCGGGAGTGGGCAGATGCCCAAGAAATGCCAGCTGTGGGTGCAAAGAAGCTGCCACCGGATGGTAGAAGCTGTAGATTCTGCAAGAACGACAAGGGCTAGAAACTTCCCCTTTGGAGGATGGATGTCCCACGTCGTGAAGAAGCTTGCAGAGGTGTTTCCAGGCTGAAAGACCGCAAACAAGCCTTGCTAGCTGCAATGGTCGCGGTTAGGGTTTTTGGGTGCTGCTGTGGCCCAGGAGAGACCAGGATGTCGCCAATTGCGTGAGGAGACAGAGGGGGCATCCAGCAAGACAAAGAGCCCACTCAGAAGCAAACAGCACCCACAGAAGTGCCAGAACAGGCACTATGAAGTGGAGTGACCTGGAGCTCACCGAAGTCACAAAGGAAGGTCCCACTGGGTGTCACTTGGACAGAGTTGCTGAGTTCAAGGGACCTCGCTCGTCGTGCTGAGAGGAGACCCAGAGGACCGGTGATACAGTTCTTTGGTGCCTGCGGTTGTAGGGGGAAGATTCCGTCGACCCACGGGAGATTTCTTCTGAGCTTCTAGTGCAGAGAGGAGGCAGACTGCCCCCACAGCATGCACCACCAGGAAAACAGTCGAGAAGGCGGCCGGATCAGCGTTACAAGATCGCAGTAGTCGTCTTTGCTACTTTGTTGCAGTTTTGCAGGCTTCCAGAGCAGTCAGCGGTCGATTCCTTGGCAGAAGGTGAAGAGAGAGATGCCGAGGAACTCTGATGAGCTCTTGCATTCGTTATCTAAAGAATTCCCCAAAGCAGAGACCCTAAATAGCCAGAAAAGGAGGTTTGGCTACCTAGGAGAGAGGATAGGCTAGCAACACCTGAAGGAGCCTATCAGAAGGAGTCTTTGACGTCACCTGCTGGCACTGGCCACTCAGAGCAGTCCAGTGTGCCAGCAGCACCTCTGTTTCCAAGATGGCAGAGGTCTGGAGCACACTGGAGGAGCTCTGGGCACCTCCCAGGGGAGGTGCAGGTCAGGAGAGTGGTCACTCCCCTTTCCTTTGTCCAGTTTCGTGCCAGAGCAGGGCTGGGGGATCCCTGAACCTGTGTAGACTGGCTTATGCAGAAATGGGCACCATCTGTGCCCATGAAAGCATTTCCAGAGGCTGGGGAAGGCTACTCCTCCCCAGCCCTAACACCTTTTTCCAAAGGGAGAGGGTGTAACACCCTCTCTCTGAGGAAGTCCTTTGTTCTGCCTTCCTGGGCCAAGCCTGGCTGGACCCCAGGAGCGCCGACACCTGTCTGAGGGGTTGGCAGCAGCAGCAGCTGCAGTGAAACCCCGGGAAAGGTAGTTTGGCAGTACCCAGGTCTGAGCTAGAGACTCAGGGGATCATGGAATTGTCTCCCCAATGCCAGAATGGCATTGGGGTGACAATTCCATGATCTTAGACATGTTACATGGCCATGTTCGGAGTTACCATTGTGTCGCTATACATATGTAATGACATGTGTATAGTGCACGCGTGTAATGGTGTCCCCGCACTCACAAAGTCCGGGGAATTGGCCCTGAAGAATGTGGGGGCACCTTGGCTAGTGCCAGGGTGCCCACACACTAAGTAACTTAGCACCCAACCGTTACCAGTTAAAGGTTAGACATATAGGTGACTTATAAGTTACTTAAGTGCAGTTGTAAATGGCTGTGAAATAACGTGGACGTTATTTCACTCAGGCTGCAAGGGCAGGCCTGTGTAAGAATTGTCAGAGCTCGCTATGGGTGGCAAAAGAAATGCTGCAGCCCATAGGGATCTCCTGGAACCCCAATACCCTGGGTACCTCAGTACCATATACTAGGGAATTATAAGGGTGTTCCAGTATGCCAATGTAATTGGTGAAATTGGTCACTAGCCTGTTAGTGACAATTTGTAAAGAAATGAGAGCCTAACCACTGAGGTTCTGGATAGCAGAGCCTCAGTGAGACAGTTAGTCATAACACAGGTAACACATACAGGGCACACTTATGAGCACTGGGGCCCTGGCTGGCAGGGTCCCAGTGACACATGCAACTAAAACAACATATATACAGTGAAATATGGGGGTAACATGCCAGGCAAGATGGTACTTTCCTACACTGCCTTACGAAGGAACCTTGCCTACAAAACTCGCCCTGGCCTAAGGGTACCCACAGACCACCTCCCCCACCCAGACACCTCCAATGCACGCTGATTCAGCTGAAGGAGAGTGTACTCACCCCCTTGTGGCTGCTGTGATGCTCTGAAGCACCCATCCAACTCCGGATACACCACCTCCAGGATCCGGAACATCAGGGGGGTCATGTTAAGACGAGCACCCCTCCCATGTTGGGAGACCATCCCCAGCTGGCCCTCCGCCATCTTCTTGCTCCAGCAGCGAATGTCCTCCCATCTTTTCCGGCAGTGGGTGCTCCGTCTGTGGTGGACTCCCAGGGCCCGGACTTCCTTGGCGATGGCACGCCAAATATCCTTCTTCTAGTGGGCGCTGACCTACAGGAACAGTACAGAGGAAAAGGAGAAGATATAACTGTCCGGACTGTCACAGTCACTGGCCCGCATTCCTACCCTTGCCGTGACGCACATCCACTCACTGTTGTTTCATGCACGGCTCATTCTCCCCCCACCGTATCTTACATCCACATGACTCCACACAGGCAGTGCCCATACAGCATGCTCACAGTGTACTTACCTGTTTGTCTGGAGGACCGTAGAGTAGCGTGTACTGGGGGAGGACCCTATCCACTAGTTTCTGCAACTCCTCAGTGGTGAAGGCAGGGGCCCTTTCCCCAGACACATGAGCCATTGTTGCTTCCCGACTGAGGTCACAGCAGCACTTGCAGTGAAGGTCCTCTCCTGTCGAAGATGAGGTATCAAGTGAGTGAATAGATAGAAAATGTCGGTCACGTCCGTGGTGGTGCGTACCGTCACCGCCGGCGTACATTATCATTGGCTCCTGGGACCCATAGGCCCCAATGTTAACCAATGCAGGATTGCGCTGCGGTCTTTGACCGCCTACTGCAACGGTGTACAACGCCAGCACAGTTACCTCATATCCCACTGTCGCACCTTACAAGTCAGGCAGCTGCCACTTCAGGGGGCCACATGCCATAATTTTTAATTGCGTCACACATATCTAGGCCTTGCATTCACACTAAGACAGGCCTATAGTGGATTGAAAAATTTGTGCAATGAAGTTGTGTTTTCGTACCTCAGTGTTGGCTGACCCTCTGCTCACTGTTCTCTTCCATAGAGCACGTCCGCTGGGGCAGGTGAGGAGATGGTGGCATTCTCTGGTGTACAGACCGCTGGTGGACCTGTCAACAATGGAGGAGCGACATGTCATAATCACATGCAGGCTTGACCGTGCCACAATCCAGGAACTGTGTACCCAGTTGGAGCCAGACCTGATGTCAGCAATCCGCCATCCCACAGGAATCCCCCTTCAAGTGCAGGTGCTGTCAGTGCTCCATTTCCTAGCAAGTGGGTCATTTCAAGCAACAGTGGCCATAGCATCAGGGATGTCCCAGCCTATGTTTTCCAACGTATTGTCCAAATTGTTGTCTGCCCTTCTGAAACACATGCGGAGCTACATCGTTTTCCCTCAGGTGGAGGATTTGCCTACAGTGAAAGGTGACTTCTATGCCCTGGGACATATCCCCAACATCATAGGTGCCAATGATGAGACACATGTGGCCTTGGTCCCCCCGCAGGTGTGAACAGGTGTAAAGAAACCAGAAAAGTTACCATTCTATGAATGTGCAGATGGTGTGTTTGGCCGACCAGTACATCTCCCATGTGAATGCCAAATTTCCTGGCTCAGTGCATGACGCTTACATTCTGAGGAATAGCAGCATCCCTTATTTGACGGGGCAACTCCAGAGGCACCGTGTGTGGCTATTAGGTGAGGACATGGACCCTATACAGTGTGAATAGTTGTCTGGGGTTGTCCCTAAGGGTTAGTGTGTGTCTAACAGTTGTCCCACAACATTTGCAGGTGACTCTGGCTACCCCAACCTGTCATGGCTACTGACCCCAGTGAGGAATCCCAGGACAAGGGCAGAGGAACGCTACAATTAGGCATATGGGCAAACTAGGAGGGTTATAGAGAGGACTTTCGGCCTCCTGAAGGCCAGGTTCAGGTGCCTCCATATGACGGGTGGTTCCCTATTCTACTCACCAAAGAAGGTGAGCCAGATCATCGTGGCCTGCTGTATGCTGCACAACTTGGCTTTGCGACGACAGGTGCCTTTTCTGCAGGAGGATGGTCCTGAAGGAGGGGTTGTGGCAGCTGTGGAGCCTGTGGACAGTGAAGAAGAGGAAGCAGAACAAGAGGATATCGACAACAGAAACACCGTGATTCATCAATACTTCCAGTGAGACACAGGTAAGAAGACATCACTGCCTGCTACATCTGATACACTTGTTCTACCTCTCATCTGTATCTCACTTTCACCCAGTGTATGGACCCTGATTTGTCACTTTCCCTTTCGATTTCACAGATGTGGTTCCCACTGTGTGAGCTCTGCTATGTTTCCCCATAGACTAGAGCTGTGTGACATAGGTATGTTGACAATACAATGGATATTGCTATTTCCCTCAGTTATTGCAAATACACATTTGTAAAAGCACAGACTGACTCCAGATAGTTTTGGGATTTAAGGATGTTTATTTAAGTGCTGAATAGTGGAGGGGGTTGTAAAATGGTCAGGGGTGATGGTGGAGGAATGTCCATGGCAGAGTCCAGTCTATTTGTCTCACAGGTGCATTGTCCAAAGGGGCATAGGAAGTGGAGCTGGGGCAGTTGATGGAAGGACAGGGTGACAAAGTGGGACAGAAGGAGGACAATCAGGGTGGTCTCATTTCTTGGCGGGGGTCTTGGCATTGTTATCTGTCTTTGTCCTGGATCTCAGGGACCACTTGCGGGGTGGTTCTCCATCTGCAGGAGGCGGGGTGCTGGTGTCGTGGTCCTGTGGCAGTGCCTCCTGTCCACTATCGCCGGTGGAGGTGCTGGGCAGTTCATCGTCCAGGCTAGTGTCAGGGGCCCCTTGTAGTGCCACAGTGTCCCTCCTGGTGTTCATGAGTTCCTTCAGCACCCCTACAATGGTGCCCAGGGTGGTATTGATGGATTTGAGTTCCTCCCTGAACCCCAAATACTGTTCCTCCTGCAGCCGCTGGGTCTCCTGAAACTTGGCCAGTACCGTTGCCCTCATATCCTGGGAATGGTGGTAGGCTCCCGTGATGTTGGAGAGGGCCTCGTGGCCCTGGGCCTGTCCTCCCCCTGTCGCACAGCAGCCCTCCCAGTTACCCGGATTTCCTGGGCCTCTGTCCCCTGAACCGTGTGTCCACAACCACCGCCCCCAGGTCCCTGCTGTTCTTGGGGTGGTGGTTTAGCCTGGGTTCCCTGTAGTGGTGGACACACTGTTGCTTGACGTGTCCTGGGGACAGAGGTATGGGCCCGCTGGGTGGGTGCTGTGTTGGTGTTTCCAGAGGGGGGAGGCTCTGTTGTTGCTTGGGCCAGTGTGAGGGGAACCGACTGTCCCGAGGTCCCAGATGGGCCATGCTGGTCATCTAGATCCAGTTGGACAGAGCTGCTGTCATCACCGTGGGCCTCTTCTGTGGGGAGAGTGGACATGTCTGGAACCTCCTATCCAGTGACGTTGGGTAGGGGTCCTGCAGGAGTGTAAACGCATAGTTTTAGTATTTGTGTGTGCCATGGTGTGCAATGAGTGGGTGACCCATACCCCAGTGGTTGCACTCCTGTGTAGGACCTTTTTGCTGATTGTTTAGGGCTCTGTGTGGGTATGTGCAGTGGACATGCATTGGTGATGGGTGTCCATGCATTGGTGTTGCATGCAGGGCTTGGTGTTGGGATGTGTGGTTTGTGATAGTGGGACATATGTGAGGAGTTGGAGTAATGGGGGTGAGTGTAAGGGTGGGGGTATGTGTTAGCAGACAGGTAGGGTGGGGGATGTAATAGTTAAGATTTGACTTACCAGAGTCCATTCCTCCTACTACTCCTGCGAGGCCCTCAGGATGCAGTATAGCTAAGATCTGCTCCTCCCATTTTGTTAGTTGTGGGGGAGGAGGTGGGGGTCTGCCGCCAGTCCTCTGAGCCACGATGTGGTGTCTGGATACCACGGAACGCACCTTCCCCCGTAGGTCGTTCCACCTCTTCCCAATGTCATCCTGTGTTATTGGGTACTGTCCCACTACGTTGACCCTGTCCACGATTCTGTGCCATAGCTCCATCTTCCTAGCTATGGTGGTGTGCTGCACCTGTGATCCGAATAGCTGTGGCTCTACCCAGATGATTTCCTCCACTATGACCCTGAGCTCCTCCTCAGAAAACCTGGGGTGTCTTTGCGGTGGTGTGGGTGATGTGTGAGGTGGTGTGTGTTGTGATGTGTGGGGTGATGTTTAGGGGTGTGTGGTGTTTTGTGCATGGAGGTCTATGTGTGATGGTGTTGTGTGCCTCTGTATGATGGTGTTGTCTTTGTTGTGCTGTCTCTCTGGCCTTCATCAATATTTTAGGTAGTAGGGGTTTGTGAGTGATGTGGGCAGGTGTTTTATAGTGGTGTGGGTGTGTGGGAGTGGTGTGTGTATGTGTATCAGGTGTGTGTATTTGGAATAGTCCAATGTGGTAGTGTTTTGTAAGAGTGTGTGTATTTTGAGCACGGCTGCGTGTACCGCCAATGGTTTGCAGTTGAAATACCACAGTTGAAATACCGTCACGTTGATTCGCGGGTCGTGATAGTGTGGGCATATACCTGTTGGCGTGACGGTGGAGGTTTCGTTCTCGCCAGTTTATCACTGATCTTTAGTGTGGCGGACTTGTGTGGGTGTCTAAATTTTGGCGGATTCCGAGCTGTGGGTCGTAATAGCTGTGGCGGAATTCCATGGCTGCGGCGGTGTGTGGGGGTATTCTGCACGGCGGTAAGCGGGATTTACCGCCAATGTTGTAATGACCCCCTGAGTATTGTCTTTACTTGTGTATAAGTAGTATGTAACTATAAGAGGTATTGCGGGAGCTTTGCATGTCTCCTAGTTCATTATAAGCTGCTCTGCTATAGCTATCTCTATCAGCCTAAGCTGCTAGAACACTTCTACATTTCACTATTAAGGGATAACTGGACCTGGTATAAGGTGTAAGTACCCAAGGTACCCGCTATAACCCAGGCCAGCCTCCTACATGCCCGTAGGGCAATCGCAATCTGTTTTATTTTCTACTGTTTCCACTATTCTATGACTTACCTGATTTTGGTTACTATGGTATATATTGTGTATAATACTTACCTCCAGAAGGAGTATTGCCTCTAAGATATTTTTTGGCCTTTTGGCGCTAAAATAAACTACCTTTATTTTTGGTAACACTGTGTGTTGTCTTTTATTGTGTACAAGTACTGTGTAAGTATAGTGGTATTGCAGGAGCTTTGCATGTCTCCTAGCTTAGCCTTGGCTGCTCTGCTGCAGCTACCCCTAGGCAGCCTAAGCTGCGAGCACACTGCCTACATTTCACTAATAAGGGATGACTGGACCTGGTATAAGGTGTAAGTACCTTAGGTAACCACTGCAAACCAGGTCAGCCTCCTACATTGGTGGTGCAGCGGTGGGATAATTACTTGAAATTGCTTTACCACTTTGTTACTAGTGCTTTTCACCAAAAAGTGTATTTCAATACTTAGAGCTATATACAATCATACATAACAGTCATTTGATCACTTTCAAAAAGTTACTTCAAACTTTTAAAAAGTTTTACAAAGTTCTGAAAAGTTTTTCTCTTCCTCTAAACAGTTAGGTGAAATAGTTTGCTAACTTCTTAATCTTCTCTCTAACTTGTTCTATCACTAAGTCGTCTGTAGAGGCTAACCCCAGGGTTGTTAAGACCACTTAGGAAAATCTGAATTCCAAAAATCTGAGGGGTCTCTGTCTAGAAAGAAGCTGAGAGATTGAGAAAAACCCTAAAAAGGATTTCCTCTTGAATCTCCTCTTACGAGATGACCAGGAGCATCCTAATAGTCAAGGACAATCAGAAGGGGAGGTAGAGGTAGAGGGAGAACCTACCCAGGAAGATTCAGGAGAGGGTCCTGAAGATCCTGCGGAGGGTCCTTCCACAGATCTTTCCTTTAACAAACCTCCTAGTATTGCTGGTAGTGGGAAGGGGTCACACACAGGTAGTGCACCTTCACACCTAGAGGCCTGGTCAATACAAAAACACAAGTTAGGTAAAAGGTCAACCTCTGCTCATTCCCATGTCACTTCTATGTCTGAAGTGTCCCACACATCCAACCCTGAGTACCAGTCCCTAGATAGGCAACTCAGAAAACTGAGGTTGGAGGAGGCCAGGCTGAGGCTACAGCAGCAACAGCTGCCCTTAGATAGGGAATCCCTAGCGGTGGAAAGGGAAAGACAGGGTTTGGGGTTAATTCCCCATAGTGGCAGCAGTAGTTTCAGAAGTTCCAGTGTTAGAGAAAGCACATTTGATTCTAGAAACCTGCACAAGATTATCCCTCTTACAAGGACGGGGCTAACATTTACAAGTAGTTTGATGCACTTGAGAGGGCCTGTAAAGTTCAGAGGGTCCCTCAGGTACAGTGGGCCACTATTATGTAGTTGTCTTTCTCCGTCTCTTGCTGTTAGAGAAGATGACTCAGACAATTACAAAGTTCTGAAGAATGCACTCTTGGATGGATTTGGCTTAGCCACTGAACAACATAGGATTAAGTTAAGCGAAACCAGAAAAGGCCTTAGAAGGTTGGTTGCATGGCAGCAAGGTGTCCGATTATGAAAGCTTATACAAGCTGATCTTGAGAGAGCATATTCTTTACAATTGTGTGTCTGATTTGTTGCACCAATATCTTGTGGAATCAGATCTGACCTCTCCCCAAGAATTGGGAAAGAAGTCAGACAAATTGGTCAGAACAAGGGTGAGCAGAAAAGTTGATACAGCGGGTGACAAAGAAAAAAGGAAATATGGTGAAATGTCTCAGGATAAGCATAGGGATAAAAGTAAGCCCAAAGGGCCAGATGTAGGAAACTCTGGTATTTCGACTCGCAATTTGCAATTTGCGAGTCGCAATGCTGGATGCAGAATGGTGTCCCAGACACCATCTGGAGGCCCAAGGGGGTCGCAAAGGCCCACCTCATTAACATTAATGAGGTGGGTCGCAATTTGCGACTCCCTTGCGAGTCGCAGCACTCACAGGGATGGTGGCCTGATGGAGACAGCAGACCACCATGTCTGTGACTGCTTTTAAATAAAGCAGTTTTTTTTGGTAATGCAGCCCGTTTTCCTTAAAGGAAAATGAGATGCATTACAAACAAAAAAATGAATCGTGTCAGTTTCATTTTTTCAGAGCAGGCAGTGGTCCATAGGACCACTGCCTGCTCTGAAAAAATGTTTTCAAGGCCATTCACAAAGGGGGTGGGATCCCATGGGGACCCTTTCCATTTTGTGAATGGGTTCCCACCAGTGTGACACTGGTGGTAACTGCGATTGCTTTGCGACCGCGTTTGTGGTCACAAAGCAATCTTTCATCGCGCTGCAACTCGCAAATGGGAAGGGGAAAACCCCTTCCTATTTGCGACTCGCAGTCCCATTTTGCGAGTCGGTATTCAGCCCAGGTAAAGCCCCTGAGCCTACCACCACTAATACATCAAGCTACAGTGCCCCTAGCAGTAGCGGTAAGCGTGGTGGGACTACTGGTAATAATCAAACAAAGGGTGTAATTGAGTTCACTTTTGGGTCCACCATATTAACTGGGGTAGAAACTCCCAGGAGTGTTTGTATCACACATGGTGGCATTGGCCTTGCCACCTTGGCTACTTGTCCCCTTAACAATGGGTAAGTACAAGCAGTCAATTTTAGTAAATGGTGTTGAGGCCCAGGCCTACATGGACACAGGTGCCAGTATCACTTTGGTGACTGAAAACTTGGTGTCATCTGCACAACACCTCCTTCGACAGAAGTATCAGGTTCCTGATGTCAACAATTCCACTCAGTCTCTCCCATGAGCTGTAGTGCAACTTAGTTGGGGTGGAGTTACTGGCCCTAAGCATGTGGTGGTATCACCTAGCTTACCTGAAGACTGTCTCTCAGGTAATGACCTAGAGGTCTCAGGTTGGGCTCAAGTAGAGTTTAGAACCCATGCATCCATGCAGGGTATCCCTGAGGAATTGCTTCCTCTCATTTCAGGTGAAATGGAAAAGCAAAGGAGAGAAAAAGGCCTGAAATCTCAGAATCCCTCTCAACCAACAGGTATAAAGTGTAACAAAGCATCACTTCCCTACCTTACAACTAAGGATACCATTTCTGTGGTGGGAGAAACCTCTCCTGGGTTGGAACCTGTACCACAGGAGCCCACAGCTACCACAGCTGAGTTCCCAGAGGTAAAAGTACCTCTCTTTGGAACCATTAAACCAGATGTGCAAAATGGCACTATTTTAGTAAATTTGGAGCAACCCTCCAGCCCTCCCAAAGAAACGTTTGTGAAGTAGCTCTGCACTACCACTGAACACTTAGGACAGCAGCCTTCTCCTACTGTACAGCTTATAGGAAAGCAGCCCTGCCCTGCTCCAACCCAAGAGAAATAGCACCCCGGTTCTCTGTTTCAGCCATATGGACAAACCTTTTGCCCAGCTATGGCCATTACTGAGACAGCGTCCCTGCCTGGCATTCTCTTCCTTAGACAGCAAACCTGTCTTGACATAGGGTCAGTGGAACAATCCGACTGCCCAACTTTAAAACTTACAAATAGAGACTCTGAGAATCTACTCTTGCACTGTTTTCTAGGTAAAAATCTCCAAACAGGTTGGTTTACATCCCCACAGGGAAGTAACCATACAGTGGATGATAAAGGGAGTAACCACTCTATTGCAGATCTACTCTAAGATATTTTTTGGCCTTGAGTCACTAAAATAAAGTACTTTTATTTTTCGTAACAGTGAGTATTGTCTTTTATTGTGTATAAGTACTACAGCTATCCCTAGACAGCCTAAGCTGCAAGAACAATGCCTACATTTCACAAATAAGGGATAACTGGACCTAGTATAAGGTGTAAGTACCTTAGGTACCCACTACAAACCAGGCCAGCCTCCTACATGAGGGCCGGGAGGACAACATTAACTCCAGAAACTTACTTAAGATTGTTCCGCCGTACAAGGTGGAGGATGATATCCAAAAGTGGTCTGCTGCACCTGAGAGGGCCTTTAAGGTTCAAAGGGTCCCTCAAAAGCAGTGGGCTACTATACTTTGGTTGTCCTTCTCTGACAAAGGGAGGGACATACTCCTCACTGTTAGAAAGGAGGACTCAGACAATTACAACATTCTTAAAAACATACTCATTGATGGTTTTGGGCTCACCACAGAGCAATACAGAATTAAGTTCAGGGAGATCAAGAATGAATCTTCACTCAAGGAGGAGCCAAGATGGCAGCCGGGATGGACGTGTGAGCGAGCGCTCCGTCCAGAGCCTGCCTGTTAAAATCCTGAAGGGCGCCCCCCGGCCTATTACACCCGGACTGTGTGGGGCGGTCGACTCCGTGGTCTTGGAGGCGGCTTGCTGGGGAATTTGTGCTGGCCTCAAGCAGTTTGCGGAGCCAGCGCCCGATCCCGAGTGGAGACCGGTGCTGCGGTGGGGGAGGAGGAGGCCCCGCGCCGACTGCTCCGGACGAGCAGGAGCTAGGAGGCGCGCCTCTGGACTCATCGGTTGGCCCCCCTCCCTGTACCTGATCCCCTTCGGCGGACTGGAAGCCGGAGTGCGAGGGCTTCCGACCGCAGTGCAGCGGTCGCAGAACCTGGGGAGCAGCGCTCGGCGCTCCCGTTGAAAACTTGGTGAGCCGGCGCGAATGAATCTCGTGGGCCCGGTCGGAGCCCAAGGAACACGTACGCTCCCTGCAGGAGTGCAAAGCAGCAACGCTCGTGCCGGCAGCCAGGCAGGGCTGACTGTGGGTAGTTTACCCACGTAATGGAGATAGCCTAGAAAGCGAGCCCAGGAAAAAGGCTCGAATCATCACGCTGGGATAAAGAGGTGAGGGGTGACCTGCTGGGCTGAGCATAGCTTAATTGGGGGGAGCCACTGTTAACTCCCCCCCCTCCTACCCCTTGCCCCCCCCTTCTTCTTCGCGTAGCTCCGGCTGCCGCGGCGCGACCTCAAAAAAAACACTGGATGCCGCTCAGAACAAGGGGGTATCTTGGGACTTCTGACAATAGCACAGGCACTTTTGCCAACCCCCTATGGGGCTGATTTTTTTTTTCGGAGGAGGGACATTGCCAAATACAGTGGACACCTGCCCGGGCCCATAAAGACATTACGCTACAAAGGGTGCACAGGGGGTTCTTAGAGCATCCTAGTGTCTAAATAGCGATTTCCGGATCCCGCCCAGAAGCCAAATATCTGCTTTGACATTGGTGGCCCGCCCGGCCCTGTATCTGCGAAATAACTGCAAGCAAGGCAATCCTGAGACAACCAAAATGGCCGGCAGGGCCAAGTCAACCAAGAGCCTGGACCGTAGCACTCATGGATCAACACCCATTGACCAGCAATCCAACCCGTCCTTACAGTCACTAGAAAGCACTCTCACGTTGCACTCTGCACAGTTCGAGAGAGTGTTACAGGCGATTTTGGACACTAAATCATCTCTAGAAAACAGAATCGACGCAGTTGCACAAGACTTGAATCTCCTGTGCGTGGATCACCGAAACCTAGCCGAAAGAGTGAAAACAGCCGAGGATGAAATATCCGACTTAACCCCAATGGCTCAAGGCAACCAAAAACAGATCCAGCGTATGGACGCGGAGCTGAAGATGCTCTGGAGGAGATCGGAAGAAATGGAGAGCAGGGCGCGCCGCAATAACGTACGCTTCCTGGGTTTTCCAGAAAGTATGCGGCAAACAGAATCGGAAATCCCCCTGGAACACTGGCTAATCAAGGAGGTGCTAAATGGGGCTCCATCCAAGTTTTTCTCTGTGGAAAGGGCATATAGAATACCGGGCAGACCCCCGACCCCTGGCCAACCACCTAGACCATTGATCGCCAGATTCCTGAACCATAGAGACCGAGATGCAATATTACAACAATTTCGCAACAAAGGCCCATTTAAGTATGAGGACTCGACTATAAACGCATACCCAGACTTCACACAGGAGGTGCAGAACCAACGCAACTCGTACGTTAAAATTAAACAGCGCCTGCGAGAGCATGACATAAAATATGCCCTGTTCTTTCCCGCGAAACTAAGGGTGGTAGCGGAGGACCGTACCCACATATTCACTAATCCTGAGGATGCTTGGACATGGCTACATGCCAAGGGCCTAGCTCGCCCGCAGGAAGCTGCGGAGGGAAATGAGGAATGGCAAACTCCTGCTTCAAGGAAGCGATCCAAGAGACGCACCTGGGGCCAGCCCAATGACCGGCAGCCAGCGGAAGACAGAGCACGTGTGCTAAAAGAGACGCCCTTACACATGTAAAGCAACTTTGCAACTGCTAGGAAACCCCCGGAGATGGGCTCCGACTCCAACACGGCCACTTCCACATCTACAATATCTGGAGAGCTAGGTGGGTCAAAGGTCACCCCCAGGTCCGCTGACGAACTCTAAGTTGCATATATCTACCTCATCGGCCCGCAGGCTTCAATGACGCTCGAAATCCGAAAAGCCTCCGGAGACTCTGTGGCGCTGTCATGGACCAGGGCGAATGCGCCTCCAGCAAATGTGTACCTTTGATATGAATGAACAGCTAACTCATAGGGGGTACGCGGGGGCGGACTGCGGGCGGCGGGGCGGTGCGGGAAGGAGTCCAATATCCGAGGGGCGCCCAACGATATTAGCAGACTACGTCTGCGGAAAGATGTGAGCCCCTTATAAGAGCCACATCTGGAAGATATGAGAACCCCAATATGTAAATCCAACCGGATATGGGTTAGTTCACGTGTTTTCGAGTTCAGTAGTTTTACACCAGTTATAAGTAGTAATGGGGATTTATTAAAGGGGGTGGGGGTTAGTAGTTTAGCAGAATTGCATGTATCGGAACCACTCAAAACAAAAAATAAGCAGTTGCACTTGATATATTTAACAAATGACAGCTACAGAAGGGTCGTAACCAGATGGGCCAACACCAAAGCTCAGTACCTAAGCACAGAGTTTTACCCCCAAAACTCCATATGACGCCTTCCAGTAAAAATAATAAAAACCAGTATATTATAGTGACATGTAATGTTAGGTGCCTGGGGGCGCTGAACAAGCGGACCAGAGTACACGCACGGCTCAAACGACTAGGAGTGCACATGCCATCCTACAAGAGACACACATGCTAGAAGGGGACCTACGCGACCTGCGCACAAGATGGGGAGGCCTACTGATAGGCACAACGTACTCGGCCTTTGCGAGGGGGATGCTGGTCTGGATAGCGGTGGGAGTCCCATTCCACTTATTGACACACAAAATAGACCAAGGTGGAAGATACGTGGTAGTGGAGGGCAGATTAGACGGTAGACAAATAGCAGTGGTTGGTATATATGCTCCAAACAGCGGGACTACAGGATTCCTCACCACTCTCACTCCAACATTACTGTCTCACCCCATGACCTTGGCCCTATGGGGTGGTGACTTCAACAGCACACCATCTACAACATTGGATAGATCTAGTGCCCAAGCGAGCTCGCTAGCAAGCAGGAAACCCACAGGTCACCAGCAAGAATGGGCAAGCGTCATGGGATTACACAACATATGGCGACTAGCCCACCCAAAACAAAGAGAATACTCATTCTACTCAGCTCCACACAACACCCATACCAGAATAGATACAATATGGGGCACCCGAGATATAGTGGCACTGATCAGCGAGTCGGAATATTTAGCGAAGACACTGTCGGACCACGCACCACTAAGAGTAACACTGAATTGGGGTAGGTCACGCCAGGCGGTCCCCACCTGGCGGTTCCAGGCGGAAGCACTACAGGACCAGGCATTCGCCAAAAAATTGAAAGATTCTTTAAGCCAGTACTGGGATATAAATGCTATGTCCGCAACAACACGAGCGATAGAGTGGGACGCCCACAAAGTGGTAGCACGTGGAGTATGCATATCCTCCACGTGGGGAGTGAGACGCTCCTTGCAAGCGGAGATTAGCAAACTGGAGAAGGAGATCAGAGCAACGGAAATAGCGGTAGCACTAGGTAAAATCTCTCACACTGTCCTAAAAGAAAAGCGCTCAAATTATAATGTTGCTGACAGCAGACTCCGTTGCCACGATTACAACTATCACCTGACAAGGTTGCAAACAGAAGGGGATAGATCAAGCAGAATGCTAGCTTGGCTGCTCCGTGAGGATAGACAGCAATCTCCAATAGGGGCCATACGTGTGGGTGCACATGCTATGGCTACCTCACAAGCAGAGATAAACGAGACGTTTAGAAAATACTACTCAAACTTATACACCAAACGCACCTAATGCACTACACCACAGCTTGAGACTTTTCTTGCCGACTCTCTCCTGCCGCAATTGTCACAAACTGTTAGAGAGAAAATTGAGGCTCCCATGACAATGGATGAAATAGAATTAGCTCTTGCACAATTGCCCAGAAATAAAGCGCCAGGTGCAGATGGCCTCCAGGCAGAATACTATAAAGCCCACTTACCTTGCCTGAAACCTCACCTTCTAAGAGTGTTCGTAGAAGCGTGGACTAACGAATGCCTGCCCACATCCCAAAGAGAAGCTATGATAATGGTACTCCCCAAACAGGGCCGCAATCCCACAGATGTTAAATCCTATAGACCACTATCACTTCTGAACCTAGACAGTAAAATATTAGGCAAAATCCTAGCTAACAGATTAGCCCCCCTCATGCACTTATTGGTACACGCAGACCAAAATGGCTTCATTCCTAGGTGCAACACCTTCCTAAATATTCGCAGACTACTGAGCATAATGGGGGATACTCCCCGAGACACACGAAAGGAAATGGTGCTCTCACTGGATATCGAAAAGGCTTTTGATACGCTCGAGTGGGACTTCCTCTTGGCCACAATGGCCCGCATGGGAATAGGCCCCAACTATATTCGCTGGGTCTGTATTCTAACCCAAGTGCTAGGGTGAAGACGGGTGGGGTGATCTCTGATAGCTTTCGATCTCCAGGGGCACAAGGTAGGGCTGCCCTCTATCCCCGCTACTATTTGCCATAGCAATGGAACCCTTGGCGGCAAGAGTACGCCTCATGGAACGCGAATGGGGAATAATCAAGAATGGGCTCCATCACACGATCTCATTATACGCAGACGATGCCTTAATATACATTCGGAACTTCCGCGTAGCTGTTCCCTTAGTAATATCCTTATTAGCTGAGTTCGGGGACCTGTCAGGTCTAGTGGTGAACTGGGAAAAGTCTTGTGCGTTTCCTCTGGCAAAGCAGCCAACCAATAGTCAGGGTGCCCCTCAGGTAGGGCGTCTAAAGTGGTGCCCGGAAACGTTCAAGTACCTTGGGATAAATATATACCATGACACAGAAGACCTAAGAGATGGGAATCTGGGGCGAGCGCTGACCTCCATAAAAGGCTCATTGCAATTCTGGAACAAGCTCCTGCTCTCGCCGCCTGGTAAGGTGGCGATTGCAAACATCTTGATCTTACCCAGGCTGCTATACTACTTTGCGACCTTGCCGATAACTATTCCTAAAAGCTTCTTCGGCAACTTAAACACAGCCCTGCTGCAGCTCATCTGGGGTGGTGGCAGAGCACGGGTGGCTCTAGCCACGCTACAAAGGCCGGTGGACGTGGGCGGTCTGGGAGCCCCCAACTTCGAACGCTACTATGGAGCCGCACAGCTGCAGTGGGTTTTGAACTGGATCCACAGACCAGCGCAGGCAGAAGCCACATGTCTGGAGCACTGGTTGGAAGGGACCCCCCTGTTAAAGTGGATGACATCTAAACACCCTAAGGCGGAACATATCAACCCATTGCTTGTGGTGGTGCACGCGTGCTGGGCTAAATTCGTGCAAAACAGAGCGAGTAAGCTCCCTTACTCCCCACATATACCATTGGACTACATATTGGGAGGCATCGCAGCTGGAGCGCGGGCGACGCGGACATGGATGGAGGCAGGGCTACAGACAGTGGGCGACTGCTTCGAAGATGGCAAGCTAATGTCATTTGAGGCCTTACAGGCCCTCACTGAGATATGCCCTGGCCAGTTTCTGACATACCACGTTATATGCCACGCAATAAGGAAAACGTGGGGGGCAGGCATCTCGGAACTAGTGATTCACCATCTCCTACAATACAATGACCAAATAAAAATCATATCTAGCCTGTACAAAATCCTAAACAAATCTCCTGAACCACAAGCGGAGAAAGCCCGGGAGAGATGGAACGCTGTACTTCCCGCCCGATACCACTGGTGGACTGGCCAAAAGCCTTGTATCATACCCGCGGCGTGTCAAGGAACCCCAGATTCAGGTACACTCAATTTACCTTTACGCATCAAACATATTTATCCCCCGCCAGGATAAAGCGAATGTTCCCCGACTCCGAACCAGTGTGTCCCAGATGCAAGGCACTTTCAGCATCCTTCTACCACATGGTATGGGACTGCCCTAATATACAAACAGCCTGGTTGGAGGTGATGCGGGAGATTTCCGAATTAACAGGACTTGCGTTGTCAGCAGACCCCGGGTCTTGTCTACTGCGATTGAGGGAAAGACCTAAAAAGCAAAGATACCTGCACAAATTCGCAGATCTAGCATGTTTAATGTATAAAAGATTGATAGCGATGCACTGGAAAGCCCCCAACGCTCCTGATCGTAAATCTTGGCTCACTCTAATACTACGTTGGGCTCGCACTGAATACCATGTACTTAAAAAACTTGTGCGGGAGGGGCGACAACACACAGGGTGTTCAACTTGGGAAATTCTGGTAACCAAACTCGAAGCTAAAAATGACGAGATGCCTCCATGAACCAGGGAATACATACCTATAATAAGCGCAATACAACTCTCTCCACATCCTCCAACACAGAGGCACAGCCCGCAGGGCGACCCGGCATGACGGCACTGACACCTCCCCCCCTCTTCCTCCTGTATTCACAACTCACCAGCTCCCCAACGCAAGTACACTAATCAAGTACAGGGCGTAGAGCCACCTGGGCAGCCATCCTCGGTTGGCAACATAACCGGAATCTCCACCAGGTGGCTAGTGATATAGGCCCAGCCGAATAGGGTCCATTCTGGTCACGAGCGTGCAACTCCAATGATAGCTAGCACAAGACAAAATCCCAGCAACTGCAGTAAGAAAAGATACTATAGGATTGATAGCGTTCCGATGCGTGTATTAGGGGTGGGGTCTGTGGTTGTTAAATGGTTTCAATATTGGACAATGTAACAGTGATCCTGTTGCCGATAATTGAACAGTTTGTATTTTATGTCTGAAACATAAAACCAATAAAAATATTTAAAAAAAAAAAAAAAGAATGAATCTTCACAAGATTGGGTTGACTGTGGACTGTTCTGTCAAAGCTTTAGAAGGTTGCTTACATGGCAGTAAAGTGTCTGATTACCAGGGTCTGTATAATCTGATTTTGAGAGAGCATATATTGAATAGTTGTGTGTCTGACGTCTTACACCAGAATCTTGTGGACTCAGATATGACCTCTCCCCAAGAATTGGGAAAGAAGGCAGACAAATGGGTCAGAACAAGGGTGAGCAGAAAAGCTCATACAGGGGGTAACAAAGAAAAGAAGAAAGATGGTGAAAAATTCAGGATACGCATGGGGAGAAACATAAACATAAAGATCCTTCTTCAGGTCTACAACACTCCTCTGGGGATGGGGATAAAAACACATCTTCTTCCTCTTTTGCACACACCAAAAAGCCTTGGTGTTATATGTGCAAAAATAAAGGCCATAGGCCAGGGGATAAGTCCTGTCAATGTAAAGCCCATGAGCCTACCACCACTAATATATCCACTTCAAACTCTAGTGTCCCTAGCAGTAGTAGTAATAGTGGTGGGACTACTGGCAATAGTCAAACAAAAGGTGTAGCTGGGTTCACTTTTAGGTTCATTATAGAAACAGGGTAGGTATAGAAACTCCCAAGACAGTTTCTATCTAACCTGGCAGCATTGGCCTTGCCACCTTGGCTGCTTGTCCCCTTAACATAGACAAGTACAAGCCGTCAATTTTAATAAATGGTGTTGAGACCCAGGCCTACAGGAATACAGGTGCCAGTATCACTTTGGTGACTGAAAACTTGGTGTCGACGGCACAACACCTTCTTGGACAGAAGTACAAGGTTACTGATGTTAATAACTCCACTCATTCTTTCTCCTTAGCTGTAGTTCAACTTAGTTGGGGTGGAGTTACAGGCCCAAAGCAGGTGGTGGTATCACCTAGCTTACCTGTAGATTGACTCTTAGGTAATGACCTAGAGGGCTCAGGTTAGGCTGAAGTAGAGTTTAGGGCCCATGCATCTATGCTGGTTATCCCTGAGGAATTGCTTCCTCTCATCTCAAGTGAAATGAAAAAGCAAAGAAGAGAAGGAGCCCTGAAGCCTCAAGATCCTCTTCACCCAACAGGTAAAAAGTGTATCAAAGTATCCCTTCCCCAACCTACCACTAAGGATACCATTCCTGTAGTGAAATAGACCTCTCCTGGGGTGGAACCTGTACCAAGGGAGCCATCAGCCGCCACAGCTGAGCTCCCAGAGGTAAATGTAGCTCTCTATTGAACCACTAAACAGATAAGCACAAATGCACTTTTTCAGTAAATTTGAAGCAACCCTCCATCCTTCCAGCGAAACATAAGTGCAGCAGCCTTGCACTACCTCTAAACACATAGGACAGCAGGCCTGTCATTGTGTGGAGCCTATAGGACAACAGCCCTCTCTTGCTCCAGTCCAAGAGAAACAGCAACCCTGTTCTCTCTTTCGGATATATGGACAAACCTTTTGTCCAGCTATGGCCTTGCTGAGACAGCATCCCTGTCTAGCATTCCCATCCTTAGGACAACAGCCCTGTCTTGACATAGGATCAGTGGAACAGTCACACTGCCCCCACTTTAAACCTTACAAATAGAGCATCTGAGAATATGCACTTGCACTGTTTCCTAGGTAAAAATCTCAAAACAGGGTGGTTTACATCCCCACAGGGAATTAACCATACAGTGGATGATAAAGGGAGTAACCACTCTATTGCAGATCTACTCTCCACTTATTACCACTTAGACAATAAAGTCAATCAATCAATCAATAAGTGCTTATAGACCATAGCTACTCACCCATTAGGGCCTCAGGGCGCTTGGTGGGGAGTGTTGCAAATACCAGTGAGGTGGTTTAAGAAAGCTATGTGTTCAGTTTCTTCATGAAGCTGATGAGGGAGGTGGTTTGTCTGATGTGGATTGGTAGTGCATTCCAGGCAGTAGCTGCTAGGCAGGAGAAGGAGTGTCCTCCTGTTCTAGTTCTCCTGATGCGGGTACCTCTGCGAGAGGGAGCTGGGCTGAGCGTAGGGCCCTGTGGGATATGTGGAAGTTGAGTCGTTGGATCAGGTAGGCTGATCCGGTGTTGTGGAGGGCTTTGTGTACGTGGGTGAGGATCTTGAAAGTGATTATTTTCTCTATGGGGAGCCAGTGCAGTGTACATAGGTGTTGCGAGATGTGGCAGTGTCGGGGTAGGTCGAGGACCCGTCTGTCGCAGTGTTCTGGATGTTTTGCAATTTGTGGGTGGGTTTTTTGTTGATTCTGGCATAGAGTGTGTTGCCGTCGGCAAGTCTGCTGGTGATTAGGGCGTGTGAGATGGTCTTTCAATGTTCGAGGGGGATCTATTTGAAGGTCTTGCGTAGGTGGAGGAGGGTGCGAAAGCAGGTGGAGGTGACTGAGTTGATTTGATGGTTCATGCTGAGGTCAGGGTACAGAATGATTCCGAGGTTGCGGGCTTGGCTGGCAGGGGTGCAGGGGTGTGCGGGTTTCCGAGGGTGGGTGGCCACCAGGAGTCGCTCCATGTGTTGGGTTGAGGGCCCCTGGTGAGTACTTCAGTCTTGTTTGTGTTGAGTTGAAAGCAGCTGTTTCTCATCCACTTGGTGACTGCTTCTATGCCTTTGTGGAAGCTGTGTCTGGCCTTGTTGTGTTGTTGGAGAGGGAGAGGATGAGTTGGGTGTCGTTGGCGTAGGAGATGATGTTTGTTCTGTAGTTTCTGACAAGGGTGGCAAGCGGGACCATGTAGATGTTGTACAGCGTGGGGTTGAGGAAGGATCCCTGGGCACTCCGCAGGTGGTGGGTGTGGGATCTACAATGAAGGGGGTGAGTCTCACTCGTTGCGTTCTACCAGAGATAAAGGACTGGATCCAGTTGAGTCTCAACTGGCCAAGGTTAGCCTTGTTGTCCTTCGTTTGAGGGGGTTATGGGAGAAAGTAGCCTCTTTTTAGCATGGTTACCCCCATTTTTGGCCTGTTTCTCAGTGTTTGTCAGTGTGTTTTTACTGCATCACTGTGATCCTGCTTGTCAGGACCCCAGTGCTCATAGTTTGTGGCCTACATGTCAATATGTTTTACAGTGTTGTCAATATGTTTGACTGTGTCACTGGAGTCCTGCTAATCAGAACTCCAGTGCTTATGCTCTCTCAGGTTCCAAATGTGTTTTTACACACTAGTAACCCAGTATTACACTTCAAATTGGCATACTGGACCCCCCTTATAAGTTCCTAGTATGTGGTACCGATATAGCCAGGTCCTTGAGGTTCCAGGAGATCCTTATGGGCTGCAGCATTTATTTTGCCACCCAGAAGGAGCTTATACAAACACTTCTTCAGGACTGCCATTGCAGCCTGAGTGAAATAGTATAAGCACTATTTCACAGCCATTTTTACTACACCAGGTAACTTATAAGTCACCTATATGTCTAACCTTCAGACTCTAAAGGCTAGGTGCATACTACCTGTGAGCGAGGGACCCTCTGCACTGGCAGAGGTTCCTCCACATCATCCAGGCCCAGTTTCCAGGACTTCGTGAGTGTGAGGATGCCCTTATAAGTGTGCACTATGTATATATATATATATATATATATATATATATATATATATATATATATATATATATGTCAATACCTATATATAGCCTCAAAGTGGTAACTCTGAATATGGCCATGTGAGGTGTCTAATGTAGGAAAGTACCATGTTGCCTGGCATGTAACCCCCATTTTTCACATGTATGTAAGTTGGTTTTGCCTGTCTCACTGGGATCCTGCTAGCCAGGACCCCAGTGCTCATAGTTTGTGGCCTGAATGTGTGTACCTGTGTAGTGACTAACTGTGTCACTGAGGTTCTGCTAACCAGAACCTCAGTGCTTATGCTCTCTCTGCCTTTAAAATTGGCACTGTAGGCTAGTGACCATTTTTACCAATTCTCATTGGCACACTGGAACACCCTTATAATTCCCTAGCATATGGTACCTAGGTACTTAGGGTAGTGTGGTTCCAGGAGATCCCTGTGGGATGCAGTATTTATTTTACCACCCATAGGGAGCTCAGACAAATCTTACACAGGACTGCCACTGCAGCCTGAGTGAAATAACGCACAGGTGTTTTCACAGCCATTTTACACTGCACTTAAGTAACGTATGAGTCACCTATATGTCTAACCTTCACTTATTGAAGGTTAGGTGCAAAGTTACTAAGTGTGAGGGCACCCTGGCACTAGTCAAGGTATCCCCACATATTTCAGGGCAATTTCCCAGGACTTTGTGAGTGCAGGGACACCATTACACGTGTGCACTACATATAGGTCAATACCTATATGTAGCTTCACAATGGTAACTCTGAATATGGCCATGTAACATGTCTAAGATCATGGAATTGTTCCCCCATGCCAAATCTGGTATTAGGGTGCCAATCCTATGCATCCCCGGGGCTCCACTATGGACCCCAGGTACTGCCAAATCAGCTCTCTGGGGTTTTCTCTGAGCTACCGCTGCTGCCAACCCACAGAGAGGGTTCTGCCCTCCTGGGGTCTGGGCAGCGCAGTCCCAGGAAGGCAGAACAAAGGTTTTCCTCTGACAGAGGGTGTTACACCATCTCCCTTTGGAAATAGGTGTGAAGGGCTTGGGAGGAGTAGCCTCTCCTGGCCTCTGGAAATGCTTTGAAGGGCACAGATGGTGCCCTCCTTGCAGAAGGCAGTCCACACCAGTTCAGGGATCCCCCAGCCCTGCTCTGGCGCGAAACTGGACAAAGGAAAGGGGAGTGACCAGTCCCCTGACCAGCACCTCTGACATCTTGGATGCAGATGTGTGAGGGCACAATGGACAGCTCTGAGTGGCCAGTTCCAACAGGTGATGTCAGAGACCCCTCCTGATAGGTGCTTACCTTCCTCTGTAGCCAATCCTCCTCTGTGGGCTATTTAGGGTCTCTCCTGTGGGTATCTCACCAGATAACGAATGGAAGAGCTCACCAGAGTTCCTCTGCACTTCCCTCTTCGGATTCTGCCAAGGATCGACCGCTGACTGCTCCAGGACACCTGCAAAACCACAACAAAGTAGCAAGAAGACTACAAGCAACATTGTAGCGCCTAATCCTGCCGGCTTTCTCGACTGTTTCCTGGTGGTGCATGCTCTGAGGGTTATCTGCCTTCACCCTGCACTGGAAGCCAAGAAGAAATCTCCTGTGGGTCGAAGGAATCTTCCCCCTGCAAACGCAGGCACCAAACTTCTGCATCACCGGTTCTCTGGGTCCCCTCTCATCCTGACGAGCGTGGTCCCTGGAACATAGGAGCTGGGTCCAAGTGTCTTCGACAGTCCAGTGGCCCTTCTGTCCAAATTTGGTGGAGGTAAGTCCTTGCCTCCCCACGCCAGACAGTAATCCTGTTTACTGCGTGAACTGCAGCTGCTGACGCTTCTGTGTAGTCTTGCAAGACTTCCGTTGCGCACAGCCTAGCCCAGGTCCCCAGCACTCCGTCCTGCATTGCCCAACTCGCTGAGTTGGACTCCGACTTTGTGGGACTCCCTTTTGTTGTGCTGAGTTGACCGCCATTCTAAGATCTGCTGAGCGCCTGTTCAGGTGCTTCTGCGGGTGCAGCTTGCTTCTGCATGGGCTCTCTGTGTTGCTGTGCGCCCTCTCTGTCTCCTCCTGAAGGGGCGACGTCCTGGTCCTTCCTGGGCCCTGGCAGCACCCAAAATCCTTAAACGCAAATCTTGCAGCTAGCAAAGCTTGTTTGCGGTCTTTCAACATGGAAACAAATCTGCATCCTCCAACACACCGTGTGACATCTTCTGACCAAAGGAGAAGTTCCTGGCACCTTCTGTTGTTGCAGAATCTTTGTCTTCTTCTACCTGGAGGCAGCCCTTTTGCATCTTCATCTGGGGTTTAGTGGGCTCCTGCCCCACCGGACACTTGCGTGACTCTTGGACTTGGTCCCCTTCCTTTACAGGTCCTCAGGCCCAGGAATCCGTCTTCAGTGCTTTGCAGTCAGTTGTTGTCCTTACAGAATCCCCTATCTCGACTTTACTGTCTTTTGGGGTAGTAGGGTAACTTTACTCCTACTTTTCAGGGTCTTGGGGTGGGGTATCTTGGACACCCTTAGGGTTTTCTTACACTCCCAGTGACCCTCTACGCACTACACTAAGCCTGGGGTCCATTTGTGGTTCGCATTCCACTTTTAGAATATATGGTTTGTGTTGCCCCAAGGCCTATTTCTCCCTATTGTATTCTATTGTGTTCCACAGTGTTTGCACTACTTTTCCAACTGTTTACTTACCTGATTTGGTTTGTGTGTGTATATTTTGTGCATATTACTTTCCTCCTAAGGGTGTATATCCTCTGAGATACTTTTGGCATATTGTCATTAAAATAAAGTACCTTTATTTTTAGTAACTCTACGTATTGTGTTTTCTTATGATATAGTACTAAGTGATATAAGTGGTATAGTAGGAGATTTGCATGTCTCCTAGTTCAGCTTAAGCTGCTCTGCTATAGCTACCTCTAGCAGCCTAAGCTGCTAGAACACCTCTATTCTACTAATAAGAGATAACTGGACCTGGCACAAGGTGTGAGTACCACAAGATACCCACTATAAGCCAGGCCAGCCTCCTACAAAAGGCCCATAAAAACCTTCCGGCCAGCCAGGGGCTGCAAAAGCAATGGCATAACCAGAAGGCTGTCCTGACCCAGTACCACCTAGGACAGAATGTGTGGGTATTGGAGCCTGTGGCCCCAAGAGCACCCAGGAGAAATGGAGTGGACCCCATCTAATTGTTAAGAAAAAGGGTGAGGTAACCTACTCGGTAGACCTGGGCACTGCCAGGAGTCCCCTTAGGGTGCTCCATGTCAACCGCCTAAAACCCTACTATGACAGGGCTGATCTCATCCTGCTCATGGTGACTGATAACGGACAGGAAGAAGAGAGTGACCCTCTTCCTGATCTCTTCTCCATCACTGAAGCAGATTGCGTAATGGAGGGAGTAGTACTTGCAGATTGCCTTACTGCTGAGCAGAAGGACAACTGTGTAAATCTTTTAAGTCAGTTTTCTGAACTCTTCTCACTGATACCAGGTACCAGTACTTTGTGTGAGCACACAATCAATACTGGAGACAGTTTACCTGTCAAGAGTAAGATTTATAGGCAGCCTGGCCATGTCAGGGACTGCATTAAATAGGAGGTTCAGAAAATGTTAGACTTAGGAGTGATTGAGCCTTCAGAAAGCCCATGGGCTAGGCCAGTGAAGCTAGTTCCAAAACCTCACAGTAAAGATGGAAAAAGAGCAATGAGGTTTTGTGTTGAATATAGAGGGCTCAACCAAGTAACCAAAACAGATACTCACCCTATACCCAGGGCAGATGAGCTGATTGATACACTGGCTTCTGCTAAGTATCAGAGCACTTTTGACTTCACTACAGGGTATTGTAAGATTAAGTTATCAGAAGATGCAAAACCTAAAACTGCATTCTCAACCATTGGAGGGCACTATCAATTCACTGCGATGCCCTTTGGTCTGAAGAAGGCACCTGCCACTTTTCAAATGTTGGTGAACGCACTGCTGCAAGGGTTGGAAGCTTTTAGTGCAGCATATCTGGATGTTTTAGCTGTCTTTAGCTCTACCTGGGATGATCACCTGGTCCACCTGTGGAAAGTTTTGGAGGCCCTGCAAAAGGCAGGCCTCACTATCAAGACTCAAAGTTCCAGATAGGGCAGGGGAAATTGGTTTATCTGGGCCATCTGGTAGGTGGGGAACAGATTGCACCACTGCAGGGGAAGATCCAGACCTTTATGGATTGGGCTCCCCCTACAACTCAAACCCTGATGAGAGCCTTTTTAAGCCCCCTAGGGTACTAAAGGAGGTTTATTAAGAATTATGGCTCCATTGCAGCTCCTCTTAATGACCTCACTAGTAAGAAGATTCCTAAAAAGGTATTGTGAACAGCTAGCTGTCAAAAAGCTGTTGATGAGATCAAACAGGCCATGTGCTCTGCACCTGTCCTAAGAAGCCCTTGCTACTCCAAAAAGTTCATAGTCCAAACTGATGCTTCTGAATTGGGGTTTTGGGTAGTGCTATCACAGCTCAATGCTGAGGACCGGGATACAACTGTTGCTTTTATCAGCAGGAGGTTGACCCCTAGAGAAAAGTGTTGGTCTGCCTTAGAGAGGGAGGCCTTTGCTGTGGTCTGGGCACTGAAAAAATTGAGACCATACCTGTTTGGTACTCACTTTATTGTTCAGACAGGCCACAATCCTCTAATTTGGCTAAAACAAATGAAAGGTGAAAACCCTAAATTGTTGAGGTGGCCCATATCCCTACAGGAATTGACTATACAGGAACATAGACCTTGGAGTACCCACTCCAATGCAAATGGACTCCCCAGAGAGTTCCACTTAGACAATGAAGACTCATCTGGGCAAGGTTAGCCTTATTGTCCCTCGTTTGGGTGGGGGTTTGTGTAGGAAAGTACCATTTTGCCTGGCATGTTACCCCCATTTTTACTGTATATAGGTTTGTTTTTGCCTGTGTCACTGGGATCCTGCTAGCCAGGACCCCAGTGCTCATATAGTGTGCCCTGTATGTGTTTCCTCTGTGATGCCTAACTGTATCACTGAAGCTCTGCTAACCAGAACATCATTGTTTATGCTCTCTCTGCTTTTAAAATTGTCACTGCAGGCTAGTGGGCAATTTTACCAATTCTGATTGGCACACTGTAACACCCTTATAATTCCCTTGTATATGGTGTAGGAGGCTGGCCTGGCTTGTAGTGGGTACGAGAGGCACTTACACCTTGTGCCAGGTCCCATGATCCCTTATTAGTGTAGAAGAGGTGTTTCTAGCAGCTTAGGCTGATAGAAGGTAGCTGGCAAAGCAGCTTAGGCTGAACTAGGAGACATGTAAAACTCCTACTATACCACTGGTGTCATATGCACAATATCATAAGAAAACACAATACACAGAAGTACTAAAAATAAAGGTACTTTATTTTTATGACAATATGCCAAAAGTATCTCAGTGAGTACCCTCAGTATGAGGATAAGATATATACACAAGATATATGTACACAAACCAAAATTATGCAGGTAATAGCAAAAGGAAGTAATGCAAGCAATGTAAAATTACAGTAGATTGCAATAGGAGCACATAGGTATAGGGGCAACACAAACCATATACTCCAAAAGTGGAATGCGAACAACAAATGGACCCCAAACCTATGTGAGCTTGTAGAGGGTCGCTGGGACTGTAAGAAAACAGTGAGGGTTAGAAAAATAGCCTACCCCAAGACCCTGGAAAGTAGGTGTAAAGTGTACCTACTACCCCCAGAGAGCACAGAAGTCGTGATAGGGGATTCTGCAGGAAGAACAAACACCAGCAATGCAACAACAGTGGATTTCCAGACCTGAGTACCTGTAAGTCAAGGGGACCAAGTCCAATAGTCGCGACAGTGTCGAGAGTGGGCAGGAGCCCAGGAAATGCCAGCTGAGGGTGCAAGGAAGCTGCCACCTGTTGGAAGAAGCTTGGAGTTCTGCAAGAACGAAGAGGACTAGGAACTTCCTCTTTGGAGGATGTATGTACACGTCGTGAAGAAGCTTGCAGGGGTGTTCCCACGCAGAAAGACTGCAAACAAGCCTTGCTAGCTGCAAGGGTCACGGTTAGGGTTTTTGGGTGCTGCTGTGGCCCAGAAAGGATCAGGATGTCGCCACTTGGATGAGGAGACAGAGGGGGCGCCCAGCAAGACAGGGAGCCCTCACAGAAGCAGGCAGCACCCACAGAAGTACCTGAACAGGCACTTAGAAGAAAAGTGAACCGGAGTCCACCCGAAGTCACAAATGGGGAGTCCCACGACGACGGAGGACAACTCAGAAGGTTGTGCACTGCAGGTTAGAGTGTCGGGGACCCAGGCTAGGACGTGCACGGAGGAAATCCTTGAAGAGTGCACAGGAGCCGGAGCAGCTGCAAATCACGCGGTACCCAGCAATGCAGTCTAGCGTGGGGAGGCAAGGACTTACCTCCGCCAAACTTTGACTGAAGAGTCACTGGACTGTGGCAGTCACTTGGACAGAGTTGCTGAGTTCCAGGGACCACGCTCATCGTGCTGAGAGGGGACCCAGAGGACCGGTGATGCAGTCTTTGGTTGCCTGCGGTAGCAGGGGGAAGATTCCGTAGACCCACGGGAGATTTCTTCAGAGCTCCTGGTGCAGAGAGGAGGCAGGCTACCCCCAGAGCATGCACCACCTGGAAACAGTCGAGAAAGCTGGCAGGATGAAGCGATACAAGGTTGCTAGTAGTCGTCTTGCTACTTTGTTGCGGTTTTGCAGGCGTCCTGAGCAGTCAGCGGTCGATCCTTTGGCAGAAGGTGAAGAAATGCTTTGAAGGGCACAGATGGTACCCCCCTTGCATGAACAAGTCTACTCCAGTTCAGGGGTCGCCCCAGCCCTGCTCTGGCACGAAACTGGACAAAGGAAAGGGGAGTGACCACTCCCCTGACCAGCACCTCCCAAGGGGAAGTTCCCAGAGCTCCTCCAGTGTGTCCCAGACCTCTGCCATCTTGGATGCAGAGGTGTGAGGGCACAATGGACACCTCTGAGTGGCCAGGGCCAGCAGGTGATGTCAGAGACTCCTCCTGATAGGTGCTTACCTTTCTCTGTAGCCAGTCCTCCTCTGAGGGCTATTTAGGGTCTCTCTTGTGGGTATCTCACTATATAACGAATGCAAGAGCTCACCAGAGTTCCTCTGCACTTCCCTCTTCAACTTCTGCCAAGGATCGACCGCTGACTGCTTCAGGACACCTGCAAAACCGCAACAAAGTAGCAAGAAGACTACCAGCAACATTGTAGTGCCTCATCCTGTCGGCTATATCAACTGTTTCCTGGTGGTGCATGCTCTGAGGGTTGTCTGCCTTCACCCTGCACTGGAAGCCAAGAAGAAATCTCCTGTGGGTCGACGGAATCTTCCCCCTGCCAACGCAGGCACCAAACCTCTGCATCACCGGTCCTCTGGGTCCCCTCTCATCCTGACTAGCATAGTCCCTGGAAAACAGAAGCTGGGTCCAAGTGTCCCCAACAGTCCAGTGGTCCTTCTGTCCAAATTTGGTGGAGGTAAGACCTTACCTCCCCACACTACAAAGTAATCCTGTGTACTGCGTGATCCGCAGCTGCTAGGGCTTCTGTGCACTTTTGCAAGACTTACTTCGTGCACAGCACAGCCCAGGTCCCCAGCACTCCATCCTGCATTGCCCAACATGCTCAGATTTCCTGAATGCCTGTTTAGGTGCTTCTGCTGGTGCTGCCTACTTCTGCATGGGCTCTCTCTGTTGCTGAGCACCTCCTCTGTCTCCTCCACCAAGGGGCGACCACCTGGTCTTTCCTGAGCCCTGGCAGCACCCAAATTCTTGAAAGTGACTCTTGCAGCTAGTAAGGCTTGTTTGCGGTCTTTCTGTGTGAAAACATCTCTGCATACTCCAGCATGCCGTGGGACATCTTCTGACCATATGAGAAGCTCCTGACACCTTCCCTTGTTGCAGAATCTTTGGCTTCTGCCACCCAGAGGCAGCCCTTTTGCACCTTCATCTGGGGTTTAGTGGGCTCCTGCCCCCCTGGACACTTGCAGGACTGTTGGACTTGGTCCCCTTCCTTTGCAGATGCTCAGGACCAGGAATCCATCTTCAGTGCTTTGCAGTCAGTTGTTGTCTTTGCAGAATCCCCTATCTCACCTTTACTGTCTTTCTGGGGTAGTGGGGTAACTTTACTCCTACTTATCAGGTTCTTGTGGTGGGGTATCATGGACACCCTTAGTGTTTTCTTACACACCCAGCGACCCTCTACACTAGTCCTGGGGTCCATTCGTGGTTCGTATTCCTCTTTTAGAGTATATGGTTTGTGTTGCCCCTAGGCCTATTTTCTCCTATTGCATTCTATTGTGTTCTACAGTGTTTGCACTACTTTTCTAAGTGTTTTACTTACCTGATTTTGGTTTGTGTGTATATTTTGTGTATCTTACTTACCCCCTAAGGGTTTATATCCCCTGAGATACTATTGGCATATTGTCACTAAAATGAAGTACCTTTATTTTTAGTAACTCTGACTATTGTGTTTCTTATGATATAGTGCTATATGATATAAGTGGTATAGTAGGAGCTTTACATGTCTCCTCGTTCAGCCTAAGCTGCTCTGCTATAGCTACCTCTATCAGCCTAAACTGCTATAACACTACTGATCTACTAATAAGGGTAACTGGACCTGGCACAAGGTGTAAGTACCACTAGGTACCCACTGTAAGCCAGGCCAGCCTCTTACAGTCAAGTAGATGGTCACTCTCTTCTTCCTGCCCTTCATCTGTGACCATGAGCAGGGTTAAGTCAGCCCTGTCATAATAAGTTTTAAGGCGATTGACATGAAGCACCCTAAGGGGTCTTCTGGCAGTGCCCAGGTCCACCAAAAAGTGACCTCACCTTTTTTCTCCACAATTAGATAGGGTCCACTCCACCTGTCCTGAAGTTCTCTTGGTGCCACAGGCTCCAATACCCATACCTTCGGTCCTGGTTCGTACTGTGTCAGGACTGCCTTCTGGTCATGCCATTGCTTTTGGAGCTCTTGGCTGGCCTGAAGGTTTTTACTGGCATTTTTTCATGTACTCAGCCATCCTTGATCTGAGGCCAGGCACATAGTCCACAATGTATTGTTTGGGAGCTTTTAAAGGTTGTTCCCAACCCTCCTTCAAGAGAGCAAGGTGACCTCTTACAGGGTGTCCAAAGAGGATTTCAAAGGAGCTGTAGCCCACTCCTTTGTGGGGTACCTCCCTATAAGCAAAAAGGAGGCATGGCAACAGGACATCCTATCTCCTTCTGAGTTTTTCAGGGAGTCCCATGATCATGACTTTGAGAGTTTTGTTAAATCTCTCAACCAATCCATTTGTCTGTGGATGATAAGGAGTGGTGAGCTTGTAGGTAACACCACACTCCTTCCACATTTCTTTAAGATATGCAGACATGAAGTTACTACCTCTGTCTGATACCACTTCCTTAGGGAAACCCACCCTGAAAAAGATTCCCAGGAGGGCTTTTGCCACTGCAGGAGCTGTAGTGGTCCTTAAGGGTATAGCTTCAGGATACCTAGTTGCATGGGACTACTAATAGGATGAATCTGTTTCCTGAAGCTGTTGGAGGGTCAAGGGGTCCAACAATGTCAACCCCTACCCTCTTAAAGGGCACCCCAACCACTGGAAGTGGAATTAAAGGGGCGTTAGGTGTGCCACCAGTTTTGCCACTGGCTTAGCAGGTCACACAGGGGCGACAGAACTCCTTTGTGTCCTCTGACATATGAGGCCAGTGAAACAGTTGAACAAGTCTGTCCCATGTTTTACTTTGGCCTAGATGCCCAGTCAAAGGAATGTCATGAGCCAAAGTCAGAAGAAACTTCCTGTACTGCAAAGGGATAACCAATCTCCTGGCAGCAACAGGTTTAGGGACCCTTGTCTCACTATAGAAAAGGTTGTCTTCCCAATAGACTTTGTGGGTATCAGTGACATCCCCATTTTGCTGTTTGACAGCTTGCTCTCTTAGACCCTCTAGTGTGGGACAGGTCTGCTGTGCCACACTCAGCTCATCCCTAGCAGGCCCACCTGCACCCAAAAGCTCAGCAGTGTCAGCTGTCAGCTCCTCTGGTGTAGGTTCTGCACAGGGAGAGGATTCCTCTTCCTCAAAAGGGGAATCTTCTGGAGAGGAAGGGATAGTGGGCAAGGATTTACCCTTTCTACCCCAAGCTTTTGGGAGCACTTGGGCCATTTTTTCCAGGATCCAAGTTTCCCTGTCTTCCTTGCTCCTGGGCCTGAGCCCTTGTGAAAGCAAAGATATGCCCTGGAATGCCCAGCATTGCTGAATGAGCCACCAACTCCACTTCAGCCCAAGTTGATGTTTCCAAATCATTTCCTAGTAAGCAGTCTACAGGTAAATCACTGGCTACCACAACTTTCTTTGGGCCAGTAACTACCCCCCCCCCCAAGGTGAGATTCACAACAGCCATGGAACATCGGTCACTTGGTACTGCTGGCCAAGTAGGTGTTGTTCAGGGGCAACCAGTTTCTCTATTACCATGGTGACACTGGCTCCTGTGTCCCTGTAGGCCTCAACCGTAACACCTTTTATTAAGGGTAGTTGCTTGTACTTACCCATATTAAGGAGACAAGCAACTAAGGTGGCAAAATCAATACCACCATCGGAGACTAAAACAGCCTCTGTGGTCTCCCTAACTAGACCACCCCCACTAAATTACCAATAGTGAGCCCAGCTACACCCTTTGTCTGGCTATTTGTAGTGTTCTTCCCACCGTCACTGTTATTACTAGGGGCACTAGTGGACGCAGTTGGGGTTGTGGTGGTGGGAGCCTTGGTGTTTTTCTTTGGGAAAGTGAGATCATTTGCCCAATGGCCTTTACTTTTACATAAATAACACAATGGCTTCTTTTGATTGTGAGAAGAGGATTTGGACCCACCTCCCCCATAGGATTTTTTTGGGCCTGAGGAAGACTCAGAATTCTTTTTGTCTTTGTCCCCACCTGTAGGAGGCTGGACTGGCTTATAGTGGGTACCTTGTGGTACTTGCACCCTGTGCCAGTTCCAGTTATCCCTTATTAGTAGAATAGAGGTGTTTCTAGCAGCTTATGCTGATAGAAGGTAGCTATGGCAAAGCAGCTTAGGCTGAACTAGGAGACAGGCAAAGCTCCTACTATACCACTTATATCCTATAGCACAATATCATAAGAAAACACAATACTCAGAGTCACTAAAAATAAAGGTACTTTATATTTATGACAATATGCCACAATTATCTCAGTGAGTATCCTTAGTCAGAAGGTAAGTAATATACACAAGTTATATGTACACCAGCCCAAAACAGGTAAGTAATAGTAAGAAATGTAATGCAAACAGTGTAGGATTACAATAGGATGCAATAGGTGAACATAGGTCTAGGGGCAACACAAACCATATACTCCAAAAGTGGAATGCGAATCACGAATGGACCCCAGACCTATGGGAGCTTGTATAGGGTCACTGGGACTGTAAGAAAACAGTCAGGGTGTCCAAGGTACCCCACCCCAAGACCCTGAAAAATAGGAGTAAAGTTCCCCTACTGCCCCAATAGGACACAATAGTTGTGATAGGGGGATTCTGCAAGAACTACAAACACCAGCAAAGCGCTGAAGACATATTCCTGGACCTGATGACCTGCAAGGCAAGGGGACCAAGTCCAAGAGTCGCGATAGTGTCCAGGGGGGGCAGGAGCCCAGTAATCCCCAGATGAAGGTGCAAAGAGGCTGCCTCTGGGTGGAAGAATCCAAGGATTCTGCAACAACGAAAAGGGCTAGGAACTTTTCCTTTGGATGGAAGATGTCCCACGGTGTGCTAGATGTTGCAGAAGTATTTCCACACAGAAATACCACAAACAAGCCTTGCTAGCTGCAAGAATTTCAGTAGAGGTTTTTGGGTGCTGCTGGGGACCAGGAAGGACTAGGATGTTTCCCCTTGGAAGAGGAGACAAAGGGGGCGCTCAGCAACTCAGAGAGCCCCCAGAGAAGCAGGAAGCTCCTGCAGAAGTACCGGAACAGGCACTTGGAAGATCTGAGGACAGCAGTCAACTAGAGTCACAAAGGAGGGTCCCACGACATCGGAGTCCAACTCAGAGGGTTGAGCACTGCAGGACGGAGTGCTGGGGACCCAGGCTAGGCTGTGCACAAAGGAATCCTTGGAGGAGTTCAAAGAAGCCGGAGCAGCTGCAAATCACGCAGTAGACAGGTTTGCAGTCTAGCACAGGGAGGCAAGGACTTACCTCCACCAAACTTGTACTGAAGGATCACTTGACTGTGGTGGTCACTTGGATCTAGCTACTGTGTTCCAGGGACTAAGCTCATCAAGATGAGAGGGGACCCAGTGGACTGGGGATGCAGAAGTTTGTTGCCTGCGTTAGCAGGGGGAAGACTCCGTCAACCCACAGGAGATTTCTTCGGGATTTCCAGTGCAGGGTGAAGGCAGACAGCCCTCAAAGCATGCACCACCAGGAAGCAGTCGAGAACGCCGTCACAATTAGACGCTACAATGTTGCTGGTAGTCATCTTGCAACTTTGTTGCAGTTTTGCAGGCGTCCTGGAGCAGTCAGCGGTCGATCCTTGGCAGAAGTCAAGGAGGGAAGTGCAGAGGAACTCTGGTGAACTCTTGCATTCGTTATCTGAAGAATACCCCAGAGGAGAGACCCTAAATAGCCAGAAAAGGAGGTTTGGCTACCAAGAAAGGAGGATCGGCCACCAAAGGTAAGAACCTATCAGAGGGGGTCTATGACATCACCTGCTGGCACTGGCCACTCAGAGCACTCTAGTGTGCCCCAACACCTCTGAATCCAAGATGGCAGAGGTCTGGGACACACTTGAGGAACTGGGCACCTCCCCTTGGGAGGTACTGGTCAGGGGAGTGGTCACTCTCCTTTCCTTTGTCCAGTTTCGCGCCAGAGCATGGCTGGGGGATCCCTGAACCGGTGAAGACTGGCTTATGCAGAGATGGGCACCATCTGTGCCCATCAAAGCATTTCCAGAGGCTGGGGGAGGGTACTCCTCCCTAGCCCTTCACACCTATTTCCAAAGGGAGAGGTTGTAACACCCTCTCTCAGAGAAAATCCTTTGTTCTGCCTTCCTGGGACTGGGCTGCCCAGGCCCCAGGGGGGAAGAAACCTGTCTGAGGGTTGGCTGCTGCGGTAGCTAATGAGAAAACCCCGGAAAGTTAGTGTGGCAGTACCCGGGCTCTATGCTGGAGCCCCGGGAATGCATGGAATTGTCACCCCAATACCAGAATGGTATTGGGGTGACAATTCCATGATCCTAGACATGCTACATGGCCTTGTTCGGAGTTACCAGTGTGACGCTACATATAGGTATTGACCTATATGTAGTGCACGCGTGTAATGGTGTCCCCGCAATCACAAAGTCCGGGGAAATTGCCCTAAACAATGTGGGGGCACCTTTGCTAGTGCCAGGGTGCCCACACACTAAGTAACTTTGCAGCTAACCTTCACTAAGTGAAGGTTAGACATATAGGTGACTTATAAGTTACTTAAGTGCAGTGTAAAATAGCTGTGAAATAACGTGGACGTTATTTCACTCAGGCTGCAGTGGCAGTCCTGTGTAAGAATTGTCTGAGCTCCCTATGGGTGGCAAAAGAAATGCTGCAGCCCATAGCGATCTCCTGGAACCCTAATACCCTGGGTACCTAGGTACCATATACTAGGGAATTATAAGTGATGTCCACTGTGCCAATTGGAATTGGAATATGAAATCACTAAACTATAGTGACAAATTAGGAAGTGGAGAGAGCATAAGCACTGGAGTTCTGGTTAGCAGACACAGTTAAGCCCTACTAACACCACACACATAGGCCACAAACTATGAGCACTGGGACCCTGGCTAGCAGAATCCCAGTGAAACAGGCAAAACACACTGACAAATAGGGTTTTGACTATGAGCACTGGGGTCCTGGTTTGGAGGATCCCAGTGAGACAGTAAAAACACACTGATACATACTCACAAATAGGCCAAAAGTGGGGGTAACCATGCTAGTAAGAGGCTACTTTCGCACACCTACCCATCATCATTCATCACTTCTCTGCTCAAAACATATAGACTACCATGCCATGACCTAACTACAGCATGGTTCAATTCTGTAGTACAATTGTGTTGTCTGGGAAATGTGCATCTCCTTCAGTTAATGCAGCATTTACAAAGTTTTCAATGCTTTGCAAACTGAAAACAAGGCGTGTTTCCCTTCCCTCCTAGTACCCAATCAGTCACCTCCTAGTTTTTCAGCCCTTTATTCTTTCCTAAGTTTTGTTCCAGCCACCCCCCAAAAATTAAACAATTCATTTTTGTCATGTACCAAATTTTTCTGGGAAAGTGATTTATATTCAATGGCTTTCATAATGGATTCATGCCTATTTAGATGTTTCCCTTTTGACATTTGTCAACTACAGTGAGGCATGTGTGGGTAACAAAATGGCTCTGTGTCTTGTAAGCCATGTCAAATTCCAATGGCCCTAAGGGACCAGCGATGTAATGTTACTGTGCCACTTAAAAAAATTATTTTTACGGAGCACTGTTTATAATTTGTCTTTTTTCACTTTCTTGATATAGCTACTCCTAGTAGAATACCTACATACCAGGAGATAACCTGGCTGTGGTTATAGAGGCTGGATGCAATCCAATTGGAGCACGGTGGCTGGTGGCTCTGCAGGAGGAGGGGGATCAGGGAAATGGCCTTGCCTGGAGGCCCTAGTTCCTCCAGCCAGCTGCAAGTATCTCCAGCCTCCCACTGGCAACATTGGTAGCGCTGACGCCAACTGACTGCCACCCATCCCCTTCAGACCACTACTTCCCCATCCCCACTCAGGCTGCATATTCTAGTGCTGCATCCTATAACATCTTGAGCACCTGGACTAAAGGGAGGCACTGATAGAGGGAACCCTCAACAATCTTTGGACCCATGTGGAAATCACCCTCTTTTAACCCTTTTTTTATTTTTTGATTTTGATGGGAGGTACATTTGTTGTGGGTGGAGAGGGTGGGAAAGGGAGTTAGGACTGTTTTTTTTTACTTTGGACACTTAAGTTTTCTCTGGACTTTGGTTGGGGATGGGGTGATTTGTTTGGAGAGAGGGGCGGGCTTGTTGTGGATAAGAAAGGCGGGTTTTATAATTGTGGAAAATAAAACAGAAATCATTCATGTTACTTTATTTATGCCCCAAATCTTTATTTTAGTGATCTCCAGTGCACTGCAAACCTTATGACTTTTGTGTTGAACAACCTATTTGTGGCCATTGACAATCAAATATAGATCATACCCCTGATTAACAGGCAATTCCAAGGACCCAATAAAAAGGTAGTAATCTTGGTCTCCTTTCTAAACCAGCTAGGCCTGCAGTCACTAAATGGGAGATTCAGCACAGATTTGTATGTGACTTACACACACATCTCCTGCTTTTGAATGGCTATCTTGGACTATATATGGGTGTTATTGGCTCACTTTCAAAATATCAGCAAGTTCATTATGACTCCTTCCTTGGCCAGGGACCATGCAATTCTCACCTGTGAAGTCCAGTCCCCATGCCTCCCCCCCCCCCCAAACAAGTCCCCTCTGCACCCAGGAACAGCTTGTGCCCTTTGAAAAAATAAAGTGGTCCATGGTGGATCAACAGAAACAAGGGTAAATTGTGGATCTTTTCCTGGACATGACCTGATAAGCAAGCAGTGAAACTACCACTACAAATCTCTGGGAGTCCCTGTCCAGTCACCTGAGAAAAGCCTACACTGCTTGGGTGAGACAGAAAATTGCAAGTCGTCTGTAAACTCCAATTCAGCAGCCAACATAAAATGTCAAATAATTACCTTAAAAGACAGCCTTATGGAAGCTTAGCAATGACAACGGGGCTAATAAATGGCTGCAAACCCAAGTTGACACCATTCGCCTACACCATAGAAAAGCCCTCAATGCCCAAAGGAGGAAATCGGAAGCTCAGAGGTGGGTAGAGTCACATAAGGTAATACAATCCAGGGACCAGAGGAAATGTTGGCTGTGGGTCAGCAAATACTTCAAACCAAACCCACCAGGTGATCGCTACCAACATCACCCCTGGGGAATGGAAAACCCATATTAAGGCTCATTACGTGAACCACAGAGTGGCCCATAGCCAGTCCAGTGGGCCAGAAAACAGCCCTGACTACTCCATATTGCACCCCGATCCAGACTATGAAGTCAATCTACTAACATGAGACTGAGGACATGCTACTAATAACTCCGGCTCAAGAAGCACTAGTCACCAAGTCAATGCAAGCAGATGGCATTCCAAAAGAGACATCACAGCTGAAGTATACAAGGGGGTCCTGACACAATGGGCCACAGTGATGGTGCTTCTATTCCAGGAATACTGACTAGCAGGAAGTATTCCTGAGACATGGAGGGGTTCAGTTCTGGTCCAAATCCACAAAAAAAGGCTTGCGATAATGCTGAGGAATTACCGATTGATCGCATTACTGGACGTCAAAGGGAAGTGCTACACCAGCGTATTAAACCAAGAACTCCAAACCAGGGAGGAAGAAAGGAAGTTGAGTCCCCCTGTTTTAAACTGGCTTTCAAAAGGGTTGCAGTATTGAAGATAATCTTATCTGCATCTCCCATCTGATTGAAGCTGCAAGAGCAGCCTGTAGGAGGCTGGCCTGGTTTGTAGTGGGTACCAGAGGTACTTACACCTTGTGCCAGGTCCAGTTATTCCTTATTAGTGTAGAAGAGGTGTTTCTAGCAGCTTAGGCTGATAGAAGGTAGCTATGGCAAAGCAGCTTAGGCTGAACTAGGAGACATGTAAAGCTCCTACTATACCACTGGAGTCATATGAGCAATATCATAAGAAAACACAATACACAGAAGTACTAAAAAATAAAGGTACTTTATTTTTATGACAATATGCCAAAAGTATCTCAGTGAGTACCCTCAGTATGAGGATAAGTTATATACAAAAGATATATGTACACAAACCAAAATTATGCAGGTAATAGCAAGAACAGTAATGCAAGTAGTGTAAAGTTACAATAGATTGCAATAGGAGCACATAGGGCCCAGGAAATGCCAGCTGAGGGTGCAAGGAAGCTGCCACCTGTTGGAAGAAGCTTGGAGTTCTGCAAGAAAGAAGAGAGCTAGGAGCTTTTCCTTTGGAGGATGGAAGTCCCACGTCGCGATGAAGCTTGCAGTGGTGTTCCCACGCAGACAGACCACAAACAAGCCTTGCTAGCTACAAGGGTTGCGTTAGAGGTTTTTGGGTGCTGCTGTGGTCCAGGAGGGACCAGGATGTCGCCACTTGGAGGAGGAGACAGAGAGGGCACCCAGCAAGTCAGGGAGGCCTCAGAGAAGCAGGCAGCACCTGCACAAGTACCTGAACAGGCACTTGGAAGAAGAGTGAACCAGAGTCCATGCAAAGTCACAAAAGGGAGTCCCACGACGCCGGAGGACAACTCAGAAAGTTGTGCACTGCAGGTTAGAGTGCCAGGGACCCAGGCTTGGCTCTGTACGAAGGAAATCCTGGAAGAGTGCACAGGAGTCGGAGCAGCTGCAAATCACGTGGTACCCAGCAATGCAGTCTAGCGTGGGGAGGCAAGGACTTACCTCCACCAAACTTGGACTGAAGAGTCACTGGACTGTAGGAGTCACTTGGACAGAGTTACAGAGTTCCAGGGACCACGCTCGTCATGCTGAGAGGGGACCCAGAGGACCAGTGATGCAGTCTTTTGGTGCCTGCGGTTGCAGGGGGAAGATTCCATCGACCCACGGGAGATTTCTTCAGAGCTCCTGGTGCAGAGAGGAGGCAGGCTACCCCCAGGGCATGCACCACCTGGAAACAGTCGAGAAAGCCGGCAGGATGAAGCGATACAAGGTTGCTAGTAGTCGTCTTGCTACTTTGTTGTGGTTTTGCAGGCATCCTAAGCAGTCAGCGGTTGATCCTTTGGTAGAAGGTGAAGAGGGAGATGCAGAGGAACTCTGATGAGCTCTTGTATTCGTTATCTGGTGAGATCCCCAAAGCAGAGACCCTAAATAGCCAGAAAAGGAGGTTTGGCTACCTAAGAAGGAGGATTGGCTACCAAGAGAGGTAAGAGCCTATCAGAAGGAGCCTCTGACATCACCTGCTGGCGCTGGCCACTCAGAGCAGTCCAGTGTGCCACAAACACCTCTGTTTCCAAGATGGCAAAGGTCTAGGACACACTGGAGGAGCTCTGGGCACCTCCCCTGGGAGGTGCAGGTCAGGGGAGTGGTCACTCCCCTTTCCTTTGTCCAGTTTCATGCCAGAGCAGGGCTGGGGGATCCCTGAACCGGTGTAGACTGGCTTATGCAGAGATGGGCACCATCTGTGCCCATCAAAGCATTTCCAGAAGCTGGGGGAGGCTACTCCTCCCCAGCCCTCACACCTATTTCCAAAGGGAGAGGGTGTTACACCCTCTCTCAGAGGAAGTCCTTTGTTCTGCCTTCCTGGGCCAGGGCTGCCTGGACCCCAGGAGGGCAGAAACCTGTCTGAGGGGTTGGCAGCAGCAGCAGCGGAAAGGCAGTTTTGCCAGTACCCGGGTTCTGTGCTAGAGACCCAGGGGATCATGGAATTGTCCCCCCAATGCCAGAATGGCACTGGGGTGACAATTCTATGATCTTAGGCATGTTACATGGCCATGTTCGGAGTTACCATTGTGAGGCTGTACATAGGTAGTGACCTATGTACAGTGCACGCTGGTAATGGTGTCCCTGCACTCACAAAGTCCGGGGAATTTGCCCTGAACGATGTGGGGGCACCTTGGCTAGTGCCAGGGTGCCCACACACTAAGTAACTTTGCACCCAACCTTCACCAGGTGAAGGTTAGACATATAGGTGACTTATAAGTCACTTAAGTGCAGTGGTAAATGGCTGTGAAATAACGTGGACATTATTTCACTCAGGCTGCACTGGCAGGTCTGTGTAAGAATTGTCAGAGCTCCCTATGGGTGGCAAAAGAAATGCTGCAGCCCATAGGGTTCTCCTGGAATCCCAGTACCCTAGGTACCTCAGTACCAAATACTAGGGAATTATATGGGTGTAACAGCGTGCCAATGTGAATTGGTAAATTTAGTCACTAGCCTGTTAGTGACAAATTTGGAAAGCAGAGAGAGCATAACCACTGAGGTTCTGGTTAGCAGAGCCTCAGTGAGACAGTTAGGCATTACACAGGGAACACATACAGGGCACATACTTATGAGCACTGGGGCCCTGCCTGGCAGGGTCCCAGTGAGACATAAACTAAAACAACATACCTACAGTGAAATATGTGGCTAACATGCCAGGCAAGATGGTACTTTCCTACACAACCCCCCCAAATGAAGGACAATAAGACTAGCCATGACCTGATGAGTCTTCATTGTCTAAATGGAAATATCTGGAGAGTCCATCTGCATTGGAGTGGGTACTCCCAGGTCTATGTTCCACTGTATAGTCGATTCCCTGTAGAGATATGGACCACCTCAACAATTTAGGGTTTTCACCTTTCATTTGTTTTAGCCAAAGTAGAGGTTTGTGGTCTGTCTGAACAATGAAGTGAGTGCCAAACGGGTATGGCATCAACTTCTTCAGTGCCCAGACCACAGCAAAGGCCTCCCTCTCTATGGCAGACCAACGCTTTTCTCTAGGGGTCAACCTTCTGCTGATAAAAGCAACTGGTTGATCCTGGCCCTCAGAATTCAGTTGTGATAAGACTGCCCCTACCCCTACCCCTAATTTAGATGCATCAGTTTGAATAATTAATTTCTTGGAGTAACATGGGATTTTTAGGACAGGTGCAGTGCACATGGCCTGTTTGAGCTCCTCAAAAGCTTTCTGACAGCTAGCTGTCCACAGTACCTTTTTAGGCATCTTTTTACTGGTGAGATCATTAAGTGGGGCTGCTATGGAGCCATAGTTTTTAATGAATCTCCTGTAATACCCAGTGAGGCCTAGGAAGGCTCTCACCTGGGTCTTTGTTGTAGGGGGAACCCAATACATGATTGTCTGGATTTTCCCCTGAAGTGGTGCAATCTGTTCTCCACCTACCAGGTGTCCCAGATAAACCACCTTTCCCTGCCCTATCTGGCACTTTGAGGCCTTGACAGTGAGGCCTGCCTTTTGCAGGGCTCCCAAAACTTTCCAAAGGTGGACCAGGTGCTCATCCCAGGTGGAGCAAAAGACAGCTATATCATCTAGATATGCTGCACTAAAAGCCTCCAACCCTCGCAGGACTGTGTTCACCAACCTCTGAAAAGTGGCAGGTGCATTTTTAAAACCAAAGGGCATCACTGTAAATTGGTAGTGCCCTCCTATAGTTGAAAATGCAGTTTTAGGTTTAGCATCCTCAGCCAATTTGATCTGCCAATACCCTGCAGGTGCTTAGATACTTGGCAGATGCCAGTGTATCTATGAGCTCATCTGCCCTGGGTATAGGGTGAGCATCAGTTTTTGTTACCTGATTGAGACCTCTGTAGTCTACACAAAACCTCATCTCCCTTTTTCCATCTTTTGAGTGAGGCATTGGTACAAGTACCACAGGACTCGCCCATGGGCTTTCAGAAGGTTCAACCACTCCTAGATCAAGCATTTTCTGGACCTCTTGTTTTATGCAGTCCCTGACATGGTCAGGCTGCCTATAGATTTTACTTTTGACAGGCAAGCTGTCTCCAGTATCAATTGTGTGTTCACACCAAGATGTGGTGCCTGGCACAGTTGAAAAGAGTTCAGAAAATTGTCCAATTAGATTTATGCAGTTGTCTTTCTGTTCTGCAGTCAGACAATCTGCTAAAACTACTCCCTCCACTAAAGCATCCTCTTCAGTGGAGGAGAAGAGATCAGGGAGAGGGTCACTCTCTTCTTCCTGTCCTTCATCTGTTGCCATGAGCAGGGTGAGATTAGCCCTGTCACAGTAGGGTTTTAGGCGGTTGACATGAATCACCCTAAGGAGACTCCTGGCAGTGCCCAGGTCTACAAGATAGGTAACCTCACCCTTTTTCTCAACAATTAGATGGGGTCCACTCCATTTGTCCTGGAGTGCTCTTGGGGCCACAGGCTCCAATACCCACACCTTCTGTCCTGGTTGGTACTGGATCAGAACAGCTGTCTGGTCATGCCATTGCTTCTGGAGCTCTTGGCTGGCCTGAAGGTTTTTACTGGCCTTTTTCATGTACTCAGCCATTCTGGATCTTAGGCCAAGTACGTAGTCCACTATGTCCTGTTTGGGAGCTTTTAAAGGTTGTTCCCAACCCTCCTTCACAAGTGTTAGTGGATCTCTTACAGGGTGTCCAAATAGGAGTTTAAAGGGGCTGAAGCCCACTCCTTTCTGGGGAACCTCCCTGTAAGCAAAAAGGAGGCAAGTTAACAGGACATCCCATCTCCTCCTGAGTTTTTCAGGGAGTCCCATTATCATACCTTTGAGAGTTTTATTAAACCTCTCTACCAGTCCATTGGTCTGTGGATGATAAGGAGTGGTGAATTTGTAGGTTACACCACATTCCTTCCACATAGCTTTCAAGTATGCATACATAAAGTTGCTACCCCTGTCTGATACAACCTCTTTTGGGAAACCCACCCTGGAAAAGATTCCCAGGAGGGGATTTTAGGTCAATCTGCCCCCTAGGCGGGGATCTTTTTTTGCGCCGTCACGCAAGGGGAGCGACCTTGTAGGCAAGGGTCGCTCCCCAGGGGGGGGGGGCAAATTTATTTTAGGCCATTTACGCCCCCCTGGGGGCAGATCGGCCTATTGTTATTAGGCCGATCTGCCCCCAGGGGGGGCAGAAACCTACTAGGCACCAGGGCAATTTTTTTTGTTTGTTTGTTTTTTTAGAGATGGGGAGCGACACCTTAGGCAAGGGTCGCTCCCCTGGAGGGGCAAATTGTACTTAGGCCATTTCTGCCCGCTTTGGGGGCAGATCGGCCGATTTTAGGTCAATCTGCCCCCAAGGGGGGCAGAAACCACTAGGTACCAGGAATCTTTTTTTTGCGCCGTCACGCAAGGGGATCGACCTTGTAGGCAAGGGTTGCTCCCCGGGGGGGTGGGGGGCAAATTTATTTTAGGCCATTTCTGCCCCCCCGGGGGCAGATCGGCCTATTGTTATTAGGCCGATCTGACCCAAGGGGGGGCAGAAACCTCTAGGCGCCAGGGCAAATTTTTTTTGTGTGTTTTTTTTTGTTTGTTTGGTTTTTTTTAGATGGGGAGCGACCCCTTAGGCAAGGGTCGCTCCCCTGGAGGGGCAAATTGTATTTAGACCATTTCTGCCCCCCTTTGCGTGTTTTTTTTTTGTTTGTTTGTTTTTTTAGAGATTGGGAGCGACCCATTAGGCAAGGGTCGCTCCCCTGGGGGGCAAATTGTATTTAGACCATTTCTGCCCCCCTTGGGGGCAGATTGGCCGATTTTAGGTTAATCTGCCCCCAAGGGGGCAGAAACCACTAGGCACCGGGGATTTTTTTTTTGGCGCCAATGTCACGCAGGGGGAGCGACCCCGTAGGCAAGGGTCGCTCCCGGGGAAGTGGGTTGGGGGGGGGACAAATTTATTTTAGGCCATTTCATCCCCCCCGGGGCTCGCTGAGCTACAGGCCCAAATCCATAGGTAGCCACTGTTTTCTATGAAAAAATGTGATGTGTCCACGTTGTGTTTTGGGCCATTTCCTGTCGCGGGCGCTAGGCCTACCCACACAAGTGAGGTATCATTTTTAGCGGGAGACTTGGGGTAACGCTGGGTAGAAAGAAATTTGTGGCTCCTCTCAGATTCCAGAACTTTCTGTCACCGAAATGTGAGGAAAATGTGTTTTTTAGCCAAATTTTGAGGTTTGCAAAGGATTCTGGGTAACAGAACCTGGTCAGAGCCCCACAAGTCACCCAATCTTGGATACCCCTAGGTCTCTAGTTTTCACAAATGCCCAGGTTTGGTAGGTTTCCCTAGGTGCCGGCTGAGCTAGAGGCCAAAATCCACAGGTAGGCACTGTTTTCTATGAAAAAATGTGACGTGTCCACGTTGTGTTTTGGGCCATTTCCTGTCGCGGGCGCTAGGCCTACCCACACAAGTGAGGTATCATTTTTAACGGGAGACTTGGGGGAATGCTGGGTGGAAGGAAATGTGTGGCTCCTCTCAGATTCCAGAACTTTCTGTCACCGAAATGTGAGGAAAATGTATTTTTTAGCCAAATATTGAGGTTTGCAAAGGATTCTGGGTAACAGAACCTGGTCAGAGCCCCACAAGTCACCCAATCTTGGATACCCCTAGGTCTCTAGTTTTCACAAATGCACAGGTTTGGTAGGTTTCCCTAGGTGCCGGCTGAGCTAGAGGCCAAAATCCACAGGTAGGCACTGTTTTCTATGAAAAAATGTGAGGTGTCCACGTTGTGTTTTGGGCCAATTCCTGTCGCGGGCGCTAGGCCTACCCACACAAGTGAGGTATAATTTTTAACGGGAGACTTGGGGGAACGCTGGGTGGAAGGAAATTTGTGGCTCCTCTCAGATTCCAGAACTTTGTGTCACCGAAATGTGAGGAAAATGTATTTTTTAGCCAAATATTGAGGTTTGCAAAGGATTCTGGGTAACAGAACCTGGTCAGAGCCCCACAAGTCACCCCATCTTGGATTCCCCTAGGTCTCTAGTTTTCAAAAATGCACAGGTTTGGTAGGTTTCCCTAGGTGCCAGCTGAGCTAGAGGCCCAAATCTACAGGTAGGCACTTTGCAAAAAACACCTCTGTTTTCTTTCAAAAAATGTGATGTGTCCACGTTGTGTTATGGGGCATTTCCTGTCACGGGTGCTAGGCCTACCCACACAAGTGAGGTATCATTTTTATCGGGAGACTTGTGGGAACGCTGGGTGGAAGGAAATTTGTGGCTCCTCTCAGATTCCAGAACTTTCTATCACCGAAATGTGAGGAAAACGTGTTTTTTTAGCCAAATTTTGAGGTTTGCAAAGGATTCTGGTTAACAGAACCTGGTCAGAGCCCCACAAGTCACCCCATCTTGGATTCCCCTAGGTCTCTAGTTTTCAGACATGCAGGTTTGGTAGGTTTCCCTAGGTGCTGGCTGAGCTAGAGGCCAAAATCTACAGGTAGGCACTTTGCAAAAAACACCTCTGTTTCTTTCAAGAAATGTGATGTGTCCACGTTGTGTTTTGGGGCATTTCCTGTCACGGGCGCTAGGCATACCCACACAAGTGAGGTATCATTTTTATCGGGAGACTTGGGGAAACGCTGGGTGGATGGAAATTTGTGGCTCCACTCAGATTCCAGAACTTTCTGTCACAGAAATTTAAGGAAAACTTGTTTTTTTAGCCAAATTTTGAGGTTTGCAAAGGATTCTGGGTAACAGAACCTGGTCAGAGCCCCACAAGTCACCCCATCTTGGATACCCCTAGGCCTCTAGTTTACAAAAATGCACAGGTTTGGTAGGTTTCCCTAGGTGCCGGCTGAGCTAGAAGCCAAAATCTACAGGTAGGCACTTTGCAAAAAACACCTCTGTTTTCTTTAAAAAAATGTGATGTGTCCACGTTGTGTTTTGGGGCATTTCCTGTCACGGGTGCTAGGCCTAACCACACAAGTGAGGTATCATTTTTATCGGGAGACTTGGTGGAACGCTGGGTGGAAGGAAATTTGTGGCTCCTCTCAGATTCCAGAACTTTCTGTCACCGAAATGTGAGGAAAACGTGTTTTTTTAGCCAAATTTTGAGGTTTGCAAAGAATTCTGGGTAACAGAACCTGGTCAGAGCCCCACAAGTCACCCCATCTTGGATTCCCCTAGGTCTCTAGTTTTCAAAAATGCACAGGTTTGGTAGGTTTCCCTAGGTGCTGGCTGAGCTAGAGGCCAAAATCTACAGGTAGGCACTTTGCAAAAAACACCTCTGTTTTCTTTCAAGAAATGTGATGTGTCCACGTTGTGTTTTGGGGCATTTCCTGTTACGGGCGCTAGGCCTACCCACACAAGTGAGGTATCATTTTTATCAAGAGACTTGGGGAAACGCTGGGTGGATGGAAATTTGTGGCTCCTCTCAGATTCCAAAACTTTCTGTCACCGAAATGTAAGGAAAACTTGTTTTTTTAGCCAAATTTTGAGGTTTGCAAAGAATTCTGGGTAACAGAACCTGGTCAGAGCCCCACAAGTCACCCTATCTTGGATTCCCCTAGGTCTCTAGTTTTCAAAAATGCACAGGTTTGGTAGGTTTCCCTAGGTGCCCGCTGAGCTAGAGGCCAAAATATACAGGTAGGCAGTTTGCAAAAAACACCTCTGTTTTCTTTCAAAAAATGTGATGTGTCCATGTTGTGTTTTGGGGCATTTCTTGTCACGGGCGCTAGGCCTACCCACTCAAGTGAGGTATCATTTTTATCGGGAGACTTGGGGGGAACGCTCGGTGGAAGGAAATGTGTGGCTCCTCTCAGATTCCAGAACTTTCTGTCACCGAAATGTGAGGAAAACGTATTTTTTTAGCCAAATTTTGAGGTTTGCAAATGATTCTGGGTAACAGAACCTGGTCAGAGCCCCACAAGTCACCCCATCTTGGATTCCCCTAGGTCTCTAGTTTTCAAAAATGCACAGGTTTGGTAGGTTTCCCTAGGTGCCCGCTGAGCTAGAGGCCAAAATATACTGGTAGGCAGTTTGCAAAAAACACCTCTGTTTTCTTTCAAAAAATGTGATGTGTCTATGTTGTGTTTTGGGGCATTTCTTGTCACGGGCGTTAGGCCTACCCACTCAAGTGAGGTATCATTTTTATCGGGAGACTTGGGGGGAACGCTGTGTGGAAGGAAATTTGTGGCTCCTCTCAGATTCCAGAACTTTCTGTCACCGAAATGTGAGGAAAATGTATTTTTTAGCCAAATATTGAGGTTTGCAAAGGATTCTGGGTAACAGAACCTGGTCAGAGCCCCACAAGTCACCCCATCTTGGATTCCCCTAGGTCTCTAGTTTTCAAAAATGCACAGGTTTGGTAGATTTCCCTAGGTGCCAGCTGAGCTAGAAGCCAAAATCTACAGGTAGGCACTTTGCAAAAAACACCTCTGTTTTCTTTCGAAAAATGTGATGTGTCCACGTTGTGTTTTGGGGCATTTCCTGTCACGGGTGCTAGGCCTAACCACACAAGTGAGGTATCATTTTTATCGGGAGACTTGGTGGAACGCTGGGTGGAAGGAAATTTGTGGCTCCTCTCAGATTCCAGAACTTTCTGTCACCGAAATGTGAGGAAAACGTGTTTTTTTAGCCAAATTTTGAGGTTTGCAAAGAATTCTGGGTATCAGAACCTGGTCAGAGCCCCACAAGTCACCCCATCTTGGATTCCCCTAGGTCTCTAGTTTTCAAAAATGCATAGGTTTGGTAGGTTTCCCTAGGTGCTGGCTGAGCTAGAGGCCAAAATCTACAGGTAGGCACTTTGCAAGAAACACCTCTGTTTTCTTTCAAGAAATGTGATGTGTCCACGTTGTGTTTTGGGACATTTCCTGTTACGGGCGCTAGGCCTACCCACACAAGTGAGGTATCATTTTTATCAGGAGACTTGGGGAAACGCTGGGTGGATGGAAATTTGTGGCTCGTCCCAGATTCCAGAACTTTCTGTCACCGAAATGTAAGGAAAACTTGTTTTTTTAGCCAAATTTTGAGGTTTGCAAAGAATTCTGGGTAACAGAACCTGGTCAGAGCCCCACAAGTCACCCCATCTTGGATTCCCCTAGGTCTCTAGTTTTCAAAAATGCATAGGTTTGGTAGGTTTCCCTAGGTGCCCGCTGAGCTAGAGGCCAAAATATACAGGTAGGCAGTTTGCAAAAAACACCTCTGTTTTCTTTCAAAAAATGTGATGTGTCCATGTTTTGTTTTGGGGCATTTCTTGTCACGGGCGCTAGGCCTACCCACTCAAGTGAGGTATCATTTTTATCGGGAGACTTGGGGGGAACGCTGGGTGGAAGGAAATTTGTGGCTCCTCTCAGATTCCAGAACTTTCTGTCACCGAAATGTGAGGAAAACGTGTTTTTTTAGCCAAATTTTGAGGTTTGCAAAGGATTCTGGGTAGCAGAACCTGGTCAGAGCCCCACAAGTCACCCCATCTTGTATTCCCCTAGGTCAATAGTTTTAAAAAATGCACAGGTTTGGTAGGTTTCCCTAGGTACCGGCTGAGCTAGAGGCCAAAATCTACAGGTAGGCACTTTGCAAAAAACACCTCTGTTTTCTTTAAAAAAATGTGATGTGTCCACGTTATGTTTTGGGGCGTTTCCTGTCACGGGCGCTGGGCCTACCCACACAAGTGAGGTATCATTTTTATTGGGAGACTTGGGGAAACGCTGGGTGGAAGGAAATTTGTGGCTCCTCTCAGATTCCAGAACTTTATGTCACCGAAATGTGAGGAAAACGTGTTTTTTTAGCCAAATTTTGAGGTTTGCAAAGGATTCTGGGTAACAGAACCTGGTCAGAGCCCCACAAGTCACCCCATCTTGGATTCCCCTAGGTCTCTAGTTTTCAGACATGCACATGTGTGGTAGGTTTCCCTAGGTGCTGGCTGAGCTAGAGGCCAAAATCTACAGGTAGGCACTTTGCAAAAAACACCTCTGTTTTCTTTCAAGAAATGTGATGTGTCCACGTTGTGTTTTGGGGCATTTCCTGTCACGGGCGCTAGGCATACCCACACAAGTGAGGTATCATTTTTATCGGGAGACTTGGGGAAACGCTGGGTGGATGGAAATTTGTGGCTCCTCTCAGATTCCAGAACTTTCTGTCACAGAAATTTAAGGAAAACTTGTTTTTTTAGCCATATTTTGAGGTTTGCAAAGGATTCTGGGTAACAGAACCTGGTCAGAGCCCCACAAGTCACCCCATCTTCGATACCCCTACGCCTCTAGTTTAAAAAAATGCACAGGTTTGGTAGGTTTCCCTAGGTGCCCGCTGAGCTAGAGGCCAAAATATACAGGTAGGCAGTTTGCAAAAAACACCTCTGTTTTCTTTCAAAAAATGTGATGTGTCCATGTTTTGTTTTGGGGCATTTCTTGTCACGGGCGCTAGGCATACCCACTCAAGTGAGGTATCATTTTTATCGGGAGACTTGGGGGGAACGCTGGGTGGAAGGAAATTTGTGGCTCCTCTCAGATTCCAGAACTTTCTGTCACCGAAATGTGAGGAAAACGTGTTTTTTTAGCCAAATTTTGAGGTTTGCAAAGGATTCTGGGTAGCAGAACCTGGTCAGAGCCCCACAAGTCACCCCATCTTGTATTCCCCTAGGTCAATAGTTTTAAAAAATGCACAGGTTTGGTAGGTTTCCCTAGGTACCGGCTGAGCTAGAGGCCAAAATCTACAGGTAGGCACTTTGCAAAAAACACCTCTGTTTTCTTTAAAAAAATGTGATGTGTCCACGTTATGTTTTGGGGCGTTTCCTGTCACGGGCGCTGGGCCTACCCACACAAGTGAGGTATCATTTTTATTGGGAGACTTGGGGAAACGCTGGGTGGAAGGAAATTTGTGGCTCCTCTCAGATTCCAGAACTTTATGTCACCGAAATGTGAGGAAAACGTGTTTTTTTAGCCAAATTTTGAGGTTTGCAAAGGATTCTGGGTAACAGAACCTGGTCAGAGCCCCACAAGTCACCCCATCTTGGATTCCCCTAGGTCTCTAGTTTTCAGACATGCACAGATGTGGTAGGTTTCCCTAGGTGCTGGCTGAGCTAGAGGCCAAAATCTACAGGTAGGCACTTTGCAAAAAACACCTCTGTTTTCTTTCAAGAAATGTGATGTGTCCACGTTGTGTTTTGGGGCATTTCCTGTCACGGGCGCTAGGCATACCCACACAAGTGAGGTATCATTTTTATCGGGAGACTTGGGGAAACGCTGGGTGGATGGAAATTTGTGGCTCCTCTCAGATTCCAGAACTTTCTGTCACAGAAATTTAAGGAAAACTTGTTTTTTTAGCCAAATTTTGAGGTTTGCAAAGGATTCTGGGTAACAGAACCTGGTCAGAGCCCCACAAGTCACCCCATCTTGGATACCCCTACGCCTCTAGTTTAAAAAAATGCACAGGTTTGGTAGGTTTCCCTAGGTGCCGGCTGAGCTAGAGGCCAAAATCTACAGGTAGGCACTTTGCAAAAAACACCTCTGTTTTCTTTCAAGAAATGTGATGTGTCCACGTTGTGTTTTGGGGCATTTCCTGTTACGGGCGCTAGGCCTACCCACACAAGTGAGGTATCATTTTTATCAGGAGACTTGGGGAAACGCTGGGTGGATGGAAATTTGTGGCTCCTCTCAGATTCCAGAACTTTCTGTCACCGAAATGTAAGGAAAACTTGTTTTTTTAGCCAAATTTTGAGGTTTGCAAAGAATTCTGGGTAACAGAACCTGGTCAGAGCCCCACAAGTCACCCCATCTTGGATTCCCCTAGGTCTCTAGTTTTCAAAAATGCACAGGTTGGGTAGGTTTCCCTAGGTGCCCGCTGAGCTAGAGGCCAAAATATACAGGTAGGCAGTTTGCAAAAAACACCTCTGTTTTCTTTAAAAAAATGTGATGTGTCCATGTTGTGTTTTGGGGCATTTCTTGTCACGGGCGCTAGGCCTACCCACTCAAGTGAGGTATCATTTTTATCGGGAGAATTGGGGGGAACGCTGGGTGGAAGGAAATTTGTGGCTCCTCTCAGATTCCAGAACTTTCTGTCACCGAAATGTGAGGAAAACTTGTTTTTTTAGCCAAATTTTGAGGTTTGCAAAGGATTCTGGGTAGCAGAACCTGGTCAGAGCCCCACAAGTCACCCCATCTTGTATTCCCCTAGGTCTCTAGTTTTCAAAAATGCACAGGTTTGGTAGGTTTCCCTAGGTACCGGCTGAGCTAGAGGCCAAAATCTACAGGTAGGCACTTTGCAAAAAACACCTCTGTTTTCTTTAAAAAAATGTGATGTGTCCACGTTATGTTTTGGGGCGTTTCCTGTCACGGGCGCTAGGCCTACCCACACAAGTGAGGTATCATTTTTATCGGGAGACTTGGGTGAACGCTGGGTGGAAGGACATTTGTGGCTCCTCTCAGATTCCAGAACTTTATGTCACCGAAATGTGAGGAAAACGTGTTTTTTTAGCCAAATTTTGAGGTTTGCAAAGGATTCTGGGTAACAGAACCTGGTCAGAGCCCCACAAGTCACACCATCTTGGATTCCCCTAGGTCTCGAGTTTTCAAAAATGCACAGGTTTGGTAGGTTTCCCTAGGTGCCGGCTGAGCTAGAGGCCAAAATCTACAGGTAGGCACTTTGCAAAAAACACCTCTGTTTTCTTTCAAGAAATGTGATGTGTCCACGTTGTGTTTTGGGACATTTCCTGTTACGGGCGCTAGGCCTACCCACACAAGTGAGGTATCATTTTTATCGGGAGACTTGGGGAAACGCTGGGTGGATGGAAATTTGTGGCTCCTCTCAGATTCCAGAACTTTCTGTCACCGAAATGTAAGGAAAACTTGTTTTTTTAGCCAAATTTTGAGGTTTGCAAAGAATTCTGGGTAACAGAACCTGGTCAGAGCCCCACAAGTCACCCCATCTTGGATTCCCCTAGGTCTCTAGTTTTAAAAAATGCACAGGTTTGGTAGGTTTCCCTAGGTGCCGGCTGAGCTAGAGGCCAAAATATACAGGTAGGCAGTTTGCAAAAAACACCTCTGTTTTCTTTAAAAAAATGTGATGTGTCCATGTTGTGTTTTGGGGCATTTCCTGTTGCGGGCGCTAGGCCTACCCACACAAGTGAGGTATCATTTTTAGCGGGAGACTTGGGGTAACGCTGGGTAGAAAGAAATTTGTGGCTCCTCTCAGATTCCAGAACTTTCTGTCACCGAAATGTGAGGAAAATTTGTTTTTTAGCCAAATTTTGAGGTTTGCAAAGGATTCTGGGTAACAGAACCTGGCCACAACCCCACAAGTCACCCAATCTTGGATACCCCTAGGTCTCTAGTTTTCACAAATGCACAGGTTTGGTAGGTTTCCCTAGGTGCCGGCTGAGCTAGAGGCCAAAATCCACAGGTAGGCACTGTTTTCTATGAAAAAATGTGAGGTGTCCATGTTGTGTTTTGGGCCAATTCCTGTCGCGGGCGCTAGGCCTACCCACACAAGTGAGGTATCATTTTTAACGGGAGACTTGGGGGAACGCTGGGTGGAAGGAAATATGTGGCTCCTCTCAGATTCCAGAACTTTCTGTCACCGAAATGTGAGCAAAATGTATTTTTTAGCCAAATATTGAGGTTTGCAAAGGATTCTGGGTAACAGAACCTGGTCAGAGCCCCACAAGTCACCCCATCTTGGATTCCCCTAGGTCTCTAGTTTTCAAAAATGCACAGGTTTGGTAGGTTTCCCTAGGTGCCAGCTGAGCTAGAGGCCAAAATCTACAGGTAGGCACTATGCAAAAAACACCTCTGTTTTCTTTCAAAAAATGTAATGTGTCCACGTTGTGTTATGGGGCATTTCCTGTCACGGGTGCTAGGCCTACCCACACAAGTGAGGTATCATTTTTATCGGGAGACTTGGGGGAACGCTGGGTGGAAGGAAATTTGTGGCTCCTCTCAGATTCCAGAACTTTCTATCACCGAAATGTGAGGAAAACGTGTTTTATTAGCCAAATGTTGAGGTTTGCAAAGGATTCTGGGTAACAGAACCTGGTCAGAGCCCCACAAGTCACCCCATCTTGGATTCCCCTAGGTCTCTAGTTTTCAGACATGCACAGATGTGGTAGGTTTCCCTAGGTGCTGGCTGAGCTAGAGGCCAAAATCTACAGGTAGGCACTTTGCAAAAAACACCTCTGTTTTCTTTCAAGAAATGTGATGTGTCCACGTTGTGTTTTGGGGCATTTCCTGTCACGGGCGCTAGGCCTACCCACACAAGTGAGGTATCATTTTTATCGGGAGACTTGGGGAAACGCTGGGTGGATGGAAATTTGTGACTCCTCTCAGATTCCAGAACTTTCTGTCACAGAAATTTAAGGAAAACTTGTTTTTTTAGCCAAATTTTGAGGTTTGCAAACGATTCTGGGTAACAGAACCTGGTCAGAGCCCCACAAGTCACCCCATCTTGGATACCCCTAGGCCTCTAGTTTAAAAAAATGCACAGGTTTGGTAGGTTTCCCTAGGTGCCAGCTGAGCTAGAAGCCAAAATCTACAGGTAGGCACTTTGCAAAAAACACCTCTGTTTTCTTTCAAGAAATGTGATGTGTCCACGTTGTGTTTTGGGGCATTTCCTGTTACGGGCGCTAGGCCTACCCACACAAGTGAGGTATCATTTTTATCAGGAGACTTGGGGAAACGCTGGGTGGATGGAAATTTGTGGCTCCTCTCAGATTCCAGAACTTTCTGTCACCGAAATGTAAGAAAAACTTGTTTTTTTAGCCAAATTTTGAGGTTTGCAAAGAATTCTGGGTAACAGAACCTGGTCAGAGCCCCACAAGTCACCACATCTTGGATTCCCCTAGGTCTCTAGTTTTCAAAAATGCACAGGTTTGGTAGGTTTCCCTAGGTGCCCGCTGAGGTAGAGGCCAAAATATACAGGTAGGCAGTTTGCAAAAAACACCTCTGTTTTCTTTCAAAAAATGTGATGTGTCCATGTTGTGTTTTGGGGTTTTTCTTGTCACGGGCGCTAGGCCTACCCACTCAAGTGAGGTATCATTTTTATCGGGAGACTTGGGGGGAACGCTGGGTGGAAGGAAATTTGTGGCTCCTCTCAGATTCCAGAACTTTCTGTCACCGAAATGTGAGGAAAACGTGTTTTTTTAGCCAAATTTTGAGGTTTGCAAAGGATTCTGGGTAGCAGAACCTGGTCAGAGCCCCACAAGTCACCCCATCTTGTATTCCCCTAGGTCTCTAGTTTTCAAAAATGCACATGTTTGGTAGGTTTCTCTAGGTACCGGCTGAGCTAGAGGCCAAAATCTACAGGTAGGCACTTTGCAAAAAACACCTCTGTTTTCTTTCAAAAAATGTGATGTGCCACGTTATGTTTTGGGGCGTTTCCTGTCACGGGCGCTAGGCCTACCCACACAAGTGAGGTATCATTTTTATCAGGAGACTTGGGTGAACGCTGGGTGGAAGGAAATTTGTGGCTCCTCTCAGATTCCAGAACTTTATGTCACCGAAATGTGAGGAAAACGTGTTTTTTTAGCCAAATTTTGAGGTTTGCAAAGGATTCTGGGTAACAGAACCTGGTCAGAGCCCCACAAGTCACACCATCTTGGATTCCCCTAGGTCTCGAGTTTTCAAAAATGCACAGGTTTGGTAGGTTTCCCTAGGTGCCGGCTGAGCTAGAGGCCAAAATCCACAGGTAGGCACTGTTTTCTATGAAAAAATGTGAGGTGTCCACGTTGTGTTTTGGGCCATTTTCTGTCGCGGGTGCTAGGCCTACCCACACAAGTGAGGTATCATTTTTAACGGGAGGCTTGGGGGAACGCTGGGTGGAAGGAAATTTGTGGCTCCTCTCAGATTCCAGAACTTTCTGTCACCGAAATGTGAGGAAAATGTATTTTTTAGCCAAATATTGAGGTTTGCAAAGGATTCTGGGTAACAGAACCTGGTCAGAGCCCCACAAGTCACCCCATCTTGGATTCCCCTAGGTCTCTAGTTTTCAAAAATGCACAGGTTTGGTAGGTTTCCCTAGGTGCCAGCTGAGCTAGAGGCCAAATCTACAGGTAGGCACTTTGCAAAAAACACCTCTGTTTTCTTTCAAGAAATGTGATGTGTCCACGTTGTGTTTTGGGGCATTTCCTGTCACGGGCGCTAGGCCTACCCACACAAGTGAGGTATCATTTTTATCGGGAGACTTGGGGAAACGCTGGGTGGATGGAAATTTGTGGCTCCTCTCAGATTCCAGAACTTTCTGTCACCGAAATTTAAGGAAAACTTGTTTTTTTAGCCAAATTTTGAGGTTTGCAAAGGATTCTGGGTAACAGAACCTGGTCAGAGCCCCACAAGTCACCCCATCTTGGATACCCCTAGGCCTCTAGTTTAAAAATATGCACAGGTTTGGTAGGTTTCCCTAGGTGCCCGCTGAGCTAGAAGCCAAAATCTATAGTTAGGCACTTTGCAAAAAACACCTCTGTTTTCTTTCAAAAAATGTGATGTGTCCACGTTGTGTTTTGGGGCATTTCCTGTCACGGGTGCTAGGCCTAACCACACAAGTGAGGTATCATTTTTATCGGGAGACTTGGGGGAACGCTGGGTGGAAGGACATTTTTGGCTCCTCTCAGATTCCAGAACTTTCTGTCACCGAAATGTGAGGAAAACATGTTTTTTTAGCCAAATTTTGAGGTTTGCAAAGAATTCTGGGTAACAGAACCTGGTCAGAGCCCCACAAGTCACCCCATCTTGGATTCCCCTAGGTCTCTAGTTTTCAAAAATGCACAGGTTTGGTAGGTTTCCCTAGGTGCTGGCTGAGCTAGAGGCCAAACTCTACAGGTAGGCACTTTGCAAAAAACACCTCTGTTTTCTTTCAAGAAATGTGATGTGTCCACGTTGTATTTTGGGGCATTTCCTGTTACGGGCGCTAGGCCTACCCACACAAGTGAGGTATCATTTTTATCGGGAGACTTGGGGAAACGCTGGGTGGATGGAAATTTGTGGCTCCTCTCAGATTCCAGAACCTTCTGTCACCGAAATGTAAGGAAAACTTGTTTTTTAGCCAAAATTTGAGGTTTGCAAAGAATTCTGGGTAACAGAACCTGGTCAGAGCCCCACAAGTCACCCCATCTTGGATTCCCCTAGGTCTCTAGTTTTAAAAAATGCACAGGTTTGGTAGGTTTCCCTAGGTGCCGGCTGAGCTAGAGGCCAAAATATACAGGTAGGCAGTTTGCAAAAAACACCTCTGTTTTCTTTAAAAAAATGTGATGTGTCCATGTTGTGTTTTGGTGCATTTCTTGTCACGGGCACTAGGCCTACCCACTCAAGTGAGGTATCATTTTTATCGGGAGACTTGGGGGGAATGCTGGGTGGAAGGAAATTTGTGGCTCCTCTCAGATTCCAGAACTTTCTGTCACCGAAATGTGAGGAAAACTTGTTTTTTTAGCCATATTTTGAGGTTTGCAAAGGATTCTGGGTAGCAGAACCTGGTCAGAGCCCCACAAGTCACCCCATCTTGTATTCCCCTAGGTCTCTAGTTTAAAAAAATGCACAGGTTTGGTAGGTTTCCCTAGGTACCGGCTGAGCTAGAGGCCAAAATCTAAAGGTAGGCACTTTGCAAAAAACACCTCTGTTTTCTTTAAAAAAATGTGATGTGTCCACGTTATGTTTTGGGGCGTTTCCTGTCACGGGCGCTAGGCCTACCCAAACAAGTGAGGTATCATTTTTATTGGGAGACTTGGGTGAACGCTGGGTGGAAGGAAATTTGTGGCTCCTCTCAGATTCCAGAACTTTATGTCACCGAAATGTGAGGAAAACGTGTTTTTTTAGCCAAATTTTGAGGTTTGCAAAGGATTCTGGGTAACAGAACCTGGTCAGAGCCCCACAAGTCACACCATCTTGGATTCCCCTAGGTCTCGAGCTTTCAAAAATGCACAGGTTTGGTAGGTTTCCCTAGGTGCCGGCTGAGCTAGAGGCCAAAATCTACAGGTAAGCACTTTGCAAAAAACACCTCTGTTTTCTTTAAAAAAATGTGATGTGTCCACGTTGCGTTTTGGGGCGTTTCCTGTCGCGGGCGCTAGGTCTACCCACACAAGTGAGGTATCATTTTTATCGGGAGACTTGGGGGAACATAGATTAGCAAAACAAGTGTTATTGACCCTTGTCTTTCTCTACATTTTGTCCTTCCAAATATAAGAGAGTGTGTAAAAAAGACATCTATTTGAGAAATGCCCTGTAATTCACATGCTAGTATGGTCACCCCGGAATTCAGAGATGTGCAAATAACCACTGCTCCTCAACACCTTATCTTGTGCCTTTTTTGAAAATACAAAGGTTTTCTTGATAGCTATTTTTCAAATGAATTGCTGTATACCCGGTATAGAATGAAAACGCACTGCAGGGTGCAGCTCATTTATTGGCTCTGGGTACCTAGCGTTCTTGATGAACCTACAAGCCCTATATATCCCTGCAACCAGAGGAGTCCAGCAGACGTAACGGTATATTGCTTTTGAAATCTGACATTGCAGGAAAAAGTTATAGAGTAAAACGTAGAGAACAATTTATGTTTTTTTCACCTCAATTTCAATATTTTTCTTTTTCAGTTGTTATTTTCTGTAGGAAAACCTTGTAGGATCTTCACAAATTACCCCTTGCTAAATTCAGAATTTTGTCTATTTTTCAGAAATGTTGCGATTTCTGGGATCCAGCATTGGTTTCATGCCCATTTCTGTCACTGACTGGAAGGAGGCTGAAAGCACAAAAAATCGTAAAAATGGGGTATGTCCCAGTAAAATGCCAAACTTGTGTTGAAAAATTGGGTTTTCTGATTCAAGTCTTTCTGTTCCTGAATGCTGGGAAGCTGGTGATTTTAGCACCGCAAACCCTTTGTTGATGCCATTTTCAGGGAAAAAAACACAAGCCTTCTTCTGCAGCTCCTTTTTCCCATTTGTTTGAAAAAAACAAAATTTTCCCTGTATTTTGGCTAATTTCTTGGCCTCCTTCTGGGGAATCCACAAAGTCTGGGTACCATTTAAGAGCAGACTCTACATCAGACATGATAGAAGAAGGTTTAGAGACTGTGAGAAGGAAGAACAAGTTTCAGAACTTTTTAAAGAACAGAGAAAAAAAACTTTTTCAAACTTTAAGAAACTTTTAGAAGATTTAGAATACTTTTCAGCACTTAGTAGAAAGTGTAAGAGGAGAAAAGCAAAACGTTTTGGTTAGGTGTACATACACTGAACTTGTTTTGTATATTATTCTCTTATGAAAAGTACACAATGACAAAGTGGTAAGTAGTTACAAGAATTTATCCCACTGCTGCACAACCAATGTAGGAGGCTGGCCTGGCTTGTAGTGGGTACCAGAGGTACTTACACCTTGTTCCAGGTCCAGTTATCCCTTATTAGTTTGGAAGAGGTGTTTCTAGCAGCTTAGGCTGATAGAAGGTAGCTATGGCAAAGCAGCTTAGGCTGAACTAGGAGACATGTAAAGCTCCTACTATACCACTGGTGTCATATGCACAATATCATAAGAAAACATAATACACAGAAGTACTAAAAAATAAAGGTACATTATTTTTATGACAATATGCCAAAAGTATCTCAGTGAGTACCCTCAGTATGAGGATAAGTTATATACACAAGATATATGTACACAAACCAAATTTATGCAGGTAATAGCAAGAACAGTAATGCAAGCAGTGTAAAGTTACAATAGATTGCAATAAGAGCACATAGGTATAGGGGCAACACAAACCATATACTCCAAAAGTGGAATGCGAACCACAAATGGACCCCAAACCTATGTGAGCTTTTAGAGGGTCTGTGGGACTGTAAGAAAACAGGGAGGGTTAGAAAAATAGCCCACCCCAAGACCCTGAAAGGTAGGTGTAAAGGTCACCTACTACCCCCAGAGAGCACAGAAGTCGTGATAGGGGGATTCTGCAGGAAGAACAAACACCAGCAATGCAACAACAGTGGATTTCCAGACCTGAGTACCTGTAAGACAAGGGGACATAGTCCAATAGTCATGACAGTGTTGAGAGTGGGCAGGAGCCCAGGAAATGCTAGCTGAGGGTGCAAGGAAGCTGCCACCTGTAGGAAGAAGCTTGGAGTTCTGCAAGAAAGAAGAGAGCTAGGAACTTCTCCTTTGGAGGATGGATGTTCCACGTCACGATGAAGCTTGCAAAGGTGATCCCACACAGAAAGACTGCAAACAAGCCTTGCTAGAGGCAAGGGTTGCAGTAGAGGTTTTTGGGTGCTGCTGTGGCCCAGGAGGGACCAGGATGTCGCCACTTGGAGGAGGAGACAGAGGGGGCACCCAGCAAGTCAGGGAGCCCTCAGAGAAGCAGGCAGCACCTGCAGAAGTACCTTAACAGGCACTTGGAAGAAGAGTGAACTGGAGTCCACGCAAAGTCACAAAAGGGAGTCCCACGATGCCGGAGGAATACTCAGAAGGTTGTGCACTGCAGGTTAGATTGTCGGGGACACAGGCTTGGCTGTGCATGAAGGAAATCCTGGAAGGGTGCACAGGAATCAGAGCAGCTGCAAATCACGCGGTACCCAGCAATGCAGTCTAGTGTGGGGAGGCAAGGACTTACCTCCACCAAACTTGGACTGAAGAGTCACTGGACTGTGGGAGTCACTTGAACAGAGTTGCTGAGTTCCAGGGACCATGCTCATCATGCTGAGAGGGGACCCAGAGGACCAGTAATGCAGTCTTTTGGTGCCTGCGGTTTCAGGGGGAAGATTCCGTCGACCCACGGGAGATTTCTACTGTGCTTCTGGTGCAGGGTGAAGGCAGGTGACCCCAGAGCACGCACCACCAGGAAACAGTCGAGAAAGCTGGCAGGATGAGGTGCTACAATGTTGCTGGTAGTCATCTTGCTACTTTGTTGCAGTTTTGCAGGCATCCTGGAGCAGTCAGCAGTCGATCCTTGGTAGAAGTCGAAGAGGGAGATGCAGAGGAACTCTGGTGAGCTCTTGCATTCGTTGTCTAAAGAATTCCCCAAATCAGAGACCCTAAATAGCCAGAAAAGGAAGTTTGGCTACCAAGAAAGGAGGATTGGCTACCAAGAAAGGTAAGAGCCTATCAGAGGGGGTCTCTGACGTCACCTGCTGGCACTAGCCACTCAGAGCAGTCCAGTGTGCCCCTAACACCTCTGTTTCCAAGTTGGCAGAGGTCTGGGACAAGCTGGAGGAGCTCTGGGCACCTCCCCTGGGAGGTACTGGTCAGGGGAGTGGTCACTCCCCTTTCCTTCGTCCAGTTTCGCGCCAGAGCAGGACTGGGGGATCCCTGAACCGGTGTAGACTGGCTTATGTAGAGATGGGCACCATCTGGGGAGGCTGCTCCTCCCCAGCCCTTCACACCTATTTCCAAAGGGAGAGGGTGTAACACCCTCTCTCAGAGGAAATCCTTTGTTCTGCCTTCCTGGGCCAGGGCTGCCTGGACCCCAGGAGGGCAGAAACCTGTCTGAGGGGTTGGCAGCAGCTGCAGTGGAAATCCCGGAAAGGCAGTTTGGCAGTACCCGGGTTCTGTGCTAGAGACCCGTGGGATCATGGAATTGTCACCCCAATACCAGAATGGTATTGGGGTGACAATTCCATGATCTTAGACATATTACATGGCCATGTTCGGAGTTACCATTGTGACGCTAAACATAGGTAGTGACCTATGTATAGTGCACGTGTGTAATGGTGTCCCTGCACTCACAAAGTCTGGGGTATTTGCCCTGAACGATGTGGGGGCACCTTGGCTAGTGCCAGGGTGCCCACACACTAAGTAACTTGGCACCCTTCCTTTACCAGGAAGGTTAGACATATAGGAGAATTAAAAGTTACTTATGTGCAGTGCAAAATGGTTGTGAAATAACGTGGATGTTATTTCACGCAGGCTGCAGTGGCAGGCCTGTGTAAGAATTGTCTGAGCTCCAATGGGTGGCAAATGAAATGCTGCAGCCCATAGGGATCTCCTGGAACCCCAGTACCCTGGGTACCTCAGTACCATATACAAGGGAATGATATAGGTGTACCAGTGTGCCAATGAGAATTGGTAAATTTAGTCACTAACCTGCAGTGACAAATTTAGAAAGCAGAGAGAGCATAAACACTGAGGTTCTGGTTAGCATAGCCTCAGTGATACAGTTAGACACCACACAGGGAACACATACAGGGTACATACTATGAGTACTGGGGCCCTGGCTGGCATGGTCCCAGTGACACAAGGACTCAAACAACATACATACAGTGAAGTATGGGGGTAACATACCAGGCAAGATGTTACTTTCCTACACTAACCTTGCAGCAATGGTTACTAAAAGCCAAGTTCCTTGCTTATAGCCTGAAAGCCAACCAGGCGCAGGAGCGCATGCTGAAAAATTCAGTCTGGAAATTATTAAGTAACCTGGCATCAAACTTGCACAAGTTTTTAACCCATGCTTTGGAGTCTCTGGAAACATGCACAATCTGGACAAGGGGGCTGCCAGTAGCCGTGGCGGCTAAGTTGTTGATCAAACAAGCTAGGCTAATATCAGCAGACTATGATGCACAAATTGTGAAAAAACTGGGGCAGGGTAGTCTGTCCTCAAAACTTTATCAGCCAGGCCCACTTCGGTACTATCTTTACCCCTAAATCCAACCATGAAACAACAGATAATGGGCTTACACTTCAGTTTAGTCCTGCTGAAGCTTTATTGGTATGGGAGGAGGAACCTGGAGGAGGCAGACAGGCAACCCTGTCTCTTTGCTAAGGGAGAGGACTCGCTGACCCACATGCTTTGTATCTGCGAGGAGTTGATCCTGCTAATAAAGTTCTGCCTTCAACAGTCTTGGCACATCCTAAACACCTAGACTTGCTGAGAAGTCATAGAGGTGTGCCTGAGAAGAGAATCTTCACAATTGGCTGCCCGCTTCATGAAATTTATAAAAGCTGCAGTCATATTGCTCTCTTCTCTGCAACTACAAAAGACTGTTCAAGGGCAGAACTCTCATAACTCACAACACCTGACCAGCTGTTGAAGAAAAAAATTGACTCACTAACTCCCCCCTCCTCCACTCAGACCGGAACAGTTACAGACATGCTGAAATGGGGAATTATAAAGGTTTGGGCAAGCCAGTCCCCCTACTAATGACCCCCTTCCGAGGCACTTGATTTTGACATTTCACTTGCTTTGTTATTGCTCTTACATAGTGACTCATTTATGCGTGTTGCTCTATTTTTGTGGCAGTCACATTTATTGATGTGCAAAGGTTTTTAGATTGTATTTTTTTAGTAATCAAACAATAAATAAATAGTTTAATCTATTTGCACGGCTGTTTTTTAGTGTGACCTGATTTTTTTAATCTGCTTAAAAAGTGTATGCCAGTTAATTATACCCTTGTCCTACTACCCTCTGTAACTATATTGAGCACAAGGGGATGATTGACATTGCCTATATTGCCCTCAAAATCCTAGATACACACAAAAAACATCTTCAGTAGAATTTAGATACTAACTAAACTATTTCAATTGACTCTATAGTTCTCTTAGCTAAATAGCTGAAGTGAGGGCTGCTACCTCTTTCAGTCCTCTTACTAGAGGATTTCCCAAAGCACCATCTTATGGTGTGGGTAGTAGTAGCAGGCTAGCATGCTAACAGGGAGAACATCACAAGTGAGGTTCCACTGCCACCTAAGTGAACTCCATCTGTAGGATTAGTCAAAGAGTTATCCATTGCAGGCAAGAAGTTTGAAAGTAAACACAGAATTAGTGGGTTATATTATTTATATCATAACTTTAGAAAGACTGAGACAAGACTACCATAATGACACACAACAAAGCAGACCTAACTCGCAATAGCAACGTTTTTCGAGCAATGGGGAGCTAGTATTTAATTAAAACAAAACTTATGAAATCCTCAATTCAGGAGAAGTGGACTCAGATTCAAGAGTGGAGTGGACAAGGTTAAGCTTTTACACAATACAATACAAGGCCTGAATAATGATGTGGACAAATGATGCATGGGTGGGTAAAATGGGGCTGGTATGGGCTATTTCTCAGGCAATAGAAGAACCTGAGGTAAGATGATGTGTCTTTCACCACATCCGCCCCACAAAGTGTGTGATCCATTTATGGTGTAAAATCATACCTCAGTAATTCGCAGAGCCTGTTGGAAGCCAGTTTAGGGTTCAAAAAAAGAATGGGAAAGGGTATTTGGTGAAAGGTGTGAAAAGAAAAACACTACACAATAACAATATTCATCAGGGTGCTGATCAGCACACCATCATCAATCTTTTGTGGACATAAATGAAGGAATGAGTATGACAGTTCAGTTAAATGTATTGCAAACAGTCCTTCAGCCCCAGAGATCCAAGGTAGTATTTCTAAATGTTCTGTCATATAGTTTGAAAAATACAAATCATGGGCAAGTGAAATCAACCAACCCATTTCTAAAAAATTATGATTGGTAAACGAAAAATGACACTGTTTTGCAAAGTAACAGGTGCATCTGCATTCTTCTCAAAACGCCCATCACTCTTGGGTACTTGTCTGAACCTGTCCGATAGGTAAGCTGGAGTGTTTACCTTTCACCTTTCATTCTTGCAGGAGAGGAGAAGGCCTGCAGATTGAAAAACAGAAACTTTATTTCAGAGTCAAGGAGAAGGACATAAGCAAGGTAAGCTTCATGTGAGTCAGGAGTGTGTAAAGAAGAATCAGTAGCAGATCAAGAATATAAAAGGAGTTTCAAATTTGAGCCAACAATGGAGCACACACACTTAGCAACATTTCACAAATCAACACACATCTCTCCAGTCCACAGAGCTGGGTACTAGGCCTCAGAGTCATCATTATCATGGTGGTTGCTTTTGAAGTCAATAACTTCCTTCTTCTGGATGTGGAGGTAGTCAACCTTGAGTCCCTCTATCCTCCTCCTGACTCTGAGTAACTCCGTCCCACTCCCAACCCAAATGAGATAGAACTGTAGTTCACTGCTGCAGAAGAACAAATTGAAAAACAGAATTGGAGTATTTTGTATAGATGTGTGCTTGTTGACTGGTCAGATCTCTGAAGAACCAGAAAAAAAGGGTGGAGCCTGCAGTTACATTTTGCTAAGTTTGAAAGGCCAATCACTTTCAGGAAAAATGATCACCCATCAGGCCTCAAACAATTCAAATCATTGAGATGAAATGTACAAATTATCTGAACACCCATTCTCCATGTCTATCAGCACTTCCATCATCACTCCTGATCACTCAATAATTTGGTGCAATAGATAGTAGTTACCTCTTCTAATCCAAGCACAGTGGTAGGCACCCAATTGTATCTCCTCTTTAATGCAAGCAACACCCTGTAATTTAGCACTGGCACTGGCAGTCTTGTAAATCAATGATCTTCTGGGGCAGCCCTGCTAGGTGATGCCGAAAAAGATAGGCATGTGAGGGAGGCAGGTATTGTCTCCAATGTCCTGAAGGGAATGTGGATGCTTCTTCACTGTACACAATTATCCAGCTCCAATCCGGCCATACATATGACAAAACAATGGTGGCGGCAGCACATATCAGACACAAACATAAGTTTCCACTAGTTACATTTTTGGGGGGGAAGAGGCAAAGAAGGAAATTCAACAATAAATAGTTCAAAAGTACTATGGTGGCATTCTCAGTCAGGGAAGTAGAGTTTATCCTCAGACTCAGGTGGTTCGCCCAGAAGGTGGTCAGCTGACACACTTGATTCTGACCAATCATCCTCCTCCTCCTGTGCTTGTTCAGAAATGGTGTCATTGTGTGGTATGAAATGTTGGTTCATTTTGATCATGGTCAATCTCTCTACATGTTGATATGAGAGAGTTGCTGTGACAACTGCACCAGCTGCGCACGTTCACTGGACACACGGACTGCAGGACAGGCCAAATACTTTTTTGTCAGCCTGCTGACCACTGGACATTGGCTCATCTTTGCATACCAATACACCAATGGGTTTGATACACATAGACTGCTTTTGGGTCAGCCAGATCCTCTGAATAGTCATTGGTGCTGTCACTTGCTTGACTCCTTTTTGTCTCTGCCTCTGCACTGGACTTAAGATCTGCCACTTAAAACCAATCCAGTGCAGAGGTTGGGACCAATACTGTTGCTCCATTTAATTTAGTTTTTTGCCTGTGTTGTTGTTTCTGGTTTTGACTGTTGTGAGACAAGACTGCCCTCTCAGGAAGTTGAAGGCAGCACACCAGAACTTCTGCCTTGGAGTGGGAACCTACAACATTTCCTGCGATTCTTCGTCCAGGTCTCCGGCTTGCTCAACAATCCACCTTTTGTATTTTGTAACATCCCCTTCAGAAAAAGGAATGAAAGTACCAGAATGTTTTTGTGCTGTGGATCAAATAGTGTGGAACAGTTGTACTCTTTGGACAATATGATGTAATTTTGCAGCCTTGCATTACAAGCCAAGAGAATGGATTAGGCTGTCAACTAAGGCGTGCACTTCTGCATTTTCATTCACACGCACAACTGCAAACCTATGAGACACCTTCTTTAACTGGTCCTGTAGCAAATGCAACAACAGGATTAGCTGTTCCTTTAGCAGATGCATCAATGGGATAGAATGGCCCATCGTACTGTCCTCCTTGCTAACTTCCCCTGTGAAAATCTCAAAAGGTAGCAGCGTCTGTGGCAGGCATTTGACTAGACTCTATTTGTCAGCATCCCTGGTCATAGCCTTGTCACTTGCATCCCCTCCACCTTCAACGAAATAGTCCATAATCTGTCTGTGCTGCATAAACAGACATTGCAACTTGTAATAGGTCGAGTTTCAGCGTGTTGGCACCTCCTGTATGAGGGCTTTAACTGCTACTCTATTAACATGCTGAATATTCATCAACTGCTCCTACATTTTAAAAGAATGGCTGAAAAGAGTGAAGATTCTTCTGCAGGTGGTCAGCATGTTGCTGACATCTGGGCCTGATTTAGAGTTTGGTGGAGGGGGATACTCTGTCACAAATGTGACTGATATCCCATCGGCTGTATCACAGTCCCATTATAGCCTATGGTGATCGTAATGCAGTAGACGGGATATCCGTTATGTTTGTGAAGGAGTAACCCATCTGTCAAACTCTAAATCAGGTCTTATGTCTTCTCTTTTGAGAAATTCCTGCATCACCAGGTTGATGCAATCCACCATACACAGGACCCTGAAATAGCCACCATCTGGTATGTATATTGACTATATTATTGCCATTGTCTGTGGCAATAAATCCAATTCTGAGACCCCGGCGTCACAGCCATTCACACCCCTCCCTGTTAAATTAATCCAAGATGTTTGGAGCTTTATGGAATTTTTAAATGGTGACCAGGGCTACTGTTGCATGCCACTGAATGCCCTTAAAAGTATGTTCAGTGCTGAGACCGGTAGATCGCTGATGCCCAACTCTCGCACAAAGAAATCCAGACTGCAGTGATACATAAGTAATCAGTTGCTTGACAACTGGTCCACATGTATGTCGTCAGGTGGACAGTATGAACAGCACTTTGCTGCAAAGCTTGTCAAACCAATTGCAGCACATTGCGATGCAGCACTGGAACAGCAACTCTGGCAAAGTGGGTTCAACTTGGAACCTTCCATTTCAGACAGATGACTGCCACAAATTCTAAAAATCCCACTCTATCCACAAAAGAAAAAGGGAGGAGGTCCAACACTAACATTTTAGCCAGCTTCACATTGTACAAGCATGACATTTGGTTATTGTGGCCATAGGGGCCCTCCTGTCTAAACATGCACCTAAAAGTATCCTGGATCTTCTTCTTTTCTGGGGCCACTGAAGGCGGCAACTTCAGAGAAGTAGGTGGTGGTAGGCACAATATGCGTCTTGGGGCAATCATTGTATGGTGTTGTGTCTCCATCTGACTCTGATACTTGTGCCATTTTGAGGTCGAGGAGGTGGGTGATGTTGGTGCACTGCTAGGGACAGGGATGCTTTGTGTAAAGATGTCACCCTCTTCTTCGTCATGACCTCCTGCCGTGACTGGACTTGGAGCTGATGTTTCCAAGCTGTCTTCAACTTCACCACAACCACGTTCTGCAACTTTTTAAATGTCCTCTTCCCACCGTATTGCGTGATGTTTTTTCATATGGGTCATTTGATCTCCAGCACCACAGTGTGAAACAGGCTTACCTTGAAGATCACTCATGTGGCAAATAGAGCATATTGCAATGTTCTCCTTTTGCTTGCTAAGCATAAAAAAGCTCCAAACTGGTGAGGAGTAGTTTCTGTTTGGGCCAGAGCCAATAGCTGAAGAAGAACTGGTGGTAGGTTAGTATGGCATTGATTGACTCTCCAGTGCATACTTCTAATAAGGTAGGGCGTTGGGACAGGTTTCAATTGAGGCTTTACAAATATGGGAGCTGGTGGTACTACCTGTGCCACTTTCCTCAGAGCAGGCTGAGGGAGAGGAATATTATCTAACTCATCTGTGCCAGTTTCCACAAAGACTGGCAGGTCATCATCCTCATCATGATCTCCTTCCACAATTCTCAGGCTCTCAGGAACTTTTATTTTCCCTTACCTCTCCTGCCGTCTCTCAGACTCTGCCAGGGTCCGATCCATGTCCAGATCATCATCATCAGAAAGGATGCTTGGAAAAGATGGTGGAGTAGTACCCTTTCTTTTTCTTGCTGGAGATCTGGGAGCCAATGATTCTAAAAGAGGAGGTTCTTGCTCAGCCTCAACCTTCTGTTCTGCTCCAATATCAGGAAGATCTACTATCACTGGCTGTGGCTGCAATGCGCTTTGCTCTGTTTCCTGAAACAATTGGGAACTACTTTGTAAAAGAGACGAATTCAATTCACGTCATTGTTCATTGGCGTCGCTATGATTGCAGTGGCTGCCTTGCTTACAGACAAGGGTTTAGGATTATGTTTGGGTGGTGTTGTTGATGCAAGTGTGTTCCTCTCAGGTTCCTCCCCAGAGGCTGGTGCAGCAGGCACACGTCTCCCAAAAGAGGTTGTGGTCAGAAAACCAGTGGTGGAAAGCAGCTTCTACTTACTGACCACTTTCTTGGCAGCACCTTTCTTTGGGGCCATCTTAAAGTGGTCAGTTGGCAGTGGCACTAAGCTGCACAAGCAGAAGTGATTGACTGACTGATGTCATGTGTTTTTGTACAGGCCTTCTGTTTGGCAGTAACCTGGGTGATGTCTCTTCTCCTCTTGATAACCTAAAAGCAAACAAGCAAGAAAAACATTTAGTGAAATGTCACATAGTTGCAGTTTGAATAAACACAAACCAATACAATATACTTTAATGTGGTTGATGCTTAGGTAATAATTAACAACGCTTTATGCAACCATTTTAAAGTCAAGCCATACCACCATAACATAAAATTAAATTTCCAGTCTGGATAACACAATCTACAGATATAGGCCCTCATTCCAACCCTGGCGGTCATAGACATCCAGGGTGGCTGTCCACGGAAGCAGCGCCAACAGGCTGGCGGTGCTTCATGTGGTATTCCAACCGCGGCTTTAAAGCCGCGGTCGCCCAGCCGGGTCCGGCGGTTTCCCGCCAGATTAGCCCCGGCTGGGAGAATCCTCCATGGCGACGCTGCAAGCAGCGCCGCCATGGGGATTCCGTCCCCCTTCCCGCCAGCCTGTTTCTGGCGGTTTTCACTGCCAGAAACAGGATGGCGGGAACGGGTGTCCTGGGGCCCCTGGGGGCCCCTGCACTGCCCATGCCACTGGCATGGGCAGTGCAGGGGCCCCCTAACAGGGCCCCAGCATGATTTTCACTGTCTGCATAGTAGACAGTGAAAATCGCGACGGGTGCAACTGCACCCGTCGCACCCCTGCAACACCGCCGGCTCCATTCGGCGGCTGCTCTCTTGGCGGGCGCCTGCCGGCCCAGCGGGAAAGTCTGAATGGCCCCCGCGGTCTTTTGACCGCGGAGCGGTCATTTGGCGGCGTAAGTTTGGCGGGCGGCGGTAGAATGACCCCCCTAGTTCTTTGCTTTATGTGCATCTATTCTAAAGGAGACACCTGTGGAAGTCAGGAAGGTGCATGGGTAAATAGAATAACCCTTAAAAAATTAAGGCTAGTGTCCACCTATTGTAGTCAAGGTGGTCCAGGGGGAAATGGAACAATCATTAAAAAATGAATGATGCTGGTACGTGTGCAGGCAGAGAGTCCAGGGGAACATGCAATAATACCTAAAAAAATCATTGTTGTTGTGTAACTGCACCACTATGGCAGTCAGGGGGTGGATGGATTGATTTGAGGCTAAATGAAAAAAAAGATGAAAGAAAGAATTTTAAAAAAAAAGAAAAAAAAAGCACAAAACAAATAAAATCAAAAAAGAAAATCAAAAATTAAAATAAAGAACAAAGAAAATGAATTGCTGATGTGTGCATTACAGAGTGTGAGAAACCTACTGGGAGGCAAGGATTTGCAGATCCAAATTTTAATAAAATGCATTTAATATAAATTTGCTGTTCATCTCATTCATAACAGTCATATGCTAAAACGATCCTCAAGCATATTTTCAAATAGATATTAAGTGTAAGCCCTTGGCAAAAGTACACTGGCTTGCTGCACAAAATGGCCACCAGCCATATGGTAAAAAAGTAAAAACAAGCAAAGAGGCATGAAGAAAAATAACGTGTGCAAGCCTATGAAAAAAGCACAATGGCTGGCTGTACAAAATGGCCCCAAGCTACATGGTCAAACAACAACAGAGAGTAAGGAGGTGTGGAGAACAAATATCACATGCAAGCCTATGGCAAACACACTTGCTGAGTAAACATTATGGCCTCCGGACACATGGTCAAACCAACATCAAGCAATGAGGCATCAAGAACAAAAAACACATGCAAACCTATAGCAAAAGCACACTGGCTGGCTGCACAAATTGGCCACTGACCACATGGTCAAACAACAACAGCAAGCAAGGAGGCATGGAGAACATAGAACACAAGCAAACCTATGGAAAAAGGCACAGCTGGTTGGGTGCACAAAATGGCCTCCAGCCACTTGGTAAAACAAAAACAGTGACCAAGGATGCATGGAGAACAAAGAACCTATGCGAGCCCATGACAAAAGCTCACTGGCTGGCTGCACAAAATGGCCACCTGCCACATGGCCAAACTACAACAGCAAGTAAGGTCAAATGAAAACAAAGAACACATGCAAGCCTATGGCAAAAGCACACAGGCTGGCTGCACAACATGGCCACCAGCCACATGACGAAACAACGAGCAGGGAGGCACAGAGATCAAAGAGGAAAAGACTACACAAAATGGCCCCTAGCCACATGACATGGAGAACAAAGACAAATAGTAGTCTATGGCAAAAACACTCACATACAATCTTGTCAGACAAAGAAGGTATGGCAATACTGAAGAAAAGACTACCATTAATTGAGCAATGACAAAGAAGAAAATGAAATGAGCTATACACATTTTATAATACACATCCTCATCTGGCATCAAATATTACCCCACATATACACTTTTTGCAAAAAAGAACATGAAATACAAACAATAACCAACTTTTTTTAAATTTAATACAATGGCATACCTGCCCTAAATGATGCTTTAACTAAAACAAGGTATACCACAGAAACAGTTCTTTCATGCACTTCTGTTGATACTGGGCCTACTGGCTGGATGGCCTGGTGGCAGACTGGGCCAACTAGTAAAATAAATGAATATTGCAAATGTAACAAACATGGAGAAAAGGTACTGAACTGTGCATCATTTTCCTTTTCAAAAGAAATACTGGTGCATTTCCAAGTAAACAAACAACACCCTTATACAATATTTTTTTAACTTACATGCGCGATATCGCAAAAACAAAATCCTTAAGTCTAAAGGGTATATATTCAGCAGACAAAGCAAGTGATCGTTCTACCTCGAAATCCAAGTGAAAAGTGACCAGGAGTTGGACAAAGCACTCAGAGGAGAGTACTGGACAGGAACAGGAATTTGTGGCTTTTTCGCAACAAGTGCCAAAAACAATTCTCTAGTGTGCTAATGGTTGACAAAAAGTGCCACGCGCTGGATGGTGGAATTTTGGGAGCTCCACTTTACTCCGAGTAGTGCGTAGTGCCGGAATCACGCAAACTCTGTGAGCCAAACGGCTTTAACCTTCTGGGCCTACTTTTCTCTACCAGGAAATGTAAAACTTAAAATTACATGTTTTTTCTTTTAGTTACACAGCAGCATGCACTATGGGTTACCTTAGGCATACCCTTGGAGTGGCTTATATGTAATAAAAGGGGAATTTACTGCTACGTAATGGGTTTTCGATGTCAATGCAATATGGCAGTATTACATTGCATTCAGGCTGCAATGGCAGGCCTGAAACATGTTTTAAAGAGCTACTGAAGTGGATGGCATAAGCAGTGCTACAGGCCCACTAGAGACATTTAATTTACAGGCCCTGGGAACATGTAGTGCACTTTGTTAGGGACATATAAATAAATTAAATACGGCAATTATGGATATACCAATCATGTTTTAGAGAGAGCTCACATGCACATAAGCACTGGTTAGCAGTGGTAGAGTGCACAGAGCCATGAAACCAACAACACCGGCTTCAGCAAAATTGGAGGGAAACAAACAAAAGGTTTGGGAGAAGGCTGTCAGGTCTAACAAAGAGTCACATACACATTTGTTACAAAGCTACAACCTTGTTGTCATGTCACTTACTTTCACCATCAGGATCCCTGAAGCACCCAATTTCCCCTCTAGAGAAAGGTAAATGTCCACCTGAAATATAAGTAAAGTTCAATGCCATAATAATATGGTACAGACACATAGTTCAGCTTCTATACTAAATACTTGAATATTCCAGTGTAATAGCACATTATAACACGCTTAGACACATATTGTAAAGTTTAGTCACAACAGAGCGCAGCTAGTCACCTTGCAGGACAGAGTTGCGTGAAAGGGCAGACATGTCTAACATGATATGGCAATATCCTCTTCTCTCTGTGCACTGTTGTACAAACTGCTGCCTAACACCAACACAGGCACTCTTGCACCATGGTGCAAGGGTAATTGTGTTGTAGGCATGATAGTTTTTTGTGCAGAAAGGGGATACTTTCCAGCACAACAATTATCCTCAGGTACATTTTGCTATTTCTAAGTGGGATACAGAAAGCCACACACTTAGTAAGATAAACCAATGAATATCCATAAAGGGTTTTTCCTCGTTGCTGCACTGTTGGAGAGGAATACATCGGATGCATTTACAAGCTTTCCTGTGTATCTAAATCTCGGAATGTGTCAGAATTCATGGATATATGGGTGGTAATAGCCACACTCTACCCATGGCGCACATCCCTGCTGCAGAGTAATGCAAGGCAGCATTTTGAGTTCACTTGCAATACTCTAGATGTATTAATCCATGAAGGGTCACACAACATGGTATTGCAAAATCTTATATAGGGGTTGTGTCACCCTTGCATCCCCTTGCATGGGCCAATGGTGAAGCCAACCCTTGCAAACATTAAGGGCAATAATTGTTCCTTATTCACAAACATGTTACATACACATGAACATATACTTAATTTTGGATGTATAGTGAGTAGCATATTTAAGTACATTGTGTCATGGACCACAGACAGTGAAATATATTGGACAGATATATTAGCCTTGCCACACAAGCGTATCTCGTGCAGCATGGCTATTTATATGTATTGAAATTCTAGCCTTGATGTCACTCTCTGGTGCCTTCTTTATCACAAGTCATCCATACATCACTACTATATTTATCAACAGGAATAGCGAAAAATAAATTACTTTACATGACTAGAAGCTGATAGGAAATGAATTCAAAACGGCAGGGCCTGCAACCTTCAACTCGAGTAGGTCAAGCATATCAGCCTCATGGCAAGCAATGTTCATCCCATCTATGCCTCAGTTGGTGGACAGTGTGCTCCTCCTCAGATACCTTTGACATATGCATCTACTTACATGTTCATCGGTTGTTGAGCTCCTTGATAGGGTACCCTTTACCCACCCTCTCTCCAGAACCAAGCATACGTGGGAGGTAGTGCACTAACAGCCAGATAAGGGCATTCCCCTCATGAAAATTGCAGCATCTCCCCTTCCTAGGCATGGCCCTTTATGACACAAGCCTTACCCAAAATAAACCTACCTACTATCAGACCCATTAAACCCGTACCTATTAGTAACAAATGTGTACCCTTAAATAGACCCCAATAGATACCCAACAATACTCAGACACAAAGATGTATAAATGACAACACTTAAGCACAAAAGACAAAAGACAAAAGACAAAAGACAAAGACTATTTTAAAAGTGCACCAGGACACAGATTCAACAAGACACACAGCAAAATCACTCCAATACTCTACATTATCCTCAATACAAATGCACGAACCACCAGCCAGAAACAGAAAGTGGTAGAAACATTTACATTTCCTGGCATGCAGCCACACTGGCTGTATCATTTCCTGGGGGTAACAGGCAGGTTGTTGTTTTTTTGCATCCATTTTTCTGATACATTTCATAGCAAATAGATACTGTGTAAAACACTACTTGCTCCCCAACACACAAGGGCCCATGCTATGCCCATGTTCCCATGCAGTCAAACTATGTATCACACTGAAAAGGGCCATGTAATTCATATATTTACTATGCAGTGTCTTATATAGGGCAATGGAAAGGGCCATATAGTGGCCTATATAGAACAACACAAAGGGCCATGCAGTGGCCTAAATAGAGCAATGCAAAGGCCTATGCAATTCATATGTTTCCTACATAGTGACATATATGGAGCAACGTAAAGGGCTTCGCAGTGACCTATGTAGAACAACGCAAAAGGCCACACAACTCGTATGTTTCCTATGAATTGGCCTATACAGAGCAATGCAAAAACCTCCACGCAGTGGCCTGCATAGCGCAACGCAAATGACCACACAATTCATGTGTTTGCTATGCAGTGGCTTATATAGAGCAACACAAAGGGCAATATAGTGGCTCATATTAACCTACACATGGAAAAAGTTACAAATATGTAATGGTGGTTTTCATCAATAGACTTAAGCAATAATGTGACTACTGACTACACATATGTGAAGAGCTAGATATTGTAGATGTAACCCAGCACAGTAATGTACACAAAGAGTCATATTTATAATAAAGAAATTGCACACCACAACACAGCAAACCACCTTGCTGCCCTGCCCTCTGTGAAAGGGAAAGGGCAGGAATGCACCATATTAATCCTTACATGTTGCATTCCTATCCTTTCCTTGCACTGGCACACTTTTTGCTGGCTAGCGCCAATGCAGGCACACTTCCATCATGTTGCAATGGTGCATGCACTGTAGACAGGTTTGTTTATGTGCAGGAAGGGACTCCCTCGCCCTCGTATTCCACTTGTCTAGTCGGGCCCACCTGGCCATTCCTTCTTGAGTCTCGTACCAGAAACTAACAGCAAAGCATTTCCTTGCCTAGAGCGCACGAGTACATCAGTGGTATAAAGTGGCTTGACATAATCAAGCACAAAACAACGGTTAAACTTTTTTTTTAATATAAGCTGGAAGTCTGAATTCATACATATCCAGGCCATGAAGTCGTAATAGTAGTAGAACTGAATCTAATTGTTTTAAATAACACAGAAATTGGCTCCCGAAAGTCCATGTCCAGTACTGAAGTACTCTTGGAAGTAAAGGTCCCAGTAGATATAAAATAAGATTTACTGGGTAAAGAAATAGATGAGTTTCTCCATATTTTCTCACTACTTCCCTTAAAATACTGCAAAACGTTGAGAAGAGCGGTCCACAATACTCACCACTCTCATATTAGAAGTGCTACATATATGTCGTGGTCCCTTTGAAGAAAAGGACCTCAAAACTGCGATCAGAAAAATTACATTTTTACAGAAATAGCAAACAACATTAGGCCTTACGGATGAGTCAGTTCTGTTAACATTTTTACAAAAAGCAGGATACATGAAAAGGCTGTGGGAAGTAAAAGGAAAATATAATGAAAGCGAATGACAGCTATTTTATAATATTGCGAAATCTAGCGATCAACGTACATTGTGGACATACATACCCAACCTGGATGAGAGCACCACGTGGGTTATAAAATGGTGTAAGCTTATCTGATTGAGAGAAGCACATTCCTCAAATTTACTTTCAGAATAACTGTGATCAGGTAAGAACATTGGACACAAGAATAGTTTTTCATCAGTTTAGAATTTTAACAAGGAATACTGACCCAAGTATACCAGAATCTAGGTGTTTAATTAATGCGAGTGCCACCAAACTAGATATAAAATGGTGCAGATCGGACCTAATGGAACCCCAGGTGGGCTATTTAAGGCAGGTGTGATTAGTGAGCTTCTTGGCAACCCACTTATACAGAACCTCTTTTCAGCTATCAACCACAGTGCAATCCTGGTGCGCATCAATTCAATATCTTCTTTTTAAGAGGGCAATAGTAGGACATTGATGGGCAAGCCTATGCTAGGACCTTACTAAAAATGTTGGGCAGAAAAGACTCCTTTCTTCCAGAAAGTCTTCAGACCAAACTGTAGCACTATAGATAAAAATAGTTCTATTGTTATGTTTGATGCAATGCACAATTACAAGGAAAAGTGATCCACTTTTTGCTTGTTAGGGTCGAGCGCAAAGCGCTCCATCCCTCTTCTAATCTCTCTTTTGGGAGATTTTAACCACGTCCATGTTACCTCAGTCACTTTCATTTTCATGAAAAGCGTCAGATACTCTTTGCAGTAAATTAAATATGCCAATTGGGGTTAAGCCAATGTTACCACGGTTAGGGAAGTGAGCACAAGCACTTTATGACGTGTTAGCAGTGGTAAAGTGCACAGAGTCTTAAGGCCAGCAAAAACGAGGTAAAAAAGTAGAGAAGGTAGGGAAAATGTTGGAGAGAAGACCACCCTAAGACTGTCGCATCTAACACTATACATGGGCACAATTATTAATTGGTTCTCTGGCAGATCTAAAGAAACCCCAATGCATAGGCAAAGGTCCAAGGTCAAGTGAGACACCAAATAGATATTTGGAATCAGTACATTCAGTACCAACCTTTTCTGTAGCTAGTATTCAAATAGGAGTGAGATTGATACGTTTGACTACCTGAACGGAACATACTTGAGGAAAATTACGGACTTCTACAACTTCATAAAAGATGCATGCAGTGTTTGTGGCACAAGGTTCCCAGCATCATTCCTAAGTCATGATTTATCTACAAGGTAAATACATACTTTATTGGGTTTTGGCGCATCACACATATCTATTCTGGGCTCAATGAAATGTTGAGTAAAGAGTAGAACATCATGGTGTTCACCATATTATGTGGTAGGCATTAAAGAGGTTGATTTCAATGCAGGGCAACAAACTAAGGAAATATGAAAAGAATACAGTAACTAAATCTTATTTTGGGATACATTTGCAGTGGAGAAATGTTAGGTTTTCGAGTTGAGCAATAGGGCATCTGCAGAATGGAGAATAGCTGTTATGATAATAGGACAATATTCTCAGACACTTGTACTAGGCGGGATACCGCAATGAAAGTACACAAAGCACACTACTAGCAGCCACTGGATCAAGGACAGAGGAGTTTTTTCTTGTCCCCTTGATCTTGCACTAATATTCCAAAGGCACATCCATTTCATTCATGCCATTACAAATGTAAAGGGGTTTGGAGCATTTAGGCAAACCTATGGCAGGAGCTGTTTCACCTCAGAAACATCTGTCCTGTCTCCTAGGTCCATTGCAATCATTATGAAGCATAGTTTTAACATAATCCTAGAGCAGCTTCACAAAGGAAGTAACACCTAATGCCATTGTCTGCAGTATCTCGCTATTCACAAGAACGTACATACATAGAAGACTGCATGTGGGTGTGGAAACTTAAGGATGACATCGATCCAATCGTGCTCCCCAACAAAGAGGTTGTGACCCGAATATTGGGGTCAAGATCCCTGTCAAGAGCTTGGAAAAAAATATAAGGAGATTACATAATGCCTTGTGGGAGCCTGCAATACATTAGTTGGCCTTGGCCAAATTGGAATGCAAAGAGTATCTGACGCTTTTCATATATAGCAATGGAAAAGAAAGCAAAACACAACAACTATAAAATATTTATCAATAACATGTTTACATGATAGTATGGTACTGGGATGGGCACTACAGAAAAAAAATGGTTTAACAATGTTGTTAATGTTTCTGAAATCTTGAACCAAATGATACACAATCTTACCAACCTTTTTTATTGAGAGTATAGGTGTGTTGCATACACTCACAGTAGGTAACAAGACCTCTCGTTTTATCAACACTGCAATGATAAGTAGACTTCCACCTTCACTTTCTGTTCGAAGAGTCGGGTGATTCTTAAAACAACATAGATCTTGTGGATACTCTTAGAGTAAAGCACAAAGCACTTGTTTCAGGAATTCATTATAGAATTATAATGTGTGATTTTCAGACTTTTTTTATCCCAACTGTCATTAGTTTTAGAGGTGCACACCATAATTTGAGCAGTACACATGACGTATGCATGCCTTTCACGAATGAAAACAAGCTGATTTTAAAAGGCAAGCCCACAAACCAATGAAAGTCCCTAGTAAAATGCACTATATGTGCCCATGGCCTGCAAATCAAATGCTACTTGTGGACCTGCAGCACTGATTGTGCTTCTCACTTATGTTTTTTCAGGCCCAACTCTTTCCTCCGATACATATGCCACCCCTAAAGTACCCCCGGATAACCGAGAGGGCAGGGTGCAATTTAATTAAAAAGCAGAACATGTACTCTTATGTCTTACTTGTCCTGGTAGTAAAAAAAAAAACAAAGTCACTTTCCACTACAGCAAGGCCTAGTGCTTCAATAGGATAAAATTAGGATTACCTTACTACATTTTAGAAGACTTAGTCGCAATCTAGAAGACATAACATTTCAAATTTGGTGTCTCTGGAATCACAATTTCAAATTACAATTTATGGAGAAGTTGGATTTTATATTGTAATTCTGAAAATGCCACTTTTAGAAATTTGGCATATTTTGACTTAAGCCATTTGGTGCCTGCTGCCTGTCTGTAACCACTTGCCTGGTATTGGTGACATCTGATCTTTGTGTATTCCCTGTAGACACCCACGCACAGTGGGAGGTTAGGTGTGACTTGATGGGCCATCCTGGGAGGATGGGAAGACACCCCCGCACAGTGGGAGGTTAGGTGTGACTTGATGGGCCATCCTCGGAGGATGGGAAGAAGGAGCTGGGCACACCCTCTCTTACACCGAGATAGGCTGTGTTCTATCCCCACACAAAGGGCTGCATTACACCCTGTAGTCAGTCTGGATTTAGCCCAGGAAGGGCAGAGCCTCTATGCACTTCAAAGGCCTGTCTTTGAAGTCCCCCCACTTCAAAGGCCGAACTGGATATAAGTACTGGACTTTTGACACCACCAACCCGGAACACATCTTGTCTTGTGAAGACTCTGCTAGGAAGAAGGACTGCTCTGCTTCTGAAGGACTGCCAGTCTGCTGGCTGCTGCTCTGCTGGACTCCTGCCTTGCGGAGCTGACATGCTGCTTGCTGTTTCCCTGCCTGATGAGAAGTACTGGACCGGCATTACTCCAAAGGCAAGCTGGCTGTCCTCCTAATCTGAAGTCTCAGGGAAATAAAAGACTTCCAAACACTCTCCTGCTGTACTTAGACTCTGCTATCTGTGAGTCTGTTGTGCCAAATGGTGCCACCCCAGTTCCAGATCCTCAGAAGTGGGTCTAAGGTGTTTGCTTCTATGGAACCAACACATCCTCCGCTGCTGGAGCAGAATCAGTGCAATTCCACTATTGAGTGGAATGGAACTGGCACATCAACTTTGTAACAGCCATTATGATACTTTTACTAGCACAAGAACCTTGCATCCCCATCGATGGCATCCTCATTGACACTGATGCTGAAACTCTATATCGCAGTCTCTGCACTCATCAGAACGGACACATCACCTCAACTGCCCACCTCATCATCAACACCAGCCTTCACATCACAAGCTTTGGCTCCTGGATCCTTCATGTCGACACAGCAGGAACTCATATTCTATCTTTGCTGCATGAGGAAACCGATGCATTGCCACTCTTCCATTTAGCAAATTGACACAGCACCTCTACTGTGTGGTTCGGAACTGATGCAACGCTCCTCAACCAGGATTGAATGTACTTTGGTTCAGCAGGCCCAACTGGGTACCTGTATCCGGGTCATGCTCAATCATGACCAGCCTGATATTTTTTACCTTTTCCCGGTCTGGCTTGACCAGATATCCCAGGTTGACTCTTCTTGCATTTAAGCTCTATTTTAACAGTTTGTTCTTTAAAAAATCATAACTCATTTTACTTATTGGATTTTTGAAATTTTGGTCTTGTTTTATTTAATAAATCTTACTCTAATTTTCTAAACTGGTGTAGATTCATTGCGTGTGGCATTTTCATTGTTTTGCTGTTTGAAGTGTTGCACAGATACCTTACACACTGCCCTTAAGTTAAGCTTGACTACTCTGTGAAAGCTAACAGAGGGTGAGCAAAGGTTAATTTAGGGCCTGCCTGACATATACCTTAACTAGGATTGTGGTTTCTGTGCCAAGTTACCAGAGGGTGAGCAAAGGTTAATATAGGGTTTTCCTCACACTTACCCTGACTAAGATTGTGGTTGCTGTTTGACTAAGGTTTACACCCCAGTCAAGCAACAATCCAATTTCTAACAGATAGAATTTGCTAAATGCTTAGGTGGCCATGTAAACTTGCCATTGTCAAATGTATTGCTTATCAATCAATCCAAGATGAAGTGTCCCAAGGACACAGCTAAATGAGCTGCTTTGTCTCTCACCTCTGAAATTACAATGTATACTGGGTGAACTGATTAATTTCTTGTACCTATGCTTAAGGATGTGCCTCTTTTGCATGAGTAGCCTTCTGATGGCAGTATACAAGTATGGAGCAAACAGAATTGTAATGGGAGCTCTGATGGAGTGTGGAGTGACAGCAATGGGAGAGTGCTAACCCTAAAATTTCAGTGCCCTAACCCTATCAGGATGCATCATGGATAGGCCCATGTCAGAAGGGACAGTGTGATTTTTACTGCTGTGATCCATTGGTTTGCGCTATTCTTTTTTTCGGTTGCACAACAGCATTGTCACACGTGTTACTTGCCAACCACACAATATTGGAAAAGAGATTAAGGCCCTCATTACGACCCTGGCGGTTGGTGTTAAAGCGGCGGTAATACCACCAACAGGCCGGCTGTAAACAAAATAAGATTTTGACCCTGTCGGTTACCGCCATGCAAGACAGCCACTTTAACACACTGACTGCCAGGGTGGTAATGGCAGCTAGGCTAGAGACTTCCGTCTCCAGCCTGGCGGCCGTCACATCCCACCCTCGGGATTACGACCCAGCCTTCCGCCATGGTTTTCGGGCCAAACTTGCCACCACGAAAACCATGGCGGTAGGCACTATCAGTGCCATGGAATCCCTTCCCTGGCACTGATAGGGGTCTCCCTCGCCCCCACCCACTCCCCAGAGACCTTCCCTACCCCACCCTCCCCCTCCCTCACCTGCCCCCGCACATATACACACACACGCGCACACATATACACACATGCATACCCACTACCACTCACGCATGCACACATACATATCTACACACCACAACACACACCAACATACCTTGTCACACGCATGCATTCTCAACACACAACACTCACAATCACCCATTCATGCATGCATCCAACGTGACTCACACCCATATGCACGCATATCAAAACATTCACACACACACCCACATACACACAACACCCCCCACCCTCTCTCCTGTCATAGAACCCGACTTACCTGCTTGCAGGGGGGTCCTCCGGCTGGAGACGGTCCACGGCACTGCTGCCAGCAGCAGCGTTCGCCAGCAAAACACCGCCAGGCCGTATCATCGGTCGGCGGTGTTTTGCTGCCGTGGCGGTGCTGCTGTCAGCAGCGCCGCCTTACCGCCATCCGCCGCCATGACTGTTGGCGGTGTTCGGGGGTCATGATACACGTAGACAGCTGGTAGCCATGGTGGTGGTAAGTTGGCGGCCATTGCCGTGGCGGTAGACGGTCAATATCGCCAATGTTGTAATAAGGCCCTAAGTGCACTTTCTCTACCAACCCACCTGCTTTGGGACCATTCTTCCACCTAAGAGTGGATTTTATAGAATGAGTGAAAGAATGGAGGAATGAAGGTATACTGCTTTTAATAGTACAGAGTTCACCTAAAATGCATCTTGGAGCTTCAGAAGTAAAGTAATAAAGGAGTAACATTAGCAGAAGACAACCGGAGAAACATAAGCACATAATTCTAAATACCATAACAAAATTGCACAAAAGATGAGTTTTTAATTTCTTCTGGATCATTGTGGTTAGGGATGGATCACAAGCTATTAGGCAGTTGATTCAAAGCTTTTCATGTAAATACTGGAAAGGATTTTTCCTTCTAGACTTGGTCACCTAAATGTTGAACTAAGGCTAAAACAGAAGAAAATGGATGCAGAATACAAGCTAGGTTGCAGTTTACAATCCAAAGTTAGTTTGCCAGGGCCTGTGTTATAAAGGGCTCAATAGGCCAAGCACAGTGCTTTGAAAAGAACCCTTTGTCTTACTGATGAAGTATCCACCTGGTCTCATTATTATGGTCAAAATTGTGTAGAATGGCTGCAAGTTTTGTTGGAAAAATCAGTTGTAATTTTGGTAGGCACTTAGCAAAAGACACAGGTAGCAGATACTGGCATGTCGTCCCTAGATTGGAGGGATATTACTACCACTTTAGGAGGGATATTACTACCACTTTAGCTCACTGTTTAGGTGGATTTTCTCTGAGAGTCTTCCTCAAAAGTTGTAATTGTAATGAGCAAGGAGATAAAACTGAGTGTACACGTACTTCAAGGGAAAGTTCTTTATTTTAAAGCCAATATTTTGTATGACATTCATGGGTATGGGAGGCTATTAAGCAACTATGTCACATATTAGCATTCCAGAGAAAAACAGATAAGAATCTCGGTTTAGTCAACCTTTAATTTGAGAAAGTTTTTTTCTCATCCACTAGTTAATGGCTGACGAACAGACATAGATTAAGTGAATGCTGTAACACCTTCCCAGAATGGCCACAGGTGAGAAACAACTAAGTATTGTTGTCATTTAACATACACTCCAGTCTAAATGATGAAATTATATTCCAGAGGGGCCATATGTAGACATTAAATACAATTGAGCAAAGTGATGAACCTTGAGGTACCCCAACTCATTTAATTGGATTTGGACCTAAAATGATGCACAGATACAAGAGGAGAACCAAGTCAGTGCAGCTCCACTTAAGTCTAAATTAGTCAAACAGTAAATCAAGATGATGTGATTGACCATACCAAAGATGGAAGAGAGGTCCAAAAATACGGCCTAGGAGTGCCTTTTATCTAAGTTTGTTCTGTAGTATTTTAGGCGGTAAAGAAAGACATTATCTGTCACATACCTGGTCGAAAGCCAGTCTGTGGCATGTTCAACAGGTTGCTCTGTTCAAGAAGGTTCTTCAGGTAGGGAAAAGGTAACTTTTTGAAAGTAACTTTCCTTAATATTTATTACAAACCTTCAAACCATTGAATGTAATTTTTATTTATTAATAAATGTAGTTATTTAATTAATTTTCTAGCTGGTCCCATTACTGAGATAGTGTATTCAGTCCTGGGATACAGAAATAGTATTTTAATCTGTACTTTCATTTGCTATATAAAAGGGAGGCCTGCCACCATGAAAAAAACTTTTAGGGATATTTTCACATTAAGGCCCAGATTTAAGAAGCACTAGTGTCACATTAGCATCATTTTGTGATGCTAATGTGGCATTAGGCTTAAAAAATCGCAGCATTTTTACATTGCACCACTTTAAAACCCTTTGCACCACATTATGCATGGCCTTGCATAATGTATGCAAAGGGGGCGTTCCTTGGTTAGGGGGACCGCAAAAATGGTGCAGTGGAATCTAAAAGATTCCACTGTACCATTTTTTGCGGCTACTTTTAACGCCTACTTAGAGCAGGTGTTAAAAGAGGGGACACCATTGGTTACAATGTGCATCTATGTACTGTTCAGGGATAGTGGCAACATGTTGTCGCTAACCCTAAACAGTAAATCAGTCGCGTCTAAAATTTTGACGCTATTACCCTCTACCCTGCATCATGTTGTGCGTATTTTGAATATGGCACACAGATGGGGGCATTAGGAGGGCACAAAGTGGCACAGGAAAAGCAGCGCTGCACTGGGTGCAGTGCCACTTTTCTCAAATCTACCCTTAATATTCTTCATGCCCCTTTTTTAAATACCATGCACCCTACTTCGTGGGATCCAAGGGCTACAAAGTGATGATCTGCTAATATTTGAAAGGTATGTTTTCACCTGTTTAAAGTGGTTATTTTAACAGGTCACACTGCAGGTTTAGACTGAAGAGTTTGGGATAAAACGGAAGGCCTGAAGCCATGTTTTCCTTGTCATACTAGTGAGTGCCACAATAAGAGCTACAGTTCCAAGGTGTCTTTTAACTTTCAATGTAATTGTTCTACATCATAGTAAGGCTTTACAGGAGAATTAAACACGGCAGTCAGGGATTAGCGAATTCCTAAATGACTTAGGGATCAGAGTCAATAGCCCTGTCAATGAGCAGTAGTGCCCCAGTGTGCAGAGTCTAAAAAACAGCAAGAAAAGTCAGCAGAAAATAGGGGTGATCATTCAAAAAGGGGAATTCCCTCACAAACATACTCTTCCATGTTCTGAGTGTTGAATCATACTAAAGATTTACCTCACTCAAGTTTTCACTCACGGCCCTCTGTGCCGAGTGCAAGTGTATTCTAGATGGCCTATTTATTAGCTGCACAAGAGGATGCTTTTTAAAATATCTATTGCACAGCTGTGAAAATCTTCTCAGTTGGAGTGAATCATTCATTATAAGCTAAATAAAAATGTAATTTGGAGGTTAAGGGGGCCCTTTGACCCTTATTTAATATAACATGTGCAGTCGATGTGTTTAGAAAAACCATAATAACTTAGGTTTTTATTATTGTTTACAAATATTTCCTCTTTAACATTTTTACTTGTAACACACATGTGATAGCCATATGCATATCTGTCCACTTCTTTTCAGAAAAGATGGGCAACATACATTTTACAAAGGCTTCACCGGATCAATGTAATGAGACAGATAGAAAATTGCAATTTTCTCAGTGTATTCATGGGTGGTAAAGTACCACATTTAAGTAAGACAACTGCTCCTACTCCTTTGCCTTTACTAGATAATATATACCCCAAATATATTACAATCTTTGATTTATCAAAGTTTAAGTTATATCTGTCTTGGTCTAAAATAGTCACATACAGTCCACCCTTTAAAAATATTCACTTATGTGATTGTCAGTAAAATATATCCCATCACTGTATGACAACACATCAGGGATGGCTTGGAGATATTCCATTATCCGCTATGCAAATAACCTGGACTGTAAACTTAAATAGCTTATTTAGCCATACTAATGCCTACCAAAAATGAATGCTGTGAGATCTTGTGATTCACACTTTATTTTGACTCTGAAAAGAGTTATGTTATATTTTTTTCTCAACAAAATTACTCTCCAGTAAATTTTTATGGGAGCTTTCACTGAATGCGTAGGTGTGTGTGAGTTCAAAATTCCTTAATCCACACAAAAAAATAGGAATTATCTAATTTCTTTTGGAAAGAGGAGTGTTAATAGCTGAGTAATAAGGTGCTACCACTCCTTCATTTTGCAATTATTTCAAAGCTATTTTTCTATTGCACTTTGTCCTCTTCTTAATTTGCTTTTTAGAATATACCCTTGGTCCAGTCCAAACAGGAATATTCATATCATACTCTTTAATTTCAATACAGTGCTAAATCCTCTTGCAATGTCCATTTCTCTGAACATTTTCCATAGATTCTTATCCACTACAGAACAAAACACTTCCGGCTTTTTCATCCTCCTCTCGAAGTGTGCCCCTTATGTAATTGTACTCATCTACGATAATAGCAAAGGCATCCAACTAGTGTGTCCAGAAAACTTGAATAGCCACAATTTGAAATTTCACATTATAAGCTCTATCAAGACTATGGGCCTCATTATGATGTTGGTGGTTAATACTGCCTACCGCTGTGGTGACGTCCGCCAACATACCTCCACTGCTGCTACCATCCGTCTGCCATATTATGAGTACTGCCTGACTTCCGTTACAATAAGGGTGGAATTCTGACAGTGCTCATGCTGGCGGATGGTGGTAAGCTGGCGCTGTTAACACCAGCACCGCCCACCAGTACAACTGTGCCAGCTGTATTTTGACCAGAAATACAGCCTGGTGGTGTTCTGCTGGCAGGGCACTGCTGGTGGTAGCAGCACCCCTTCCCTGCCAGACAACCTCCTCGTCAGACAAGATAAGTCAGGCATCCAACAGGGGAGGGGCTGGAAGGGTGGGGGTGTTGTGTATGTGTGTCAGAGTGCATATGTGAATGTGTCTCTGCGTGTTGTGTTGTTTGCATGGTTGTATGCATGTGAGTGAGTGCGTGTAAGAATGGTGAGGTGAGTGTCTGCATGTCAGTATGATTGTGTACGAATGTGTGTGAGTATGTCTGGAAGTATGGGTGTATGAATGCATTTATGCAGTGTATGTATGAATACATGTATGCAGTGTGTGTATGAATGCGTGTATGGCAGTGTTAGTGAAGGGTGTATGTGTGGTGTGTGGGTGTCTGGGTGCATGTATGCAGGGAGGGGGTGTGGGGTGGAGATGCTGTGACTGCAGTGGGGTGGAGTGGGGGGTGGTGTGTGTGTGGCTGTGGGGGTAGGGACAGTTGTCTGGTGTGTGCGTGTCTGTGGCTATGTGTGTCTATGGGGGTGAGAGGGTGTGTTTGTGTATCAGAGGGGATGGGAGGTAAGTTAGTGGATCGGAGGGGGGGTGTTAGTTTATGTACTGGGGTGGGGGTGTTAGTGTGAGTATTTGGTGAGTTTGGACGGAGGGGGTGTCAGGTGAGTGTTAGGTGGGGAGCCATCGACCAGTGACAGGGAAGAAATTCCCTGTCACCGGCAGGGCCTACCGTCCTGGTTTTTGTGGCATTGCTAATGCTCGGAAACCATGGCAGTAGGCCAGCACATAATGCCATGGGCGGTACTGGGTCAGCCACCGGGCTGGAGATAGACATCTCCAGCCCGATGGCTCATACTGCCATGGCGGTATGAGTGGAGAAGTGGCGGGTTGGCTTCCGTTCTCCAGCGTCGTGGGACCCTCCTGTGTAGTGCTGTGATGACCGCACTTTGCATCTCCTTTGTCCCCGTGTTCTGGGACTCCTGTTGGTGCTGCCTGGTCTTCTGAGGGCTCTCTGATGTGCTGAGAGCCCCCTCTGTCTCCAAAGTCTTAGTTGAGACCCCCAGGACAGTCCGGGGACCAGGAAGCTCCTCTTTGATGCAAACTGCATACTTGTGTGAATCAAGGCTTGTTGGAAGAATCCAGCAACGCAAACCGCCTGCATCCAACAACTCAATGTGGAACATCTCTTGCACCAAGCAGGAACCCGCAGCTATCTTCTTTGGTGCATTTATGTACTTTTATTCCAACCGGAGAATCCACTTTTGCACCTTCTTCCAGGTGAGCAGATGCTCCTATTCTTACCAGACTCTTTTTCGACTTCTGGACTTGCTCTCCTCTCTCCACAGGTCTTCTGGTCTAGGAATCCACCGCTGGTTGCTTGCAGTCTTGCTTGGTTCTTGCATAATTCTTCATCACGACTTGTATTGTGTTCTGAGGAAACTTGCTGTACTTTACTCCTGCTTACCTGGGCTCTCGGGTTGGGTACTTTACTTACCTTTGGTGTTTTCCTACACTCCCAGCACCCCTCTACACAGGGGCAATTCGACATTCGTATTCTACTATTTTAGTATATGGTTTGTGTTGCCCCTAGGCCCATTGCAATCTAGTGTATTTTCTACTGTTTGCACTATTCTATGACTATTCTTTGACTGTTTACTTACCTGATTTTGCTTACTAGTGTATATAGAAGGAGTATTGCCTCTAAGATATTTTTGGCCTTCTGTCACTAAAATAAAGTACCATTATTTTTGGTAACACTGAGTATTGTCTTTTATTGTGTATAAGTAGTGTGTAACTATAGTGGTATTGCAGGAGCTTTGCATGACTCCTAGTTCAGCCTTGGCTGTTCTGCTACAGCTACCCCTAGACAGCCTAAGCTGCTAGACACTGCCTACACTGGACCTGGTATAAGGTGTAAGTACCCAAGTTACCCACTACAAACCAGGCCGGCCTCCCACAGGGGCCTCATTGGCACACAACACTTACGCACATACACTTCCCTGCAACTTACCTGGGATGGGCTCCCTCCTCCAGTAGTGTCCTTATGGTGTCAGTGTTAGGGAGGCTGGGGGATAGGGTGGGCATCTTTGTGTCCATTCCATGGTGTTTAGTGCCATTATTTAGGTCCGCCTCCTAGCAGCGCGTTGTTTCAGCGTCAGGAGTTAATTATGGCTCTGGGCGGGCTAGCCTCATTTTTAGGAAGGGAACGCCTACCTTGTATCTTATTGACGCAAGGTGGGATGGCACTTGCTAGAAATTGAGCTAACTCCAATATTTTGACTCTAGACGGGTTTATGGTCAAAATATAAATATGGAGTTAAGTTAGGTCCCCTTTAGCGTCAAAATAAATGACGCTAAGGAGATGCTAACTTTCCATAAATAAGGGCGTATGGGCTTCCTAGCGCTGATGCAGGCACACTTGTGCTACTGTGTAAGGGTGCCTGTGCTGCAGGCTGGATTATTTGTTCTGCAGAAAGAGACACCTCCCTGCAGAAAAAACATCCTTAGAGGCATTTTCCTTGTTCTAAGTGTGCTGCTAAATGCAGAATACTTAGAAAGAGGAAACAAGGAGGAGGAATAAAGATATTTCCCCTTGCTGTGATTTACCAGGTTTATGAGTGATGGTATGCACCAAAAGGCATAAGTGAAATCATCTTTAACGCCTAAGCACCACACATCTAACACCTTCCTAGGGAGAGTAACGAAAGGCTGCGTCTTGCACGTCCTTGTCTAACTCCAGATTTACCAAACACCGGACCATGCGAGGTTGGATATACGTGGCTTGGCAAATCTGACTTAATTATTAATTGCCTCTCTTTTGTAATGTCTTCTCACTACTTAGAAATGTCAGGATAAAATGAATGATTACAGATTCTTCGGAATAGATATCAGTACTCCATAACAAAAGAAGGATTGATTAAGAATAATCTTTAAATGTAAGCATTTTGGATTTACTAGCTAAGTATAAAAAAAAAACAATAAAGATCAGGGATTTTCGTTTTTTCCACGATCTAATTAAATTTGCTTTGAGTTTGTGATTTCAAATTTAGGGACTTGTGGTGTAGATTAACAATAAAAGCTTCACTATTTTTTTGTGATTAAATACATTAACATTTTTCCAGTAGATGGCACTAGAGACTGTAAGAAATCCTGCACTCTAAAACTTAACATGAAGAGCTTCTGCTGTTTTGGAATTGATTTGTCAGCATAAGTACTGTTTTAAAGGAAACCAATATGAGTGAAGTGACTTGAAAGACTAAGGGCCAGATTTACAAGGCCCTACAGCCTCCTTGCGCCACTTTAGCATCATTTTTTTAAGATAATATGGCTCAATTAGGCTAAATTCGATGTGCCATATTTACTTTGCGATCCCTTATGCTATATTATGCCCACACCAAGCATAATGTATGCAAGGGGGGTGTTCCAGAGTTAGGAGACCCGCATAAATGGTGCGATGAAATCTACAACATTTAATCATGTCATTTTTTATGTCATTTTTAATGCCTGCTCAAAGCAGACTTTAAAAGGACGCACCCATTGAAATCAATGGGCCTCCTTGCACTTTGCTCCACTAGACTAAAAAAGTTTGGTGCTATTGGAACAAAGCGCCAAAATAGCATCAAACAATTTGGTGCCATTGGCCTAAATTATACCATGGTGCACCACATTGTAAATGCAGTGTGTAGGAAGGTAGCATCTTTCTAGACTTGTTACCCCCACTTTTGTCCCGTTTGTGAGTATATGTCAGGGAGTTTTTACTGTCTCACTGGGATCCTGCTAGCCAGAGTCCAGTGCTCATAGTGAAAACCCTATGTTGTCAGTGTGTTTGATATGTGTCACTGGGATCCTGCTAGCCAGGACCCCAGTCTCATAAGTTTGTCGCCTATATGTGTTCCCTGTGTGGTACCTAACTGTATCACTGAGGCTCTGCTAACCAGAAACTCAGTGTTTATGCTCTCTCTCTGCTTTAAAATTGTCACTGCAGGCTAGTGACTAATTTTACCAATTCTCATTGGCACACTGGAACACCCTTATAATACCCTTGTATATGGTACCTAGGTACCCAGGGTATTGGGGTTCCAGGAGATCCCTTTGGGCTGCAGCATTTCTTTTGCCACCCATAGGGAGCTCAGACAATTCTTACACAGGACTGCCACTGAAGCCTGAGTGAGATAACGTCCACGTTATTTCACAGCCATTTTTCACTGCACTTAAGTAACTTATACGTCACCTATATGTCTAACCCTCATTTGGTGAAGGTTAGGTGCCGAGTTACTTAGTGTGTGGGCACCCTGGCACTAGCCAAGGTGCCCCCACATTGTTCAGGGCAAATTCCCCGGACTTTGTGGGGGACACCATTACCCGTGTGCACTACATATAGGTCAATACCTATAGGTAGCGTCACAATGGTAACTCCGAACATGGCCATGTAACATGCCTAGGATCATGGAATTTTCACCCCGATACCATTCTGGTATTGGGGGACAATTCCATGCATCCCCGGGTCTCTAGCACAGAACCCGGGTACTGCCAAAATTGCTTTCCGGGGTATCCACTGCAGCTGCTGCTGCTGCCAACCCCTCAGGCAGGTTTCTGGCCCCTGGGGACTGGGCAGACTGGTCGCAGGAAGGCAGAACAAAGAATTTCCTCTGAGAGAGGGTGTTACACCCTCTCCCTTTGGAAATATGTGTGAAGGGCTGGGGAGGAGTAGCCTCCCCCAGCCTCTGGAAATGCTTTGATGGGCACAGGTGGTGCCCATCTCTGCATAAGCCAGTCTACACCGGTTCAGGGATCCCCCAGCCCTGCTCTGGTGTGAAACTGGACAAAGGAAAGGGCAGTGACCACTCCCCTGACCAGTACCTCCAGTGTTTCCCAGACGTCTGCTATCTTGGAAACAGGGGTGTTGGGGGTACACTGGACTGCTCTGAGTGGCCAGTGCCAACAGGTGATGTCAGAGACCCCCTCTGATAGGCTCTTACCTTTCTTGGTAGTCAAACTTCCTTTTCTGGCTATTTAGGGCCTCTCCTCTGGGGTATTCTTCAGATAACTAATACAAGAGCTCACCAGAGTTCCTCTGCACTTCCCTCTTTGACTTCTGCCAAGGATCGACCGCTGACTGCTCCAGGACGCCTGCAAATCAGCAACAAAGTAGCAAGACGACTACCAGCAACATTGTAGCTCCTAATCCTGCCGTCTTTCTCGACTGTTTCCTGGTGGTGCTTGCTCTGGGGGTCACCTGCCTTCACCCTGCACTGGAAGCCAAGAAGAAATCTCCTGTGGGTCGATGCTAAAGCAGGCACCAAAAGACTGCATCACCAGTCATCTGGGTCCCCTCTCATCCTGACGAGCGTGGTCCCTGGAACACAGGAACTCTATCCAAGTGACTCTCACAGTCCAGTGATCCTTCAGTCCAAGTTTGGGGAGGTAAGTCCTTGCCTCCCCACGCTAGACAGCAAACCTGTGTACTGCGTGATTTTCAGCTGCTCTGGCTTCTGTGCACTCCTCCAAAGATCCCTTTGTGCACTGCCTAGCCTGGGTCCCCAGCACTCCATCCTGCAGTGCTCAACACTCTAAGTTGGACTCCGACATCGTGGGACCCTCCTTTGTGACTCTGAGCCAGCTCTGGTTCACAAATCTTCTAAGTGCCTGCTCCGGTACTTCTGCGGGTGCTGCCTGCTTTTGTGGGGGCTCTCTCAGTTGCTGAGCGCCCCCTCTGTCTCCTCCTCCGAGGGGCGACATCCTGGTCCTTCCTGGACCCCAGCAGCACCAAAAAACCTCTACCGCGACCATTGCAGCTAACAAGGCTTGTTTGCAGTATTTCTGTGTTGGAACACTTCTGCAACCTTCAACACGCCGTGGGACATCTTCCATCCAAAGGAGAAGCTCCTAGCTCTCTTCGTTGTTGCAGAATCCTAAGCTTCTTCCATCCGGAGGCAGCTTCCTTGCACCTTCATCCGGGGTTCCCTGGGCTCCTGCCCCACCTGGAGACTATCGCGACTCTTGGACTTGGTCTCCTTGCCTTGCAGGTCCTAAGGTCCAGGAATCCATCTTCAGTGCTTTGCTGGTGTTTGTGGTTCTTGCAGAATCCCCCTATCACGACTATTGTGTCCTAGTGGGGTGACTCACTACCTATTGGGTTAGTAGGGGTACTTTACTCCTACTTTTCAGGGTCTTGGGGTGGGGTATCTTGGACACCCTGACTGTTTTCTTACAGTCCCAGCGACCCTCTACAAGCTCCCATAGGTCTGGGGTCCATTTGTGATTCGCATTCCACTTTTGGAGTATATGGTTTGTGTTGCCCCTAGACCTATCTTCACCTATTGCATCCTATTGTAATTCTACACTGTTTGTATTACTTCTCTAACTATTACTTACCTGTTTTGGGTTTGTGTACATATAACTTGTGTATATTACTTACCTTCTAACTGAGGGTACTCACTGAGATACTTGTGGCATATTGTCATAAAAATAAAGTACCTTTATTTTTAGTAACTTTGAGTATTGTGTTTTCTTATGATAGTGTGCTATATGATATAAGTGGTATAGTAGGAGCTTTGCATGTCTCCTAGTTCAGCCTAAACTTTGCCATAGCTACCTTCTATAAGCCTAAGTTGCTAGAAACACCTCTATTCTACTAATAAGGGATAACTGGACCTGGCACAGGGTGTAAGTACCTCAAGGTACCCACTATAAGCCAGGCCAACCTCCTACACAGCCATCCATGTCCGCTGGCGCTAGTGGACAGGAGGTCCCGCCACAGGACCAACAGGCCACCAGCACCCCACCTCCTGCAGAAGGAGAACCACCCCACAAACGGTCCCTGCGATCAAGGCACATGACAGAGAACATTGCAAAGACCCCCTCTGATAGGCCACCAGTTCCCACCCATGCCCGGACACACATACACTCACCATCCTCACATGCAGGCCTCAGCCCCCCAACATGTATCTTCCATCCACACCACTCCATAAATTCATGTCCCACGCATCATGCTCACAGTTTACTCACCTGTTTGTCTGGAGGACCGTAGAGTAGCGTGTACTGGGGGAGGACCCCATCCACTAGCCTCTCCAACTCCTCCACACTGAAGGCAGGGGCCTTTTCCCCAGACACTCGAGCCATTGTCGCTTCACAATGAGGTCACAGCATCACTTGCAGTGTAGGTCCTCTCCTGTTGAAGGTCAGGTATCAAGGGAATGAACAGCTAGAAAATGGCGGTCACGTCTGCAGCAGTGTGTACCTCCTTCCAGGGTGCATGGAATTGGCCCCTCAATACCAGATTTGGATTCGGGGGTCAATTCCATGATATTAGACACCTCATATGGCCTTATTCAGAGTTACCATTGTGTAGCTACATATATGTATTGATATATATGTACTGCACGCTCATAATGGTGTCCCCGTATTCGTGAAGTCTGGGGAATTGGTCTTGGAGAATGTGGGAGTACCTTGGCTAGTTCCGGGATGCCCTAACTAATAGTAACTTTGCACCTGGCCTTCAGTAAATGAAGGTTAGACATATAGGTGACTTATAAGTTACTGAGTGCAGTGTAAAATGGCTGTGAAATAGTGGCCAATGAGTATGACAAACCGGACGGTTGAGTAAGTTCCTTTCTTACTTTACCTTTCCTCTAGTTCAGCACCCACCAGAAGAGGGGTATTTGGCGTGCCATCGCCAAGGAATTATGGACCCTGGGGGTCCATCATAGACGGAGCACCCACTGCTGCAAGAAATGGGAGGAACTGTGCCGCTGGAGTAAGAAGACGGTGGAGGCCCAGCTGGGGATGGCCTCCCAATGTGGAAGGGGTCCCCGTCGCACCATGACCCCCCTGATGTTCCGGATCCTGGCGGTGGCCTATCTGGAGTTGGATGGGCGCTTGAGGGCCTCACAGCAGCCACAAGGGGGTGAGTACAATCTCATATAGCTGACTCTGCGTGCCTTATGAGATGTCTGGCTGGGGGATGTGGGCTGTGGGTTCCCCTAGGTCAGGGCGAACCTGCTAGGGTGGGTCCCTTGTTAGGCAGGCTGTGTGGCACCCAACCCCAATAGTGGTAGTGGTCATCTACAACCAGTCAGGCTCCTGTGGGTTCCAGGTGTGCAGCAAATGCTGTTAGGCATAGTCCCCCATGGGCAGGTGATTTCCCTACGAAAAGTTAGTGCATGGCCTAGTGCATCGGGCTGCTCCCTGTGTGTTGTGTCCGCCAACGGTAGTGGTGTTGCTGGCATTGACCATGTGTCTCCTCTGTCTTTCCCCCTTTTTGTTTTGTCACCCTGTCCTTGTGTGCATTAGCATCATCTGGCGGAGGAGCAGTGGCCCTGGAGCAGGAGGGAGCTGCAACACACATGGCCCAGGAGGGTGAATGTACGGAGTCTGAAGGCACCGGTGGGACGGAGGGTGAGGGGAGCTCCACGACGGGGTCAGGAGGGGACACCAGCGACTCCTCCTCTGATGGGAGCTCCCTTGTGGTGGCGGGCACCTCTGTGCCCACCGCATCAACAGGTACACTTTCCACCACCACTACCAGCACCGCCCTCCCAGCAGCCCTGTGTTCATGTGTCTAGCCTCCAACATCCACTACCAAGACCCAATCTCGTCTACCTCAGCCTATCCCAAGCACACCTTCAGACCAGCATGCACACACATCAACACACAAAAGTGGCTTAGGCAAACATAAGCACCACACATCTCACAGGCACTCACACAAGCACCATCCCCATGCAGACACACCAACGTCCATTGCCTCCACTGTGTCCCCCTCCTCCACATCTTCCACCTCCCTCCCAGTCCTGTCTCCACTCACACCTACATGCACTACATCCTCAGCCACAACCTCCATCACCAGCACGCCCATCACTACACACCACTCACGTGCAATCACAACCCCCACTACCATTCACTCGTCCCCTGTGTCCCCTCCCAGTGTGTCTGTGAGCCCTCCTCCCAAAGTACAAAAATGGCGGCACACACCCACTCAACCGCCATCCACCTCACAACAGCCTCCAACCCATGCACCTTCACCCAAACTCAGCAGACGTACACCTCCTACAACCACTACCTCTTCCTCCACTCCCAAACCCCCTCCATCTTCCCGCCCAGTGTATCTAAAAAACTTTTCCTGGCTTCCATTGACCTCTTCCCTAAACTTCCACCCCTGTCTTTACCCTAGGGACAGGTTGTCTAGAGCCCAGACCAGCACCTCAGCCACCAAATCATCGTCCACTGTGATCTCTGCAAGTCTGGGAGGATCGAAGAGGGCACCCATCAGGGCTGCCAGTGTGCCACCTACTTAATTAAACAATAGGAGGGACTGGGAGGATAATGGTCCAGTGTACGTTCTCCCTAAGCATAAACCAATAAATGAAAAGAGTACACTGTTCCAAGGAGATATGTCTAGAAAGGACGACAAGTATCGGTATTGTGATAGGAGTGCCCTCATGCGTCAATGAAGATGCTAAGCATCATCATTGGGCTAACTCCTCGTCAGACCGGCACTGCAATATCTGACAGTTCACCACACATGTGGTGGTGGCACTAAACCGAAGAAGATAACGCAGATCCAGTGATATCTGCAGTACGCGCTGACAGTAGAAGGAGAGGAGAGTAAGAAGTGAGTTAAAATTGGCTCTGCACACCCGGTATCTAAATTTAATTACTCAGAGTAGCGGTCAGGCCAAGATTAAAATCAATAGAGGAGTACTTGGAGGAAATAATGGCCACCGATACTCCTACATAAAGGGAAGGAAGAGATATACTCTATCCTAACACTAAGGGTTCGACATGTTTCGGGCCCATGCGGTCAGTAAATGATCCAGTGGCGCTTCATCAGGACCGTGATTCGTGACTTCTCCAATAAAATGGTATAGTGAGTGCTGTAAAGTCACTTACTATGTGTAGACTAATCGTCAAGGTCAGTCAAACAGTATGTCGCCCTATAAATAGACAGAAAACATAAAGACATACATTGGTGTCTGTGCACAACTAAAATCACTGTGATCAAAAGAGATAGACATCATACCTAAATAACATCGTCAGGCACATTAGACACAACATAGAAGGCTTACCATCCCATATGGAAGTCAGGCATCTTAGCCAAATGCTCTGTGTTTGTGAACACTCGAGTACAGAAATGCCAAAAATGCCGAAAATGGGTAGGTTGGATGGCAGGACTTGAGGAAGACATCATGTAAGTCCTGTTACCGATCTCTTGATTTTATTTTTTTAGGGCCTGTTTGTTGTCCGCTTCGACGTCCTCTCGCCACCGGCACTTTTCCAATTTTGTTAATGCCTGCCTTATCTCATGGCTCACGCTACCTTTAGTCCGCTTATTAACTGCCCTGTACTCGAGTGTTCACAAACACAGAGCATTTGGCGGCCCCTTCGTAGCTCACATGTTGTCTTCTCATGTTATTGTTCATTTTACCAATATGAGCACCGTACATAAGCACCTCTATTGAGTTACTCTTACATTTAGAACTCTGGTGGTCATTCCAACCCTGGCGGTCCATGACCGCAGGGTTGGAGGACCGCGGGAGCACCGCCGACAGGCCGGCGGTGCTCCAATGGGCATTCCGACTGCGGCGGTAAAGCCGCGGTCGGACCGGCAACACTGGCGGTCTCCCGCCAGTGTACCGCCGCCCATTGGAATCCTCCAAGGCGGCACAGCTAGCTGCGCCGCCGAGGGGATTCCGACCCCCCTACCGCCATCCAGTTCCCGGCGGTCCGCCCGCCGGGAACCGGATGGCGGTAGGGGGGGTCGCGGGGCCCCTGGGGGCCCCTGCAGTGCCCATGCCACTGGCATGGGCACTGCAGGGGCCCCCGTAAGAGGGCCCCTAAATGTATTTCACTGTCTGCTGCGCAGACAGTGAAATACGCGACGGGTGCAACTGCACCCGTCGCACAGCTTCCACTCCGCCGGCTCGATTCCGAGCCGGCTTCATCGTGGAAGCCTCTTTCCCGCTGGGCTGGCGGGCGGCCTGAAGGCGGCCGCCCGCCAGCCCAGCGGGAATGTCAGAATTACCGCCGCGGTCTTTCGACCGCGGAACGGTAACCTGACGGCGGGACTTTGGTGGGCGGCCTCCGCCGCCCGCCAAGGTCAGAATGAGGGCCTCTGTCTGTTCTTTTATAAATGAAGCCTCTCTGTACATGGCTGATGCCAGTAGGGTTATTTCAACTTTACAGTTACCTTTATCCACATTTAACTCTCCCTGCATACAATATTATTTGAGTTATTTCTACACGATTGGAGGCTGCGGAAGTACAGTATGAAGTGAGCATGAGTATGTGTCCCCAGACACTATGGCCCTCATTCTGACCTTGGCGGGCGGCGGAGGCCGCCCACCAAAGTCCCGCCGTCAGGTTACCGTTCCGCGGTCGAAAGACCGCGGCGGTAATTCTGACATTCCCGCTGGGCTGGTGGGCGGCCGCCTTCAGGCCGCCCGCCAGCCCGCCCAGCGGGAAAGAGGCTTCCACGATGAAGCCGGCTCGGAATCGAGCCGGCGGAGTGGAAGCTGTGCGACGGGTGCAGTTGCACCCGTCGCGTATTTCACTGTCTGCGCAGCAGACAGTGAAATACATTTAGGGGCCCTCTTACGGGGGCCCCTGCAGTGCCCATGCCAGTGGCATGGGCACTGCAGGGGCCCCCAGGGGCCCCGCGACCCCCCCTACCGCCATCCGGTTCCCGGCGGGCGGACCGCCGGGAACTGGATGGCGGTAGGGGGGGTCGGAATCCCCTCGGCGGCGGCGGTACACTGGCAGGAGACCGCCAGTGTTGCCGGTCCGACCGCGGCTTTACCGCCGCGGTCGGAATGCCCATTGGAGCACCGCCGGCCTGTCGGCGGTGCTCCCGAGGTCCTCCAACCCGGCGGTCATGGACCGCCAGGGTTGGAATGACCACCTATATGTGACATGATTGTTTTGACAATATACTTTACTGCCATTCTTCTATATAGTGCATTCTCCTTTGGTCTGAGGTTTACGCGTCCCTAAGATGCCTGACTTCCATATGGGATGGTAAGCCTTCTATGTTGTGTCTAATGTGCCTGACAATGTTATTTAGGTATGATGTCTATCTCTTTTGATCACGGTGAATTTAGTTGTGCACAGACACCAATGTATGTCTTTATGTTTTCTGTCTTTTTATAGGGCGACCTACTGTTTGACTGACCTTGACGATTAGTCTACACATAGTAAGTGACTTTACAGCACATAGGAGAAGTCACAAATCACGGTCCTGATGAAGCGCCACTGGATCATTTACTGACCGCATGGGCCCGAAACATGTCGACCCCTTAGTGTTAGGATAGAGTATATCTCTTCCTTTCCTTTATGTAGGAGTATCAATGGCCATTATTTCCTCCAAGTACTCCTCTATTGATTTTAATCTTGGCCTGACCGCTACTTTGAGTAATTAAATTTAGATACCTGGTGTGCAGAGCCAATTTTAACTCACTTCTTACTCTCCTCTCCTTCTACTGTCAGCACGTACTGCAGATATCACTGGATCTGCGTTATCTTCTTCGGTTTAGTGCTACCACCACATGTGTGGTGACCCGTCAGATATTGCAGTGCCGGTCTGACGAGGAGTTAGCCCAATGATGATGCTTAGCATCTTCATTGACGCGTGAGGGAACTCCTATCACAATACCAATACTTGTCGTCCTTTCTAGACATATCTCCTTGGAACAGTGTACTCTTTTCATTTATTGCCACCTACTTAAACCAAGGACCAAGCAATTCCGCTACCTGCCAATGCGAAGAAGGGGCCAGCATGCAGAAGAGAAGAGCCACACCACCTACCCAGCAAGGCCCCATCCAGAACCAAAGAGGACAGTGCCAAGGTCCCTGCAGCGACTTCCAAGGTGGGGAAGGGACACAAGAGCGAAGGAAAGTCACCTCAGGACACGGAGCCTCCGGGTGAGGGACTGGTGACCCCCATTTCTCAAGACAGCCCAGCAACCTGTACCGCGGTGAGCACCACTGAAACGACTGCCACCTGCACCGCCACATAAGGGCCACCTGCACTGCCACCTGCACCGCCATCTGCACTGTCATCTGCACGGCAGCTGCCGCTACTACAGTCACCAGCATCATCCCCAGTAGGCAGCCTTCCGAGGCTGCAGGAGACGGCCTGGTATCTCCCTCAACTGCTTCAGACATGTGCACCATGGGCACCACCGGCAGCATCTCTGTCGCAGACACCGCTGCAGCCACCGCCACCTGCCCCGCAACGTGCCCAGGCAGTGCCACTACAGCAGACATCAGCACCATCCCCAGTGGGCAGCCATCAGAGGCTACAGGAGACATTCTGGACCCTGCAAACACTACATGAGCTACCTCCACCAGCACTGGCACTACCAGCAGTTTGCAGCCTAAGTCGTCGCAAGGTGGAGTGTGGCTCAGCCTCCGTGGAGTATCATGCTACCTGTTACCGGAAAATCTCGGGGCTCAGACACCTAGGTGAGGGAATGGAAACTGCCACTCCCCTGGTGCAACATCACTGGCCACCAAGCCCCCTCCAGAACCAGTGGCAAAAAGCATCCGCTAACCCAGTCCTTAGCAGGATGAAGCACTCTGGGCACCAAGCCACCTCCAGAACCAGTGGAGAAAAACATCCACTAACCCAGTCCTTAGTAGGATGAAGCACTCTGGGCCCCAAGCCCCCTCCCAAACCAGTGGAGAAAGGCTTCCATTAGCCCAGTCCTTAGCAGGATAAAGCACTCTGGGCACCAAGCCCCCTCCAGAACCAGTGGAAGATGCCACCCACTAGAGAGACTGTGGCTTTGCACTCCCCAGGAGCAGGCAATGGGCAACCCACCCAATTGAGAGACTTAAGAGACTGTGGCTTTGCACTCCCCAGGACCAAGCAGTGGGCAAACCACCCACTTGAGAGACTGTGCTTTGCACTCCCCAGGACCAAGCAGAGGGCAACCCACCCACTTGAGAGACTTGAGAGACTGTGGCTTTGCACTCCCCAGGACCAATCAGTGGGCAAACCACCCACTTGAGAGACTTCAGAGACTGTGGCTTTGCACTCCCAAGGAGCAAGTGGGCATGGAGCCCCCTCGAGGAGCAGTGCAGTCGTTCCATCATCCGGCTGAGGTGCCCCCCTCCCCTTCCCCCTGAGGTGCCTGTTTTTTTTTTTTACCCGATGCCGCTGCAGTGTTCTCTCCGTTTTGAGGCAAGTGTCATGTGTGGGCTTTGCCCATGCTTTTTGGGACCGGTGGCCCACAGACATTTAATGGGACAGTGTGATAATTATAAGTTATCTTGGGCTATCTGATTGTTCGAATGTTACACTCGTTAAGCTCATTTCATTTGGTCTTTGCGTTCTTCCAGGAGGTGACAGTGTGTATCTGTGATGTGATTGGATATGTGTGTGTTGTTGTGGGAGGGTGGTGCGGGTATTGCGTGCGTGTGTCACTCTCTTTTCCCTCCCCCCTCCCCAGTGTGCTAGGTGCAGAACTCACCATGGCCGTCGCCGCCGTCTTTGATGTTCCTGGTAGATGACGAGGTAGACCAGCATCAGCAGGACCTGTAACTCGGGCTCCATGGCGTCCTGGTTGTTTGTTGAGTGTCGACAGGTGAGTGGTTTCCCTTCAGTGTTCTGTTTCTGCCGTGCTTTTGATGGCGTTGGTACCACCCCGGAAAAGCTGGCGGATTGGTGCCTTGTAGTAGTGTGGCCGGTACATTGACCTCCGCCTGTCTGTTGGCGGTTACCATTGCAGTGTTTGTTTCTACCGCCGTGGCGGTCGGAGTTTTAGAGTGGCTGTCTGTGTTGGCGGTATCTGCCATGGACGTAATTCCAATTTTTTGCTGCCGGCCTGTTGGCGCTATTACCGCCGTTTATCACTGACCGCCAGGGTTCTAATGAGGGCCTAATTGTCCAGACAGGTGCATCTGAATGGGGGGGTTGAGGCAGTGCTATCACAATGGAACTAAGAGGGCCAGGATCAACCTGTTGCTTTTATCAGTAGGAGGTTGACTCGAGAAAAGTGCTGGTCAGCCATGGAGAGGGAGGCCTTTGCTGTGGTCTGGGCCCTGAAGGAGTTGAGACCATACTTATTTGGGACTCACTTCATTGTTCAGACAGACCACAAACCTCTTTTATGGTTATAACAGATGAAAGGAGAAAACCCTAAATTGTTGAGGTGGTCCATTTCCCTACAAGGGATGGAATTGACAGTGGAACATAGACCTGGGAGTAACCACTCCAATGCAGATGGACTCTCCAGATATTTCTACTTTGACAATGAAGACTCAGCTGGTCATGATTAGCCTTATCGTCCCTCGTTTGAGGGGGTTGTGTAGCAAAGTACTATCTTTCTTATCCTGTTCCCCCTTTTTTTGCCTGTTTGTCAGTGTGTTTTTCCTGTCTCACTGGGATATTGCAAGCCAGGACCCCAGTGCTCATAGTTTGTGGCCCATAAGTGTTGTCAGTATGCATAACTGTGTCACTGAAGTTCAGCTAACCATAACTCCAGTGCTTATGCTCTCTCTACTTACCAAATTTGTCACTATAGTTCAGTGAGTCCATATTCCAATTCTGATTGGCACACTGGACCCCCTTATAATTCCCTAGTATATGGTACCTAGGTACCCAAGGCATTGTGGTTCCAGGAGATCCTTATAGGCTGCAGCATTTCTTTTGCCACCCATAAGGCAATCATACAAACCTTTCTTAAGGACTGCCACTGCAGCCTGAGTGAAATAGTGCATACACTATATCACAGCCATTTTACACTGCACTAAGGGCAAGATGTAGGAAAAAAGCAAATTGCGACTTGCAATTTGCGAGTCCGTGCGACTCGCAAATTGCAACTCGCAATTTTTTATGCAGAAAGGTGTCTCAGACACCTTCTGCGACCCGCAATGGGGTCGCAAAGACCCACCTCATAAATATTTATGAGGTGGGTCGCAGTTTGCGACCCCATTGCGAGGATGGGCACTCACGGGGATGGTGGCCTGCTGGAGACAGCAGACCACCATGTCCGTGACTGCTTTTCAATAAAGCAGTTTTTTTTTTTCTATCTGCAGCCCGTTTTCCTCAAAGGAAATTGCATAGCATTGCGAGTCGCAAATAGGAAGGGAACACCCCTTCCTATTTGCGAGTCGGAAATGCATTTTGCGAGTCGGATCCGACTCGCAAAATGCATTTCTGCATAGCAAAGAGGCTTTTGCGCCTCGCAAACGGCGTTTTTCGCCGTTTGCGAGGCGCAAACCCTTTGCTACATCTGGCCCTTAGTAACTTATAAGTCACCTATATGTCTAACCTTCATTTACTGAAGGCCAGGTGCAAAGTTACTATTATTGAGGGCATCCCGGAACTAGCCAAGGTACCCCCACATTCTCCAGGACCAATTCCCCAGACTTCACGAGTACGGGGACACCATTATGAGCGTACAGTACATATATATCAATACATATATGTAGCTTCACAATGGTAACTCTGAATAAGGCCATATGAGGTGTCTAAGATCATGGAATTGACCCCCGAATCCAAATCTGGTATTGGGGGGCTAATTCCATGGACCCTGGGGGCTCCACCATGGAGCCCCAGTAATGCCAAACCAGCAGTCTGAGGTTTCCACTGCAGCTCCAGCTGCTACCTCCTCACAGACAGGTTTCTGCCCTCCTGGGGATTGAGCAGCTCAATCCCAGGAAGACAGAATGATGCATTTCCTTTAGGAGAGGGGTGTTGAACCCTCTCCCATTGGAAATAGGTGTTACAAGAATGGGAGGGGTAGCCTCCCAGGGCCTCTGGAAATGCTTTGAAGGGCACTAACGGTGCCCTCCTTGCATAATCCAGTCTACACCGGTTCAGGGACCCCCAGTCCCTGCTCTGGTGCGATACTAGACAAAGGAAGGAGGAGTGACCACTCCATTGCCTATCACCACCCAAGGACTGGTGCTCAGAGCTCCTCCAGTGTGTCGCTGGTGTTAGCCATCTTGGATTCCAAGGTGTGGGGACCCTCTGGAGACCTCTGAGTGGCCAGTGCCAGCAGGTGACGTCAGAGACCCCTCCTGATAGGTGCATACCTGGGTAGGTAGCCAATCCCCCTCTCAGTACTATTTAGGGTTTCTCCTCTGGGTGTTTCCTCAGATTCAGTTTGCAAGATTCCTCCAGGACTCCTCTACATCCTCTGCTTCAGCTTCTGACCATCAGATCAACCTCAGACTGCTCCAGGAACCACTGTAACTGCAACAAATCATCCAGGACGACTCCTGTGACCTGCAACTTCAGCTCCAACCAGTATTTGCAACAGTTTCAAAGGTATTCCCGCTCTGAGGACTGCTTGTCTTCACCCTGCACCAGAAGAACCAAAGGAATCTCCTGTGGAGAGATGGAGTCACTTCCCTGCTTCAGCAGGCACCCTTCTGTGATGACAACCTGTACTCTGGGACTCCTCTCCTGATGACGAGCATGCTCCCTGGAACACAGGTGGGAGACCGAAGTGACTCAGACTGTCCAAAGTTCCAGCTGTCCAAATTTGGTGGAGGTAAGAGCTTGCCTCCCCGTGCTGCGACAGTACCCCTGTGTACCACGTCTTCTGTAGCTCCTTGGGCTTCTGTGAACTTCTTCAAAAAGATTTTCATGTACAGTGTAGGCCAGGTCCCCAGCACTCCATCCTGGGAAGCACAGCTCCTTGTTTTGTTCTCCAGTGGCATGGGTCCTTCCAGTGCAGTGCTGCGATGACCGCACATTGCATCTTCTTTGTCCCCATGTTCTGAGACTCCTGGGGTGCTGCCTAGTCTTCTGAGGGCTCTCTGAAATGCTGAGAGCCCCCTCTGTCTCATTAGTCTGAGTTGAGAACGCCAGCACCCTCCTATGTCCAAGCAGCTCCTCTTTGACGCAAACTGCGTACTTGCTTGAACCAAGGCTTGCTGGTGGAGTCCAGCGACGCAACAGCCTGCTTCCATAAACTGGACGTGGGACATCTGTTTCACCAAGCAGGAACCTACAGCTATCTTTTTTGGTGCATTTCTGTACTTTTCTTCAAACCAGAGGATCCACTTTTGCATCTTCTTCCAGGTTGGCAGGGACTCCTGTTCTTCAACCTGTGTACTTGGTCTCCTCTCTTCACAGGTCTTCAAGTCCAGGAATCCATCGTTGGTTGCTTGCAGTCTTGCTTGGTTCTTGCATAATTCTTCATCACGACTAGTAGTGTGTTCTGAGGAAACTTGCTGTCATTTACTCCTGTTTCCTGGGCTCTGGGGTGGGGTACATTACTTACCTTTGGTGTTTTCCTACACTCCCAGCACCCCTCTACACACTACACTTGCTTAGGGGGGAATTCAACATTTGCATTCCACTATTGTAGTATATGGTTTGTGTTGCCCCTAGGCCCATTGCAATCTAGTGTATTTTCTACTGTTTGCACTATTGTATGACTGTTTACTTATCTGATTTGGTTACTACTGTATATATTGCGTATAATACTTATCTCCAGAAGGAGTTTTGCCTCTAAGATATTTTTGGCCTTGTGTCACTAAAATAAAGTACCTTTATTCTTGGTAATACTGATCTTTTATTGTGTGTAAGTGTAGGAGGCTGGCCTGGCTTATAGTGGGTACCTTGTGGTACTTACACCTTGTGCCAGGTCCAGTTACCCTCATTAGTAGATTAGTAGTGTTCTAGCAGCTTAGGTTGATAGAGGTAGCTATAGCAGAGCAGCTTAGGCTGAACTAGGAGACCTTCAAAGCTCCTACTATACCACTTATATCATATAGCACTATATCATAAGAAACACAATACTCAGTTACTAAAAATAAAGGTACTTTATTTTGGTGATAATATGCCCAAAGTATCTGAGAGGATATACTCCCTTAGGAGGTAAATAAAATACACAAAATATACACACAAACCAAAATCAGGTAACTAAACAGTTAGAAAAGTAGTGCAAACACTGTAGAATACAATAGGATGCAATAGGAGACAATAGGCCTAGAGGAAACACAAACCATATACTCCAAAAGTTAAATGCGAACCACAAATGGACCCCAGGCCTAGTGTTGTGTGTAGAGGGTCGCAGGGAGTGTACAAAAACACTAAGGGTGTCCAAGATACCCCACCCCAAGACCCTGAAAAGTAGGAGTAAAGTTACCCTACTGCCCCAGAAAGACAGTAAAGTCGAGATAGGGGATTATGCAAAGACTACAACTGACTGCAAAGCACTGAAGATGGATTCCTGGACCTGAGAAGCAGCAAAGGAAGGGGACCAAGTCCAAGAGTCACGCAAGTTTCCGGGGTGACAGGAGCCCACTAAACCCCGGATGAAGGTGCAAAAGGGCTGCCTCTGGGTGGAAGAAGCCAAATATTCTGCAACAACGGAAGGTGCCAGGAACCTTCCCTTTGGTCAGATGATGTCCCAGAGCATGGTGGACGATGCAGAGTTGTTTCCACGCAGAAAGACCGCAAACAAGCCTTGCTAGCTGGAAGAGTCGCAGTTGAAGATAATGGGTGCTGACCGGGCCCAGGAAAGACCAGGAGATTGCCCCTTGGAGGAGGAGACAGAGAGGGCACTCAGCAACAGAGAGAGCCCATGCAGAATCAGGCAGCACCCACAGAAACACTTGAACAGGCATTCAAGAAATCTGACCACAGCGGTTGTCTCAACACAACAAAAGAGGGTCTCACGAAGCCGGTGGTCAACTCAGAGAGTTGAGCAATGCAGGACAGAGTGCTGGGGACCTGGGCTAGGCTGTGCACAAAGGAAGTCTTGCAACACTGCACAGAAGCATGAGCAGCTGCAGTTCACGCAGTACACAGGATTACTGTCTGGTGTGGGAAGGCAAGAACTTACTTCCACCAAATTTGGACAGAAGGGCCACTGGACTGTCGAAGATCCTTGGACCCAGCTCCTGTGTTCCAGGGACCACGCTCGTCAGGATGAGAGGGGACCCAGAGGACCTGTGCTGCAGAAGTTTGGTGCCTGCGTTAGCAGGGGGAAGATTCCGTCGACCCACAGGACATTTCTTCTTGGCTTCCAGTGCAGAGTGAAGGCAGACAGCCCTCAGAGCATGTACCACCAGGAAACAGTCAAGAAAGCCGTCAGGATGAGGCGCTACAATGTTGCTGGTAGTCTTCTTGCTACTTTGTTGTGGATATGCAGGTGTCCTGGAGCAGTCAGATGTCGATGCTTGGCAGACGTCGAAGAGGGAAGTGCAGAGGAACTCTGGTGAGCTCTTGCATTCGTTATCTGGTGAGATACCCACAGGAGAGACACTAACTATCCCACAGAGGAGGATTGGCCACAGAGAAAGATAAGCACCTATCAGGAGGGGTTGCTGACATCACCTGCTGGCACTGGCCACTCAGAGCTGTCCATTGTGCCCTCACACTTCTGCATCCAAGACGGCAGAGGTCTGGGACACACTGGAGAAGCTCTGGGCACCTCCCCTGGGAGGTGCTGGTCAGGGGAGTGGTCACTCCCTTTTCCTTTGTCCAGTTTCGTGCCAGAGCAGGGCTGGGGGGATCCCTGAACCGGTGCAGACTGGCTTATGCAGAGAGGGTACCATCTGTGCCCTTCAAAGCATTTCCAGAGGCCAGGGGAGGCTACTCCTCCCAGGCCCTTCACACCTATTTCCAAAGGGAGAGGGTGTAACACCCTCTCTCAGATTAAATCCTTTGTTCTGCCATCCTGGGACTGGGCTGCCCAGGACCCAGGGGTGCAGAAACCTGTCTGAGGGGTTGGCAGCAGCAGTAGCTGCAGTGGAGACCCCGGAAAGTTAGTTTGGCAGTACCCGGGCTCTATGCTGGAGACCCGGGGATGCATGTAATTGTCCCCCCAATACCAGGATGGTATTGGGGTGACTATTCCATTATCCTAGACATGTTACATGGCCATGTTCGGAGTTACCATTGTGACGCTACATATAGGTGTTGACTTATATGTAGTGCATGCGTGTAATGGTGTCCCCGCACTAACAAAGTCCGGAGAATTTATCCTGAACAATGTGGGGGCTCCTTGGCTAGTGCCAGGGTGCCCTCACATTAAGTAACATTGCACCCAACCTTCACTAAGTGAGGGTTAGACATATAGGTGACTTATAAGTTACTTAAGTGCAGTGTAAAATGGCTATGAAATAACATGGACGTTATTTCACTCAGGCTGCAGTGGCAGTCCTGTGTAAGAATTGTCTGAGCTCCCTGTGGTTGGCAAAAGAAATGCTGAAGCCCATTGGGGTCTCCTGGAACCCCAATACCCTGGCTACCTACTTACCATATACTAGGGAATTATAAGGGTGTCCCAGTGTGTCAATCAGAATTGGTAAAAATTAGTCACTAGCCTGCAGTGACAATTTTAAAAGCAGAGAGAGCATAGACACTGAGGTTCTGGTTAGCAGAGCCTCAGTGATACAGTTAGGCACCACACAGGGAACACATATAGGCCACAAACTTATGAGCACTGGGGTCCTGGCTAGCAGGATCCCAGTGACACATATCAAACACACTGACAACATAGGGTATTCACTATGAGCACTGGGCCCTGGCCAGTAGGGTAACAAGGCTAGAAAGAGGCTACCTTCCCCCACCCCCCCCAAACGAAGGACAATAAGGCTAACCTTGGCCAGTTGAGTCTTTAATTTCTAAGTGGTGATAACTGGAGAGTAGCTCTGCAATAAATTGGTTACTCCCTTTATCATCCACCATATGGTTATTTCCCTGTGGGGATGTAAACCACACTGTTTGAAGTTTTTTAGCTAGCCAACAATGTGAATTTATATTCTCAGAGTTCCTATTAGTATGTTTAAGGTTAAAGCAGTGGGAATTGTCCACTGGAACTATATCAAGTGATGAGAATCCCAGACAGGGAAGCTGTCTCAATAAAGCCACAGCTGGGCAAAAACATTGTCCATATGGCTGTAAGAGGGAACAGGGATGCTGTTTCTCTTGAGTTGGAGCAGGGCACGGATGCTGTCCTATGAGCTCGACACTAGGGCAGGGCTGCTGTGTAAGTGTTGTGCCAGCTGATGGTTCCCTTGGTACAGGTGACACCCCAGGAGAGGTTTCTCCCACCACAGGAATGGGATCCTGAATGGCTGGGTGGGTAGGGAATGCTTTGATGCCCTTTTTAACTGATGTTGGAGAAGGATCCTGAGTTTTCAGGCCTTTTTTCTCTCCTTTGCTTTTTCATTTCAGCTGAAATGAGAGGAGGCAATTCCTCAGGGATACCCAGCATGGCTGAATGGGTATTCAACTCTACCTCAGCCAACCTAAGGCCTCTAGGTCATTACCTAAGAGACAGTCTACAGGTAAGCTAGGTGATACTACCACCTGCTTAGGGCCAGTAACTCCACCCCAACTAAACTGAATAATAACTAAGGGAAGGAATGTAGTGGAGTTATGGACATCAATAATCTTGTACTGTTGTCCAATGATGTGTTGTTCAGGAGACACTAGGTTTCCAGTCACCAAAGTGATACTGGCACCTGTGTCCCTGTAGGCCTGAGCCTCAACAGCATTTATTGAAACTGTCTGCCTGTACTTATCCATTGTAAGGGGACAAGCAGCCAGTGTGGCAAGGCCAATGCCACTAGGTGTGACAGAAACTGTCTTGGGACTGACTACCACAGTTTCTATGATGGACCCATAAGTGAACCCAACTGCACCCTATCTTGACTGTTGCCAGCAGTCCCACCACTATTACCACTACTGCTAGGGGCACTAGAGTTTGATGTATTAGTGGTGGTAGGCTCAGGGGGTTTACCTGGGCAGGACCTATCCCCTGGCCTATGGCCTTTATTTTTACACACAAAGCACCAAGGCTTTTTAATGTGTGTGGGTTGTGAAAAAGAGGAAGAAGATGATTTATCCCCACCCCCTGAAGAGTGTTTAGGATTTGAAGAAGGATCTTTTGTTTTACCTTTATCCCCATGCTTATGATGAGATTTCTCACCATCTTTCTTCTTGCCATCCTTGTCACCTCCTGTATGAACTTTTCTGTTCACTCGTGTTCTGACCCATTTGTCTGCCTTCTTTCCCAATTCTTGGGGAGAGGTCAGGTCTGAGTCTACCAAGTACAGGCGCAACACAGCAGACACACAATTGTTAAGAATATACTCTCTCAGGATCAGATTATACAGGCTTTCATAGTCAGTCACCTTACTGCCATGCAACCAACCCTCCGAGGCCTTCACTGAACAGTCTACAAAGTCTGTCCAGTCTTGAGAGGACTCTTTTCTGGTGTCTCTGAACTTACTCCTGTTTTGTTCAGTGGTTAGGCCAAATCCATCCAAGAGTGCATCCTTCAAAACTTTGTAATTATTAGCATCACTTTCTCTGACAGTAAGGAGCCTATCCCTACCCTTACCAGTGAAAGATAGCCACAAGATAGCAGCCCACTGCCTTTGAGGGACCAACTGTACCATACAGGCCCTCTCAAGTGCAGCAAACCACTTGTTAATGTCATCCCCCTCCTTGTAAGGGGTGACTATCCTATGCAGATTCCTGGAATCTTGCTCTCTAACAGGATTGCTTTAAAAAACACTGCTGCTGCCACCATGGGGAACTAACCCCAATCTATGCCTTTCCCTCTCTACATCCAGAGATTCCCTGCCTAAGGCCAACTTCTGCTGTCTAAGCTTCAGTCTGGCCTTTTTCAACCTCAGATTTCTGAGTTCCCTTTCCATTAGGTTATCCTCAGGGTGGGAGGCTTGGGAATGGTGAGATACAGAGTAAATTGTGGAATTGGCAGAGAGAGACCTGTCCCTAACTGGCTGGACCCTAGTAACTTGGCCTTTAGGAGTGAAAGGTGCCCTACTAATGTGTGACCCCCCCCCCAACTACCAGTGTCACTAGGTGGCCTGCTAGGTGGCAGGTTTTTGTAAGTACCCTTCCCAATCTCTTCAGGGAACTCTTCTGAGTTTGACTGTGTACCTTCAGCTCCTACCTACTGTTCCTGGGATGGGCCAGACTGGTTCTGGTCATTTTCTAGGAGAAGGTTAAAGAGAAAGTCTTTGGTAGGATTTTTACCAATGCTTAAACCTCTTTCTATGCAGAGACCCCTCAAACATTTAAAGTTTAAACTCTCATAGGTTGCTTGAACAATTTTGGGAGTGGGCTGTTCTGCAGACATGATAGGAAAGGTTTAGGACAGAGAGAGAAAAAGTTTTAGAACTTTTGAAAGTACCGAGAAAAAAACTTTTTCAAACTTTTTGAAAACTTTTTAAAGTTTCCAGAATTTTCCAGAAACTTTGTAGATAGTTTTAGATCAGAACAGTAAACTGTTTTGGTTCAATGTGTATATATTGAAATATTTGGTATATGCTTTTCTCATGAACAGCACCAATGACAAAGTGGTAAAGCAGTTACAAGTACTTATCCCACCGCTGCACCACCAATGTAGGAGGCTGGCCTGGCTTATAGTGGGTACCTTGTGGTACTTACACCTTGTGCCAGGTCCAATTATCCCTTATTAGTAGATTAGAATTGTTCTAGCACCTTAGGCTGATAGAGGTAGCTATAGCAGAGCAGCTTAGGTTGAACTACGAGACATACGAGACATGCAAAGCTCCTACTATACCACTCATATCATATAGCACTATATCATAGGAAAACACAATACTCAGAGTTACTAAAAATAAAGGTACTTTATTTTAGTGACAATATGCCCAAAGTATCTCAGAGGACATACACCCTTAGGAGGTAAGTAATATACACAAAATATATGCACACAAACCAAAATCAGGTAAGTAACAGTTAGAAAAGTAGTGCAAACAATGTAGAATCACAATAGAATGCAATAGGGAGAAATAGGCCTAGGGGCAACACAAACCATATACTCCAAAAGTGGAATTCAAACCACGAATGGACCCCTGGCCTAGTGTAGTGTGTAGAGGGCCGCTGATAGTGTAAGAAAACACTAAGGGTGTCCAAGATACCCCAACCCAAGACCCTGAAAAGTAGGAGTAAAGTTACCCTACTGTCCCAGAAAGACAGTAAAGACGAGATAGGGGATTCTGCAAGGACAACAACTGACTGCAAAACACTGAAGATGGATTCCTGGACCTGAGGACGTGTAAAGGAAGGAGACCAAGTCCAAGAGTCACGCAAGTGTGCAGGGGGGGCAGGAGCCCACAAAACCCTGGATGAAGGTGCAAAAGGGCTGCCTCTTTGTGGTAGAAGCCAAAGATTCTGCAACAACGGAAGGGGCCAGGAACTTCTCCTTTGGTCAGAAGATGTCCTACAGCGTGCTAGAGGATGCAGAGTTGTTTCCAGGCAGAAAGACCACAAACAAGCCTTGCTAGCTGCAAGAGTCACAGATGAGGATTTTGGGTGCTGCTAGGGCCCAGGAAGGACCAGGAGGTCGCCCCTTCGAGAAGAAGACGGAGGGGGCGCTCAGCAATAAAGAGAGCTCTCTCAGAAGCAGGCAGTACCCGCAGAAGTACTGGAACAGGCACTTAGAAGATCTGAGGACAACAGTCAACTCAGGGTCACAAAAGAGAATCCCACGATGTTGGAGTCCAACTCAGCGAGTTAGGCAATGCAGGACGGAGTGCTGGGGACATGGGCTAGGCTGTGCACAAAGAAAGTCTTGCAAAAGTGCACAGAAGCCTAAGCAGCTGATGTTCACGCAGTACACATTATTACTGTCTGGCGTGGGGAGGCAAGGACTTACCTCCACCAAATTTGGATAGAAGGGCCACTGGACTGTCAAAGACACTTGGACCTAGCTCCTGTGTTCCAGGGACCAGGCTCGTCAGGATGAGAGGGGACCCAGAGGACTGGTGATGCAGACGTTTGGTGCCTGCATTAGCAGGGGGAAGATTCCGTTGACCCACAGGAGATTTCTTCTTGGCTTCTAGTGCAGGGTGAAGGCAGACAGCCCTCAGAGCATGCACCACCAGGAAACAGTAGAGAAAGCCGGCAGGATGAGGTGCTACAATGTTGCTGGTAGGCTTCTTGCTACTTTATTGCGGTTATGCAGGCGTCCTGGAGAAGTCAGCAGTCGCTCCTTGGCAGAAGTCAAAGAGGGAAGTGCAGAGGAACTCTGGTGAGCTCTTGCATTCGTTATCTGGTGAGATACCCACAGGAGAGACCCTAAATAGCCCACAGAGGAGGATTGGCTACAGAGAAAGGTAAGCACCTATCAAGAGGGGTCTCTGACGTCACCTGCTGGCACTGGCCACTCATAGCTGTCCATTGTGCCCTCACACCTCTGCATCCAAGATGGCAGAGGTCTGGAACACACTGGAGGAGCTCTGGGCACCTCCCCTGGGAGGTGCTGGTCAGGCGAGTGGTCACTCCCCTTTGCTTTGTCCAGTTTCGAGCCAGAGCAGGGCTGGGGGGATCCCTGAACTGGTGTAGACTGGCTTATGCAGAGAGGGCACCATCTGTGTGCTTCAAAGCATTTCCAGAGGCCAGGGGAGGCTACTCCTCCCAAGCCCTTCACACCCATTTCCAAAGGGAGACGGTGTAACACCCTCTCTCAGAGGAAATCCTTTGTTCTGCCTTCCTGGGACCAGGCTGCCTAGGCCCCGGGGGGCAGAAACCTGTCTGAGGGGTTGGCAGCAGCAGTAGCTGCAGTGGAGACCCCGGAAAGTTAGTTTGGCAGTACCAGGGCTCTATGTTGGAGATCCGGGGATGCATGGAATTGTCCCCCCAATACCAGAATGGTATTGGGGTGACAATTCCATGATCCTAGATATGTTACATGGCCATGTTCGGAGTTACCATTGTGACGCTACATATAGGTGTTGACCTATATGTAGTGCATGTGTGTAATGGTGTCCCCGCACTCACAAAGTCCAGGGAATTTGCCCTGAACAAAGTGGAGGCACCTTGGCTAGTGCCAGGGTGCCCGAACACTAAGTAACTTTACACCTAACCTTCACTAAGTGAGGGTTAGACATACAGGTGACTTATAAGTTACTTAAATGCAGTGTAAAATGGCTCTGAAATAACGTGGCCGTTATTTCACTCATGCTGCAGTGGCAGTCCTGTGTTAGAATTGTCTGAGCTCCCAATGGGTGGCAAAAGAAATGCTGCAGCCCATAGGGATCTCCTGGAAACCCAATACCCTGGGTACCTAGGTACCATATACTAGGGAATTATAAGGGTGTTCTAGTGTGCCAATCAGAATTGGTAAACATTAGTCACTAGCCTGCAGTGACAATTTTAAAAGCAGAGAGAGCATAGACACTGAGTTCTGGTTAGCAGAGCCTCAGTGATACAGTTAGGCACCACACAGGGAACACATATAGGCCAAAAACTTTTGATCACTGGGGTCCTGGCTAGCAGGATCCCAGTGACACATATCAAACACACTGACAACATAGGGTCTTCACTATGAGCACTGGGCCCTGGGTAGTATTATCCCAGTGAGACAGTAAAAACACCTTGACATATATTCACAAACAGGCCAAATGTGGGGGTTACAAGCCTAGAAATAGGCTACCTTCCTACACTAGCTATACCTACTGGCGACTCTGTCTAACTCCCCACGAGCAGGCAAATTTGTGCTTTCTTCCCATTTGCACTGAATGGTGCAAGTCTTGTACTCCATGTTGAAATTGCGAATGGCACCACAAGGTCACCCTTGTGCGCAGCCACCTCGATTTCCCTATTCTGTGCCTAGTGCTGGGCCTACTTCAATCTGGACTTTATCTTAACCATCCTCTCTTTATCTGACTAATCCTCCCCGTTTTACATTTATTTCCTTACTGTGTGTACTTGTGTTTGTGTATTTTAGATTTTTGCCTCTTTTTTATTTTCTGTAGCTTTTTTGTCCATTTATTAGTTTTCTCCTAATTTAATTTCTCCCTCTCTTTTCTTTCTTTTCCCCCTGTCTTTTTTTTTATATCGCCCTACGTGCCATGGCAGAACATGATGGACAAGGTGGTACCAGTGCAAGGGGTTTAGTGAACTGCATACCCTGCTGGTGCAGGTGCTGCCAAGGGGTGCTGCCTCACTCCATCTTTAGGGAGGAGGAGGTAGCTGCACTTCTTTTTGTTGGCAGCAGAACTTCCCCTCCATGCTGGCAGGAGGCCCAGCAGTTGGTTCAGCCTATGGGAGCATCAGCAGCTGTGGGAAGGGTGAGCCATTGCGTCCGTTGGGGTACTAGGGTTCGGCGCACCCACCAGCAGCTGATGCACAGCTGAGCCGAGATCATTGACTTGGAGAGGGACCTGCTTGACCTGCTTTGCATCCAGGTTGCGGGGCTTGATGAGTTCTAGTAATACATTATTTGTAAATTTATTGTGTCCTGTCCTATAAGGTTATTTTTCAAGTCGCATGCTGCTCACACTCAGAGGTAAATTAGGTTCACGTCATGTTACAAATATTACGTGATACGATTTGAACTAGCCAGGTGCACAGTGATACCTAGTTCTGCTTGCTGCTGTAGACACTCACTTGGTCTCATTTTGCTGGTTATGCTGATCCCTCTGTCCTCCTGTTACTAAGATAATGGTACTATGGTAGTAGTAGAAGCAAGTAATATATATCAGTGAGTTAGCTTTCTCTGTATCTTTTTTGTTATGTAGCTCATACAGTCACAAGCATTCTACCAGAAAAGATCATTTGTTGCAATGTTCTAGTATTTCAAAATGTAGTTTCAGAAATTTGAAATAGGACCTAAGGTGTCCGGAATTAGAAATAGGTCTACTCTATCATATAGTAATATGCTTCAGAAAAGTAGTAAAGTGCAGTGTCAATATGTTACTGCTTTTGCCTTTGCCTGTAAAATATTTTCTAGGAGATTCACTGTAACACCAATATATGTTGTGTTGTCTTCTTTATTTCTTACATCAGCACTCAACAGCAAGGAGAGGGCATTGGAGGGATAGGTTGAAGAATGTACCACTACCTGTGCTGCAGCAGCTGGAAGTTCCACCACCACCAGCACTGTGGGCACGGCAGATGGCTCTGCTGTCCCCAGACAGTTTCTGTTAATATTTATTTCTCTAACTTTTAAATCTCCCCAATTAGATAAATCTTTCCTCCTTTCTCTTATGTTGCGACTTTTTTCACAAACGCTTTTTGTTCTATTAAATGTTTATTCATGTTATCCCACCCTGCATTATTCTTTTTTCTCTATTTCCTGTTTCTGTAGATGACTTCCTCCTGTTTCTGTAATTTGGAGCTTAAGCTTTCTTGTCCTTGGTTATGCTGTCCTTCTCCCCTAACCTTTGTTATACTGCATGGACTGGCACTGTAAGACTAAGATACTAGATTAGGTAGTCTACTGTGAACATTGCAGAGTTTGCAGACCCAAGCAAGCAGTTCTACACTTTTTTGTTGAGAAGGCTTTCTATTTCTTGCTCCTGCTCAAATGACGAGAGAGTTGCCAAGGTAATGGTGACCCCCGATGTTGTGTTGTATTATCCCTGCCCTTTTAATGACAGTGCAGCATGGCAGTAAGGTTGTGTGTAGGTGGTCCAATTGCATTTGTCAAAATTGCCAACCCAAACCACACCTTCTGTGCTTCATTGACCAATTTGACCCCTTACTTGCACTTGAAATGGCTCACAGTCGTCATCCTATCACTACCCCTCCATTACTGTTGGTTTGATTTCTGGCTGCAGTTTTCTAACATTATCAATCAGCAAAATGACCAACGTGTTATCTTAGATGGGAGAGAAGATACTATGAACTCAAATGTAGTTATGTGTTGTGGTTGTATTTTGTTAAACAAAAGAGGGAGGTGTATATCACATCTAAAATGTATGATGTTTTTCTAGATGCACAGACCACCAGTGCTGGGGCTAGCACCAGTGCACCAGATGCAGCACCTGAAGAGGGGGTTGTGCAGCGGCAGGGATGAGTGATAGTAAGTGACATTGCATGGTAATTGCTGATGACTAGTATACCCACTGTATTTATTAACTCAGGCAGCTCTCACCCATCCATCATCATCCTTGACCTCTCTGCCATGGCACTTCTCAAGTTGTAACTCCGAACCATGGGAGTTCCACTTAACTGCAGCATGGTTCAATCCAGCACTGCGGTGTTGGCTGTTTCTTTTAATGTGGTCTTTAGAGAGCTTTCCATGGATTACAAACCAAAAACAAAACAATGTGTCTTTCTCTTCCATCCCAGTGTCCACCTAATTGCCTCCCCTAGTACCAGCCATATATGTTCCTAAATTCTGTCCCCATTGACAAACAAAACATTTTTTGGAATGTGCCAACTGTTATGGCCTGGACAAGTTGTTCATACTTCATATGGCTTCCATATTGGATTTAGGCCTGTTCATATTCGACATTCATCAACTTTCAGTATCAACAACAGTAACTGACTAAGCTAAAGGTACATCATCAGTGAACCACTCCCACCCCACTGTATTCTAAGCAAAACCTACACCATACCTACCAGAACTGTTCCTTGTACCTTACCCTGCTGCATCAGACTAAGGGCATGATTGAGAGTTTGGCGCAGGGAGTTACTCCATTTTACAGTATATAAGACATATATCCCGTACGCTGTATTACGAATTGTAATACAGCAGATGGGATATTTGTGACAAAGTAACCCTTCTGCCAAACTGAATCAGTCTGTAACTCAAGTTTCCTTTCATTTTCCTTCACTTACTGCCAAGTGTATGTATTTGATTTAAATAGTTTGTGTTTGAAGGTGAAGTCGGGGATTAGAGTGGGATTAAGGGCCATATTTATACTTTTTGACGCAAAACTGCGCCAATGCAGTTTTGTGTCAAAAACTTTACCTCCGGCTAACGCCATTTCTTTGCGCCGTGCAGGTGTCAAATTTATACTTTGATGCACGGCAACGCAAACCACAGGTGTCAGTAATTTTTTTTTACTCAAAACAATGCGTCACGTTGTAAAGAAAAATGACTTTAATGCAGCGAAAATGATTGTGAGCCGGTTTACCACGTCGCAAACCAGATATGCGCCATTTTTTTACGCAATTGAATCAAAAAGTGGTGCAAACACAGCAAAATGTGCTAAGGAGTGCCAAAATGGATCACAGATGCTTGCACAGACCCCAGGAAGATGACAAAAGACCAGAAACCAGCCAGGAGGATCCACACAAGGCCCAGGACAGGGAGAAGAAGAAAATAAAGTGTTGCTTCAGTGCGGAGGAGCAGGAAATTCTGGTTAAAGCGGTGACGGAACACCAGCACCAACTGTTTGTCACCTCAAAGTTGCCAATTAGTAGGAGAAAGGCAAAATGGCAACAAATTGTTGGCAAGATCAACAGTGTGGCAGAAGTACGGAGAACAGTCATTGAGTGCAAGAAACGTTGGCGTGACTGCAAGTGCAGGGCCAAGGAAAAGATGGCCAGGAAAAGGAAGGCAGCACTGCAGACTGGAGGTGGAAGTCCAGCACCGCCGGAGGCCCTGGAACACATGGAGGAGATGGTAGCAGCCGTCATCCCTGAGGAGATCGCCACAGGGATTCAAGGACAGGACAGTGCTGACTACCAGGAGACAACACAGATGCAGGGTAAGTCGCATGGGGAATTAAAATGCACAAATGTTAACTGTAAGCGGGGGTGGACACACCTACTACACAATGCATGTAAGTCATGATATTCAGGGAGTGGCATGGGTAAAGGGGCACGACACAGGGGCATGGGCTGTACAGAGGAAACTTGGGGAACAGTACTACACTACACCAACAACCTTTGCATAGGGGTATGGTGCCTGGCCAAGGATGTTGGAAAGGTAAAGCCAGGACAGGAGGGTAGCGTACAACGTAAAACTGGCAGACTGTCACACGTCAGCCAGTATTCTCCCTACATGAACTAGGGCCCAATTAACAACCTCTGGCCATATCTGCAAGTGGAATATAACATTGACAACAGTTGCCATTACCACCTCTGCTGTGTGTGCAGGTCAAGTAGCTAATGGCAGTAACGTCCCCATGAATCTAACACACCCAAATTAGTGGGTTCAGGATGACAACGATATCAATCCCCTGAAATCAATACAAATGTCCCAATCCTGTCAAATGTGATTGTCCATAGTTGCTACAAACATCAGTCATTGTCATAAACATTAGGAGGTACACAGCACTAATGCCATACCCATGCTGCATATATCAGGGTCCACCCTGTGCCTGGGTCACAATAGCTCCAATGACACCATGCAACATCCCAAAGGCAATACCACTCAGACAACAGCATTGAGGGGGAGGACATATGTAGCTGGTTACAGAAATACACCCGCACAGTCAGATGAGGAAATGGAACACTGCTAGGACAATCAGTGCAATCCAATATAGCACACATTTCCCAACATCAGCAGTACACATTACCAATGCTGACATCAGTATCCTGCCATGCCAATGCTATACATAGTATATGCTAGATCTCAGCAACATATAGGTGGATGTGAAAGATCAGAGACTGGGGCAGTTCCAGAATGTTAAGTGTTGTACTAGTGCCATCAGAACACCCACAGCCAGTGAAAGGCCTCACCATGAGAATGGATGTAGATGGAGGATTGAGTAGGACAAGAAGGTGGCAATTCACAATTTGGCCAGAACCAACACCTAGAGGATGTGATGCTGACAAGTCCACAAACTGACTTCAACACATGTGACATGCAGGTGGAGCATAGGCCTGGGAGAATGCTAATATGAAAGACAGGAACAATGAACAGGAACCCAGATCACAATGTGAAAATATTCAGAAGGCAGGCATGTCACATTACAAATCCCACATTACAGAAACACTAATTGTACCATATCTCATTGCAGAGGACGATGGCTCTCCTGCAGATATGCCTGTCCTGGTCTACCCTGATGACATGGATGACGAGCTGACAAACATCAGCCAGCAGACCCTCTAAGATGTCCTTGGAACCCTCCAGACCCCACCTTCAGTCACAAGGATGAGCACAGAACTAGCAGCCATCCCAGAGGTCCCACCCACCACCCCAATTGCACGACCTGCCAGCTCCAACACAGCTGAGGACTCTGACGACCCTGGCACAAGCTTTGAGCGAACTGTAGTTGGAGTACAGCGGGAGCTGGCCAAGGAGGTGTGGGTGGGGATGCAAACTATGTCAGCCAGCCTAGAAGGGGTGTGTTTGTGCATGATGTCAACTGAAGAACAGGCAGCAACCATGCAAGGGCAAACTTCAATCTTGCAGGAACTTGAAAAAAGGTTGAAAGAAATCAGCAAAGCTGTAATAGAGTTGACCCAACACCTACAACAGCAATCTTGTCAACGAGTGCACAAATGCAATATTGAACCCCTCAGGGCCGACCTGGCAGCCTACCACAGGGATGTGGCTGATATTCTTAAGAACCATCAGCTCCTCCTTGCTGCAGTGTTGCCCTTAATAGCCCCACAGTTGGCAGCTACCGGGATGTCTGACTCCACGTCTTCAAACACTGAGGTGTGTGTTGCCACTTCACAACCACCACCATCAAGGGCGGAGGAGAAAACACAGACATCAGAAGATGAAGACATGGAACAGATCGCCTTCACCCGTAAGAGTACCTGGTAGCACTAGTCCCTTCTACATGGCCACCTATTGCCAAGGTCCTGTGCTTTGTAACATGCCAGTCTTGCAACAACTGTACTCAAGCACTGCTCTTCAGCCCACTGTTTATCTTGTCACTCTGCCCTGTGATTGTCTCTCAGTATCTCATTGGCAAATCCTGTCCCACTGCACTGACACTTCACTCCAGCATGTCCAATGACATGTCCTTTTGCACTTGTGTAGGAGCACAATGGAAGATGTCACACTAATGGACTCACAATCATGGACAATGTACATATAGCACTACAACACTTTCAAATATATAGCACTTAAACAACAACTTTGTCTCTGTGTAATGTGACATATCAACCATGAGGGAGATCAGTGATGTTTATCTCAGTTCAATGATTATTGATTGTCAGTATGTAGGAAAGTACCATCTTGCCTGGCATGTTACCCCCATTTTCACTGTATGCATGTTTGATTTTGCCCTTGTGTCACTGGGATCCTGCTAGGCAGGACCCCAGTGCTCATAATGTATGCCCTGTATGTTTTCCCTTTGTGGTGCCTAACTGTATCACTGAGGCTCTGCTAACCAGAACCTCAGTGTTTATGCTCTCTCTGCTTTCTAAAATTGTCACTGCAGGCTAGTGACTAATTTTACCAGTTCTCATTGGCACACTGGTACACCCATATAATTCCCTTGTATATGGTACTTAGGTACCCAGGGTATTGGGGCTCCAGAAGATCCCTATGGGCTGCAGCATTTCTTTTGCCACCCATAGGGAGCTCAGACAATTCTTACACAGGCCTGCCACTGCAGCCTGAGTGAATTAACATCCACGTTATTTCACAGCCATTTTTCACTGCACATAAGTAACTTATAAGTCACCGATATGTCTAACCCTCAACTGGTGAAGGTTGGGTGCCAAGTTACTTAGTGTTCAGGCACCCTGGCACTAGCCAAGGTGCCCCCACATTGTTCAGGGCAATTTCCCCGAACTTTGTGATTGCGGGGACACCATTACACGCGTGCACTGCACATAGGTCACTACCTATGTGTAGCGTCACCATGGTAACTCCGAATATGGCCAAGTAACATGTCTAAGATCATGAAATTGTCAACCCAATGCCATTCTGGTATTAGGGGGACAATTCCATGATCCCCTGGGTCTCTAGCACAGAACCCGGGTACTGCCAAACTGCCTTTCCGGGGTTTCCACTGCAGCTGCTGCCAACCCCTCAGACAGGATTCTGCCCTCCTGGGGTCTGGGCAGCCCCAGCCCAGGAAGGAAGAACAAAGGATTTCCTCTGAGAGAGGGTGTTATACCCTCTCCCTTTGGAAATAGGTGTGAAGGGCTGGGGAGGAGTAGCCTCCCCCAGCCTCTGGAAATGCTTTGATGGGCACAGATGGTGCCCATCTCTGCATAAGCCAGCCCTGCTCTGACGCAAAACTGGCCAAAGGAAAGGGGAGTGACCACTCCCCTGACCAGTACCTCCCAGGGGAGGTGCCCAGAGCTCCTCCAGTGTGTCCCAGACCTCTGCCATCTTGAATTCAGAGGTGTTGGGGCACACTGGACTGATCTGAGTGGCCAGTGCCAGCAGGTGACGTCAGAGACGCCCTCTGATAGGCTCTTTCCTCTCTTGGTAGCCAAACCTCCTTTCTTGGTAGCCAAACCTCCTTTTCTGGCTATTTAGGGTATCTCCCCAGAGGTATTCTTCAGATAACAAATGCAAGAGCTCACCAGAGTTCCTCTGCACTTCCCTCTTCGACTTCTGCCAAGGATCGACCGATGACTGCTCCAGGACGCCTGCAAAACTGCAACAAAGTAGCAAGACAACTACCAGCAACATTGTAGCACCTCATCCTGCTGGCTTTCTCTACTGTTTCCTGGTGGTGCATGCTCTGAGGGCTGTCTGCCTTTACCCAGCACTGGAAGCCAAGAAGAAATCCCCTGTGGGTCGACGGAATCTTCCCCCTGCCAATGCAGGCACCAAAAGACTGCATCACCAGTCCTCTGGGTCCCCTCTCAAGAGTCTTCAGCAGTCCACTGGCCCTTCTGTCCAAATTTGGTGGAGGTAAGTCATTGTCTACCCACGCCAGACAGTAATCCTGTGTTCTGTGTGAACTGCAGCTGCTCGGGCTTCTGTGCACTTTTGCAAGACTTCCTTTGTGCACAGCCTAGCCCAGGTCCCTAGCACTCCGTCCTGCATTGCCCAACTCACTGAGTTGGACCCTGACGTCGTGGGACCCTCTTTTGTGACTCTGAGTCGACCGCTGTCTTCAGATCTTCTAAGTGCATGTTCAGGTGCTTCTGCGGGTGCTGCCTGCTTCTGCGTGTGCTCTATTTGTTGCTGAGTGCCCCCTCTGTGTCCTCCTCCAAGGGGTGACCTCCTGGTCCTTCCTGGGCCCTAGCAGCACCCGAAATCCTCAACTGCAACTTTTGCAGCTAGCAAGGCTTGTTTGCGGTCTTTGTGCGTGGAAATAACTCTGCTTCCTCCAGCACACCGTGGGACATCATCTGAGCAAAGGAGAAGTTCCTGGCACCTTCTATTGTTGCAGAATCTTTGGCTTTTTCCACCCAGAGGCAGCTCTTTTGCCCCCTCATCTGGGGTTTAGTGGGCTCCTGCCCCCCCTGGACACTTGCGTGACTCTTGGACTTGGTCTCCTTCATTTACAGGTCCTCAGGTCCAGGAATTCGTCTTCAGTGTTTTACAGTCAGTTGTTGTCCTTGCAGAATCCTCTATCTCGAGTTTACTGTCTTTCTGTGGTAGTAGGGTAACTTTTCTCCTACTTTTCAGGGTCTTGAGGTAGGGTATCTTGGACACCCTTAGTGTTTTCTTACACTCCCAGCGACCCTCTGCACACTACACTAGGCCTGGGGTCCATTTGTGGTTCGCATTCCACTTTTGAAGTATATGGTTTGTGTTTCCCCTAGGCCTAGTTCTTCCTATTGCATTCTATTGTGTTCTACATTGTTTGCACTACTTTTCTAACTGTTACTTACCTGATTTTGGTTTGTGAGCATATATTTTCTGTATATTACTTACCTCCTAAGGGAGTATATCCTCTGAGATACTTTTGGCATATTGTCACTAAAATAAAGTACATTTATTTTTAGTAACTCTGAGTATTGTGCTTTCTTATGATATAGTGCTATATGATATAAGTGGTATAGTAGGAGCTTTGCATGTCTCCTAGTTCAGCCTAACTGTGTGGCACAAGGTGTAAGTACCACAAGGTACCCACTATAAGCCAGGCCAGCCTCCTACACAAATACATTAAAGATTGTATCTTGGTGTAATGTAACTGGTGCTAATGTAAAGTGCTCCTATACCTTCAGGTCGAGTTTGTGCTATATAAAACTGCAAAAAGAATGCTTTTGAAGACCCTACAGCTGAGTTGGGATATCTAACCAATACCCTGAATTTTCAATTTTGACATGACTGTGTCTCGGTCTAGCTGTGACTGTTGGGCTGTATGCATGTTCTCGGCGTAGTCTCTCAAGGCCCTGCATGTTCTCACCAGGCTCCCCTCTTCCTCCCCCACGCAGGAATGAGACCTGGGAATTGAGCTGGGCATGTCCACATCCTGCTTCAGGATCCGCAGCAGTGCGCTCAATCCTCTTTCCTTGATGTAGCCCCGTTCCCCCGCTGCACTCATTTCCTGTCTCAAGCATTTGATTACCAAAGTGTAAATGCCCTCTTTTAGCTAAAATGTTACTTTGCCTATGAGTGTGTGTTTAGGACATTTTTTTTTCATCAAGTGTTGAGATATCATAGTTAAATCAAGGTTTTTGACACGTTTGGATTTTTTTGTGACCTATGTTTCAAAGAATTAAAGATTTTGTCCGTCCTGCCAAGAAATCACAGCTAGTGTTTTATCGCCCTTTGGTAATTTTGAGGTATTTTCTATATCAACTATTGCCACGGTTGATCGACTTTAGTGCCTCTTTGCTAGTATGGCATAAATTATGACCATGAATATATTATAGTTGTTGAAAGCCGCATTGGTTTGAGTCATGTGCCTTCTTGTATCCCTCATTTTGGCATTCAGTATGTGTGTGGTGCATTCCTTTTTTTTCAATTCATTCTTGCCTGCATCAGCAGTTAGTTTGCTGTCAGCAGTGTGTCAGAAAGAGTCTTAAAATGCATAGTCTAGGGTGCACGTTGATGATATCATTTTTTTGTTTAAAAAAATTATAATTCTATATTTATAAAGGGCACACCACTACACAATGCGTTTCAGCCGTAGCATTGTTCACTTGTGAAATGGTTTGTTCAATCAACCTACACATATAAACACAGTCACAAAAACAAATAAAGGACTACCATCACAATATAAAGCATATCCCCATTGCAGTCTCTGTCTCCCCAGAGCGCCATTTTGGAGAGTAGGACTTTCTAAGGCAATCCCATCATAATACACCTTAATCTTTGCCACTACTTCATATTTATCACAAGCTGGATATCGCATTTTATCAATATCAAATTACCTTCACATATAACCAATCTATAAAAGTGTTTTTAAACATTGTATCAAGTTTGTACAATGTTCCCAATCATTCATATATTAAATGCAAGTGCACATCTCCTTATATGCAAGTAATATCACGGCAATGAAAAAAGTAATTTATCATCAATTAATAATTGATTGTATATGCCTATCCTCTCCCCAATGTGTCATACACATAATACCCTAAAGTGACCCAACTCATTACTAACAACCTATTGAAACTAACCAAACCCACAAAAATCAAATCCTCCTAAGTATTAAAAAATGTTTTTTAATATCTCTTGTGCATGCATACTAGAGGTTACAAACTGCAATTACCTGTATCCTTCGACCCACTTTGCCGCAAATGTGCATTTAATTCTTCACTGGAGTTCAACCCAATCGGATTCAGTGTATTGAGTTTATTAATTAATTTAGATTCCAAAATGTGCAATTGTTTCTCCCTGTTACCACCAAGTATATTTTGTTTAACCTGATCTAGAATCACTAAGCTGAGCATCTTCTCATCCCCTTTATGAGTTTTATGAAAATGTCTTGCGACTGGGTTATTCCGATCACCATTACGAATAGCCCTTATATGCTCTAAAACTCTTTTTTTGGCCCTATGTATGGTGCTACCAATATACCATTTCCTACACGGGCATTGAAGGCTATACACACAAAAATCTGTATTCCAGCTAATCTGCCCCTTGATTTTATAAGTCCACTTACCACTGTTACATTCTACTTTTTCACAATTTCAGCTGTATTTACACGCTTTACATCTTTTGCAGAAGTAAAAACCTGACGGACTACCAGCCAACTTTCCTTCCATCTGATTACTCGTAACCATATTTCGACTCAAGTCATCTTTTAATGACCTACCCCTACGAAAAGTCACTAATGGTTTCTCTGAAATATATTTATCTAAAATAGAATCTGTTTGCAAAATATGCCAACTTTTCGATAGGATCTGTCTTACTGCACAAGCCTGACTTGAAAAGGTGGTAATAAATCTCAAACATTCCTTTGACTCACGCTTCTCCTCTCTGTTGTATAATACTTCTTCTCTCTCCATGATATCAACCTTCTGTTTCGCTTGTTGTATGGTTTTCATGCTGTATCCTCTTTCTCTAAATCTAAGACACATACCCTGACTTTCTTTTTGATAATCATCCCATGTACTACAAACTCTGTGAGCTCTCAACAGTTCTCCATATGGGATGCTTTATATCAACTTAGGTGGATATGCACTCTTAGCACTTAAAAAGCTGTTCCCAGCTGTTGTTTTCCTATGTATCTCAGTAGTCAACTGATGATCTTGCACTGTCAAATCCACATCAAGAAATTGGATTTGTTTCTTACTCAACATCACACATAATTGTAAATTAAATTGATTTGTATTTAAAGCCGAAGCCTGTTCCTCCCACCAACCCATCATCAAATTTGTGTAACTTGGTGCAAAACAAGTACCCATTTCTGTTCCTTGTAGTTGGCGGTATAGTCGATTATTAAACAAGAAAAAATTGTTTTTAAGGCAATAGTTAATCATATCACAAATCATTTCAGTATGAAATAAATAAGATATCGATCTGGCCCTCATATAACGTCTGACAGCTTTTATACCTGCATCATGTTGAATACTCGTATAGAGACTAGTCACATCTAAAGTCAAGAGTATATAATCATCTTCCCATTGAATACCATCTATCAATTTCAGAGAGTGTGTTGTATCCTTCACATATGACGGGAGGCTTTCCACAAACGGTCATAAGAAATAATCTATATACCTTAAGGTATTTTCTAACAGCGACCCCTTAGCAGAAACAATAGGTCTTCCAGGGGGAGACTTTTTGTTCTTATGTAGTTTCGGTAACAGGTACATAATGGGAATAACTGGATCATCACATTTCCAAAAACAAAATTCATCCCAGCTCAATAAGTCCCTATCTCTCCAATCACACAACTTCTAATAATACACAGTATTGGCTGTGTTCACATCAACCAGCTGTACCTGTGTATAACAGTTGCAATCACTTAATTGCCTTACTCCCTCTGTTATATATGCGTCTTTGTCCCAAACTACAATATTCCCTCCTTTATCTGATTGTCTTATCACAATGTCTGGATCTTCCTTCAGACTACATAATGCATCTTTTTGTGACACAGAAAGATTATCATATTTCCTATTTTTTGGCTGTTATCTGATTCTCTTTAACTCCTTAATCATATCCCTCTCAAATACCTCGATGGCTTCACAATGAATTTGCGGTGCAAACACAGATTTTGGTTTGAAAGGGGTAGAACATATTGCATCTAATTCAAATCCGAACCGATGCAAATTGACTATCGGATCATCATGTGATATCACATCCTCATCTAAACTTGATACTGTATGTAACAACTCTATGTCCGAAATACAAAGGTTACTAACTGGTCCTCTCTCAACCATTCTTGAGTCTTCAATCACCTTAGACTGATACCATTTTTTTTAACTTAAGTTTTCTCTATCAAAGTGGAAAAGGTCAATCCTAGTTTGCACATAATCTAAATGGTTAATTGGGCAAAAAGAGAGCCCTAATGCTAGAAGACTCTTTTCCTCCTCAGTTAGTATTCTCTTAGATAGATTCACCACAGTCATTACATCCCCTTCTGGGCTCTTGTCAATACCCCTCCTGGCCTGAGATCTTCTTTTCCTTCCTCGTATTTTCGTTGTGTAATTCCTCTTCCTTTGCCTCTCATTCCTCGACCTCTGTTCCTCTGAGGAAGAGGCTCTTTCCTTTCTGTCCTTCCTTGGTTCAGGAGGCGGAATGGTTTCAAAAAATTTGATTTGTTGCTACTCTTTTCTGCCTCCAATGTTTTCCCGAATTGGAGTCAGATATATCTGATTGGTTACTATCCGAAACATCACTCTCTTCCACTTCACTTATCTGATCACCCATGTTAACATCCCTCTGATTCTCCGGTACATCTTTTCGGTTTTCACCATACATATGATCATATTTATGGTGGAAAGTTAGAATCCTTTCCAACTGATAATCTTTGAAGTCCCGAATAAATTTACATAGTTTTTTCGCTGTAATGTCCTCTTCTAATTTTCCCAATCTCTTCTCTAGATTGATTTTAAATTCTTCAAAGACCTCAGTTGATACTAAAGTTAGTACCTCAGTGGATCACTTCTCTATTTCCTCAACTATCTGTTTTATGTCTTTAGATGCATATTTGATTAAAATTCTCATCATATTCATTGAGCTTTGATTTGAATTTTTAGCCCATTCTTCCAACATATCTGGATCTGGATCTTCATATGTAGGTATGGTGTAAATTTGCAGACCCCTCGGTACTCTATCCACATCAATATATTGTTGCAGTGATTCTATTTCCCACAATTTTGAAAGTTCCTTCCTAGAAAGTCTCTCTATTTTATCATAGAGTAACTGTACCTTAAGTGTAGTATTGGTATTACATCCACCTGGGTTTCCTTCATTAGTATCCACAGTTTGCACAAAACATAATCTATTTGATTTCTCCTTACGTCGAAACTCTGATGCAAAAGCCATTGCTTAAATTATGTTCCACTCTTGTGAAACTCAATACTTTATATCATGATCACACATGTGGGCATCATTTATTGCATCTAGCCCACTCCCTTCCACAAGTACACAGTTTCTATCAAATTTATTTAGCAGGATCAACTCCACCCCGTGATACCCCAATGAAGTGAAAGAGTCTTCCAACCCTTTATTGGCATAAGAGTTCACTTATTCACTCAATACCGATGGACAAATGTTCATTCTCTAATGTTCCATACAAGCAGTTATTACACATATAACAACAATTGAAGCAAATCGTACATTCACTTCCTTGCATGATCCATCAACTGCTGTATTAGTTTAAATCTCCAAAATTGGAAATACTACCAATTCACTATCAACAGGATGACAATTATATTACAGGGTTACTCACAAATATATATATATATATACATACATACATATAGGAACCACTTAGAACCTATGAGATGACCCTTTCTTTCCTAGGTCTACCTTTGAGCGCACATTTTTAGTTGTGCATGGGATGTGCATTATTGACACATTGTTGTGATTTGCGTTTCAGTGGAGGTGAAAGAACGTATCTAATAAAGTTGGTATACACATGGCTTTCTGCGCAGCAATGGCCCTTTTTATTTAATGTGTGCCTTGTTTGCATGTCATTGATCGCACATTCCTTTTTAGAGTCGAGCCTGCGTCGCATGTGCTTGCGCATGCGTTTCACTAAGCGAGACGCTTTAGGAATTAAAAAGGGCTCGAAGCCCCGTCCACGTCACGTCAGTGTCTTTCATTGGCTCGTGGGCTTGCCTGTTAGGATCTGCTTGATTTCATTAGTGGAAGGCATGCCTAAGTCATGCCTTTTCCGGTGGATAGACCTCCTCGAGCGCATTGACCAAGTACAGAAAACATGCAAGGCTTGCGGTTTTCCGTGCGGCTCGTGGACTACTTTTTCTCTATTTTCCCAGCACGATCTTGCTTGGCAGAAGTCGAGAGCTTTACATAATATCGACCCTGTTACACAGTTAATTGCACTTTTTCCAGTTACGTACATAATTGCACTTTTGCCGATAGGTTTCATTACCAGTGAAAATTAAGGTTAGGAGTTTACAACGCTATCAGCTCTAACATTAGCAAACGTGGGACCCGTTGCATTGCAAATGCTTGTTTAATTATATTGCAGTACTTCTACTGTATTATTTTGTTTGCTATCTCGCAAAAGTTAGCTTATGAGTTTGTCTATTTGGAGGAAGTGAGTTTCAGTGATCAAAAAGTGGCATCAAGCACTGATAAGCTGCTGTTCTTTTGGGTGAGATTTTAACAGACTGGCCTCAGCAAGGCATCCTACAATGTCTTAGTTTACTATTTATTTGCATTGACAGATAAGGTTGCTTCTGATTTCCATTGGTACTTTCCAAACAAATTTACAGTTATGCAGATGAAACATTGCCACACATTTAACTCCCAAAACTTAGAAGTCCATGCCTTTCTCCTAGTAAGTCTTCATTTAATACCCCTTCTGATATGAGGATCATTGATGGTATAGTACGGCAACAGTGGTGCTATTCAGTCCCACACAACACAATGAAACTCCAGAAACCATTCCACGTAATTAACTCCATAACACACAATCTCACTCTACATAATTCCACTATAGTTAATAGCATTTAATTACTATCCACATAATCCCACTGTACACAATGCCACATATTTCCACTACACAACTCCACACCACACCACACAATCCCACACCACATAATTTCACAACAAACAATTCCAATACAACCCATCTCTACATTGTATTTCCACTAACTGTGTCATAGCTCCCCCACACACCCACTGACCCTCTCATCTCCCCCTCATACTTCCACTATCCCCTCTCAACTCACAATTCCAATGTCCTCTCTCGTCCCTCCCTGTCTCCTCTCTATACTGCCTGCTCACACATGCTACCTTTCCTGAACCTCCTCTGGTGCACTGCTTTACCTCTCGCCCCCCCCCCCGGGTGAGCCTCACACTCGTCCCTCTCTCACTCTCATACTCTCTCTCACACCTCTCTTTCACTGTTGCACACTCTTCCTGCCTCTCTCACACTGGTTTGCTTCAGGTCTTTGAGCACAGTTTTTTTTCCATGCTTTTTCAAGATTTCCATCCTCAAACCCACACTCTTCTCCTCATCTTGGTGTGTCTTCTGCGTACACATGCGCACCCTCTTTATGCATCTGTGGCTTGCTTTCCCTTTCTTTCTCTCTTTCTCAAACACTCTTTCTGCTTCTCTGTCAGGAGGTCAGTCAGAACTTTGTGCACACACTGCCTATCCCTCTCTTTCTTCCTTTCTATCTATTCTGTGCAGCTTTCAGCCATATCATACCACTACATAACTACACTACATACAACACAATTCCATCCCACACAATTCCACAACTTACAATTCCAATTCAATCCACATAATTCCACTCCATATCATATACATCCACTCCACTTCAAACCAAAACACACTGGTAAAAGACATTGGGCCTATTTATGACATTGGCGGGTGGGCAATGCCAAACCACCATCAGGCCGCCAGTGTGGTCTGAACCTCGCCGGCCCTATTATGGTTTCCCAGCAGGGAACAGTGCCTTAACATTGCAGACGACTCCTAGTGGAGCCAGCTACAATGTGGCGGTGCAGTGGGTGCAGCAGCACCCATCGCTCAGTCCACTTCCTTTTATTCAGGCAGTGGAATGCGCCACAAGACTGTGCATGGGGCCCCCCAAGTACCCCATTCCGCCAGCTTTTCCATGGCAGTGTTTACCGCCACGGACAGACTGGCAGAAGGGGACTCGTATTCCCCTGGGAAGCGCTGCTTGGTGGATTAAACCCACTGGACTGCTAGGCTGCAGGCTGGTGGCAACCTGGCAGTGTCGGCGGTTGGGCCGTGGCAGCTTCGCCACAGTCATATTGTGGCGGTCCGACCGCCACCATGACCCGTTCAGTCTAGTGACCTACAGGGTCATAATGACCCCCATTGTCATTTACAACACCAATAGCTCTAACCCTTGCAAATTTGAAACCAATTGTATTGCAAATGCTTGTTAACTCTTACAATCAACCCCTCCTTAGTGATACCACTATACAGAAGCTTAGTAGCCAGTACTTTTAATTTTTTTACTCTGGTTGATGAGTTGATGTGTGTGCTTTTGTGGATGGATTTTGTTGTTAGTCAAAATAGTGTGTCAAAGATGCCAGAATGGTACCAATCAGTATCTTATACAGAAATGCATGACCAGTAACCACATATCCTATCCACAGAAGAGTAGTTTGGCAAAGAAATAGATATGACTTTTTTTAAATATATGCAAAGACACACGAACTACAGGCAAACATGGTGCATTGCGAGCATGCACACAGGCACAATGTACAGACATCAGCTTATGGATGTTCTCATGAGATATGTTCCTGCAATTATCAGTTGCTTTTGAAATTATATGAATGTATCGGTCCCCTGATGAAGGTGTTTCAAAATGCATAGATGCATCAGTGAAAAAAGGATGACATCTACTGTGTTTAATTAAATGAAATTTGAACATAAAACTCACATTTGTTTACTCATTGGGGAGTTCACTCAAGATGGATTTAATGCATTAAGTGATTGGATAGTTGTGCATGCTGTGACCCACTAGAAAGATATAGGCCCTCATTATGACCCTGGTGGACAGGGGAGAAGTGGCGGTAATACCGCCAACAGTCTGGCGGAAAAAAATATGGAATTATGACCATGACGGTTACCGCCATGGTCATCTGCCACTTCTCCATTCCGACCGCCAGGGCGGTGACGACTGCTGGGCTGGAGACTTCGGTCTCCAGCCCGGCGGCTGTCATCAGACCGCCGGTGGTATCACGACCCTGCATACTGCCATGGATTTCGGGTGGTTTGGAACCGCCATGAAATCCATGGCGGTAGGCACTATCAGTGTCAGGGAATTCCTTCCCTGGCACTGATAGGGGTCTCCCCCACCCCCATCCCTACCCCGAGTCCTCCTGTAGGAGGCTGGACTGGCTTGTAGTGAGTACCAAGGGGTACTTGCACCTTGCACCAGGCCCAGTTATCCCTTATTAGTGTATAGGGTGTCTAGCAGCTTAGGCTGATAGATAATGGTAGCTTAGCAGAGCAGCTTAGGCTGAACTAGGAGACGTGTGAAGCTACTACAGTACCACTTAGTGTCATATGCACAATATCATAAGAAAACACAATACACAGTTATACTAAAAATAAAGGTACTTTATTTTTATGACAATATGCCAAAGTATCTTAGAGTGTACCCTCAGTGAGAGGATAGGAAATATACACAAGATATATATACACAATAGCAAAAATATGCAGTATAGTCTTAGAAAACAGTGCAAACAATGTATAGTTACAATAGGATGCAATGGGGAAACATAGGGATAGGGGCAACACAAACCATATACTCCAAAAGTGGAATGCGAACCACGAATGGACCCCAAACCTATGTGACCTTGTAGAGGGTCGCTGGGACTATTAGAAAATAGTGAGAGTTAGAAAAATAACCCTCCCCAAGACCCTGAAAAGTGAGTGAGTCCCCTAAGGACAAAATTGTCGTGTTAGAGGAATAATGCAGGAAAGACACAAACCAGCAATGCAACAACTGTGGATTTCCAATCTAGGGTACCTGTGGAACAAGGGGACCAAGTCCAAAAGTCACAAGCAAGTCGGAGATGGGCAGATGCCCAGGAAATGCCAGCTGCGGGTGCAAAGAAGCTTCTACTGGACAGAAGAAGCTGAGGTTTCTGCAGGAACGAAAAGGGCTAGAGACTTCCCCTTTGGTGGACGGATTCCTCTTGCCTTGGAGAGTCGTGCAGAAGTGTTTTCCCGCCGAAAGGACGCCAACAAGCCTTGCTAGTCGCAAATTGTGCGTTTGGTGTTTTTGGATGCTGCTGGGGCCCAGGAGGGACCAGGAGGTCGCAAATTGGACCTGAAGAGAGAGGGGGCATCGAGCAAGACAAAGCGCCCTCACTGAAGCAGGTAGCATCCGGAGAAGTGCCAGAAACAGGCACTACGAGGATGCATGAAACAGTGCTTGCCGAAGTTGCACAAAGGAGTCCCACGTCGCCGGAGACCAACTTAGAAAGTCGTGCAATGCAGGTTAGAGTGCCGTGGATCCAGGCTTGGCTGTGCACAAAGGATTTCCGCCGGAAGTGCACAGGGGCCGGAGTAGCTGCAAAAGTCGCGGTTCCCAGCAATGCAGCCCAGCGAGGTGAGGCAAGGACTTACCTCCACCAAACTTGGACTGAAGAGTCACTGGACTGTGGGGGTCACTTGGACAGAGTCGCTAGATTCAAGGGACCTCGCTCGTCGTGCTGAGAGGAGACCCAAGGGACCGGTAATGCAGCTTTTTGGTGCCTGCGGTTGCAGGGGGAAGATTCCGTCGACCCACGGGAGATTTCTTCGGAGCTTCTGGTGCAGAGAGGAGGCAGGCTACCCCCACAGCATGCACAAGCAGGAAAACAGTCGAGAAGGCGGCAGGATCAGCGTTACAGAGTTGCAGTAGTCATCTTTGCTACTATGTTGCAGGTTTGCAGGCTTCCAGCGCGGTCAGCAGTCGTTTCCTTATCAGAAGGTGAAGAGAGAGATGCAGAGGAACTCGGATGAGCTCTTGCATTCGTTATCTGAAGTTTCCCCAGAGACAGAGACCCTAAATAGCCAGAAAAGAGGGTTTGGCTACCTAGGAGAGAGGATAGGCTACTAACACCTGAAGGAGCCTATCAGCAGGAGTCTCTGACGTCACCTGGTGGCACTGGCCACTCAGAGCAGTCCAGTGTGCCAGCAGCACCTCTGTTTCCAAGATGGCAGAGGTCTGGAGCACACTGGAGGAGCTCTGGACACCTCCCAGGGGAGGTGCAGGTCAGGGGAGTGGTCACTCCCCTTTCCTTTGTCCAGTTTCGCGCCAGAGCAGGGGCTAAGGGGTCCCTGAACCGGTGTAGACTGGCTTATGCAGAATTGGGCACCTCTGTGCCCAACAAAGCATTTCCAGAGGCTGGGGGAGGCTACTCCTCCCCTGCCTTCACACCATTTTCCAAAGGGAGAGAGTGTCACACCCTCTCTCAGAGGAAGTTCTTTGTTCTGCCATCCTGGGCCAGGCCTGGCTGGACCCCAGGAGGGCAGCTGCCTGTCTGAGGGGTTGGCAGCAGCAGCAGCTGCAGTGAAACCCCAGGAAGGGCAGTTTGGCAGTACCAGGGTCTGTGCTACAGACCACTGGGATCATGGGATTGTGCCAACTATGTCAGGATGGCATAGAGGGGGCAATTCCATGATCATAGACATGTTACATGGCCATATTCGGAGTTACCATTGTGAAGCTACATATAGGTAGTGACCTATATGTAGTGCACGCGTGTAATGGTGTCCCCGCACTCACAAAGTTCAGGGAATTGGCTCTGAACAATGTGGGGGCACCTTGGCTAGTGCCAGGGTGCCCTCACACTAAGTAACTTTGCACCTAACCTTTACCAGGTAAAGGTTAGACATATAGGTGACTTATAAGTTACTTAAGTGCAGTGTAAAATGGCTGTGAAATAACGTGGACGTTATTTCACTCAGGCTGCAGTGGCAGGCCTGTGTAAGAATTGTCAGAGCTCCCTATGGGTGGCAAAAGAAATGCTGCAGCCCATAGGGATCTCCTGGAACCCCAATACCCTGGGTACCTCAGTACCATATACTAGGGAATATAGGGGTGTTCCAGTAAGCCAATGTAAATTGGTAAAAATGGTCACTAGCCTGTTAGTGACAATTTGGAAAGAAATGAGAGAGCATAACTACTGAGGTTCTGATTAGCAGAGCCTCAGTGAGACAGTTAGTCACTACACAGGTAACACATTCAGGCACACTTATGAGCACTGGGGCCCTGGGTTACCAGGGTCCCAGTGACACATACAACTAAAACAACATATATACAGTGAAAAATGGGGGTAACATGCCAGGCAAGATGGTACTTTCCTACACCTCCCCCATACCTCTCACCCCCCTGTGATCCCCCAAAGGTGGCAGGACCCCCCTCCCCAGCCCTACCCCCAACATTGAAACACACCCCCACCCTACACGCATACAGACACCACCATTACACATACCCGCACGCATACCAACAAACATACCAACAGACACACACACACAGTCATACACGCACACATACATACAGACATCCACACACGCATACTCACAGACATACAAACAGACAGACACGCACACATTTTCAAACACACAACACTCCCTGCATACATACACGCACTCACACACCCCCTCTACATACTCACACACACAGCCCCATGCACGCACACAACACACAACACACAACACACAACGCCCCCCCAACACCCTCCCCTAATGGATGATCAACTTACCTTGTCCGTTGATCCTCCGGGAGGGGACAGGATCCATGGGCCTGATCCACCGCTAGCTCCCCGTCACCAGAACACAGCCACACCGAATCATGGGACGTAATTCGGTGGGCGGTGTTCTGATGACGGGGCGGTGGAGGTGGAGCAACCTCAACTTCCAGGCCGACCCCCAGTATGGCTGCTAGTGGCTCTCCGTCCGAAAAAGGACGGTGGGCTGCCAGCAGTCAAAATACGCCACGCGGAAAACTGCCGGCACTGGCAGTCTTCAGCACGGCGTTATGAGGGGTTTGTTGGATCAACACCATGTAGAGTCGCACATTCACACACAACACAAATTATTCCACAGTACAAACCGCAACAAAGTAGCAAGACGACTACCAGCAGCATTGTAGCGCCTCCTCCTGCCGGATATCTCGACTGGTTCCTGGTGGTGCATGCTCTGAGGGTCACCTGCCTTCACCCTGCACTGGAAGCGAAAAAGAAATCTCCTGTGGGTCGATGGAATCTTCCCCCTGCTAACGCAGGCACCAAAAGACTGCATCACCGGTCCTCTGGGTCCCCTCTCATCCTGACGAGCGTGGTCCCTGGAACACCGGAACTCTATCCAAGTGACGCCCACAGTCCAGTGATCCTTCAGTCCAAGTTTGGTGGAGGTAAGTCCTTGAGTCCCCACGCTAGACTGCAAACCTGTGTACTGCGTGATTTGTAGCTGCTCTGGCTCCTGTGCACTCTTCCAGGATTTCCTTTGTGCACAGCCAAGCCTGGGTCCCCAGCAGTCTGTCCTGCAGTGCTCAACCCTCTGAGTTGGCCTCCGGCGTCGTGGGACCCTCCTTTGTGGCTATGAGCTTGCTCTGGTTCACAAATCTTCCAAGTGCCTGTTTGGGTACTTCTGTGGGTGCTGCTTGCTTCTGTGGGGGCTCTGTGAGGTGCTGAGCACCCCCTCTGTCTCCTCCTCCAAGGGGCGACATCCTGGTCCTTCCTTGTCCCCAGCAGCACCCAAAAACCTCTACCACAAACCTTGCATCTAGCAAGGCTTGTTTGCGGTATTTCTGCGTGGGAACACTGTGCAACCTTCATCGCGATGAGGGACATCTTCCATCCAAAGGAGAAGTTCCTAATCCTCTTCGTTGTTGCAGAACTCCAAGCTTCTTCCACCCGGAGGCAGCTTCCTTGCACCTTCATCCAGGGTTTTCTGGGCTCCTGCCCCCTGTGGACACTATTGTGACTCTTGGACTTGGCCCCCTTGCCTTGCAGGTCCTCAGGTCCAGGAATCCACCTTCAGTGTCTTGCTGGTGTTTGGTGTTCTTGCAGAATCCCCCTTTCACGACTATTGTGCTCTTTTGGGGTAGTAGGTGTACTTTACTCCTACTTTTCAGGGTCTTGGGGTGGGGTATCTTGAACACCCTGCCTGTTTTCTTACAGTCCCAGTGACCCTCTACAAGCTCCCATAGGTCTGGGGTCCATTCGTGATTCGCATTCCACTTTTGGAGTATATGGTTTGTGTCGCCCCTAGACCTCTGTTCACCTATTGCAACCTATTTTAATTCTACACTGTTTGCATTACCTTTCTGACTCTTACTTACCTGTTTTGGGTTTGTGTACATATAACTTGTGTATATTACTTACCTTCTTACTGACAGTACTCACTGAGATACTTGTGGCATATTGTCATAAAAATAAAGTACCTTTATTTTTAGTAACTCTGTGTATTGTGTTTTCTTATGATATTGTGCATATCATATGAGTGGTATAGTAGGAGCTTTGCATGTCTCCTAGTTCAGCCGAAGCTTTGCCATAGCTACCTTCTATCAGCCTAAGCTGCTAGAAACACCTCTATTCTACTAATAAGGGATAATTGGACAAGGCACAGGGTGTAAGTACCACAAGGTACCCACTATAAGCTAGGCCAGCCTCCTACAGTGACACAGGCAAAAACAAACAAACAGTCAGTAAAAATGGGGTTATCATGCCAGGCAAGATGGTACTTTCCTACACAACCCCCCCAAACGAGAGACAATAAGGCTAACCATGCCCAGGTGAGTCTTCATTGTCTAAGTGGAAATATCTGGAGAGTCCATCTGCATTGGAGTGGGTACTCCCAGGTCTATGTTCCACTGTATAGTCCATTCCCTGTAGGGAGATGGACCACCTCAACAATTTAGGGTTTTCACCTTTCATTTGTTTTAGCCAAAGTAGAGGTTTGTGGTCTGTCTGAACAATAAAGTGAGTACCAAACAGGTGTGGTCTCAACTTTTTCAGTGCCCAGACCACAGCAAAGGCCTCCCTCTCTATGGCAGACCAACGCTTTTCTCTAGGGGTCAACGTCCTGCTGATAAAAGCAACAGGTTGATCCTGGCCCTCAGTATTAAGCTGTGATAGCACTGCCCCAACCCCCAATTCAGAAGCATCAGTCTGGACTATGAACTTTTTGGAGTAGCAAGGGCTTTTTAGGACAGTTGCAGAACACATGGCCTGTTTGAGCGCCTCAAAAGCTTTTTGACAGCTAGCTGTCCACAATACTTTTTTAGGCATCTTCTTACTAGTGAGGTCATTAAGAGGAGCTGCAATGGAGCCATAATTCTTCATAAGCCTCCTGTAGTACCCTGTGAGGCCTAAAAAGGCTCTCACCTGGGTTTGAGATGTAGGGGGAGCCCATTCAATAATGGTCTGGATCTACCCCTGCACTGGTGCAATCTGTTCTCCACCTACCAGGTGGCCCAGATAAACCCCTTTCCCCTGCCCTATCTGGCACTTTGAGGCCTTGATAGTGAGGCCTGCCTTTTGCAGGGCCTCCAAAACTTTCTACAGGTGGACCAGGTGATCATCCCAGGTGGACCTAAAGACAGCTATATCATCTAGATATGCTGCACTAAAAGCTTCCAACCCTTGCAGGACTGTATTCACCAACCTTTGAAAAGTGGCAGGTGCATTTTTCAGACCAAAGGGCATTGCAGTAAATTGATAGTGCCCTCCAATGGTTGAAAATGCAGTCTTTGGTTTTGCCTCTTCTGATAACCTAATCTGCCAATACCCTGCAGTTAGATAAAAAATGCTGAGATACTTGGCAGACGCCAGTGCATCTATCAGCTCATCTGCCCTGGGTATAAGGTGCGCATCTGTCTTGGTTACTTGGCTGAGCCCTCTATAGTCAATACAAAACCTAATTTCTCTTTTTCCATCTTTAGTGTGAGGTTTTGGGACAAGCACAACTGGACTAGACCAGGGGGGTTTTGAAGGCTCAATTATACCTAAGTCTAAAAAAAATGTAACCTCTTCTTTAATGCAGTCTCTGACATGGTCAGGCTGCCGATATATCTAACTTTTGACAGGTAAACTTTCTCCAGTATCATTTGTATGCTCACACCAAGTAGTGGTACCTGGTATCAGTGAGAAGAGTTCAGAAAACTGACTCAAATGATTTAAACAGTTATCTTTCTGCTCAGCAGTAAGACAATCTGCAAGCACTACTCCCTCCCCTAAGCCATCAGCTTCAGTGGTGGAGAAGAGATCAGGGAGAGGGTCACTCTCTTCCTCCTGTCCCTCATCAGTTGCCATGAGCAGAGTGAGATCAGCCCTGTCATAGTAGGGTTTCAGACGGTTGACATGGAACACCTTAAGGGGACTCCTGGCAGTGCCCAGGTCTACCAAATAGGTGACCTCACTTTTTTTCTCAACAATGAGATGGGGTCCACTCCATTTGCACTGGAGTGCTCTCGGGGCCACAGGCTCCAATACCCACACCTTCTGTCCTGGGTGGTACTGAGTCAGGACAGCCTTCTGGTCATGCCATTGCTTTTGCAGCTCCTGGCTGGCCTGAATGTTTTTACTGTCCTTTTTCATGTACTCAGCCATTCATGATCTTAGGCCAAGTACATAGTCCACAATATCCTGTTTAGGAGCTTTTAAAGGTTGTTCCCAATCCTCCTTAACAATAGCAAGGGGACCTCTCATAGGGTGTCCAAAGAGGAGTTCAAAGGGGCTAAAGCCCACTCCTTTTTGGGGTACCTCCCTGTAAGCAAAATGGAGGCAAGGTAATAGGACATCCCATCTCCTTCCGAGTTTTTTAGGGAGTCCCATTATCATTTTTATTAAACCTCTCAACCAGACCATTTGTTTGTGGATGATAACGAGTAGTAAACTTGTAAGTTACACCACACTCCTTCCACATTGTCTTGAGGTATGCAGACATGAAGTTACTATCTCTGTCTGACACTACTTCCTTTTAGAAACCCACTCTGGAAAAGATTCACAGGAGGGCCTTTGCCACTGCAGGAGTAGTAGTGGTCCTTAAGGGGATGGCTTCAGGGTACCTAGTGGCATGGTCCACTACCACCAGGATAAACCTATTGCCTGAAGCTGTTGGAGGGTCAAGGGGGCCAACAATGTCAACCCCTACCCTTTCAAATGGCACCCCAACCACTGGAAGTGGAATTAAGCGGGCCTTTGGAGTGCCACTAGTCTTGCCACTGGCTTGGCAGGTCACACAAGAGCAACAAAACTCTTTAGTGTCCTCTGACATATGAGGCCAGTGAAGCAGGGGAACACGTCTGTCCCAAGTTTTACTTTGGCCCAAATGCCCAGCCAAAGGAATGTCATGTGCCAAGGTAAGAAGAAACTCTCTGTATTGCAAGGGAATTACCAATCTCCTAGCAGCTCCAGGTTTAGAGTCCCGTGCCTCAGTATACAAGAGGTTGTCTTCCCAATACACCTTATGGCTATCACTGACATCCCCATTCTGCTGCTTGACAGCTTGCTGACTTAAACCCTCTAGTGTGGGACAGGTCTGCCGTGCCACTCTCAGCTCTTCCCTAGCATGCCCCTTATACCCAAAAGCACAGCAGTGTCTGCTGCCAGCTCCTCTGGTGTAGGTTCTGCACAGGGGGAGGATTCTTCTTCCTCAAAAGGGGAATCATCTGTAGAGGGAGGGTTATAGGGTAGGGATTTACCCTTTCTACCCCTAGCTTTTTGGAGCACTTGGTCCATTGTTCCAGGATCCAAGTTTCCTTGTCCTTTTTGCTTTTTGGCCTGAGCCCTTGTTAAATTAAAAATATGCCCAGGAATGCCCAGCACTGCTCCATGAGCCTCCAACTCCACTTCTGCCCAAGCTGATGTCTTCAAATCATTGCCTAGTAAGCAATCTACAGGTAATTCAGTGGCTACCACAAATTTCTTTGGACCAGTAACCCCCCAGATGAGATTCACAACAGCCATGGGGTGGCTAAGTGTGTTATTCTTAGCATCAGTCACTTCGTACTGCTGAGCAATTAGGTGTTGATCAGGGTGAACCAGTTTCTCTATTACCATAGTTACACTGGCTTCTGTGTCCCTGTAGGCCTCAACCTCAACACCATTGATTAGGGGTAGTTGCCTGTACTTACCCATATTAAGGGGACAAGCAACCAAGGTGGCAAAGTCACTGCCACCATCAGAGACTAAAACAGCCTCTGTGGTCTCCCTAACAAGACCAACCCCAACTACACTGTCAATAGTGAGCCCAGCTACACCCTTGGATTGGCTATTTGTAATAGACTTCCCACCTCCACTGCTATTTCTAGGGGCACTAGAGGTTGCAGTTGGGGTTGTGGTGGTGGGAGGTTTGGTGTTTTTCTTTGGACAAGTGGAATCACTTGCCCTGTGGCCTTTTACTTTAAATAAATAAATAACACCAAGGCTTTTTCTGATTGTTAGAAGAGGATTTGGACCCACCAACCCCAGAGGATTTTTGTGGGACTGATGAAGACTCAGAATGTTTATTTTATCTTTGTCCACCACCCTTGTCAGAAGACTTACCATCATTCCTCTTGCCATCCTTGTCACCCCCTGTATGAACTTTTCTGTTCACCCTTGTTCTGACCCACTTGTCTGCCTTCTTTCCCAATTCTTGGGGAGAGGTCAGATCTGAGTCTACCAAGTACTGGTGCAACAAATCAGACATACAATTGTTAAGAGTATGCTCTCTCAGGATCAGATTACACAGGCTTTCATAGTCACTCACCTTTCTGCCATGCAACCAACCCTCCAAGGCCTTCACTGAACAGTCTACAAAGTCTGTCCAGTCTTGAGAGGACTCTTTTCTGGTGTCTCTGAACTTAATTCTGTATTGTTCAGTGGTTAAGCCAAATCCATCCAAGAGTGCATCTTTCAAAACTTTGTAGTTGTTAGCATCACTTTTTCTGACTGTAAGGAGCCTATCCCTACCCTTACCAGTGAAAGATAGCCACAAGATAGCAGCCCACTGACTTTGAGGGACCAACTGTACCATACAGGCCCTCTCAAGTGCAGCAAACCAATTGTTAATGTCATCCCCATCCTTGTAAGGGGGACTATCTTATGCAGGTTTCTGGAGTTTTGCTCTCTAACAGGATTGCTATCAAAAACACTGCTGCTGCCACCATGGGGAACTAACCCCAACCTCTGCCTTTCCCTGTCTAGGGCCACCTGCTGCTGTTTAAGCTTCAGCCTGGCCTTTCCACTAAGTTATCCTCAGGGTGGGAGGCTTGGGAATGGTGAGATACAGAGGAAATATGGGAATTGGCAGAGAGAGACCTGTCCCTAACTTGCTGGACCCTAGTAACCTGGCCTTTAGGAGTGAAAGGTGCCCTACTAATGTGTGACCCACCCCCCTCCCACTGCCAGTGTCACTAGGTGGCCTGCTAGGTGGCAGGTCTTTGGAAGAATACTCCCCAGTCTCTTCAGGGAACTCTTCTGAGTCTGACTGGGCACCCTCCCCTCCTGCCTCCTGTTGCTGGGATGGGCCAGACTGGTCCTGGTCACTTTCTAAGAGAAGGTTAAAGAGAAAGTATTTGGTAGGATTCTTGCCAATGTTTAAACCTCTTTCTATGCAGAGACCCATCAAACTTTTAAAGTTTAAACTCTCATAGGTTGCCTGAACAATGTTGGGAGTGAGCTCTACTGCAGACATGATAGAAAAGGTTTAGGACAGAGAGAGAAAAAGTTTTAGAACTTTTGAAAGCACAGGGAAAATACTTTTTCAAACGTTTTGAAAACTTTTTTTAAGTTTTCAGAACTTTTCAGAAACGTTTTAGAAAGTTTTAGAGAAGAACAGTTAATGAGTTTGGTTCAATGTGTATATATTGAAATATTTGGGCCCATATTTATACTTTTTGACGCAAAACTGCGCCGGCTCAGTTTTGCATCAAAAAAATGACCACAGGCTAACGTCATTTTGGTGCACCATGCGGGCGTCATATTTATACTTTGACGCACGGCGGCGCAAACAACAGGTGGGAGTCATTATTTTTGACGCAAACCGCGACGTCAAGTCGTAAAGGAAAATTACGTTAACGCAGCGGAAATGACTGTGGGTCGATTTACGACACCGCAAACCGGATATGCGCCGTTTTTTTACGCAATAGCGTAAAAAAAAAACGCGAACACTGCCAGTTCACCAGAGGAGAGCCAAAATGGATCCCAGATGCCACTACAGACCCCAGGAAGATGACAGCAGACCAGGAACCAGCCAGGAGGATCCACACAAGAACCAGGACACTTATAAGAAGAAAAGAAAGTGTCGCTTCAGTGCAGAGGAGCAGGAAATCCTGGTTAAAGAGGTGACGGAACACCAGCACCAACTGTTTGTCACCTCAAAGTTGCCAATCAGTAGGAGAGAGGCTATATGGCAACAAATTGTTGACAAGATTAACAGTGTGGCAGAAGTACGCAGAACCGTCGTCGAGTGCAAGAAACGCTGGCATGACTGCAAACGCAGGACCAAGGAAAAGATGGGCAGGAACAGGAAGGCAGCACTGCAGACTGGAGGGGGTAGTCCAGCACACCAGGAGGCCCTGGACCACATGGAGGAGATGGTTGCAGCCGTCATCCCTGAGGAGATCATTACAGGGATTCAAGGATAGGACAGCGCAGACTACCACGAGACAACGCACATGCAGGGTAAGTCGCATGTGGAATGTGGAATTATAATGCAATAATGTCAACTGCAACCGGGGGGGGGGGAAATATCTACTACACATTGCATGTAAGTCATCATATACATGGAGTGGCATGGGTAAAGGGGCACGGCAGGGGGCATGGCCTGCACAAACATAAGCTGGGGCACACCTTTATACTACACCAACAACAGTCCCATGGGGGCATGCTGTCATGCCAACGATGGAGCAAAGGGAAAGCCACGACAGGAGGGAAGGCCACTACGTCAAACTGACATCCTGGCACTCATCAGCCAACATACTTCCTACATTAACTAGGGCCTTATTAGCAATCCTCTAGCCAAACCGCCAACTGCAATGTAACTGCAACAACAGTTGCCACTACCACCTCTGATCTGTGTGCAGTTCAAGTAGCCGATGGCAGTAACCTCCCCATGGAACATACATACCTAAATTAGGGGGTGAGGATGACAACTGCAACAATCTCCAGAAACAGGGCAAAGGCCCCAGTACACTCAAGTGTCAATGCCCATAGTTGCCGCAAACATCAACCAATGTAAACAACAATAGGAGCGACACAGCACTAAGGACACACCCATGCTGCATATGTCAGGGTCCATCCTGTGCCTGGGTAACAAGGCAACATCACAAATGTCATACTGCTCAGACAACAGCATTGAGGAGGGGACACATGTAACTGGTCACTGAACTACACCTGCACAGTCAGAGGGGGAAATAGGACACTGATACGATTATCAGGGCAATCCAATGTACCACACATTACCCAACATCAGCAGGACACATTAACAATGTCAACATCCATATCACATTATAACATTGCCATGCATAGGATATGCTACATGTCAATTACAATTAAGTTGATGTGAAAGATCAGGGATTGGGGCAGGTCCTGATAGTTAAGTGTGCTCCAGGGCCACCAGAACACCCACAGCCAGTGAAAGGTCTCACCATGAGAATGGATATACACGGAGGGTCGAGTAGGACAAAAAGGTGGCAATTCTCTATTTGGCATAAAGCAACAACTAGAGGCAATGAGGCTGACAAGTCTGATGACTCAATAACATACATGTAACACACAGGTGGGCCATAGGCCTGGAAGAATGCCCATCTGAAGGACTGCAGATATTAATACAAAACAAGATCACAAAGTGAATTCATCAAAAGGCAGGCACGTCACGTCAAAATTGTCACAACACAGACACACTAATTGTACCCTGTTTCATTGTAGAGGAAGATGGATCTCCTGCCGATATACCTGTCCCAGATTTCCCTGATGACATGGATGACGAGCCGATAAAAATTCCCCAGGAGACCATCCAAAAGGTCCTTGAAACCCTCCAGACCCCACCTTCAGTCACAAGGAGGAGCACAGAACAAGCAGCCATCGCAGAGGATCCACCCACCACCCCAATTGTAAGACCTGCCAGCTCCAATACAGCTGGGGACTCAGACAACACTGGCACCAGCTTTGAGAGAACTGTAGTTGGAGTACAGCGGGAGCTGGCCAAGGAGGTGCGGGTGGGAATGCAAAATATGGCAGCCAGCCCTGAGGGGGTGCGTTTGTGCATGATGTCATCTGCAGATCAGGCAGCAGCTATGCAAGCCCTAACATCCATACTGCAAGGACTACAAGAAATTGTCAAGGAATTCACCACTGCAGTAAGAGAGTTGCCACAACAACTCGCACCCCAAACTTTCCACTGCATGCACAAATGCAATCATGACTCCCTCAGGGCCGACCTGGCTGCCTACCATTGTGATGTGGCTGCTATTCTCAAGAACCAGCAGATCCTCCTTGCTGCAGTACTGCCCTTAAGACCTTCACAGGGAGCAGCGACCAGGATGTCTGACTCCACGTCTTCTAACACTGAGGTGTGTGTTGCCCCTTCACAACCAACAACAAGGACAAAGCAGGCAACACACACATCAGAAGAAGAAGACATGGAACAGATCACATTCACAAGGAAAAGTACCCGGAAGCACTAGTCCCTGCCACATGGCCGACATTTACCAAGGTCCTGCACTTTGTAACTTGCCAGTCGTGCAACATTTGTACTCAAGCACTGTTCTGCAAACCACTGTATATCTTGTCACCCAGCCCACTGATTGTCTCTCTCCTACTCATTGCCAAATCCTGTCCCTCTGCACTGTCTGAAACAGCAACTCCAGCATGACAAAAGCATTTTGGTAAACCCTTGTGTTGGATCCCAATTTAAAATGTCACTATAATGGACTCACAGAAATGGACAATGTACATATAGCACTGCAGCACTTTTCAATAAATAACACTTACACCACAAATCTGTCTCTGGGTAATGTCACATATCAACTGCGCAGTAGATAATTGGAATGTCCCTACTGTCAAATAACGTAGTTTCTAAATACAACTGTCCAGATATTATGTAGTTAGAGAAATCTGCACAGTGACCATGATTGCATCATACTCTGCCCATCCTGAGGGAATAATCTGATGAAGTGAGAAACCATAGACCACCATGCTGTGCTGGACCTTGCTTTCAACATGTATGCGTGAAATAGTTGTGGTCCTCTGCTATAGGTCTTCAAAGGATATGTGTACATGATATATGTCATTAAGAGTGTGTGTGTATGTGACCATTGTATGTTAGGCATCACATAAGCTCTGGGATGTTCCGTGTCCTACTCAGTATCTCAGCAATGCTCCATGAGGCAACACTCTTATTCTGATAAGTAGAGATGAAGCTGGGTAAAAAAGCAATAGCCAGACCATGATATGGTGATTATAATAGGTGTTTATTTAAAATAGTTAACTAAAGTGGTGAAGGTGATCATATTCAGAAGAAATTATTTACAATATGTTGCAGACTGCGTATACCAGTAGCTGTGTTCTGTAGTTCCCCCTCCTGTTGTAGGCCATCATCCTCCTCTTCCTCCTCTTCAGGCATGTGTGGCTCTGGTTCCAGGAGGGGAATGTTTCTTCTGACACAAATGTTGTGCAATATTGCACATGTGAGGATGATCCTACAGACCATCTCGGGGGAATATAGGAGGCTACCACCAGTGATGTCGAGGCAGCAGGACCTTGCCTTGAGGATGCCGAAGGTCCTCTCGACAATGCTGCGTGTCCTCCTATGGGCCTCGTTGTATGAACGCTCTGCAGTTGTACTTGGGTTGCCAAATTTTGTCATAATCCATGGCTGGATGCCATACCTCTGATCAGCTGCAATAGAAAATGAATGGGATCATGTTGATGTAGCTGGCACTATTGAAAAGACCTTTAATGGCAGTAGTTGTCGTGTGTTGTCTGTGTCTCTTTTGTGTACTAATGTGACATCCTATGCTTGTAGGCTATACCATCTGCATTGTGTTGTTTCCTTGGCTGAACAAGTGTTTGTCTGCTAACCGTTTGTCAGCAATATGTATGGGGATTTTCAGTACAGTGTGCCCTCCCTAGCATTGTGACTTGTGATACAGGTGTACGTGTGTCTTCACTGGGTGTGAGATGATAGTTCCATGCAGAGTTAAAATTGAAAGGGTTGTTAGCACGTTCATATGAAAGTACCCTGGACATCCCGTACCTTTAGACTTAGGCAATGTATTAATGTAGAGGTCATTGGGACACTTACAATTTGCAAGGTGACATTTAGGCAACCACACTCATTGACGTCTTCACATTAGGCTGTACAGTAATTTCCGATGTGTGACAGGTTCAATGGTGACTTCAGAAACATGGCTAGTGATGTCACGACCTCAGTGTGTTCCTGTTGACATGTTGCTGTTGTGGTGTATGTGTTGTGTGTCCTAGTGGGTTGCTGTGCAGTGTATATATAAGTAGGTTTTGTACTTACCAACAAGTAGTCCATTGCCATACCGTCCACCCTGGAAGTGTTGATTGATGGTGCAGTGACGGAAGATGAATGAGTCATGGACACTCCCAGGATATTTAGCCACGATGTTGGTGATCAATCCCTGGTGATCGACAATGGCCTGCACGTTGATGGAATGTGTGTGCTTCCTGTTGCGGTAGAGGTGTTCAGTTGCAGCAGGTGGCACAAGGCGTACATGTGCGCAGTCGATTGCACCAAGGACGTGTGGGAAGCCACTGATTGCGTAGAACCCCTGTTTTGTTTCCTGCTGCTTCTGCAGTGTGTTAGGGAAGCAGATGTGGCGGGGTGTCAGTCGAATGATGGCATCCAGTACTTTGGGCAAAAAGGCGGAGAATGATGGTTGTGATATTCCACCAACCAGGGCACCAGTTGTTTGAAAAGAGCCACTTGCCAGCATATGAAGTATGGCAAGCAGCTTTGTTTCTGTTGGGCTGGTGTGGGGTGTCACCAAAGTGGGGGCCAACTGCAGTTCAATGTTTCGCAGCAGCTGCTGAATGGCCTGCCAGTTCAACCGGTACCTCTGTATGATGTCGTGTTCCCTGAGGCCCTGAAGGGTTGTTCTTGGGTGGAATATCCTCTCCTGACTTCTGCACTGCCTTTGGGGTCCCTGCTGGTGTTGTTGTAGCTGCTGTTGCTGTTGATGGGCTCTGCGTCTGCGTGCATGCTGGATTAGAATGACCTCCATGGCTCCCTGTTGCTGCTCTGCTGCTCTGCTGTTTGTTCTGTGTTTTCTGATTACATACAGGTGTGTTTGCCCCATTTTAACGCCTGCCCTGACCCAGGCGTTAATTTTTTACGCAAATCGGGCTGTGCGTCAATCTCTGGCTCCGCCTCCCGGCCGTGCGTCATTTTTGCCCGAAAGCATAAATACGACGCACGGCCCTTTAAGCCATTTTTGGGACTGGGACGCCTACCTTGCATATAATTAACACAAGGCGGGTTGCCGCATCCAAAAAATGACGCACACAGCGGAAATTTGTCGTCCGCAGGCTCGGGCGTCAAAATTTAAATACGGGGCAACGTTTGTGCTGATTGTGCGTCCAAATTTTTGACGCACAATCGGCGCAGACGGAGTATAAATATGCCCCTTGGTGTATGTTTTTCTCATGAAAAGCACCAATGACAAGGTGGTAAAGCAGTTAAAAGTACTTTTCCCACTGCTGCACCACCAATGTAGAAGGCTGGCCTGACTTATAGTGGGTACCTGATGGTACTTACACTTTATGCAGGTCCAGTTATCCCTTATTAGTAGATTAGAAGTGTTCTAGCAGCTTAGGCTGATAGAGGTAGCTATAGCAGAGCACCTTAGGCTGAATTAGGAGGCATGCAAAGCTCCTACTATACCGCTTATATCACTTAGCACTATATCATAAGAAAACACAATACTCAGAGTTACTAAAAATAAAGGTACTTTATTTTAGTGACAATATGCCAAAAGTATCCCAGAGGATATACTCCCTTAGGAGGTAAGCAATATACACAAAATACAACAACACAAAACAAAATCAAGAAAGTAACAGTTAGAAAAGTAGTGCAAGCACTGTAGAACACAATAGAATGCAATAGGGAGAAATAGGCCTAGGGGCAACACAAACCCTATACTCCAAAAGTGGAATGCGAACCACGAATGGACCCCAGGCCTGGTGTAGTGTGGAGAGGGTCACTGGGAGTGTAAGAAAACACTAAGTGAGTCCAAGATACCCCACCCCAAGACCCTGAAAAGTAGGAGTAAAGTTACTGTACTACCCCAAAAAGACAGTAAAGTCGAGATAGGGGATTCTGCAAGGACAGCAACTGACTGCAAAACACTGAAGATGGATTCCTGGACCTGAGGACCTGTAAAGGAAGGGGACCAAGTCCAAGAGTCATGCAAGTGTCCGGGGGGGCAGGAGCCCACTAAACCCTGGATGAAGGTGCAAAAGGACTGCCTCCGGGTGGAAGAAGCCAAAGATTCTGCAATAAAGGAAGGTGCCAGGAACGTTTCCTTTGGTCAGAAGATGTCCCACGGCATGCTGAAGGAGGCAAAGTTGTTTCCATGCAGAAAGACCACAAACAATGCATTGCTACCTGCAAGAGTCGCGGTTGAGGATTTTGGGTGCTGCCAGGGCCCAGGAAGGACCAGGAGGGCGCCCATTGGAGGAGGAGATAGAGGGGGTGCTCAGCAATACAGAGAGCCCATGCAGAAGCACCCAAACAGGCACTTAGAAGATCTGAGGTCAATGGTCAACTCAGAGCAACAAAAGAGGGTCCCACGATGTTGGAGTCCAACTCAGCGACTTGGGCAATGCAGATCGGAGTGCTGGGGACCTGGGATAGACTGTGCACAAAGGAAGTCTTGCAAAAGTGCACAGAAGCCGGAGCAGCTGCAGTTCATGCAGTACACAGGATTACTGTCTGGCGTGGAGAGGCAAGAACTTACCTCCACCAAATTTGGACAGAAGGGCCACTGGACTGTCAAAGACACTTGGATCCAGCTCCTGTGTTCCAGGGACTATGCTCGTCAGGATGAGAGGGGACCCAGGGGACCAGTGATGCAGAAATTTGGTGCCTGCGTTAGCAAGGGGAAGATTCTGTCGACCCACGGGAGATTTCTTCTTGACTTCCAGTGCAGGGTGAAGGCAGACAGCCCTCAGAGCATGCACCATCAGGAAACAGTCGAGAAAGCCGGCAGGATGAGACGCTACAATGTTGCTGGTAGTCTTCTTGCTACTTTGTTGCGGTTTCGCAGGCGTCCTGGAGCAGTCAGCGGTCGATCCTTGCCAGAATTCGAAGAGGGAAGTGCAGAGGAACTCTGGTGAGCTCTTGCATTCGTTATCTGGTGACATACCCACGGGAGAGACCCTAATTAGCCCACAGAGGAGGATTGGCTACAGAGAAAGGTGAGCACCTATCAGGAGGGGTCTCTGACGTCACCTGCTGGCACTGGCCACTAAGAGCTTTCCATTGTACCCTCACACCTCTGCATCCAAGATGGCAGAGGTCTGGGGCACACTGGAGGAGCTCTGGGCACCTCCCCTGGGAGGTGCTGGTCAGGGGAGTCGTCACTCCCCTTTCCTTTGTCCAGTTTCGTGCCAGAGCAGGGCTTGGGGGATCCCTGAACCGGTGTAGACTGGCTTATGCATGGAGGGCACCATCTGTGCCCTTCAAAGCATTTCCAGAGGCCAGGAGAGGCTACTCCTCCCAGGCCCTTCACACCTATTTCCAAAGGGAGAGGGTGTAACCCCCTCTGTCAGAGGAAATCCTTTGTTCTGCCTTCCTGTGACCAGGCTGCCCAGGCCCAAGGGGGGCAGAAACCTGTCTGAGGCGTTGGCAGCAGCAGTAGCTGCAGAAGAGACCCCGGAAAGTTAGGTTGGCAGTACCCGGGCTCTATGCTGAAGACACGGGGATGTATGGAATTATCCCCCCAATACCAGAATGGTATTGGGGAGACAATTCCATGATCCTAGACATGTTACATGGCCATGTTCGGAGTTACCATTGTGACGCTACATATAGGTATTGACCTATAAGTAGTGCACGCGTGTAATGGTGTCCCCACACTCACAAACTCCGGGGAATTTTCCCTGAACAATGTGAGGGCACCTTGGCTAGTGCCAGGGTGCCCACACACTAAGTAACTTTGCACCTAACCTTCACTAAGTGAGGGTTAAACATATAGGTGACTTATAAGTTACTTAAGTGCAGTGAAGAATGGCTGTGAAAGAACGTGGACATTATTTCACTCAGGCTGCAGTGGCAGTCCTGTGTAAGAATTGTCTGAGCTCAGTATGGGTGGCAAAAGAAATGCTGCAGCCCATAGGGATCTCCTGGAACCCCAATTCCCTTGGTACCCAGGTACCATATACAAGGGAATTATAAGGGTGTTCCAGTGTGCCAATCAGATTTGGTGAAATTAGTCACTAGCCTGCAGTGACAAATTTAAAAAGCAGAGAGAGCATAAACACTGAGGTTCTGGTTAGCAGAGCCTCAGTGATACAGTTAGGCACCACACAGGGAACACATACAGGCCATACTTTATGAGCTCTGGGGTCCTGGCTAGCAGGATCCCAGTGACACAGGCAAAAACAAACATACTTTTAGTAAAAATGGGGGTAACATGCCAGGCAAGATGGTACTTTCCTACAAGCCTTGAGTCTTCTTTGTTGCTGGTCTTCTTTTGTCCTTGGAATCTTATTTCTGGGTCTGAGGATGCCCACTAAATACTGTATTTAGTGGGCATTTAGGGGAGTACCTGGCAATGACCAATGGGTCACTACCATTGGTTGCTATACCCATTAAGTGACCACTTCCTATGGGCAGAGGTCAGTTCCCTACACCTGATTGGCTATTTTCCTTCCATACAAGATGGAGGAAAATGAAATGGAGAGGTCACCTTGCATGCAACATCTTAGGGGTGGTGCAAGCTGGGGATGACCAGTAATACTGTCCTTTGTGTGGTTTTCTGCCATTGCTCCCACCCAAAGTGGGGGTTTGCAATGGGAGAGGCCATCTGGTGCTAGCAGCAGGCTTGGGGGCTGAGTTTCAATGGCCGTAGGCCCTTTGAAGCTTGTTAGCGAGGCAGTGCATATTCCTGAGGAAGGGTGTATTTGCACCTCCACCCAGTAAGGGCTTTGTTCTGGGACCCAGAGAGCAGGATCTCTCATCCCAGGGTTCCAGAAACTTGTCTAGTGCTGGCAGGCTAGTTGTGACCGGCCAGCAACCATGCCAGGGTAGTTAGCTTTTGTAGGGAGTACCTCTAAGTTGACCCTTGGGTACATTTTGTAATAATTCCAATATTGGTACCAGTTTGGATTTATCATTCTGAGTTGTTTGATAACAAAGAACTCAGGGTTCAGAATAGCCATTGTGCAGCTGTGAAACTTGTACTGACCAGTGTCTAGCACTTGTATTAACATGGCTGCCCTGTTCACTTATTAAGTCCGAGGTTTGGCAAGGACACAGTAGGGACATATTGCTCATGCATCCATGCCCACAAATACAGTATAGTGCACCCTGTCTTAGGGCTGGAAGGCCTGCCAAAGGGGTGACTTACCTATAGTGCATGCAGTGTGTGTTGGACAGGGCACACAGTTTGTGTGTCATGTTGAGTTTGTCTTTTAGGATTGCATGAGTACACTCAGCCTGCAATGGCAGTGCTGGATGCTTCTGGATGCATGGCCCTAGAGCGTGGCACAATCTGTGCTGCTGCCCTCAGGGGCATACCCTTAGTACCCAATGCCCTGGGTACCTAAGTACCATTTACTAGGGACTTACAGTGACAGCTGAAGGTATTGCCTTTTGTGCCAGTGCATCACAATAGTTATAGGGAACGAGATCTGGCCCAGGGAACCTGGTTAGCAGGGACCCTGGGCACTGACATCTTTGAGGCTACATCAAATGCTTGACAAAAAGTGAAGGCTAACCATGACAAAAGAGGCCTTTTCTCACACTATACTGCTAAATACAACGTAGTTTTCGGTGCAGCCAGTTGTATTTCAATAAACAACATTTTGGGCAACAAATAAAGTACTACCGATACCACGGTTACATGCTGTCATCCCCAACCTTAGCAACGATTTTGGTCAATGTGCTGTTTGTAAATGAGGTCTTTTACACATCCTATTGCAAAGTGGAAACTTAGAAATAATTCCCTTCCTTTAAGAGTCTACAAGACATATTCAAAAGACTTTCTGTCAGAGATGGTTTGTGGCCACAATGATTTAAATACCTTTCTTTGGTCTAATGGGATTACACTCACGGCAGCAGGTCTCCCCATTTCAAGGTACCTTAGAAAATATACTGCATTTTCATATTTTATTGGCCTGAGTGAGATTTTGAAAGATTCACAGTAATTCACCAACTGTTTTTGTCACGTGCTAATTTACCTACACCTATGAACAATCTCCCTGCTCATTGTCTTGGTGGTTTACGGCTTTGTATTTCCAGCTGTTTCACTTCCAGCCTCTAAACCCGTTTCACAAGGGACTGCAGGATAATTGCTTTTAATACTCCGACATCGTCCAATACAGGAACTGGCTGAAAGGCTGCAGCAATAAAGGAGCTTTTCAAGGCACTCTGGTTCGCGGTAATGGATATAACAGGAAGGAAATTCGATTTGGAACAAGATGCTGCAAATGTTCTATAGTTAAATATTGTCGGTGATTTAATTATTAACTGTCAGTGATGGAGCACAGATCCTGCTCGATACTATCTGGATTGGGTGGTGCTGGCATCAGAGAAATGAAAAAGAGACATACTATTCTTCCTGGTTCTTAAGCATCACGTTTACACATACTCAGGCCCATATTTATACTTTTTGACGCTAAACTGCGCTAACGCAGTTTAGCGTCAAAAAGTTTTGCGCCGTCTAACGCCATTCTGAAGCGCCATGCGGGCGCCGTATTTATGGAATGGCGTTAGACGGCGCAATCAGACCGGCGCTGCCTGGTTTGCGTGGGAAAAAACCACGTAGACCAGACAGCGCCGGCGTAGGGGGAAAATGGCGCATGGGCGTCTTAAAATGGGGCAAGTCAGGTTACGTCGAAAAAATCGTCTTAACCCGACTTGCGCCATTTTTTAACGACGCCCATCCCCCATCAACATGACTCCTATCATTGTAAAGATAGGAGTCATGCCCCCTTGCCCAATGGCCATGCCCAGGGGACTTCTGTCCCCTGGGCATGGTCATTGGGCATAGTGGCATGTAGGGGGGCACAAATAAGGCCCCCCTATGCCACCAAAACAAAATATAAAAAAAAAAAAATTATACTTACCTGAACTTACCTGAATGTCCCTGGGGTGGGTCCCTCCATCCTTGGGGGTCCTCCTGGGGTGGGCAAGGGTGGCAGGGGGGGTCCCTGGGGGCATGGGAGGGCACCTGTGGGCTCATTTTGAGCCCACAGGCCCCTTAACGCCTGCCCTGAGCAGGCGTTAAAAAGTGGCGCAAATGCGCCGTTTTTAGCCACGCCAACTCCCGGGCGTCTCTTTTGCCCGGGAGTATAAATACCACGTAAAGTCCTGGGAGTCATTTTTTAGACGGGAACGCCTCCCTTGCATATCATTAACGCAAGGAAGGGGTTCACGCTAAAAAATGACGCACATTCCGGGAACTTTGGCGCTATTCGCCTCTAACGCCATAGTATAAATATGGCGTTAGTTGGCGTTAGTTTTGCGTCGAAATTGCGTCAAAAAAAACGACGCAATTTCGGCGCAAACGGAGTATAAATATGGCCCTCAGTTTCTGCAGAGTTTTTTTTTGTTGCAACATCATTTAAGTTCAGTGTTACCATGTACACAGCAAACCAAACCATAGTGCGGAACGATTATGTAGTGAAACTCCTGAATACGTGAATTTGATTACCTTGGTAAAATATTCATTCTTGAATGCTGATTTGAGCGAGAGAGAGAGAGAGAGTAAGCAACTGAAAGAGTGTGTGACTGCATGCTCGATAGTGGTCAAATTGTACGGCCCTGTGAGTTCTGCCAAACGGAAACATCAGAGAACAGATGAACCAGATAGGGGGTATTTCATTAAACTAGTGTAACTTTTCGATTTGTTTGAAGACTCGTACAACTCTGTGGTACTTTTGACATCCAAGGTTGGAGCAATTATTTCACTGGTTGAGGCCCATGTGAAAAAAAATCTCTCAACATCCGCGGCGAAAGGGCATGAGGAACCAGTAGGGCGGTTGGATATGCTGAGCACTCAAACAAATTATATTGTCCAATAGAACCGATAATACAAGCCCATGTGCTACCGTGTGCATTAAATGGGGAACTTCAAAGTTCGCATGCAACCCGGTCAGAGACCTGTGGCAGTGGGTTAGGATGGGCCAGATATGTTGGCATTTTCTTCTCTTTCAAATATAAAATTGATACACGTAAGTTAAATCAGCTGTAGCTTGCAAGGTTCAAATACAAGGTATTTGCTTGATAACTCCTTAATTGGTGAGAGTAAAGGTATATGGTTCTTATTAAAATGACATCGAAAGTGAAGATTTGCCTGCTGAGCATGTGCGTTAATATTGCAGCCTCAGGTCTTTATGCGATTTTCTGCAGACACTTTTCAGCAGATAAAAACACGTTGAAAATGTCAAGACAACGCATCGATTGTGAGAATGTCTTTGAAAAAAAGTATCAGGAGAAATCAATTTCTGTAATATTCCCCATTTGCAGGGAAATTTGGAAGATTGCAGTAATTTCACGTACCAAAATTACAAAACCTTGCTGGATCAGAAATTCTGGCTGCGAAATCAATGATTCATTTTTTTAAGTTTTATATAGCACGAACTTGACCAGAAAACATTGGAATGCTTTAAATGATCATCCGTTGCATTATAAAAGATTTCATGTATTTTTTAGACACAGAGAGATTAACTGATTTTGTCTACAATCACGGGATGTTGAGGCGGCGAGAAGACTCGAACGTGGTACCCGCGCCAGTCCAAGGGTGGCAGTCCCGGATGCAACACGACAACCTCTCACATTATTGGCTGGGTAGTTATGTTGAGAGACTGTGCTAGGTTTTTAAAAAGAGGAGAGGTTTTGTTGGCTGAGCTAAATAGATGGAGTTCACATTTCACTATAACATATTTGAAAAATGAGTATATTTTTACGCTACCAGAGATTTTTCAACTTTGTCAGTGCATAACGTCTGGGTTAAATTGCTTTTCTTTTTGTCACACAGGAGTCCTTGTCCTAAGTCGTTTCTGTAGTTACCTGAAATGGTGAACAGATAGGAGCGGTGTCTGTGTCCTGCCCCTACTGTCAATACCAGTCAGTTCCCAATAGATATATATATACACTTACCAAAAGAGAGACATTACTGGGTATCGTACATCTAAAACAAAAACAGTCAAAAAATGACCATGGAACGGTGTCAAAGATGAACAAAATAACATATAGATCAACTCCCAGTCGGATTCTACTGCAGACACCACCAATGTCAGTTCAGCCTGGTGGAGCTCTGGTGATTTCAGATGGCCAATACATTTCAAGAAATGATAGTCATAAGAGCTGAGCTAAACCACAGTGCAATGATCGATTGAGACAGAACAAGCATTACCTCAAGCAACATTACATGCAGCAACAAGTCCTGTCTCATAATGGTGGTGCTTTTACCAAATATCCCTAAAATGTTTAAATATCGTTCTGTGATCTTCCTAGTCCCCATTTAATTATTTGCCTCCATGGTGCATACACTTACCTCTCTTTAGAATATAAATCCAAAATGGGTTTAGCAATCTGTGTGGAATCTTCTTTTCAGACGGGCCTCATTTTTCAACAGTTTGCTTCCCACACACCTGTTCAAAATCAGTGAAACGAATCCTTATTTCAAAATTCAATAACATAAATGGTAAGAACTGTAGGAGGCTGGCCTGGCTTATAGTGGGTACCTGATGGTACTTACACCTTGTCCCAGGTCCAGTTATACCTTATTAGTAGATTAGTAGTGTTCTAGCAGCTTAGTCTGATAGAGGTAGCTATAGCAGAGCAGCTTAGGCTGAACTAGGAGACATGCAAAGCTCTGACTATACCACTTATATCATATAGCACAATATCATAAGAAAACACACTACTCAGAGTTACAAAAAATAAAGGTACTTTATTTTTATGACAATATGCCAAAAGTATCTCAGTGAGTACCCTCAGTTAGAAGGTAAGTAATATCCACAAGTTATATGTACACAAACCCAAAAAAGGTAAGTAACAGTAAGAAACGTGGTGCAAACAATGTAGAATCACAATAGGATGCAATAGGTGAACATAGGTCTAGGGGCAACACAAACCATATAGTCCAAAAGTGGAATGCGAATCACGAATGGACTGCAGACCTATGGGAGCTTGTAGAGGGTCGCTGGGACTGTAAGAAAACAGTCAGGGTGTCCAAGATACCCTACCACAAGACCCTGAAAAGTAGGAGTAAAGTTCCCCTACTACCGCAAAAGGACACAATAGTCGTGATGGGGGATTCTGCAAGAACCACAAGCACCAGCAAAACAATGAAGATGGATTCCTGGACGTGAGGACATGCCAGGCAAGGGGACCAAGTCCAGGAGTCACGATAGTGTCCAGGGGGGGGCAGGAGCCCAGGCAACCCCGGATGAAGGTGCAAAAGGGCTGCCTCTGGGTACAAGAAGCTGAAGATTCTGCAACAACGAAAAGGGCTAGGAACTTCTCCTTTGAATGGAAGATGTCCGACGGCGGGCTGGATGTTGCAGAAGTGCTTCCACGCAGAAATACCGCAAAAAAACCTTGCTAGCTGCAAGGGTCGTGGTAGAGGTTTTTGGGTGCTGCTGGGGACCAGGAAGGACGAGGATCTCGCTCCTTGGAGGAGGAGACAGAGGGGGCACACAGCAACTCAGAGAGCCCCCACAAAAGCAGGCAGCACCCGCAGAAGTACCAGAGCAGGCACTTAGAAGATTTCTGTAACCAGAGTCATAAAAGGAGGGTTCCACGATGTCAGAGTCCAACTCAGAGGGTTGAGGACTGCAGGACGGAGTGCTGGGGACCCAGGCTAGGCTGTGCACAAAAGAATCCTTGGAGAAGTGCACAGAAGCCGGAGCAGCTGCAAATCACGCAGTACACAGGTTTGCAGTCTAGCGTGGGGAGGCAAGGACTTGCCTCCACCAAACTTGGACTGAAGGATCACTGGACTGTGGGGGTCACTTGGATCTAGCTCCTGTTTTCCAAGTACCATGCTCGTCAGGATGAGAGGGGACCCAGAGGACCGGTGATGCAGTCTTTTGGTGCCTGCGTTAGCAGGGGGAAGATTCCGTCGACCAACGGGAGATTTCTTCTTGGCTTCCAGTGCAGGGTGCAGGCAGCCAGCCCTCAGAGCATGCACCACCAGGAAACAGTCGAGAAAGCCAGCAGCATGAGGCGCTACAATGTTGCTGGTAGTCGTCTTGCTACTTTGTTGCGGTTTTGCAGGTGTCCTGGAGCAGTCAGCGGTCGATCCTTGGCAGAAGTCGAAGAGGGAAGTGCATAGGAACTCTGGTGAGCTCTTGCATTTGTTATCTGAGGAATAGCCCAGAGGAGAGACCCTAAATAGCCAGAAAAGGAGGTTTGGCTACCAAGAAAGGAGGATTGGCTACCAAGAGAGGTAAGAGCCTATCAGAGGGGGTCTCTGACGTCACCTGCTGGCACTGGCTACTCAGAGCAGTCCGGTGTGCCCCCAACACCTCTGAATCCAAGATGGCAGAGGTCTGGGACACACTGGAAGTGCTCTGGGCACCTCCCCTGGGAGGTACTGGGTCAGGGGAGTAGTCACTCCCCTTTCCTTTGTCCAGTTTCACGCCAGAGCAGGGCTGGGGGATCCCTGAACCGGTGTAGACTGGTTTATGCAGAGATGGGCACCATCTGTGCCCATCAAAGCATTTACAGAGGCTGGGGGAGGCTACTCCATCCCAGCCCTTCACACCTATTTCCAAAGGGAGAGGGTGTAACACCCTCTTTCTGAGGAAATCCTTTGTTCTGCCTTCCTGGGCTGGGGCTTCCCAGACCCCAGGAGGGAAGAATCCTGTCTGAGGGGTTGGCAGCAGCATCAGCTGCAGTGGAACCCCCGGAAAGGCAGTTTGGCAGTACCCGGGTTCTGTGCTAGATACCTGGGGGATCATGGAATTGCCCCCCCAATACCAGAATGGTATTGGGGTGACAATTCCATGATCTTAGACATGTTACATGGCCAGGTTTGGAGTTACCATGGTGACGCTACACATAGGTAGTGACCTATGTGCAGTGCACACGTGTAATGGTGTCCCCGCGCTCACAAAGTTCGGGGAAATTGCCCTGAATGATGTGGGGGCACCTTGGCTAGTGTCAGGGTTCCCACACACTAAGTAACGTGGCACCCAACCTTCACCAAGTGAGGGTTAGACATATAGGTGTCTTATAAGTTACTTATGTGCAGTGAAAAATGGCTGTGAAGTAACGTGAACGTTATTTCACTCAGGCTGCAGTGGCAGTCCTGTGTAAGAATTGTCTGAGCTCCCTATGGGTGGCAAAAGAGATGCTGTAGCCCATAGGGATCTCCTGGAACCCCAATACCCTGGGTACCTAAGTACCATATACAAGGGAATTATATGGGTGTACCAGTGTGCCAATGAGAATTGGTAAAATTAGTCACTAGCCTGCAGTGACAAATTTAAAAGCAGAGAGAGCATAAGCACTGAGGTTCTGGTTAGCAAAGCCTCAGTGATACAGTTATGCACCACACAGGGAACACATGTAGGCCACAAACATATGAGCACTGGGGTCCTGGCTAGCAGGATCCCAGTGACACATATCAAACACACTTACAGCATAGGGTTTTCACTATGAGCACTGGGCTTTGGCTAGCAGGATCCCAGTGAGACAGTAAAAACACCCTGACAAATACTCACAAACAGGCCGAACGTGGGGGTAACAAGCCTAGAAAGTGGCTACCTTCCTACACAACCCCCCCAAACGAAGGACAATAAGGCTAACATTGGCCAGTTGAGTCTTTATTGTCTAAGTGGTGATAAGTGCAGAGTAGCTCTGCAATAGATTGGTTACTCCCTTCATCATCCACTATGTGGTTACTTCCCTGTGGGGATGTAAACCACCTGGTTTGAAGTTTTTCAGCTGGCCAACAATGTGAAGTCATATTTTCAGAGTTCCTATTAGTATGTTTAAGTTTAGAGTATTGGGAATTGTCCACTGGACCTATATCAAGTGATGAGAATGCCAGACAGAGATGCTTTCTCAATAAAGCCATAGCTGGGCAAAAACTTCGTCCACATGGCTGCAAGAGAGAACAGGGATGCTGTTTCTCTTGAGTTGGAGAAGGGCAGGGATGCTGTCCTATGACCTCCACACTAGGGCAGGGCTGCTGTCCTAAGTGTTGTGAGGCAGTGCAGGGTTGCTGCACTAAAGTTTCTCTGGGAGGGTTGGAGGGATGCTCCATGTCAACTAAAATAGTGCACTTTTTCTCACCAATAATAGTTATCCCACAGAGAGGTACTTCTACCTCAGGGAGTACAGCTGTGTTAGCTGATGTTTCCCTTGGTACAGGTGCCACCCGAGGAGAGGTTTCTCCTACCAAAGGATTGGTATCCTGAACGGCAGGGTGGGTAGGGGATACTGTGATGCCCTTTTTACCTGTTGTTGGAGAAGGAACCTGAGTTTTCAGGCCTTTTTCTCTCCTTTGCTTTTTCATTTCAGCTGAAATGAGAGGAAGCAATTCCTCAGGGATACCCAGCATGGATGCATGGGTATTAAACTCTACCTCAGCCCAACCTGAGGCCTCTAGGTCATTACCTAAGAGACAGTCTACATGGAAGCTAGGTGATACTACCACCTGCTTAGGGCCAGTAACTCCAACCCAACTAAACTGAATTATAGCCAAGGGAAGGAACTTAGTGGAGTTATAGACATCAATAATCTTGTACTGTTGTCCAATGATGTGTTGTTCAGAAGACACTAGGTTTTCAGTCACCAAAGTGATACTGGCACCTGTGTCCCTGTAGGCCTGAGCCTCAACACCATTTATTGAAACTGTCTGCCTGTGCTTATCCATTGTAAGGGGACAAGCAGCCAGTGTGGCAAGGCCAATGCCACCAGGTGTGACAGAAACTGTCTTGGGACTGACTACCCCAGTTTCTATGATGGGCCCAAAAGTGAACTCAACTACACACTTATTTTGACTGTTGCCAGCAGTCCCACCACTATTACCACTACTGCTAGGGGCACTAGAGTTTGATGTATTAGTGGTGGTAGGCTCAGGGGGTTTACCTGGACAGGAGTTATCCCCTGGCCTATGGCCTTTATTTTTGCACACATAGCACCAATGCCTTTTAATGTGTGTGGGTTGTGAAGAAGAGGAAGAAGATTATTTATCCCCACTCTCTGAAGAGTGTTTAGGATTTGAAGAAGGATCTTTAGTTTTACCTTTATCCCCATGCTTATCCTGAGATTTCCCACCATCTTTCTTCTTGCCATCCTTGTCACCTCCTGTATGAAATTTTACGTTCACTCTTGTTCTGACCCATTTGTCTGCCTTGTTTCCCAATTCTTGGGGAGAGGTCAGATCAGAGCCCACTAGGCACTGGTGCAACAAGTCAGACACACAATTGTTAAGAATATGCTCTCTCAGAATAAGATTATAGAGGCTTTCATAGTTAGAAACTTTACTGCCATGCAACCACCCTTCCAAGGCCTTCACTGAACAGTCCACAAAATCTGTCCAGTCTCGAGCAGACTCTTTTCTGGTGTCTCTGAACTTAATCCTGTATTGTTCAGTGGTTAAGCCAAATCCATCCAAGAGTGCATCTTTCAAAACTTTGTAATTATTGGCATCACTTTCTCTGACAGTAAGGAGCCGATCCCTACCCTTTCCAGTGAAAGATAGCCACAAAATAGCAGCCCACTGCCTTTGAGGGACTAACTGTACCATACAGGCCCTCTCAAGTGCAGCAAACCACTTATTAATGTCATCCCCCTCCTTGTAAGGGGGGACTGTATTGTGCAGATTCCTGGAATCTTGCTCTTTAACAGGATTGCTATCAGAAATACTGCTGCTGCCACCATTGGGAACTAACCCACGTCTCTGTCTTTCCTTTTCTATGGCTAGTTACTTATGTGCAGTGAAAAATGGCTGTGAAATAACGTGGATGTTATTTCACTCAGGCTGCAGTGGCAGTCCTGTGTAAGAATTGTCTGAGCTCCCGATGGGTGGCAAAAGAGATGCTGCAGCCCATAGAGATCTCCTGGAACCCCAATAACCTGGGTACCTAAGTACCATATACAAGGGAATTAAATGGGTGTTCCAGGGTGCCAATGAAAATTGGTAAAATTAGTCACTAGCCTGCAGTGACAATTTTAAAAGCAGATAGAGCATAAACACTGAAGTTCTGGTTAGCAGAGCCTCAGTGATACAGTTAGGCACCACACAGGGAACACATATAGGCCACAAACATATGAGCACTGGGGTCCTGGCTAGCATGATCCCAGTGACAAATATCAAACACACTTACAACATAGGGCTTTAACAATGAACACTGGGCTCTGGCTAGCAGGATCCCAGTGAGACAGTAAAAACACCTTGACACATACTCACAAACAGGCCAAATGTGGGAGTAACAAGGCTAGAAAGAGGCTACCTTCCTACAATACCCCACCCCAAGACCCTGAAAGTAGGAGTAAAGTTACCCTACTACCCCTGAAAGACAGTAGAGTCGAGATAGGAGATTCTGCAAAGGCAATAACCGACTGCAAAGCACTGAACACGGATTCCTGGACCTGAGGACCTGTAAAGGAAGGGGACCAAGTCCAAGAGTCACGAAAGTGTCCAGGGGGGGTAGAAGCCCACTAAACCCCGAATGAAGGTGCAAAAGGGCTGCCTCTGGGTGGAAGAAGCCAAGGATTGTGCAACAACGGAAGGTGTCAGGAACTTTTCCTTTGGTCAGAAGATGTCCCATGACGTGCTGGAGGAGGCAGAGTTATTTCCACGCAGAAAGACTGCAAACAAGCCTTGCTAGCTGCAAGAGTCGCAGTTGAGGATTTTGGGTGCGGCCAGGACCCAGGAAGGACCGGGAGGGTGCCCCTTGGAGGAGGAGACAGAGGGGGCGCTCAACAAAATGGAGAGCCCACGCAGAAGCAGGCAGCACCCACAGAAGCACCTGAACAGGCATTCAGAAATCTGAGCACAATGGTCGACTCAGCACAACAAAAGAGAGTCCCACGAAGTCGGAGTCCAGCTCAGCGAGTTGGTCAATGCAGGACAGAGTACTAGGGACCTGGGCTAGGCCGTGCACGAAGGAAGTCTTGCAAAAATGCACAGAAGCAAGAGCAGCTGCAGTTCACGCAGTACACAGGATTACTGTCTGGCGTGGGGAGGCAAGAACTTACCTCCATCAAATTTGGACGGAAGGGCCACTGGACTGTCGTGGACACTTAGATCCAGCTCCTGTGTTCCAGGGACTACGCTCGTCAAGATGAGAGGGGACCCAGAGGACCGGTGATGCAGAAGTTTGGTGCCTGCGTTGGCAGGGGGAAGATTCCGTCGACCCACAGGAGATTTCTTCTTGGCTTCCAGTGCAGGTTGAAGGCAGACAGCCCTCAGAGCATGCACCACCAGGAAACAGTTGAGAAAGCCGGCAGGATGAGGCACTACAATGTTACTGGTAGTCTTCTTGCTACTTTGTTGTGGTTTTGCAGGAGTCCTGGAGCAGTCAGCGGTCGATACTTTATAGAAGTCGAAGAGGGAAGTGCAGAGGAACTCTGGTGAGCTCTTGCATTCGTTATCTTGTGAGATACCCACAGGAGAGACCCTAAATAGCCCTCAGAGGAGGAATGGCTACAGAGAAAGGTAAGCACCTATCAGGAGGGGTCTCTAACGTCACCTACTGGCACTGGCCACTCAGAGCTGTCCATTGTGCCCTCACACCTCTGCATCCAAGATGGCAGAGGTCTGGGACACACTGGAGGAGCTCTGGGCACCTCCCCTAGGAGGTGCTAATCAGTGGAGTGGTCACTCCCTTTTCCTTTTTCCAGTTTCGCTCCAGAGCAGGGCTGGGGAGATCCCGGAACCGGTGTAGACTGGCTTATGCAAGGAGGGCACCATCTGTGCCCTTCAAAGCATTTCCAGTGGCCAGGAGAGGCTACTCTTCTCAGGCCCTTCACACCTATTTCCAAAGGGAGAGGATGTAACACCGTCTCTCAGAGGAAATCCTTTGTTCTGCCTTCCTGGGACTGTGGTGCCCAGGCCCCAGGGGGGCAGAAACCTGTCTGAGGGTTGGCAGCAGCGGTAGCTGCAGAGAAAACCCCGGAAAGTTACTTTGCCAGTACCGGGCTCTATGCTGGAGACTCAGGGATGCATGGAATTGTCCCCCCAATACCAGAATGGTATTGTGGTGACAATTCCATGATCCTAGACATGTTACATGGCCATGATCGGAGTTACCATGGTGACGCTACATATAGGTATTGACCTATATGTAGTGCACATGTTTTAAAGGTGTCCCCGCACTTATAAAATCTGGGGAAATTGCCCTGAACAATGTAGTGGCACCTTGGCTAGAGCCAGGGTGCCCTCACACTAAGTAACTTTGCACCTAACCTTCACTAAGTGAGTGTTAGACATATAGGTGACTTATAAGTTACTTAAGTGCAGTGTAAATTGGCTGTGAAATAACATGGCCATGTAACATGTCTAGGATCATGGAATTGTCACCCCAATACCATTCTGCATATCCGGATCTCTAGCACACAACTCGGGTACTGCCAAACTTGCTTTCCGGGGTCTCTACTGCAGCTGCTGCTGCTGCCAACCCCTCAGACAGGTTTCTGCCCCCCTGGGGCCTGAGCAGCCTGGTCCCATTAAGGCAGAACAAAGAATTTCCTCTGAGAGAGGGTGTTACACCCTCTCCCTTTGGAAATAGGTGTGAAGGGCTTGTGAGGAGTAGCCTCCCCAGCCTCTAGAAATTCTTTGATGGGCACAGATGGTGCCCTCTCTGCATAAGCCAGTCTACACCGGTTCAGGGATCCCCCAGCACTGCGCTGGCGCGAAACTGGATGAAGGAAAGGGGAGTGACCATTCCCCTGACCAGCACCTCCCAGGGGAGGTGCCCAGAGCTCCCCCAGTATGTCCCAGACCTCTGCCATCTTGGATACAGAGGTGATGGGGCACAATGGACAGCTCTGAGTGGCCAGTGCCAGCAGGTGACGTCAGAGACCCCTCATGATAGGTGCTTACCTTTCTCAGTAGCCAATCCTCCTCTGAGGGCTTTTTAGGGTCTCTCCTCTGGGCTATTCCTCAGATAACTAATGCAAGAGCTCACCAGAGTTCCTCTGCACTTCCCTCTTCGACTTCTGCCAAGGATCGACTGCTGACTGCTCCAGGACACCGGCAAAAAAGCAACAAAGTAGCAAGATGACTGTAGGAAGGTAGCCTCTTTCTAGCCTTGTTACCCCCACTTTTGACCTGTTTGTGAGTATATGTCAGGGTGTTTTTACTGTCTCACTGGGAGGGATCCTGCTAGCCAGGGCCCAGTGCTCATAGTGAAGACCCTATGTTGTCAGTGTGTTTGATGTGTGTCACTGGGATCTTGCTTGCCAGGACCCCAGTGCTCATATGTTTGTGGCCTATATGTGTTCCCTGTGTGGTGCCTAACTGTATCACTGAGGCTCTGCTAACCAGAACCTCAGTGTTTATGCTCTCTCTGCTTTCTAAAATTGTCACTGCAGGCTAGTGACTAATTTTACCAATTCTTATTGGCACACTGGAATACCCTTATAATTCCCTTGTATATGGTACCTAGGTACCCAGGGTATTGGGGTTCCAGGAGATCCCTATGGGCTGCAGCATTTCTTTTGCCACCCATAGGGAGCTCAGACAACTCTTACACAGGACTGCCACTGCAGCCTGAGTGAAATAACGTCCACGTTATTTCACAGCCATTTTTCACTGCACATAAGTAACTTATAAGTCACCTATATGTCTAACCCTCACTTGGTGAAGGTTAGGTGCCAAGATACTTAGTGTGTGGTCACCCTGGCACTAGCCAAGGTGCCCCCACATCGTTCAGGGCACATTCCCCGAACTTTGTGAGTGCAAGGACACCATTACACGTGTGCACTGAACATAGGTAACTACCTATGTGTAGCGTCATAATGGTAACTCTGAACATGGCCATGTAACATGTTTAAGATCATGGAATTGTTGCCCCAATACATTCTGGTATTGGAGAGACAATTCCATGATCCCCCGGGTCTCTAGCACAGAACCCAGGTACTGCCAAACTGCCTTTCTGGGGTTTCCACTGCAGCTGCTGCCAAACCTCAGACAGGATTCTGCCCTCCTGGGGTCTGGGCAGCCCGGCCCAGGAAGGCAGAACAAGGGATTTCCTCTAAGAGAGGGTGTTATACCTCTCCCTTTGGAAATAGGTGTGAAGGGCTATCTATGCATAAGCAAGTCTACACCGGTTCAGGCATCCCCCAGCCCTGCTCTGGAGTGAAACTGGACAAAGGAAAGGGGAGTGACCACTCCCCTTGCCCAGTACCTCCCAGGGGAGGTGCCCAGAGCTCCTCCAGTGTGTCCCAGACCTCTGCCATCTTGGATTCAGAGGTGCTGGGGACACACTGGACTGCTCTGAGTGGCCAGTGCCAGCAGGTGACGTCAGATAGGTTCTTACCTCTCTTGGTAGCCAAACCTCCTTTCTTGGTAGCCATACCTACTTTTCTGGCTATTTAGGGTCTCTCCTCTGGGGTATTCTTCAGATTACGAATGCAAGAGCTCACCAGAGTTCCTCTGCACTTCACTCTTCGACTTCTGCCAAGGATCGACCGCTGACTGCTCCAGGACGCCAGCAAAACCGCAACAAAGTAGCAAGATGACTATCAGCAACATTGTAGCGCCTCATCCTGCCGGCTTTCTCAACTGTTTCCTGGTGGTGCATGCTCTGAGGGCTGTCTGCCTTCACCCTGCACTGGAAGCCAAGAAGAAATCTCCAGTGGGTCGACGGAATCTTCCCCCTGCTAACGCAGGCACCAAAAGACTGCATCACCAGTATTCTGGGTCCCCTCTCATCCTGACGAGCATGGTCCCTGGAACACGGGAGCTGGGTCCAAGTGTCTCCCACAGTCCAGTGGCCCTTCTGTCCAAATTTGGTGGAGGTAAGTCCTTGCCTCCCCACGCCAGACAGCAAACCTGTGTACTGCGTGATGTGCAGCTGCTCCGGCTTTTGTGCACTTCTCCAAGGATTCCTTCGTGCACAGCCTAGTCTGGGTCCCCAACACTCCGTCCTGCAGTGCTCAACCCTCTGAGTGGGACTCCGACATTGTGGGATCCTCCTTTTGGGACTCTGAGTTCACAGAACTTCCAAGTGCCTGCTCTGGTACTTCTGCGGGTGCTGCCTGCTTCTGCCGGGGCTCTCTGAGTTGCTGAGTGCCCCCCCTGTCTCCTCCTACAAGGGGCGACATCCTGGTCCATCCTGGTCCCCAGCAGCACCCAAAAACCTCTACCACGACCCTTGCAGCTAGCAAGGCTAGTTTGCGGTATTTCTGCGTGGAAACACTTCTGCAACATTCAGCACGCTGTGGGACATCTTCCATCCAAAGGAGAAGTTCCTAACCCTTTTCGTTGTTGCAGAATCTTTGGCTTCTTCCACCCAGAGGCAGCACTTTTGCACCTTCATCCAGGGTTGCCTGGGCTCCTGCCCCCCCGGACACTATTGCGACTCTTGGACTTGGTCCCCTTCTTTTTCAGGTCCTCAGGTCCAGTAATCCGTCTTCAGTGTTTTGCTGGTGCTTGTGGTTCTTGCAGAATCCCCCTATCACGGCTATTGTGTCTTCCTGGGGTAGTAGGGTAACTTTACTCCTACTTTCTAGCATCTTGTGGTTGGGTATTTTGGACACCCGTATGCCCATATTTATACTTTTTGACGCAAAACTGCGCCAGTGCAGTTTTGCATCAAAAATATTAACGCCGGCTAACGCCATTTCGGTGCGCCGTGCTGGTGTCAAATTTATACTTTGACGCCCGGCGGCGCAAACCACAGGTGTAAGTAATTTTTGTTTACTCACACCGAAGCATCAAGCCGTAAAGCAAAATGACGTGAACGCGGCGGAAATGACTGTGGGTCGATTTACGACCCCGCACACCGGATGTGCGGCGTTTTTTGAAGCAATAGCGTCAAAATTCCCCGCAAACACAGCCATTTCAGCATAGGAGAGCCACAATGGATCCCAGATGCCTGTACAGACCCCAGGAAGATGACAACAGACCAAGAACCAGTCAGGAGTACCCACACAAGACCCAGGACAGTTTTAAGAAGAAAAGAAAGTGTTGCTTCAGTGCAGAGGAACAGGAAATTCTGGTTAAAGAGGTGACGGAACAGCAGCACCAACTGTTTGTCACCTCAAAATTGCCAATCAGTAGGAGAGAGGCAATATGGCAACAAATTGTTGACAAGATTAACAGTGTGGCAGAAGTACGCGGAACAGTCATCGAGTGCAAGAATCGCTGGCATGACTGCAAGCGCAGTACCAAGGAAAAGATGGCCAGGAACAGGAAGGCAGCACTGCAGATTGGAGGTGGGAGTCCAGCACACCAGGAGGCCCTGGACCACATGGAGGAGATGGTCGCAGCCGTCATCCCTGAGGAGATCATCACAAGGATTCGAGGACAGAACAGCGCAGACTACCAGGAGACAACGCACATGCAGGGTAAGTCGCATGTGGAAGTATAATGCACTAATGTCAACTGTAAGCGGGGGGATACCGACCACAAAATGCATGGAAGTCATCATATACATGGAGTGGCATGGGTAAAGGGGTATGGCATGGGGGCATGGCCTGCACAGAGAGAAGCTGGGGCACACCATTACACTACACCAACAACAGTCCCATGGGGGCATGCTGCCATGCCAACAATGGAGCAAAGGTAAAGGCACGCCAGGAGGTAAGGGCACAACGTCAAACTGACATCCTGGCACACATCAGCCATTATACCCCCTGCATTAACTAGGGCCCAATTAACAACCTCTCGCCATACCGACAACTGGAATGTAACAGTGACAACAGTTGCCACTACCTCCTCTGCTCTGTGTGCAGCTCAAGTTGTCAATGGCAGTAACATCCCCATGGATCATGCACACCTAAATTAGTGGTTTGAGGATGACTACTTTAACAATCCCTTGAAACAAGACAAAGGCTCCACTCCTGTCAAATGTGAATGCCCATAGTTGCCGCAAACATCAGCCAATGTCATCAACAGTAGGAGCTACACAGCACTAAGGACACACCCATGCTGCATATGCCAGGGTCCATCCTGTGCCTGGGTCACAATGCAACATCCCAAATGTCATACTGCTCAGACAACAGCATTGAGGGGGACGACACATGTAACTGGTCACTGACATACACCTGCACAGTCAGAGGAGGAAATAGGACACTGCTACGACTATCAGGGCCATCCAATGTACCACACATTCCCCAACATCAGCTGTACACATTACCAATGCTAACATCCATATCGTGCCATAACAATGCTATGCATAGGATACGCTACATGTCAACTACATATAAGTGGATGTGAAAGATCAGAGGATGGGGCAGGCCCAGATTGTTAAGTGTGCTGCTAGTGCCATCAGAGCACCCACAGCCAGTGAAAGGCCTCGCCATTAGAATGGATGTAGACGGAGGCTTGAGTAGGACAAGAAGGTGGCAATTCACTATTTGGCCTAAAACAGCACTAGAGGAGATGATGCCGACAAGTCTAATAACTTAATATAATACATGTGACATGCAGGTGGGCCATAGGCCTGGGAGAATGCCCATCTGAAAGACTGGAGCAATGAACAGGAAACAAGATCACAATGTGAAATCATCACAAGGAAGGCATGTCACATCACCAATGCCACAACACAGACACACTAATTGTACCCTATTTCATTGGAGAGGAGGATGGATCTCCTGCGGATATGCCTGTCCAGGACTACCCTGATGACATGGATGACGAGCTGTCAAACATCAGCCACCAGACCCTCCAAGATGTCCTTGGAACCCTCCAGACCCCACCTTCTGTCACAAACAGGAGCTCAGAACAAGCAGCCATCACAGAGGACCGACCCACAACACCAATTGTAAGACCTGCCAGCTCCAGTACAGCTGAGGACTCAGACGAAACAGGCACCAGCTTTGAGAGAACTGTAGTCGGAGTACAGCGGGAGCTGGCCAAGGAGGTGCGGGTGGGGATGCAAACTATGGCAGCCAGCCGAGCGGGCGTGCGTTCATGCATGATGTCATCTGCAGATCCAGCAGCAGCCATGCAAGCCGTAACATCCATCCTGCAAGGACTACAACAAACTGTCAAGGAATTCACCACTGCAGTAAGGGAGTTGTCACAACACCTTGCACTCCAAACCTTCCACTGCATGCACAAATGTAATCATGACCCCCTCAGGGCCGACCTGGCTGCCTACCATTGTGATGTGGCTGCTATTCTTAAGAATCAGCAGATCCTCCTTGCAGCAGTACTGTCCTTAAGACCTCACAGGTAGCAGCAACCGGGATGTCTGACTCTACGTCTTCTAACACTGAGGTGTGTGTTGCCCCTTCACAACCACCACCACCAAGGACAGAGGAGGCAACACACACATCAGAAGAAGAAGACATGGAACAGATCACCTGCACACGGAAAAGTACCTGGAAGCACTAGTCCCTGCCACATGGCCAACTATTACCAAGGTCCAGCACTTTGTAACATGCCAGTCTTACAACAACTGTACTCAATGACTGTTCTGCAAACCACTGTTTATCTTGTCATCCTGCCAGTGATTGTCTCTCACTTACTCATTGGCAAATCCTGTCCCTCTGCACTGTCGGACACATCACCCCAGCATGTCAAATGCATTTTCCTTTACCACTTGTGTAGGATTACAATGGAAGATGTCACTATAATGGACTCACAATCATGGACAATGTAGATATATCACTACAGCACCTTTGAATAAATAGCACTTACACAACCACTTTGCCTCTGTGTAATTTGACACATCAACTGTGCAGTAGATAACTGAAATGTGCCTCCGGTCAAATTACGTAGCTTGTCAACACAACTGTCCTGAAATTATGTAGTCTGATAACTTTGCACAGTGGGCTGGATTGCATCATACTCTGCCCTTCCTGAGGGTAATATCTGATGAAAAGAGAAACCATACTTCATCATGCTGTGTTGGACAGAATAATGGTTCCTCAAGGGATATCTAAGCTATCAAATAGTGGCAGCAAAATGTTGTCACCATGCAATACTAACACATGTAACAGTGCCCACAAATCTAAGCAAAGACTCAAAAAACTGCATGAATGAAGGTGTCTGAGTTTACAATAAGTAATTATGCTGAACAGTGTCACAAATGATGTCTGTGAGTCATGAAGACGATACTACAAGAGTGCTTACAACCACTCACCTTATAAGGGTTTCCTTGAACATCACACTGCAGTCAGACATAAAACAGTTCCCCCAATACCAAATCTGGAAGCACTGTTTGTGACTTTGAAAACATACTTATTGAAAAAAAACATGTTGGGATCCATAGTAACTGTGATTGGTGGTTGCAATGAATGGTGGAATCTTTGCAAGGTAGCTCTGGGGTAGCTGCCAATCTTACAGCTCAGTTGTGTTTTGTTTGTAGCATAGGACACAAATGTAATAGAACAAAATTCATGTACACTTATGCCAAGGCCCTGATCAATAAGCATTTAACACACACCGTAAAGGGTTCACTTTATATTTATTAAACGGTAATAACAGAAGAGGAAACTCAGGGAAAAGTCTTACCTACCCGAATCTACCCTAACTACTCATTACCCACAACTGTCCCTAACTAACCTAAGCTAAACTTACTTATCACATGTAACGAAACGTTCTAAACATCAACCCTCCACCACCCTTATGAGACGGGACAAATGGAGGACAAAAGATACTAACCTAAACACATACTATCCTATACTAAACAAATATATATTTTTTTAATTTTATATATTTTTTATCTAAACACACAAGAACCCCAACATAGACCCACCCACCTACACACTCAAAAAGAAAAAATAGAAATAATCAGGACCCCCCACCCACTAACTAAACAAACAGCCTATACTAACCTAACACTAAGCCCCCCTAAGCCCACTAAGTATAAGAACAAGGAAAGAGAAGGGAGGGGAGGGAATCATGTCCATTTACAAAGCCTAGAGGTTGGCCCTCCGGAGGGTCCGCTTAATGGACCGCACACGCCTGTTCATATGCCGAACATCCCAGCTCAGGTGACTAATTTTACGGAGGACACGGTCCATTTTGCGCTGCATGTCCTGAAAAGCTGCAGGGTCAACTGTAGCAGCTGGGGCGGTCTGGGTACCAGCTGAGGACGTGCGTGGGCGTGTATTGTCAATGCCTGTGAGCTGCCCTGAAGGTGGTCCACTGCTAGGGCCTGGAGCACTTGTAGACGTTGTTGGGACAACAGTCCCAGCAGTGGGTGGGGCCACCTGGGTGGAAGTGGTGGTCGTGCTGGTGGTGGCTGTGGTGGGCAAAGTAGGGCCACCCTGTGGGAAAGCCCTCCATGCTCCGGAGGCCCGATCATTCCTGTATCTTCGGGCCATCCGTCTGAACCCCGACTCTACCAGCAGGATATGCTGGTAACGCATTGCCTGCCTCTGGAACTCACGGACCTGGATGGGTGTCATGTTAGCAGCTGTGAAGACAAAGGCAAAAAATTACATTAGGAACTGCATTGTGTGAAATGGCACAAGAAGTAAATCAGACAGTACATCTACTGTACTTGTAACAGCTCCTATCATCATGCAGATCATTGAATGTCCCTGAGGAAGTACATGGCAGGCCAGCCTACAAAGGTTGTATCACACATAGCACATCCAAACCCTACAAGATGGGTAACAACTGGCATTGATTTGGCATCAGAGTTCTTACAGTTGCCAGCTAACAATCAAGCAGCACATCCTGCGCCAATGCCAGGGCTACAAATGTCTGTGTACAGGATAGAAAGCTAGGGCCACATGATCTGCAAGTTGTAAATGGACTTGCTAGTATAGTACTCATGTGCTATACCTGAGTGTGTATACTAGGTTCCGACAAAAAATATTCACTGATTTACATGTCTGTGTAACGTACTTGTATCATCAGTCCTAGGTACACTATTCACAAACCCATGCCTGTGTTTGAGGGTCGGGGATGTAGGAGGCTGGCCTGGCTTGTAGTGGGTACCAGAGGTACTTACACCTTGTGCCAGGTCCAGTTATCCCTTATTAGTGTAGAAGAGGTGTTTCTAGCAGCTTAGACTGATAGAAGGTAGCTATGGCAAAGCAGCTTTGGCTGAACTAGGAAACATGCAAAGCTCCTACTATACCACTTATATCACATGCACAATATCATAAGAAAACACAATACACAGAGTTACTAAAAATAAAGGTACTTTATTTTTTATGACAATCTGCCAAAAGTATCTCAGTGAGTATCCTCAGTAAGAGGATAAGTTATATACACAAGTTATATGAACACAAACCAAAATTAGGTAAGTAATAGCAAGAAAAGTAATGCAAACAGTGTAGAATTACAATAGGTTGCAATAGGATCACATAGGTATAGGGGCAACACAAACCATATAGTCCAAAAGTGGAATGCGAACCACGAATGGACCCCAAACCTATGTGAGCTTGTAGAGGGTTGCTGGGACTGTAAGAAAACAGTGAGGGTTAGAAAAATACCCCACCCCAAGACCCTGAAAAGTAGGACTAAAGTACACCTACTACCCCCAGAGAGCACAGAAGTCGTGATAGGGGGATTCTGCAGGAAGAACAAACACCAGCAGTGCACTGACAACAGATTTCCGGACCTGAGCACCTGTAAGACAAGGGGACCAAGTCCAATAGTCGGGACAGTGTCGAGAGTGGGCAGGAGCCCAGGAAATGCCATCTGAAGGTGGAAGGAAGCTGCCACTGGTTGGAAGAAGCTTGGAGTTCTGCAAGAAAGAAGAGGACTAGGGACTTCTCCTTTGGAAGACGGATGTCCCACGTCGTGATGAAGCTTGCAGAGGTATTCCCGCGCAGAAAGACCACATACAAGCCTTGCTAGCTGCAAGGGTTGCAGTGGAGGTTTTTGGGTGATGCTGTGCCCCAGGAGGGACAAGGATGTCGCTACTTTGGAGGAGGAGACAGAGGGAGTGCTCAGCAACTCAGAGATCCCTCACAGAAGCAGGCAGCACCTGCAGAAGTACACCAACAGGCACTTAGAAGAAAAGTGAACCAGAGTCCACGCGAAATCACAAAAGGGAGTCCCACGATGCTGGAGGACAACTCAGAAGGTTGTGCACTGCAGGTCGGAGTGCTGGGGACCCAGGCTTGGCTGTGCATGAAGGAAATCCTGGAAGAGTGCACAGGAGCCGGAACAGCTGCAAATCACGCGATACACAGCTTTGCAGTCTAGCGTGGGAAGGCAAGGACTTACCTCCACCAAACTTGGACTGAAGAGTCACTGGACTGTTGGAGTCACTTGGACAGAAATGCTGTGTTCCAGGGACCACGCTCGTCAGGATGAGAGGGGACCCAGAGGACCAGTGTTGCAGTCTTTTGGTGCCTGCGTTAGCAGGGGGAAGATTCCGTCGACCCACGGGAGATTTCTTCTGAGCTTCTGGTGCAGGGTGAAGGCAGGCTACCCCCAGAGCATGTACCACCTGGAAACAGTCGAGAAAGCCGGCAGGATTAGGCGCTACAATGTTGCTGGTAGTCGTCTTGCTACTTGGTTGTGGTTTTGCATGCATCCTGGAGCAGTCAGCGGTCGATCCTTTGGTAGAAGGTGAAGAGGGAGATGCAGAGGAACTCTGGTGAGCTCTTGAATTCGTTATCTGAAAAATTCCCCAAAGCAGAGACCCTAAATAGCCAGAAAAGGAGGTTTGGCTACCAAGTTAGGAGGATTGGCTACCAAGAGAGGTAAGAGCCTATCAGAAAGAGCCTCTGACGTCACCTGCTGGCACTGGCCACTCAGAGCAGTCCAGTGTGCCCCCAACACCTCTGTTTCCAAGATGGCAGAGGTCTGGGACACACTGGAGGAGCTCTGGGCACCTCCCCTGGGAGGTGCAGGTCAGGGGAGTGGTCACTCCCCTTTCCTTTGTCCAGTTTTGCACCAGAGCAGGGCTGGGGGATGCCTGAACCGGTGTAGACTGGCTTACGCAGAGATGGGCACCATCTGTGCCATCAAAGCATTTCCAGAGGCTGGGGGAGGCTACTCCTCCCCAGCCCTTCACACCTATTTCCAAAGGGAGAGGATGTAACATCCTCTCCCAGAGGAAATCCTTTGTTCTGCCGTCCTGGGCCAGGGCTGCATGGACCCCAGGAGGGCAGAAACCTGTCTGAGGGGTTGGCAGCAGCAGCAGCTGCAGTGGAGGCCCTGGAAAGGCAGTTTGGCAGTACCCGGGTTCTGTGCTAGAGACCCGGGGTATCATGGAATTGTCCCTCCAATACCAGAATGGTATTGGGGTGACAATTCCATGATCTTAGGCATGTTACATGGCCATGTTTGGAGTTACCATTGTGACGCTATACATAGGTACTGACCTATGTATAGTGCATGCGTGTAATGGTGTCCCCGCACTCACAAAGTCCAGGGAATTTGCCCTGAACGATGTGGGGGCACCTTGGCTAGTGCCAGGGTGCCCACACACTAAGTAACTTTGCACCCAACCTTCATCAGGTGAAGGTTAGACATATAGGTGATTTATAAGTTACTTATGTGCAGTGGTAAATGGCTGTGAAATAACGTGGACGTTATTTCACTCAGGCTGCACTGGCAGGCCTGTGTAAGAATTGTCAGAGCTCCCTATGGGTGGCAAAAGAAATGCTGCAGCCCATAGGGATCTCCTGGAACCTCAATACCCTGGGTACCTCAGTACCATATACAAGGGAATTATATGGGTGTACCAGTATGCCAATGTGAATTGGTAAATTTAGTCACTAGCCTGTTAGTGACAAATTTGGAAAGCAGAGAGAGCATAACCTCTGAGGTTCTGGTTAGCAGAGCCTCAGTGAGATAGTTAGAAATCACACAGGGAACACATGCAGGGCACATACTTATGAGCACTGGGGCCCTGCCTGGCAGGGTCCCAGTGAAACATAGACTAAAACAACATATATACAGTGAAATATGTGGGTAACATGCCAGGCAAGATGGTACTTTCCTACAGGGCTATGGAGAAACAACTAACAATTTCAAACAACATGGACACCCAGGAAGCTTAGGAAAGCTGGACATGTGTTTGGCTCTACACACACACCACAGGTAAGGTGTATCTACAAATAGGAGACAGCAAACCCTTGACGAATCGCAGCGCCACACATGTCTGGAAATGCAGATCTTTGTCCACACCATATACTTCCAGTAAGGCATGACTTACAACAGACACAGAGTTGCAAGAACACCCCTGGCCATGATTTGCATGCACACCTAGGCCATTGCACTCAAGTGCCACATACTTGTAGCACTACATGTGGAGCTACATGCTGCTCGGAAGTTCACCCTACAGTTTCATAAGTACTTTGGTGAATAGGGAAGCAGAAGTCTGTGGGTAAGCATTTTGCAGCCCCATTCTGGGAGAATGTGGGTTTGACAGGCAGATTAAATGTGAGATTAGGTGCAGTGCGACTCTTGTTGATACAAGTGTTATCCACATGACTCACCCCAATTCACATTGCGGGGCCTACAGGAGTGACCTTGAATCACTAGATAAGACATTAGGATAAGCATTGGCAAACTCCAAAATGCTTAGAAAATGAAATCCCACTCATGGAACAAGACAAATGATGGGCCAGCGCATCATACCTTGCTATGTGTTCAACACACAGGAGTCCATCACACATCACCAGCAAACACAACACATAACAGACATATCAACACTTACTGGAGTTGTAGGGGTCCTCAAATGAAGCCACCTCACCCACAGTGTAGAGTGCGGGTCCACCTGTAAGGCATGGAAGGAAGAAATGTGCTCAAAATCTGTGCACTGACCAATAATTCCAAAGACAAAAACTATGTGTAAGATGACATAAGTAAGTAAAAGTACTCAGACATGATGATACTGCATCCGATATAGCACGACTAACATGTACATAGCATGGGTCTCCTGTGACAATTACACACATATCTGCACACATGCAGTGGCCCTATCTATCATGTGATGGCAAACATGCTCCTTCATTAGTGAGCAGACATAATAATGGCGTGTATTCGTCTCATCATGTGCATCCAAGAGAGACATCCAAAGCCTGGTTACTTGAGGAGTGCATTACCAGTCAAACAGCCATTGTGGCCATGACACATTTATGACACATGGGTACAATGTACAGAGGGGCAGGGACATTTGTAAGCCCTCATGTTGTTACAGTTTCTTCATTTGATGTGGCTCAGCTATGGTGATTTGCACCAACCATAGAGATATGAACCCATGTGCATACCTTTGGCCTGCCATCCCTAAACGAAAGGTGGAACACCAAACGCCAAATACCAGTGTAAGATGTTAGCTGAGGGCACCTTACACTTTTTCCCTGTGTTTCCAAATCAAGATCTGACATGTATCCAAAATGATGAAGGACCACATTAATCCCTAACATTCATAGAACTTCCGTGAACACTTTCCTTACACACTCACCAGACACACATGAGACATATGTCTGGGCCACATTGCTATCATCAATTGACGTGAAGCCTGCACTCAATTTCTGCATCATGTAGTGTTTCGAAAGTCAATCTAGCTGTTGCGTCAACAAAGGTTGCCAATCATTTGGAAAATCTATACTTCACTGGCAAATGTGACCTATATAGACATGATTGGCTCCTAATTTGTGTTGCTGTCTGACACAAAGGCGGCACTAAATTACATTAATCAAAAGTATTCAGTAAGTTTGCAGAGCACTTGCTTCCTGACAGCTAGCAATTGTGGTCCTTCACATAGTCCATCAATGACTCTGTATGTTTCCGAAGCATTCCACACACTCAGCAACTTAGCCGGCAGATATTGTACAAATCATCTGATGTCACTACAGAGCTTTCAATTGTGAACATTTACATGATTTGTACTCACCAACAGGGCCACCAATCACTATTCCCAGGTGGTTCAGCAGATCTTGCTCCCTGGTGATGAGGTCAGCCCAGCTGTGCTTCAGCTGGTGGTCATTCCACTGGCTCCAATACACGCGCTGCAAGTGATGCAGGACCTTTCCCCACCGGATTTGTCGTGCCTCGGTGTGATATCCCTGTATCACCCTGCCCCCTGCCTCAATCATCAGTGGGAGGAAATGGCACACCAGCCATATAAACCCCCCAAGCTCCTCCTCACCCATCTTGCCAAGACTGGGCTACCCAACATCTTAGCACCGAAAAGGGGAATAGAGGATAAAGAAGAACAAAGGAGAAAAGGGGGAAAGTAGAAGTACAAAAAAGTAAACTTAACAACTAAAAGAGCGCAACTATCCCCAAACTAGCACTACCCACAACAGACTCCCACAAACAACAAAGACAATCCAATACTGGACAATAGTACACAAAACACACTCAGACAGTATACAACAACAATATTTATTTCACAAACTAACATGTAATGGAGCACACAGGAGACAAAAGCACAATTTCACTGGACAAAACTCAGAACACAGCCACACAGTCTAGAAGAATCACAGACTGCAAAGTGAAAGTACCACCACTGTACATAATCTGTAAACAGGATATCCTATTACATCACTTCCTGCATAAAATCGCCGCCATTTTTATTGTTATGCATCATATTTTTTCATGCATACAGTAGGTGCGTCATTTTTTTTGACGCACAGGAGTAACAATTAGGCCACATCCATATATTTGGAAATAGTCTTAACACTAAACCAATTTTCAGGGCATTATGCGTCATTTTTCAGGCATAAGCGTCATTTTTTGACACGTATGCGTCAAAATTTCAAGGCATGAACTGGTTTTGGGTATTTTTTCCATTTTAATGTAATGTTACATTGGTGACACAACTGAGATAGGCTGATTGCACCCACTTTGGTGTTGATGGTGTATGTTCACATGTGAGACATCATGCTGCTGCAGACCATAACCCGCTGCTTCCTTAACAGGATTGTCACGCTTGGCTGATGCACTAGATGGCCATATGTGTTGCCTACATATATGTATTGCACAATTTGGGCATGTTTGGCATCAGGAGAGGATAGCAAGGTGACACACATAAGTACAATACCTCAATGCCTATGGCTCAATGTGTGTGCATTGGCTACTAATGTGGTTGTCGACCCAGTGTGTGTGCATCACAAGATGCATTATTGCAAATATGCTTGTATAAATGTGAAGTCAATGTGTCCAAACCTTAGATGCAAGTCATTGTGGAAATGAGAGAGGACATGTGCTAGTCATACATGTAGCAACATCTGTTGTGTGCACTTCCAAGACTTTGGGTAATGTAGACACCACAAATGACAAAGCATGCACCGGATAGATGGCAGACGCTTGTTCATGTCAATAGTCCACAAGTTGCCCACCCCATGTCCTAGAAATTTGGTAACTGCTTCCTAGGCACTTGTTGGTGAACCCACAATGAGTCAGGCACATGCATAGACTAAGTGGGTACCATGTTATTGGCACAGACAGCCAAAGGTGAACCACAAATGTAATATGGCGCCACAGTTGTGGTCATGTGACAGAGCCACAACTCTCCAGTGGCAGTAGTGGACCAGCAGACGAGGCAGCACGTGGCCACATATTTCCAGTGATCAATTGCACAGAGGTGTCTTGTTCATGTGTGTGGTCCAATGTTGATCCTGTATATTTTTAGGGGTGTATGTTGTCACAGTTACGTCCAGGTCTCATCATGAGTCAGTGGCAGCTATTCCTGTATCTACTGAGTAACCTTCGGAGACCAATGTGAGTAAAGTCGATGAGGACATGAGAACCTACATGGGGATGGTCACACCCTGTCACTGAAGACGTGTTATGAGACTGTCAACAGGGCAACCTTGGTGTGCTGAGTGAGATAATGTCTCAGGTGTCATGTTCCGGCAGGTGTCATTACAACATTTGTACACAGGTTGGCCTGTGAAGTTCCCACTGCATATGGGAACATCATAGCCTCTGTGTTGATTAATGTAGCAGCTGTTCAGCATGCACAGCCCATCAATATGTTGTGAGCAATGTGATTCAGTGTGTGCACTGTCAGGGTCCTAATATGCACATTATCAGAGGTAGCTGGTTCTGCTGGAGGCACCATACCCAATCCCTGCATACGGCCCTGGTATACTGTCACACTTTGGTGGTCATTCTGACCCTGGCGGTCTTTGACCGCCAGGGCGGAGGACCGCGGGAGCACCGCCGACAGGCCGGCGGTGCTCCAATGGGGATTCCGACCGCGGCGGTAAAGCCGCGGTCGGACCGGCACCACTGGCGGGGTCCCGCCAGTGTACCGCGGCCCCATTGAATCCTCCGCGGCGGCGCAGCTTGCTGCACCACCGCGGGGATTCCGACCCCCCCTACCGCCATCCAGATCCCGGCGGTCGGACCGCCGAGATCCGGATGGCGGTAGGGGGGGTCGCGGGGCCCCTGGGGGCCCCTGCAGTGCCCATGCCACTGGCATGGGCATTGCAGGGGCCCCCGTAAGAGGGCCCCTACATGTATTTCACTGTCTGCTGTGCAGACAGTGAAATACGCGACGGGTGCAACTGCACCCGTCGCACAGCTTCCACTCCGCCGGCTCGATTCCGAGCCGGCTTCATCGTGGAAGCCTCTTTCCCACTGGGCTGGCTGGCGGTCTGAAGGCGACCGCGCGCCAGCCCAGCGGGAAAGTCAGAATTACCGCCGCGGTCTTTCGACCGCGGAACGATAACCTGACGGCGGGACTTTGGCGGGCGGCCTCCGCCGCCCGCCAAGGTCAGAATGAGGGCCTTTGTCGTTCATGCATACATGAGACCCAGACAAGGGATGGGCCATGATTTTGGTATTCAAAGACAATTTGACTAATATGGTACAGTTAAAAAGCAGATGATGCTATACAATGTATTTGGGTATGCATTGAGGAAGCACATGACAAAATACCTCTGAGGAATAAGAGGTTTGGTAACGCAAGTGTGGTACATATGTAGCCACAAGGAACCTTTAGGGTAACGCACAGACAGGTGCCAGTCAGGCTGACAGGATGCAGGGTCAATCTGGATCCAGCAATTTCACAAGGTACACAATCAGTGGTCTGACTAAGACTGGTCGGAGGAAGAACAAGACAGTTGACATGGAAAACTGTGTATGTCCTGTGTTTTTGAAGGTGACACATAAACCCAAGGGCTGTTTTACACGGCTTAGTTACTAGCAATGCATTACGGTGTATTTGACAAAATGCAAACTTCTATGCTGTTCCAGGCATCAGCAGGGGCAGCGCATGTTCAAATGGGTGGTGTGCATGGAGGTGATCACAGGTGTGTGCTACATCAGTTTCTCACAAGTCCTGTATGTGAGATTCGAAATCAAATGGCTAACAGTACCTTTCACACAGGAAGCAATCTACATGTGATAACAGGGCTTAGAAACTACAAGCCAGTGTATTAATTGACCTGACGTCCATGCAGTCAGATGTACTATGACAATGGCATAATATAGGAAAGGGTGTAGCACACAGGATTAGTATTGTTAGTCTGTGTTGTAGAGGAGGGAATATCGGGGTACACATATTACCATTCCAGGGACCTCTTCAGACAGGTGGGTTGTGACCAGGAGCATGGGTGTGTCAGGAGTTAGGAAATGGGCTGAGATGTGCATGGAATGTCATGTGTGCAATGCTTGTCATAGGTGTGGCACTTGTGCTGTCTATGTTCTGCTTATATGGAACTCTAGTCACAGATAGTCCTTGCAAAGATAGGTGCAGTTGGACTTACTGCTGTCAAGGGTCTGGTCATACATTCCTGTTACCAATGCAATAGCACATCCACTGCCTCATGAATGAGGCTTGTTTTCCCCTTATTGAGTGATGGTGTCTTAGTTGTGTGCCATATGCTGTGATGAACCATGTTGCCAACATGTATGTGTGAAATAGGTGTGGTCCTCTGCTATTACCCTTCAAAGGTGAAATGTAAAGGATATATGTCATTTACAGTGTGTGTGTATGTGACTGTTGTATGATACGCATCACAATTGCTCAGGAAATTTCTGTGTCCTGATCGGTATATCAGCAATGCTCCATGAGACTACACTCTTATTCTGATAGTTAGAGATAAAGGTGAGCAAAAATGATTAGCCAGACCATGATATTGTGATTATTATCGGTGTTTATTTACAATAGTTAATACAGTGGTGATGGTGATTATTTTTAAAATAAATTGTTCACTATATGTTGGCGCCTATGCAATCCAGCAGCCGTGTTCTGTTGTTCCCCCTCATGTTGCAGGCCAGCATCCTCCTCTTCCTCCTCTTCAGGCATGTGTGGCTCTGGTTCTAAGAGGGGAATGTTCCTTCGTATGCAAATGTTGTGCAGGATGGCACATGTTAGAATGATCTTGCAGACCATTTCTGAGGAATATAGGAGGCTGCCACCAGTGATGTCGAGGCACCTGAATCTCGACTTGAGGATGCTGAAGGTCCTCTCGATTATGCTGCATGTCCTCCTATGTGCGTCATTGTAGGCACGCTCTGCTGCAGTGCTTGGGTTGCCAAAAAGTGTCATTATCCATGGCTGGATCCCATACCCCTGATCAGCTGAAAAAGAAAATGAACGGGATCATGTTGATGTAGCTTGCCCCATTGAAATCACCTTGCATAGCAGTAGTTGTCTTGTGTTGTCTGTGACTCTTTTGTATTATTGTGTTCCTTCCTAGGCTTGTAGGATGTACCATCTGCATTGGGTTGTTTCCTTAACTGAACAAGTGTTTGGCTGCTGACCGGTTGTCAACAGTATGTTTTGGGATTTGCAGTACAGTGTGCACTCCCTAGCATTGTGACTTGTGATACAGGTTTCCCTGTGTCTTCACTGGGGGTGAGAAGATATTTCCATACACAGATTCATTTTGACACTGTTGTTAACACGTTAGCATCAATGTACCCTGGACATCCCATACCTTTAGACATATGCAATGTATTAATTTAAACATCAGTGAGACGCTTACATTTTGCAAGGTGACAAATAGGCAAACCTCTCCAAACGTTGTGATCATTGACGTCTTTACATTAGACTGTACACTAATTTCAGATGTGTGACAGGTTCAATGCTGACCTATGAAACAGGGCTAGCGATGTCACGACCTCAGTGTGTTCCTGTCCACATGTTGCTGTTGTGGTGTATGTGTTGTGTGTCCTAGAGGGTTGCTGTGCAGTGTGTATATAAGTAGGTTTTTGTACTTACCACCAAGTAGTCTATTGCCATACCGTCCATCCTGGAAGTGTTCATTGATGGTAGAGTGATGGAAGATGAATGAGTCATGGACACTCCAAGGATATTTTGCCACGATGTTGGTGATCAATCCTTGGTGATCGACAATGGCCTGCACATTGATGGAATGTGTATGCTTCCTGTTGCGGTAGAGGTGTTCAGTTGCAGCAGGTGGCACAAGGTGTACATGTGTGCAGTCGATGGCACCATGGACGTGTGGGAAGACACTAATGAAGTAAAACCCCTGTTTTGTCTCCTGCTGCTTCTGCAGTGTGTTTGGGAAGCAGATGTGGCGGGGTGTGAGTCCAATGATGACATCCAGTACTTTAGGCAAGAAGGCTGAGAATGATGGCTGTGATATTCGAGCAACCAGGGCACCAGTTGTTTGAAAAGAGCCACTTGCCAACATGTGAAGTACAGCTAGCAGCTTGGTTTTTGTTGGGATGGTGCGGGGTGTCAGCAAGGTGGGTGCCAACTGTGGCTCTCTGTTTCACAGCAGCTGCTGAATGGCCTGCCAGTTCAACCTGTACCTCTGGATGATGTCATGTTCCCCGAGGCCATGAAGGGTTGTTCTGGTGCGGAATATCCTCTCCTGCCTTCTGCACTGCCTTTGGGGTCCCTGCTGGTGTTGTGGTAGCTGCTGTGATAGCTGCTGTTGTTGTTGTTGCTGGGCTCTGCGTCTGCATGCACGCTGGATGAGAAGCACCTCCATGTCTCCCTTTTGCTGCTCTGCTGTTGCTTCTGTGTGTTCTGATTAAATACAGGTGTGTTTGCCCCATTTTAATGCCTGCCCTGACCCAGCCATTCATTTTTGACGCAAATCGGGCTGTGCATCATTTTCCGGCTCCACCTCCCAGCCGTGCTGCATTTTTGCCCGGAAGCATAAATATGACGCACAGCCGTTTAAGTCATTTTTTGGTTGGGAAAGCCTACCTTGCATATGATTAATGCAAGGTGGATTCCTGCATCCAAAAAATGACGCACGCGGTGGGGTTTTGACGTCCGCGGGCAAGGTTTGCACTGAATGTGTGTCAAATGTTTTGCCGCACATTCGTCGCAGGCAAAGTATAAATATGCCCCTTACTGTTTTCTTACAGTCCCAGCGACCCTCTACAACTTCCCATAGGTCTGGGGTCCATTCGTGATTCGCATTCCACTTTTGGAGTATATGGTTTGTGTTGCCCCTAGACCTATGTTCACCTATTGCATCCTATTGTAATTCTACACTGTTTGCATTACTTTTCTTACTGTTACTTACCTGTTTTGGGTTTGTGTACATATAACTTGTGTATATTACTTACCTCCTAGTGAGAGTATTCTCTGAGATACTTTTGGCATATTGTCACTAAAATAAAGTACCTTTATTTTTAGTAACTCTGAGTATTGTGTTTTCTCATGATATTGTGCTATATGATATAAGTGGTATAGTAGGAGCTTTGCATGTCTCCTAGTTCAGCCTAAGCTGCTTTGCCATAGCTACCTTCTATCAACCTAAGCTGTTATAAACACCTCTATTCTACTAATAAGGGATAACTGGACCTGGCACAGGGTGTAAGTACCACAAGGTACCCACTATAAGCCAGGCTAGCCTCCTACAACGACTACCAGCAACATTGTAGCACCTCATCCTGCCGGCTTTCTCAACTGTTTCCTGGTGGTGCATGCTCTGGGGGCTGTCTGCCTTCACCCTGCACTGGAAGCCAAGAAGAAATCTCCCGTGGGCCGACGGAATCTTCCCCCTGCTAACGCAGGCACTAAACTTATTCATCACCGGTCCTCTGGGTCCCCTCTCATCCTGACGAGCATGGACCCTGGAACACAGGAGCTGGGTCCAAGTGTCTCCCACAGTCCAGTGGCCCTTCTGTCCAAATTTGGTGGATGTAAGTCCTTGCCTCCCCACGCCAGACAGTAATCCTGTGTAATGCATGATCTGCAGCTGCTCGGGCTTCTGTGCACTTTTCCAATACTTCCTTTGTGCAGAGCCTGGGTCCCCAGCACTCTGCCCTGCATTGCCCAACTCGCTGAGTTGGACTCTGACATCGTGGGATCCTCCTTTGTGACTATGAGTTGACCACTGTCCTCAGTTTTTCTAAGTGCCTGTTCTGGTACTTCTGTGGGTGCTGCCTGATTTTGTGGTGGCTCTTTGAGTTGCTGAGTGCCCCTTCTGTCTCCTTCTCCAAGGGGTGACCCCCTGGTCCTTCCTGGGCCACAGCAGCACCCAAAATCATCAACCGTGACTCTTGCAGCTAGCAAGGCTTGTCTGTGGTCTTTCTGCGTGGAAATAACTCTTCTTCCTCCAGCACTCCGTGGGACATCTTCTGACCAAAGGAGAAGTTCCTGGCACCTTCCGTTGTTGCAGAATCTTTGGCTTCTTCCACCTGGAGACAGCCCTTTTGCACCTTCATCCGGGGTTTAGTGGGCTCCTGCCCCCCCTGGACACTTTCATGGCTCTTGTACTTGGTCCCCTTCCTTTACAGGTCCTCAGGTCCAGGAATCTGTCTTTAGTGCTTTGCAGTCAGTTGTTGTCCTTGCAGAATCCCCTATCTCGACTTTACTGTCTTTCGGGGGTAGTAGGGTAATTTTACTCCTACTTTTCAGGGTCTTGGGGTGGGGTATCTTGGACATCCTTAGTGTTTTCTCACAGTCCCAGCGACCCTCTACAACCTACCATAGGCCTGGGGTCCATTTGTGGTTTGCATTCCACTTTTGGAGTATATGGTTTGTGTTGGCCCTAGGCCTATATCTACCTATTGCATCCTATTGTGATTCTACATTGTTTGCACTACTTTTCTTACTGTTACTTACCTGTTTTGGGTTTATGTACATATGATTTGTGTATATTATTTACCTCCTAAGTGAGGGTATCCTCTGAGATACTTTTGGCATATTGTCACTAAAATAAAGTACCTTTATTTCTAGTAGCTCAGAGTATTGTGTTTTCTTATGATATTGTGCCTTTACGATATAAGTTGTATAGTAGGAGCTTTGCATGTCTGTTGGTTCAGCCTAAGCTGCTTTGCCATAGCTACCTCTAACAGCCTAAGCTGCTAGAAACACCTCTATTCTACTAATAAGGGATAACTGGACCTGGCATAGGGTGTAAGTACCACAAGGTACCCACTATAAGCCAGGTCAGCCTCCTACAATACCCCACTTCAAGACCCTGAAAAGTAGGAGTAAAGTGATACTACTTCCCCAGAAACACACTAAAATCGCGATAGAGGATTCTGCAAAGACCACAACAGACTACAAAGCGCTGAAGACGGATTCCTGGACCTGAGGACCTGCAAAGGAAGGGGACCAAGTCCAAGAGTCATGAAAGTGTCCAGTGGGGCCAGGAGCCCACTAAACCCCGGATGAAGGTACAAAATGGCTGCCTCCGAGTGGAAGAAGCTGAAGATTCTGCAACAACAAAATGTGCTAGGAACTTCTCCTTGGTGCAGAAGTGGTCACTCCCCTTTCCTTTGTCCAGTTTCATGCCAGAGCAGGGACTGGGGGTTCCCTGAACCGGTGGAGACTGGTTTATGCAAAGAGGGCACCATCTGTGCCCTTCAAAGCATTTCCAGAGGCTGGGGGAGGCTACTCCTCCCCAGCCCTTAACATCTATTTCCAAAGGGAGAGGGTGTAACACCCTCTCTCAGAGGAAATTATTTGTTCTGGCTTCTTGGGACTGGGCTGCCCAGACCCCAGGAGGTCAGAACCCTGTCTGTGGGGTTGCAGCAGCGGTAGCTGCAGATAAAACCCCAGAGAGCTGGTTTTGCAGAACCACGGGGTCCATAGTGGAGCCCTGGGGGTGCATGGGATTGGTAAACTAATACCAGATTTGGCATGGGGGGACAATTCCATGATCTTAGACATGTTATATGGCCAAATTCGGAGTTACCATTGTGAAGCTACATATAGGTATTGACCTATATGTAGTGCACACGTGTAATGGTGTCCGGCACTCCCAAAATCTGGGAAAATTGCCCTGAACTATCTGGGGGCACCTTTGCTAGTGCAAGGGTGCCCTCACACTTAGTAACTTTGCACCTAACCATCACTAAGTGAGGTTTAGACATATAGGTGACTTATAAGTTACTTAAGTGCAGTGTAAAATGGCTGTGAAATAATGTGTACTTTATTTCACTCAGGCTGCAGTGGCAGTCCTGTGTAAGATTTGTCTGAGCTCCCTATGGGTGGCAAAAGAAATGCTGCAGCCCAAAGGGATCTCCTGGAACCCCAATACCCTGGGTACCTAGGTACCATGTACAAGGGAATTATAAGGGTGTACCAGTATGCCAATGAGAATTGGTAAAATTAGTCACTAGCCTGGAGTGACAATTTTAAAAGCAGAGAGAACATAAACACTGAGGTTCTGGTTAGCAGAGCCTCAGTGATACCGTTAGGCACCACACAGGGAACACATACAGGGCATACATTATGAGCACTGGGGTCCTGACTAGCAGGGTCCCAGTGACACCTAGGCAAAAACAAACATACATACAGTAAAAATGAGGGTAACATGCCAGGCAAGATGGTACTTTCCTACACAACCCCACCAAACGAAGGACAATAAGGCTAACCTTGCCCAGATGAGTCTTCATTGTCTAAGTGGAAATATCTGAATAGTCCATCTGCAGTGGAGTGGGTACTCCCAGGTCTATGTTCCACTGTATATTCCATTCCCTGTAGGGATATGGACCACCTCAACAATTTAGGGATTTCACCTTTCATTTGTTTTAGCCAAAGTAGAGGTTTGTGGTCAGTCTTAACAATAAAGTGAGTACCAAACAGGTATGGTCTCAACTTCTTCAGTGCCCATACCACAGCAAAGGCCTCCCTCTCAATGGCAGACCAACGCTTTTCTCTAGGGGTCAACCTCCTGCTGATAAAAGCAACAGGTTGATCCTGGCCCTCAGTATTCAGCTGTGATAGCACTGCCCCAAACCCTAATTCAGAAGCATCAGTCTGTACTATGAATTTCTTTGAGTAGCAAGGGCTTTTTAGGACAGGTGCAGAGCACATGGCCTGTTTGAGCTCATCAAAAGCTTTTTGACAGCTAGCTGTCCACAATAACCTTTTAGGCATCTTTTTGCTAGTGAGATAATTAAGAGGGGCTGCTACGGAGCCATAATTCTTGATGAATCTCCTATAGTACCCTGTGAGGCCTAAGAAGGCTCTCACCTGGGTTTGAGTTGTAGATGGAGTCCGTTCCATAATGGTCTGGATCTTCCCCTCCAGTGGTGCAATCTGTTCCCCACCTACCAGGTGGCCCAGATAAACCACTTTCCCCTGCCCTATCTGGCACTTTGAGGCCCTTATAGTGAGGCCTGTCTTTTGCAGGGCCTCCAAAACTTTCCATAGGTGGACCAGGTGATCATCCCAGGTTGAGCTAAAGACAGCTATATCATCTAGATATGCTGCACTTAAAGCTTCCAACCCTTGCAGGACTGTGTTCACCAACCTTTGAAAAGTGGCAGGTGCATTTTTCAGACCAAAGGGCTTTACTGTGAATTGATAGTGCCCTCCAATGGTTGAAAATGCAGTCTTGGGTTTAGCATCTTCTGATAACCTAATCTGTCAATACCCTGCAGTTAGATCAAAAGTGCTTAGATACTTGGCAGAAGACAGTGTATCTATGAGCTCATCTGCCATGGGTATAGGGTGAGCATCTGTCTTGTTTACTTGGCTGAGCCCTCTATAATCAACACAAAACCTCATCTCTCTTTTTCCATCTTTAGTGTGAGGTTTTGAGACAAGCACAATTGGGCTAGCCCAGGGGCTTTCTGAAGGCTCAATCACCCCTAAGTCTAACATTTTCTGCACCTCTTGTTTAATGCAGTCCCTGACATGGTCAGGCTGCCTATATATCTTACTTTTGACAGGTAAACTGTCTCTAGTATTGATAGTGTGTTCACACCAAGTAGTAGTACCTAGTATCAGTGAAAAGAGTTCAGAAAACTGTTTTAAGAGATTAACACAGTTGTCTTTCTGTTCAGTAGTAAGAAAATCTGTTAAGACCACTCCTCCACTAAGCCATCAGCTTCAGTGGTGGGGAAGAACTCAGGAAGAGGGTCACTCTCTTCTTCCTGTCCCTCATCAGTTGCCATGAGCAGGGTGAGATCAGCCCTGTCATAGTAGGGTTTTAGGAGGTTGACATGGATCACCCTAAGGGGACTCCTGGCAGTGCCCAGGTCTACCAAATGGGTAACCTCACCCTTCTTTTCAACAATTAGATGGTGTCCACTCCATTTGTCCTGGAGTGCTCTTGGGGCCACAGGTTCCAATACCCACACCTTCTGTCCTGGGTGGTACTGAGTCAGGACATCCTTCTGGTCATGCCATTGCTTTTGCAGCTCCTGGCTGGACTGAAGGTTTTTACTGGCCTTTTTCATATACTCAGCCATTCTGGATCTTAGGCCAAGTACATAGTCCACTATGTCCTGTTTAGGAGCTTTTAAAGATTGTTTCCAATCCTCCTTAACAAGAGCAAGGGGACCTCTCACAGGGTGCCCAAAGAGGAGTTCAAAAGGGGCTAAAGCCCACTCCTTTTGGGGTACCTCCCTGTAAGCAAAAAGGAGGCAAGGTAACAGGACATCCCATCTCCTTCTGAGTTTTTCAGGGAGTCCCATTATCATGCCTTTGAGAGTTTTATTAAACTTCTCAACCAGACCATTTGTTTGTGGATGGTAAGGAGTTATGAACTTGTAAGTTACACCACACTCCTTCCACATTTGCTTGGAGGTATGCAGACATGAAGTTACTACCTCTGTCTGACACCACTTCCTTAGGGAAACCCACTATGGAAAAGATTCCCATTAGGGCCTTTGCCACTGCAGGAGCTGTTTTGGTCCTTAAGGGGATGGCTTCAGGGTACCTAGTGGCATGGTCCCCTACCACCAGGATAAATCTATTGCTTGAAGCTGTTGGAGGGTCAAGGGGGCCAACTATATCAACCCCTACCCTTTCAAAGGGCACCCCAACCACTGGAAGTGGAATTAAGGGGGCCTTTGGAGTGCCACCAGTCTTGCCACTGGCTTCGCAGGCCAAACAAGAGCGACAAAACTCTTTAGTATCCTCTGACATATGAGGCCAGTGAAACAGGGGGACAAGTCTCTCCCAAATTTTCGTCCGGCCCAAATGCCCAGCCAAAGGAATGTCATGTGCCAAAGTAAGAAGAAACTCTCTGTACTGCAAGGGAATAACCAATCTCCTGCAGCTCCAGGTTTAGGGTCCCTTGACTCAGTGTACAAGAGGTTGTCTTCCCAATACACCTTATGGCTATCACTGACATCCCCATTCTGCTGCTTGACAGCTTTCTGTCTTAAACCCTCTAATGTGGGACTGGTCTGCTGTACAACACTCAGCTCTTCCCTAGCAGGCCCCCCTGCACCATAAAGCTCAGCAGTGTCTGCTGCCAGCTCCTCTGGTGTAGGTTCTGCATAGGGAGAAGATTCCTCATCCTCAAAAAGGGAATCTTCTGGAGAGGAAGGGACAGTGGACAAGGATTTACCCTTTCTACCCCTAGATTTTAGGAGCACTTGATCCATGTTCCAGGATCCAAGTTTCCCTGTCCTTTTTGCTTTTTGGCCTGAGCCCTTGTCAAAGCAAAAATATGCCCAGGAATGCCCAGCATTGCTGCATGAGCCTCCACTTCTGCCCAAGTTGATGTTTCCAAAGCATTACCTATTATGCAATCTACAGGTAATTCAGTGGCTACCACAACTTTCTTTGGACCAGCCACCCAATTGAGATTTAAACAGCCATGGGGTGGCTAAGAGTGTTGTTATGAGCATCAGTCACTTGGTACTGCTGACCAAGTAGGTGTTGATCAGGGTGGACCTGTTTTTCTATCACCATAGTTACACTGGCTCCTATGTCCCTGTAGGCCTCAACCTCAACACCGTTTATTAGGGGTAGTTTGCTTGTACTTACCCATATTAAGGGGACAAGCAACCAAGGTGGCAAAGTCAATGCCACCATCAGAGACTAAAACAGCCTCTGTGGTCTCCCTAACAAGACCAACCCCAACTACACTGCCAATAGTGAGCCCAGCTATACCCTTGGATTGGCTATTTGTAGTAGATTTCCCACCACCACTGCTATCACTAGGGGCACTAGATTTTGCAGTTGGGGTTGTGGTGGTGGGAGCCTTGGTGTTTTTCTTTGGACAAGTGGAATCAATTGCCCAATGGCCTTTTACTTTACATACATAACACCACAGCTTTTTCTGATTGTTTGAAGAGGATTTGGACCCACCAGCCCAGAGGATTTTTGTGGGCCTGATGAAGACTCAGAATGTTTTTTATCTTTGTCTCTACCCTTGTCAGAAGACTTACCATCCTTCTTCTTGCCATCCTTGTCACCCCCCTGTATGAACTTTTCTGTTCACTCTTGTTCTGACCCATTTGTCTGCCTTTTTTTCCTAATTCTTGGGGAGAGCTCAGATCTGAGTCTACCAGGTACTGGTGCAACAAATCAGACACACAATTGTTTAGAATTTGCTCTCTATGGATCAGATTATACAGGATTTCATAGTCAGTCACCTTGCTGCCATGTAACCAACCCTCCAAGGCCTTCACTGAACAGTCAACAAAATCTATCTAATCTTGAGAGGACTCTTTTTTGGTGTCTCTGAACTTAATCCTGTATTGTTCAGTGGTTAAGCCAAATCCATACAAGAGTGCATCCTTCAAATCTTTGTAATTATTGGCATCACTTTCTCTGACAGTAAGGAGCCTATCCCTACCCTTTTCAGTGAAAGATAGCCACAAGATAACAGCCCACTGCCTTTGAGGGACCAACTGTACCATGCAGGCCCTCTCAAGTGCAGCAAACCACTTGTTAATGTCATCCCCCTCCTTGTAAGGGGGGACTATCTTATGGAGGTTTCTGGAATCTTGCTCTCTAACAGGATTACTATCTGAAACACTGCTGCTGCCACCATGGGGTACTGACCCCATTCTCTGTCTTTCCCTCTCTATATCTAGGGATTCCATGTCTAAGGCCAGCTGCTGCTGTTTAAGCTTCAGTCTGGTCTCTTCCAACCTCAGCTTTCTGCGTTCCCTTTCCATTAAGTTACCCTCAGGGTGGGAGGCTTGGGAATGTTTGTTTACAGAGGAAATGTGGGAATTGGCAGAGCGAGACCTGTCCCTAACTGGCTGGACCCTAGTAACCTAACCGTTAGGAGTGAAAGGTGCCCTACTAATGTGTGAACCTCTCCCACTACCAGTGTCACTAGGTGGCCTGCTAGATGGCAGGTCTTTGTAAGAACCCTCCCCAATCTCTTCAGGGAACTCCTCTGAGTCTGACTGGGTACCTTCCCCTCCTACCTCATGTTCCTGAGATGGGCCAGACTGGTTCTGGTCACATTCTAGGAGCAGGTTAAAGAGAAATTATTTTGTAGGATTCTTACCAATGCTTAAACCTCTTTCTAGGCAGAGACCCCTCAAACTTTTAAAGTTTAAACTCTCATCGGTTTCTTGAACAATTTTGGGAGTGGGCTATACTGCAGACATGATAGAAAAGGTTTAAGAGAGAGAGAGAAAACGTTTTAGAACTTTTGAAAGCACACTGAGAAAAAACTTTTTCAAATTTTTTGAAAACTTTAAAAAGTTTTCAGAACTTTTCAGAAACTTTTAGTAGAAAGTTTTAGAGAAGAACAGTAAACTGTTTTGGTTCAATGTGCATATATTGAAATATTTGGTATAAGTTTTTTCTTATGAAAAGCACCAAATGACAAAGTGGTAAAGCAGTTACAAGTACTTATCCCACCGCTGCACCACCAATGAAGGAGGCTGGCCTGGCTTATAGTGGGGACCTTTTGGTACTTACACCTTGTGCCAGGTCCAGTTATCCCTTATTAGTAGATTAGAGGTGTTCTAGCAGCTTAGGCTGATAGAGGTAGCTATAGCAGAGCAGCTTAGGCTGAACTAGGAGACATGCAAAGCTCCTACCATACCACTTATATCACTTAGCACTATATCATAATAAAACACAATACTCAGAGTTACTAGAAATAAAGGTACTTTATTTTAGTGACAATGTGCCAAAAATATCTCAGAGGATCTACTCCCTTAGGAGGTTGGTAAAATACACAACACATACACAGAAACAAGAATCAGGTAAGTAAAACAGTCATCGGAGGTCAACTCAGGGAGCTGAGCATCGTAGGGCAGAGTGCTGGGGACCTAGGCTTGGCTGTGCACGAAGGATTCCTTGGAAATGTGCACAGAAGCCCTAGCAGCTGCAATTCACGCAGTGCACAGGATTACTGACTGGTGTGTGTAGGCAAGGACTTCCCTCCACCAAATTTGGGCAGATGGACCACTGGACTGTCGGGTCACTTGGATCCAGCTCCTGTGTTCCAGGGACCATGCTCGTCAAGATGAGAGGGGACCCAGAGGACCGGTGAAGCAGAAGTTTCGTGCCTGCGGTAGCAGGGGGAAGATTCCATCGACCGACTGGAGATTTCTTCTTGGCTTCCAGTGCAGGGTGAAGGCAAACAGCCCTCAGAGCATGCACCACCAGGAAACAGTCGAGAAAGCTGGCAGGATTAGGCACTACAATGTTGCTGGTAGTCTTCTTGCTGCTTTGTTGTGGATTTGCGGGCGTCCTGTAGCAGTCAGTGTTCGATCCTTGGCAGAAATCGAAGAGGGAGATGCAGAGTAACTCTGGTGAGCTCTTGCATTCGTTATCTGATGAGAAACCCACAGGAGAGAACCTAAATAGCCCCCAGAGGAGGATTGGCATGGGGGGACAATTCCATGATCTTAGACATGTTACATGGCCATATTCGGAGTTACCATTGTGAAGCTACATATAGGTATTGACCTATATGTAGTGCACAGGTGTAATGGTGTCCCCGCACTCGCAAAGTCTGGGGAAATTGCCCTGAACTGTATGGGGGCACCTTGACTAGTGCCAGGGTGCCATCACACTTAGTAACTTTGCACCTAACCTTCACTAAGGGAAGGTTAGACATATAGGTGACTTATAAGTTACTTAAGTGCAGTGTAAAATGGCTGCGAAATAACGTGGATGTTATTTCACTCAGGCTGCAGTGGCAGTCTTGTGTAAGAATTTTCTAAGCTCCCTATGGGTGGCAAAAGAAATGCTGTAACCCATAGGGATCTCCTGGAACCCCAATACCCTGGTTACCTAGGTATCATATACTAGGGAATCATAAGGGTGTTCCAGTGTGCCAATCAGAATTGGTAAAAATGGTCACTAGCCTGCAGTGACAATTTTAAAAGCAGAGAGAGCATAAGCACTGAGGTTCTGATTAGCAGAGCCTCCATGACACAGTTAGGCACCACACAGGGAACACATTCAGGCCACAATCTATGAGCACTGGGGTCCTGGATAGCAAGATCCCAGTGAGACAGTAAAAACACAATGACATATACTCACAAACAGGCCAAAAGTGAGGGTAACAATCCTAGATGGAGGCTACCTTCCTACAAACACCCTCCTCCCAAAGGAAATGCTTTATTCTGTCTCCCTGGGACTGAGCTGCTCAGACCCCAGGAGGGCAGAACCCTGTCTGTGAGGAGGCAGCAGCTGTAGCTGCAGTGCAAGCCTCAGAGAGCTGGTTTGGCAGTACTGGGAGTCCATAGTGGAGCCCCCAGGATGCATGGAATCGGCATCCCAATACCACATTTGGAATGGGGGGACAATTCCATGATCTTAGACACCTTACATGCCCATATTCGGAGTTACTATTGTGAAGCTACATATAGGTATTGACCTATATGTAGTGCATGCGTGTAATGGTGTCCCCGCACTCACAAATGCCCGGAAATGGCCCTGAACTATGAGGGGGCACCTTTGCTAGGGCAATGGTGCCCTCACACTCAGTAACTTTGCACCTAACCTTCACTAAGTGAGGGTTAGACATATAGGTGACTCATAAGATACTTAAGTGCAGTGAAAATGGCTGTGAAATAGTGTGTGCACTATTTCACGCAGGCTACAATGGCAGGCCTGTAGAAGGGTTTGTCTGAGCTCCTTATGGGTGGCAAAAGAAATGCTGCAGCCCATAAGGATCTCCTGGAACCGCCAATGCCCTGGGAACCTAGGCACCATATACTAGGGACTTCTAAGGGGGGTTGAGTGTGCCAATTGAAATTGAAATAACGCATACTGCAGGCCTTTACTCAGGTATGGGGCTTGATGTTTTCCCAGGGGAACCTGAAGGGCAGACTTAGAGCTTAACATTCTGTGCTCTATCCTAGCCTCGGTAGGGATTAGTCCATTGACAATAGTGACAATATGGTAGCATTGTTTTTATGCTTCACTCTTCTCGTCACAATTTTAATACTGTCATGTTGTGGCATCCTGGTTATTACAGCTCATGCCTTGCTATCTAAGATGCAGTTGTTTTATTAAACTCATTTTTGACACATATACTGCTTCTATTTGTCATTTATATATGAGACTGAATTGTAAGTGAGAGAACCGGATGCGACCTGATGACCATGACTTCCCTGAGAAGCCAAATATGTCATGCGCTCGGCTGACCAGTCATCCCTATCCTTGGGTAGAGATGAGGCACTGCTAGTTGGCCTGAGCAAAACCTGGATTGGAGCGACAGGTGTCACCGGCAGTGGATAAGGCTAAGGCCCTCATTACAACCCTGGCGGTCGGTGATAAAGCATCGGTAATACCGCCAACAGGTCGGCGGAAAAAAAAATGAAATCACGACCATGGTGGAAACCGCCAACATAGACAGCCACTTTAACACTCCGACCGCCACGGCGGTAGAAACAAACACTGTGGCGGTTACCACCAACAGACAGACGGAAGACAAGGTTCCGCCCACTGTATTACAACAGGCCTATCCGCCACCCTTTCCGGGACGGTACCAACGCTATCAAAAGCACGGCGGAAACAGGACTTGGAAGGGAAACTACTCACCTCTCGACACCCAACGAAGCACCAGGATGCCATGGAGCACGAACTGCAGGTCCTGCCCATCCTGCTCTTCCTCCTCTTGTATCAGGAGCAGGAAAGATGCTGTCGATGACCACGGTGAGTACTGCACCTACAACACAAGGTAGGAGGGGAGGGAAAAGAGAGTGACACACACACGCAACACCCCCACCCGCACCCTCACCCACAACAACATACACACAAATACATGCAGCAACATTACATATACACCCCCTCATCTCCTGGAAGAACGCAAGGACAAAAGGAAATGATTGTAATGAGAGTAATCAATAAAAATCAGATAGGGCAATTTAAAAAATCAGTATATACAGATATGTACACCAACTACACAAGTCCTGATATTAATCAAATCATTGTCCGTGTATCAGTGTCCCAAAATGCATGGGCGAGGCCCACACAAGATACCTGACTCGAGACGGAGAGAGCACTGCAGGGGCATCAGATGGAAAATAAACAGGCACCTCAGGGGGAGGGGGGCACCTCAGCTGGATGAACGGACGACACCACTGCTCCACGAGGGGGCTCCTTGTCCACTGCTATATCCTGGGGAGTGCAAAGCCACAGTCTCTCAAGTCTCTCCAGTGGGTGGTTTGCCCACTGCTGTATCCTGGGGAGTGCAAAGCCACAGTCTCTCAAGTCTCTCCAGTGGGTGGTTTGCCCACTGCTGTATCCTGGGGAGTGCAAAGCCACAGTATCTCAAGTCTCTCCAGTGGGTGGGTTGCCCACTGCTGTATCCTAGGGAGTGCAAAGCCACAGTCTCTAAAGTGGATAACAGTCTCCACTGGTTCCGTAGGGGGCTTTGTGCCCAGAGTGCTTTATCCTGCCAAGGACTGAGGTAGTGGATGTCATTGTCCACTGGTTCTGGAGGGAGCTTTATGCCCAGAGTGCTTCATCCTGCCAAGGACTGAGGTAGTGGATGTGAATCTCCACTGGTTCTGAATGGAGCTTTGTGCCCAGAGTGCTTCATCCTGCCAAGGACTGAGGTAGTGGATGTCATTGTCCACTGGTTCTGGAGGGGGCTTTGTGCCCAGAGTGCTTCATCCTGCCAAGGAGTGAGGTAGTGGATGTCATTGTCCACTGGTTCTGGAGGGGGCTTTGTGCCCAGAGTGCTTCATCCTGCCAAGGACTGAGGTAGTGGATGTGAATCTCCACTGGTTCTGAAGGGGTTTTTGTGCCCAGAGTGCTTCATCCTGCCAAGGACTGAGGTAGTGGATGTGAATCTTCACTGGTTCTGGAGGGGGCATTGTGCCCAGAGTGCTTCACATGCAGTGTGGCAGGTCCCATCCCCTCACCTGGGTGTGTGTGCCACGAGATTGCCTGGGAACAGGTAGCATGATACACCATGGAGGCAGAGACACACTCCAACCTGCAGGTACAAACAGTGCTGGGAGTCATGCCTCATGGACCCTGGGCAGGGTCCAGGATGTCTCCAGCAACCTCGGATGGCTGCCCACTGGGGATGACTTCAATGTCAGCTGTGGTGGCACTGTCTGAGCATGTCGCGGGGCTGGTGGCGGTGGTTGCGGCGGTGTCTGTGGCGGAGGTGCTGGCGGTGGTGTGTGTGTCTGCACCTGTTGAGGGACACAGCAGGACATCTCCTGCAGCCTTGGACGGCTGCCCACTGCGGATGATGCTGGGGACTGTTGCTGAGGCAGCAAACATGCAGGTGGCGGTGCTGGTGGCGGTGTCCACCGCTGTACATGTTGGTGTTGTGGTTGACAGAAGGGGTGACTCTGGTCCCCCAGCCGGAGCCTCCATGCCCTGTCCTGACCTGCTCTTTCGCTTGTGTCCCTTCCCCACCTTTGATGTCGCTGCTGGTGTCTTCCCACTGTCCCCTTTTGGTTTGGAGGAGCCCTCCTTGCTGGTAGGTGCAGCTTCTCACTCCGGCATGTGGGCAACTTCTTCAGATTGGCAGGTGGTAGAATGTCCTGCTCCTTGGCCTCGCTAGGTTGCATACTGGCAGCCCTGATGGGTGGCGCCTGCAATGAGACCGGAGTTGCTGGGACCACTGTGCTTGCGTATTTGGTGGCTGAGGTGCTGGGCTGGGACCTGGACAGCCTGGCCCTTGGGGAAGGACGGGGGGGCAGGTGTAGGGAAGAGGTCAATGTTAGTCAGGAAATGTTTCTTAGACAGGAAGATGGAGGGGGCTTGGGAGTGGATGAAGAGGTAGTGGTTGTAGGAGGTGTATGTTTGCTGAATTTGGGTGAAGGTGCATGCGCTGGAGGCTGTTGTGGGGTGGATGACTGTTGGGTGTGTGCCTGCGTTTGTGTACTTTGGGATGAGGGCTCACAGACACACTGGGTGAATGGTAGTGGGGGTGGTGATTGCACGTGAGCGGTGTGTGGTGATGGGCGTGCTGGTGATGGAGGTAGTGGCTGAGGATGTAGTACATGCAGGTGTAAGTGGAGACGAGACAGGGAGGGAGGATGAGGACATGGAGGAGGGGGACACAGTGGAAGCAGTGGATGTTGCTGTGTCTGCATGGGGATGGTCTTGTGAGAGTGCCTGTGGCATGTGTGGTGCTTATGTTTGCCATGTCCACTCTTGTGTGTTGATGAGTGTGCATGCTGGTCTGATAGTGTGCTTGGGATAGGCTGAGGTACAGGGGATTGGGTCTGGGTGGAGGAAGTTGGAGGGGGGAGGCTGGACACAGGAACAATGTCTGCCATCAGTGCTGAGGCCAGAGCCTGAAATGCTCTCTGTTGGGCCACCTGGCCAGAATAAATGCCCTCCAGGTATGCATTTGTTTGCGGCAAATGACGCTCAGCACCCAGGATGGCATTCAAAATGGTAGATTGCCCAACAGTGAGGGATCTCAGGAGGTCAATAGCCTCCTCACTGAGGGCAGCAGGGCTGACAGGGTCAGGGGCTGAGGTGCCTGGGGCGAAGGAGATGCCCACCCTCCTGGGTGAGCGGGCACGGGAAACACGCTGTGGTGCTGCTGGGAGGGTGTGCTGGTAGGGGGGGTGGAGGCTGTACCTGTTGATGGGGTGGGCACAGAGGTGCCCACCCCTGCAAGGGAGCTCCCATCAGAGGAGGGGTCGCTGTCTCTGGTGTATGCTCCTGGCCCCGTCGTGGAGCTCCCCTCTCCCTCCGTCCCACTGGTGCCTTCAGACTCCGTTACTTCACCCACCAGGGCCATGTGGGATGCAGCTCTGTCCTGCTCCAGTGCCACTGCTCCTCTGCCAGATGATGCTAATTCATGCAAGGACAGGGTGACAAAACAAAAAGGGGGGGGAGAGAGAAGAGACTCATGGTCAGTGCATGCAACACCACTACCATTGGCGGACACAACACACAGGGAGCAGCCCTATGCACTAAGCCATGCACTAACAGTGCAGGGGAAAAGCACATGCCCAAGGGGGACTCTGTCTAGACCCATTTCATGCACAGCTGGAACCCATGGGAGCCTGACTAGGTGTAGACGGCAAAGACCACCTTTGGGGTTGGAGAGGGAATGAGGCTGCAAATCAATGGATCTACCTTTGCGCGTCCGCCCTGGCCTAGGAGAACCCATAGCCCACCACCCCCACCCAGACACCTTGTCAAGCATGCAGAGTCAGCTGAATGAGAGTGTACTCACCCCCTTTTGGCTGCTGTGATGCCCTCAAGCACCCATCCAACTCTGGAAATGCCACCGCCAGGATCCAGAACATAAGGGGGTCATGGTGCGATGGGCACCCCTTCCACGTTGGGAGGCCATCCCCAGCTGGGCCTCTGCCATCTTCTTGCTCCAGCGGTGCAGGTCCTCCCATCTTTTCCAGCAGTGGCTGCTCCGTCTATGGTAGACCCCCAGGGTCCGCATTCCCTTGGTGATGGCACGCCAAACACCCTTCTTCTGGTGGGCGCTGACCTAGAGGAAAAGTGAAGTTATAATGGATGTTACTCTCCCCTACAGTTCTCCTCACACATTGCCGAAAAACCTCCCACCATGGCCCAGACATTCATACACACTATTCTCACATGCTGGCCTGTACCCCCGCTCTTCCATCCATGACACTCCATACAATCATGTGTCAACCACAATGCTCACAGTGTACTCACCTGTTTGTCTGGAGGACCATCCAGTTGTGTGAACTGAGGGACGACCCAATCCACTAGTTTCTCCAACTCCTTCGAAGTGAAGGCAGGGGCCCTTTCCCCAGACACTGTAGCCATTGTCGCTTCCAGACACAGGTCACAACAGCACTTGCAGTGTAGGTCCTCTCCTGTTGAAGATCAGGTATCAAGTGAGGGAACAAATAGAAAATGGCAGTCACGTCCACGGCGGTGCGTACCGCCACCGCCGCCGCCGGCGTACATTGTCATTGGCTCCTGGAACCTATAGGGCCCAATGTTAACCAATGCTGAATTGCGCTGCGGTCTTCAACCGCCTACCGCGACGGTGTACAATGCCAGCCCAGTTACCTCATTTCCCTTTGTCCCACCTTACAGGTCAGGCAGCTGCCATTTCATTTGGCCACATGGCAGGCCAAATAACTGCTTCACACCTATTTAGGCCAGGAATACGGACAGACAAAGACACATAGAGAAAATTTAACCTTTTTGCAAAACAGCCTTGTGATACCTAAGTGTTGTATGACACTCTGCTCACCGTTCTCCTCCATAGGGCACGTCCGCTGGGGCAGGTGATGAGATGGCAGCATCCTCCGGTGTACAGACCCCTGGTGGACCTGTCGACAATGGAAGACAAACACATAATTATCACTTACAGACTTGATTGTGCAACAATCCAGGAACTGTGTGCCCAGTTGGAGCCTGACCTGATGTCAGCTATCCGCCATCCCACAGGAATACCCCCTCTAGTGCAGGTCCTGTCTGTACTCCATTTTATGGCCAGTGGGTCTTTTCAAACAACAGTAGCCATGACATCAGGGATGTCTCAGCCAATGTTCTCTAACGTGTTGTCCAGAGTGTTGTCTGCCCTGCTGAAACACATGCACAGCTACATCGTTTTCCCTCAAGTGGAGGATTTGCCCACAGTGAAAAGTGACTTCTGTGCCCTGGGACATATCCCCAACATCATTGGTGCCATTTATGGTACACATGTGGCATTTGTTCCCCCCGCAGGATTGAACAGGTGTACAGAAACTGGAAGAGCTACCATTCAATGTGCAGATGGTGTGTTTGGCAGACCAGTACATCTCCCATGTGAATGTCAATTATCCTGGCTCAGTGCATGACGCTTACATTTTGAGGAATAGCAGCATCCCTTATGTGATGGGGCAACTCCAGAGGCACCGTGTGTGGCTAATAGGTAAGCCTAAAGTCCCCACACAGTTTCATTTACTGTCTGGGTATGGGACATTCCCTAATGTTTGGAGGATGTCTAACAGTTGTCCCTCGATATTTGCAGGTGACTCTGGTTACCCCATCTGTCATAGCTACTGACACCAGTGAGGAATCCCAGGACAAGGGCAGAGGAACGCTACAATGAGGCACATAGCGAACTAGGAGGATAATCAAGCGCACCTTCGGCCTCCTGAAGGCCCGGTTCCGGTGCCTCAATCTGACAAGTGGCTCCCTATACTACTCATCGAAGAAGGTGTGCCAGATCATCGTGGCCTGCTGTATGTTGCACAACCTGGCTTTGCGACGGCAGGTGCCTCTTATCTGCAGGAGGATGGGCCTGATGCTGGTCTTGTGGCAGCTGTGAAGCCTGTGGATAGTGAAGATGAGGAGGCAGAAGAAGAAGATGTAGACAACCGAAACAACATCATCTTGCAATAATCCCGTGAGACACAGGTAAGAAGATGGAACTGCTTCCTACAACTCATACTATTGTGGGACATAGCATATGTCTGCCCTTTTCACTCTGTGTATGGACCCTGACTTGTCACTTTGGCTTTCCATTTCACAGATCTGGGTCCCAATTTGTGCCCTCTGCTATGTTTACTCCTGGCCTACAGCTGTGTAACATTGGTATGTGAACAAGTACATTGACATTGCTATATTCCAGAGATTTTGCAATTACACATTTGTGAAAGCACAGACTGACTCCAGATTTATTGGTGATTCAAGGGTGTTTATTTCTGTGCAAATAAGTGGAGGGGGTGTGAAATGGGCTGGGGCGATGGTGGAGGAATGTCCATGGTAGAGTCCAGTCTCTTGGTCTCACAAGTGCATTGTCCAATGGGACATAGGAAGGGGAGCAATGGCAGTTTAAGGTGGACAGGGTGACAAAGTGGGAAAGAAGGGTGACATTCAGGAGGGTCTTATTTCCTGACAGGGGTCTTGGCAATGTTCTCTGTCTTCTTCCTGGATCTCAGGGACCGTTTGCGGGGTGGTTCTCCTTCTGCAGGGGGTGGGGTGCTAGTGGCCTGTTGGTCCTGTGGCGGTGCCTCCTGTCCACTTACGCCGGCGGAGGTGGAGGGCTGTTCATCGTCCAGGCTAGTGTCAGGGGCCCGTTGGTGTGCCACTGTGTCCCTCCTGGTGTTGACAAGGTCTGCTAGCACCCCTGCAATGGTGACCAGGGTGTTGTTAATGGAATTCAAGTCCTCCCTGATCCCAAGGTAGTGTTCCTCCTGCAGCCACTGGGTCTCCTGAAACTTGGCCAGTACCGTGCCCATGGTCTCCTGGGAATGGTGGTAAGCTCCCATGATGTTAGAGAGTGCCTCGTGGAGTGTCGGTTCCCTGGGCCTGTCCTCCCCCGTCGCACAGCGGTCCTCCCAGCTTCCCTGTTATCCTGTGCCTCTGTCCCCTGAACCGTGTGCCCACTGCCACTGACCCCAGGTCTCTGATTTTCTTGAGTTGGTGGGTTTGCCTGGGTTCCCTGTAGTGGTGGACACAATGCTGATTGACGTGTCCTGGGGACAGAGGGGTGGGCCCGCTGGGTGGGTGCTGTGCTGGTGTTTCCTGGGGGGAAGGTTCAGTGGTGGTTTGGGACTGTGTCATGGGAATCGACTGTCCCGAGGTCCCTGATGGGCCTGGCTGGTCATCTTGATCCAGGCGTGCAGAGCTGCTGTCATCATTTTGGGCCTCTTCTGTGGGGGGACTGGATATGTCTTGCACCTCCTGTCCGGTGACGTTGGGTATGGGTCCTGTAAATGTATAGTTTTAGTATCTGTGTGTGCCATCTTGTGCATTGGGTGAGGTACCCTCTAGTCCTGTGCTTGCATCATTGTGTTAGCCCTTTTGTGATAGTTGGTTTGGGGTCTGTGTGGGAATGTGCACTGGACATGCTTTGGTGATGGTGGTCCACGCATAGGTGTTGCATGCAGGGCCTTGGTATTGAGATGTGTGGGTTGTGATAGTGGGACATATGTGAAATGATGGAGTGATGGGAGTGAGGGTAAGGGTGGGGGTATGTGATGGCATGCAGGCGGGGTGTGGGGGATATTGTAATAAAGATATGACTTACCAGAGTCCAGTCCTCCTGCTACTCCTGCCAGGCCCTCAGGATGCAGTATTGCCAAGACTTGCTCCTCCCATGTTGTTAGTTGTGGGGGAGGAGGTGGGGGTCCACCGCCAGTCCTCTGTACAGCAATCTGGTGTGAACGCACCTTCCCCCATAGGTCGTTCTTCCTCTTCCTGATGTCATCCCGTGTTCTTGGATGCTGTCCCACTGCTTTGACCCTGTCAACGATTCTCTGCCATAGCTCCATCTTCCTCACAATGGAGGTGTGCTGCACCTGTGATCCGAATAGCTGTGGCTCTACACTGATGATTTCCTACACCATGACCCTGAGCTCCTCCTCAGGAAACCTGGGATGTCTTTGAGGTGCCATGATGTGGTGTGGGTGATGTGTGAGGTGCTGCCTGTTGTGATGTGTGGGGGGATGTGTTGATGTGTGTTGTTTGAGGTGCGTGGATGTTGTATAAGTGATGGTGTTGTGTGTCTGTGGATGCTGGTGTTGTGTTTGATAATCTCTCTCTCTGGCCTTCTTCAAAATTTATGGTTGTAAGGGTTTGTGGGTAATGTGGGTGTGTGTTTTATAGTGTTATGAATGTGTGGGTGTGGTGTGTGTATGTGTATCAGGTGTGTGTATTTTGAATTGTTCAATGTGGTTGTGTTTTGTAAGTGTGTGTGTATTTTGATAGTGGCGGTGTGTACGGTCAATGGATTACCGTGGTTGAAAGATCGCCGTGTTGATTTGTGGGTCGTGATAGTGTAGGCGTATTCTTGTTGGCATGACAGTGTTGGTTTTGCTATCGCCAGTTTATCACTGACCTTTGGTGTGGCGGACTTGTGTGGGTGTCTGTATTGTGGCGGATTCCGAGCTGTGGGTCGTAATACCTGTAGCGGAATTCTGCCGCCGCAACGGTATGTTGGTGGTCTTCAGCACAGTAGAAATCAGGATTTACCGTCAGGGTTGTAATGAGGGCCTAAGTCTCCCACACTGTGGGCGATTCTGCTGCTCAAAATCCAATAGTCTCATTAGAATAATGAGAGCCTACTCGACATGGCGCCGCCAACGTTTGGTCAGGCTCTAATTTTCGGGTCCTCCGGAGTATCTCTTTCTCAATATATATAATAACACCTCAATACCATATACGGAGACGTCCGTGGTACTGAGGATTTCCACCCCCAGCTACCTAGGCTATCCTATCTAAAGCTGCAGGTTGTTCAAGCTTGATCTTTAAAAGGGAAACCCTATTTGGTGTGCCTTCTCTGAACTTACAGTTGGTTTATAATAGCAAATCCACAACAGGTACAGATAGCGGTTAACATAAGACAACCTCTAACTACACATCTATTAGCGAATGGCTTAACGCCCCAGGGGGGTCCAGTCACATTTGTGGTGGATGCCCATGCAGTTTATAGAACAGAACTTTTTTATTCTTGGGTCGCTTTTCCAGCAGTTGAGGGGAACACAAATACATTTCATTATTATACACTTGCAAATGCGCCTGGACAACACAGAGCATACGCATACTTAGAAATACCTTTATCTTATCAAGAACATAACAATTGGCTTGATGGCGCCCTACCCCACACAAGTTTACCAGTAAGTTTAGGTCCTCTAAGTAACGATGGTCCTACCTGGCCTTTATTGGCCACCTATACACCACATCCTGCAATTGCAAATTTAGTGGTAGCTGAGGTACGTCGCTTATATATAGAATTAACAGTGATTAGTACAATTTGTAATGCAAACATTAAATACAAACCCAGCCCGTGCTGCTCCATCGCATCCACATGCAGTAACACCAGGTATAAACCCTGCAACTGTACATTCGATTATGGGTAAAGTACCCGCTAAACGGGAGGAAACTCTGTTTTGGTTAGCACAAAAAATGTATGCGCTGGATGCAGTATTTTCCCATACGGGACCTCAGGATAAACATAGGATATTAACGATGTGCTTGCCTTTTGGGATGGTCCCTACAGTGGATAACTGTAATACTTGGGGCACGGTATTTGCTGCGCTCTATCCAACTGCGCACCGTACACCGACACTTGCCAATGTACCGGAGGTGTTGAAACAAATTCAAGATGAGTATGGCGCTGCCCCAGCCCTGGATTTGGGGATGCAATTGATGGGCAATTTTGCCACAGTTTCCTCAATCATTTTAAGTAACCTTAAAGGGGAAGCAGTCACACTTGCAGTGCTCATGCGGCTCCGTGACGATCCGCAAAAAGATCAGGAACGCAAGCTGCCTAAAATAATAGCAGAGACTTGTTCTAGCATAGATCGAGACAGTTTAGGGGCCAGACCATCTAAACCACAATTTCAGGGCAAATCAACTAAAGATTTTCCCTAGCAGGCTCCTGAGTGTAATAAGAAACACTGGGAGAAAAAACAACAAACTCCTAAAAAAGAGAGGGGAGAATCTCAGCATATGGAGACCCCTCAGAACAGATATAATCTCAGAAATGGAGACAATATAAAAACGCCTGATAGATATCAATATACTGATACACGCCAATCTCGTTCCTTTCAGGACTCATCGGAAAAACAAAATGAGAGAGGTGGGCGATCAGAGCGAAGGACAGAGTATGTGAAACCGAGACAGGAATCACAACGCTCTTCTGAGGTTTCTGTTAAAATGGAAGAGAAACCCACCCAACAAAAACCACAATTCAAAAAGAAAAAAGTGGCAGCAGTCACAGTTCGACATGCCACTCAGGAAGTGGGTCCTCTTGAAGAACAAGAAGTGGGCCCTAGCACTGCTAGACAGCGGGGCAGAGGTCACAATAGTTTGACGGAATCTTCTAGAGCATCTGGAGGTGAAAGCAACTGATGACTTTATTCAAGTAGGAACTGCGGACATGCGTGTCTCCACGCCTGATAGGGTGTATAAAGTAACGCTACAGTTAGAAGGAGACATTGAGCGCATAATAGACGCAATCTTTTGGGATCGCGTAGTAAACATATACGAAGTTATGTTGGCCGAACAAGATTGGCCACCTGATTTTGTCCGTACCTGCCCATATGGGAAAGATGTGATTAAGCCTTCCTTCTCACCCCTTGTTCCAGAGGAACACACTTAATCCTATGCCAGTGATTGGGCTTTGGCACAGGCTCCTGAATTATACAGAAATCACGTAGGATGGGGTAGAGAATCCCCCTACCATGTAATTCCAATCAAAAATGAACCTCAACCTCAACCGCAGTATCCAATAAAACATGAAGCAAAAGCACCTGTGAGAGAAATACTCACACAATTAGAGTACCAGGGTGTAATTAAACCCTCTGTCTCCCAAATGAATAATCCATTATTCCCAGTAGCCAAGCCAGACCATTCATATAGAATAGTCTTAGACTACAGACACTTAAACAGTCATATACGCACTTATTCTATACAGAACTCACATAGCACCACACTAATGAACAATACAGTGCTTAAAAAATACAAAACAACACTGGACATTTCCAATGGTTTTTTCTGCCAGAATATAGCGCCTGAGAGTGCAGTCATTTTATTAAACTCATTATTGAAACATATACTGCTTCTGTTTGCCATTTATATATGAGACTGAATTGTAAGTGAGAGTACCGGATGTGACCTGAGTGACCACGACTTCCCTGAGAAGCCAAATATGTCATGCGCTCGGCTGCCCAGTCATCCCTATCCTTGGGTAGAGATGAAGCACTGCTAGTTAGCCAGAGCAAAACCTGGATTGTAGCGACAGGTGCCACCAGCAGAGGGTTAGACTAAGGCCCTCATTCTGACCTTGGCGGTCGGCGGAGAGGCGGCGGTCGGACTGCGAACAGACCGGCGGTCAAAAAAATGGCATTATGACCGCAGCGGTCACCGCCGCGATCGACCACCACTTCCCCACTCTGACAGCCACGGCGGTCATGACCGACGGGCTGGAGTCTGCGCACTCCGGTCCGGCGGTCGACCCAAGACCACCAACGGTATCATGACCCTGCTTACCACCGCGGTTTCTGGCGGTCGGGAACCGCCATGCGAACCATGGCGGTAGGCACTATCGGGGCCAGGGAATTCCTTCCCTGGCACTGATAGGGGTCTCCCCCACCCCCCACTGCCCCCCGAGTCCTCCCCCCACACCCTCCACCCCCCTGCCACCCCCCAGAGGTGGTACGAACCCCCTCCCCACCCCCACCCCGACATGCACATACACGCACCCCGACATGCACACACCCCCAACATGCACATATACACACCCCCTACACACACAAATACACAACGGGGACACATACCTGCACACATACATGCCGACATGCGCACCCGCCGAACTACACACATTGCCCATAGGCACAGCAGCACTCCCCGCCCGCATGCACGCACTCACACACCCCCTCTACACACTCACACGCACACCCCCATGCACGCACACATCACACAACACCCCCCCACCCCCTCCCCTCACGGACGATCAACTTACCTTGTGCGTTGGTCCTCCGGGAGGCCACAGGAGCCATGGGGAGGTGACCGCCAACAGAGGACCGCCAACAGAAGACCGCCACACAGAAATGTGGGTCGTAATTCTGTGGGCGGTGTTCTGCTGGCGTGGCGGTGGAGGTTGACCAATCTCCACTTTCCCGCCGACCGCCAGTGTGGCTGCTGGCGGTTTTCCGGCGGTACGCTCCCAGCGGTCGAAATGCGCACAGCGGCATACCGCCGCGGTCGGCGGTCTTCACCGCGGCGGTAACTCGGCGGTCTTGCGAAAAGACCGCCAAGGTCAGAATGACCCCCTAAGTCTCCCACACAGCAGGCGATTCTGCCACTAAAAATCCAGTAGTCTCATTAGAATAATGAGAGCCTACACAACATCCTAAGGTCCAGCTGTCCACATTTGGCAGAGATAAGAGCTTGCCTTCACGGTTTGCGACAATACCCCTGTGCACCATGTCATCTCTAGGTCCTGGGCCCTCTGTGCACTTTTTGCAAAGATCCTTTGTGCACAGCATGGCCCAGGTCCCCTCGCTGAGTTGTTCTCCAGCAGCGTGGGACCCTCTTTTGTTGTGCTACACCAACCGCAATTTGTACCTTCTTTGTCTCCATGTCCTGGGACTCCCGTGGGTGCTGCCTGGTCATCTGTGGGTTCCCTCCAGTGTTGGGAGCCTCCTCTACCTCCTCAGTCTGAGTTGATGCCCCCAGGTCCCTCCTAGGTCCAGGCAGCAACATTTTGATGCAAACCGTGACATTGCTTGAACCAAGGCTTGTTGGATGAATCCAGCGCTGCAACTTGCCTGCATCCAACATCTCGACATGGGACATCTCCTATACTATGCAGGAACCCGCAACCATCTTCTTTGTGTTGCGCGGCGTGCCAAGGTTTCGGCTCGTGACACAGCACGCAGCAGCAGGACACGCCGCGCCCCGAGCCTTGCATATGTTTGTCGAGGCCCCAAATTGGCCATGGGACCTTGTTTTCTCTTCAGTGTGGCGCTTCCCCAGTAGATCCTGCTCCCCCCACTCACCTCTTTCTTTGTCCTTTTCTTTCCTGTTGCCCTTGTTTAAAGCTCCTTATATATTTACTATCTTTCCCATGTTTCTTTTTTTTTTCCCAGCATGCTTCCTTTTTCCCTGCATGCACTGGTTCCCTATTCACTATGGTATTTTTTCTATAGCATTCAAACACTGGATCCAAATTCAAGATGGCACCTTTTTACTTCCTGTCGGTTACTTCCTGTTCCTGGGGTATATCAGGTGTGTGATTCTTGTTCTCTTTGCGCTGCAACACTTCCTGTTTGGTGGTGATCTTCGCTCCTGTTTCTCTGCATCTGCATTTGAAACTCTGATTTTGTTCCAGCTTTTTCCTGGTCATTTTTCCTTTTGTTTTGATTTTTTTTTACTCTTGTTTGTTTCAGGAGTTCCCTCTTGTTGAGGTTTTTTCCCCTTTTGTTTTTTTTTTCCCTCGCGGACTCCTTCAGAAGGGCACAGACTGCCTTTGGCGTTCCCTCCGTCAGCAGCACAGTGGCTACCAGAAAGGGTCGCCCCTATTTGGGCCAAGGCAGAACTTACAAGAACAAGAAGCCTGCCACACTTCCTGTGGGTCACAGACACAGATTACGAGTAGGTCGTGACACTTTGGTGCTCTTCTGCAGACTTCTATAACAGGAGAATCCTCATTTGCACCATCTTCTAGGTTAGCAGGGGCTCCTGTCCTTCCTGGAAACTTTTGCGACTTCTGGACTTGGTCTCTTCTCTTAACAGGTCCTCAGGTCTATGAATACACCATTTGTTGCTTGCAGTCTTGCTTGGTTCTTGCAATAACTCTTATCATGACTTGTAGTGTGTCCTTAGGACATTTGCAGTACTTTACTCCTACTTTCCTGGGCTCTGGGGTGGGGTATTTTACTCACCTTTGTGGTTTTCTTACACTCCCAGCACCCCTCTACACACTACACTTGCCTAGGGGGAATTTGTGATTTGCATTCCACTTTCTTAGTATATGGTTTGTGTTGCCCCTAGTCCTATTGCATCCTATTGCATTCTATTGTATTTTCTACTGTTTGCACTATTCTGTGACTATTTACTTACCTGATTTTGGTGTCTAGTGTATATATTGTGTATAATACTTACCTCCAGAAGAGGAGTATTGCCTCTAAGGTATTTTGGCCTTGTGTCACTAAAATAAAGTACCTTTATTTTTGGTATCACTGAGTATTGTCTTTTATTGTGAATAAGTACTGTGTTACCATAGTGGTATTGCAGGAGCTTTGCATGTCTCCTAGTTCAGCCTAAGCTGCTTTGCTACAGCTACCTCTAGAAAGCCTAAGCTGCTAGAACACTTACTACATTTCACTAATAAGGGACAACTGGACCTGGAATAAGGTGTAAGTACTTAGGGTACCCACTACAAACCAGGCCAGGCTCCTACAGACACGCTCTGCTGCTGTGTTTGGGTTTGCAAATGGGGTCATCACCTATGGCTGTATGCCATAAACCTGATCCACTGATAAAATATAAAATATGTAAGTTGTTGTTAAAGCTTGCACCAGGTTTGTTATGTAGCATGGCATTTGTTAGTTGGAGTTGGTTGTGACTCAGACTTGTTTGTGGTGTGGTTTGAGTTCCTGGCCTTCTGCTAAGTTTTACTAGCACTGTGTTGTTGGACATGACAATCTTCGGTATTGGCTCAAGGACCTGGGGCATATAATTTGGATTCCTAACTTATGCTCAGTATGTATGTACCATGTTTTGTGTAGTGTAGCATTGTAGAAGTGTGCTATCACTAGAGGGGACATGACACATTCTCGCAACACAGTGGGGTCAGATGTGCTGACAACATGGTAGCCCTACAAAGCCTGGACATCAGAGCCATTTTGACATGTGTCATTACAGATGAAGTCTATCACTTAGGCCCATTTTAATGAGTAAGTGACAGAGCACAAAACAGCTCAAACATTTGCCGCGCTGTGCTGCATAATTTTCACTATGCAGGAATGCATCATGTGTATTATGTTACAAGGCAACCCTTTGTTGTCCCCTGTGCCGGCCCATAATATTCAGCTGTGCACCAACACTGCCAACCTTGCACCAGGGTGCTTGCCTAGCTGCCCTGTGGAGGTGGATATATCTGTGCAGGAAGGAGCATCTTCCTAGACATATACTGTTTTCATGGGCAATTGGCTCTTTCTGAGTGTGCAGATGTATGCAACATGCATAGATGGCACATTCAAATGCGGTCAAATCACAGTCTATTTCCTTTTTGCAACATGCAAACGCCACCCCTGGGGTGGTATTTGATGTTGACACTGCCTCAGGTTTTAGGTGACACCTACATCTGAGTCAGCATCATCATTCTATGTATCTTGTGGTGACACACCTACAGCAACACACATTTCACGCCCCTTCCGCACTAAGTGCTACATGAGAGGGGTCCCAATTTACAATGTGGCTTCAAGTCACAAAGGAATGGTCAACCGCCAAATTCTACATACAGTGCAGGCTATGACAATGGCACTGGGGGCTGTTACATATGCCCCTTAGTGATCTTGAGTGGCAGATGATGTTTGTGCCAGCCATCAGCTGTCCAATAGTGTGTATCCCATTGTTTCAGGAAGATCAACATTAGTACCAGTGTCTCTCCTATATTCCAATACATGAATCAGCATTTGTACTGTCAACACATGCACAGTGCAGGCTATGGGATGGGGCTCAGCTACTTAGCATATGTGTCCTTTAGCACAGTGCATGTAAGGTCATTGGTGTCCTAAAAACTCCTACAGGGTCACACTATGGCATCCATGATCTGCACTGTCGAAAGTGACTCTGCCCCATGGTAGGCCATTTATTGTTTACGGTACAGACATGATGGTGTTGTGGGTCAGTAAATGGTGCATGTGAGGTGGCACTACAGTAGGTGTGGTGCCCCTTTTCACAAATCTGTCACATGGTATGTGATAGCCGTTCATTTTGTATTCCTATGTGTGTGGCCTAATGCGTCAGGCAGATGTATATGCACACTACAGGTAAGTCAGGTATGTGTTGATGAGATGTAGTTGGTATTGGCACGAGTTGTCTGGCATTCGATGTTTCTTCTGGCAGAGACTTGCACGGCATAGTTTAAGGGGTCTGTGCCTATGTGTGGCTTTTGTTACATGAGCATGGTGTATGCCATTGACATTGCTCTAATATTCTTTGTTTGGTGTAATGTGTGTGTGAAGTGTACATAGTATCCAACCTGTGGGCACTTGTAATGGTTTGTGGACATCTTCTGTTAGCAAAGGGTACATATCTCCACCTGTCCCTCAAGTGGTGTAACTGTCAAGTTGTGGGTGTGTTATGTACATGTTGGTGTATGTGTTTGTGCTGTGCACTGATTGTGCTGTACTGCACCATGGTGCATATGTGTTGTTACCTGCACATCTATGTTACCCTGGCCATGTGGTTTTGAAGTGGTGTATGTCTTGTGTGTGATACAGGGTTGGTGTATTGTGTGTATATTACTAGGGTTGTTGACTTACCCACAAGTAGGCTATTACCATATTGGGCATCCTGGAAGTGTTCGTTGATCCTGCTGTGCCTGAATATGTAGGCGTCATGGACACTACCAGGATACTAGGCTAAAATGTTTGTAAATAGTCCACGGTGGTCCACAATGGCCTGGACATTTATGGAATGCATATGTTAACGGTTCCTGTAGAAATGTTCTGTTGCATCAAGTGGGACAAGTCAGACATGGGTGAAGTCCATTGCACCCAGCATATGCGGAAAGCCAACAAATTGGTAAAAGCACTGTTTTGTTTCCTGTTGCATTTGCTGGGTGTTGGGGAAGCAGATGTGGTGGGGTGTCAGAGATGAGATATGATTGCGTCTAATACCTTTGGCAGGAAGACTGAGAAAGATAGCTGTGACACACCAGCATCCAGTGCACCCATTATCTGGAATGAGCCACTTGCCAGCATATGCAGGACAGCCAGAAGCTCTGTGACAGGTGGTATATTATGTGGTGTCTTTAGACTGGCTGTGATCTGTGGCTCAGTATGGTGCAGCAAGCGTAGTATGGCTTGCCGGTTGAGTTGGTATGCCCTAATGAGGTCTTGTTCCCTGAGGCCAAGGAGGCATGCCTGTTCCGAAATATCCTCTCCTGCCTTCTGCGTTGCCTTCGTCTCCCAAGCTAGAGCAGTAACACTTCTAACTTGTCCTGTGTGTTGCCAATGCTGCTTCTGTGTGTTTTCCTTAAGTAGTGGTGTGTGGGCAAGATTTTAATGCCTGGTCTGACCTAGGTGTTAAAATTTGACGCAAATTGGGGTTAACGTCATTTTTTGGGTCTGCCATTTTTGCATGGGTGGATAAATATGGCACTGGGGCTTATAGTCATTTTTTGGATGGGAACGCCTACCTTGCATCTCATTGACACAAGGTGGTTTCGCACATCCAAAAAATTACACTAAGGCCCTCCTTCCAACCCTGGCGGTCGGTGTTAAAGCGGCGGCCAACCCGCCAACAGGCTGGCGGTCCAAAAAATGGAATTCCGACCCTGGCGGGAACCGCCAACACAGCCCGCCACTTTAACACTCAGACCGCCACGGCGGGACAAGCAAACAGCGCGGCGGTCACCGCCAACAGACAGGCGGGAGACAATGTACCGCCCACACTATCACGACCCACCAATCCGCCACCTTTTCCGGGGCGGTTGCCCCGCCGATAAAAGCACGGCGGAAACAAACTTTTCTAACGGAAAACGCTCACCTCTACACACTCCACGAGGAATCTGGACAGCATGGAACCGGAACTACACATCCTCCCAGCCATTGTCTTCCTGCTCCTCTACCAGGAGCACGAACGCCGGCGCAGACGACAACGGTGAGTACTGCACCTACGACACAGGGGAGGGGGGAGGCAAAAAATTACGGGGACACACATACGCCACACACCCATCCCCACCCTCACCCACTACAACACACACATCAATGCAGAGCAACAAGTCAGAGTGACACCCCCCTAACCCCCCGGAAGAATGCAAAGACAAAATAAAATGATCATTAAAAATGAAGTATATTATAGCATAATTGAAGTTAAGTGAAATATGAAATATATAAATAAAATATATTACATCATGAACAATATATACATAGGTCAAAAGTCCGGCCCATATTGGCTATCATCCATTGTTCGTGGGCCAATGGGCCTAAACACATGGGCAAAGCCCACACACGAGACCCAATTCCATTGGAGAGAACACTGCTGGGGCATCAGATAGTAAAACTACAGGCACCTCAGGGGGAAGGGAAGGGGGGGCACCTCAGCCAGTTGAGTCCACGACGCCAGATCCACGAGGGGCCTCCATGCCCACTGTACCATCCTGGGGAGTGCAAAGCCACAGTCTCACAAGTCTCTACAGTGGGTGGGTTGCCCACTGTACCATCCTGGGGAGTGCAAAGCCACAGTCTCTCAAGTCTCTACAGTGGGTGGCTTGCCCACTGATCCATCCTGGGGAGTGCAAAGCCACAGTCCACCAAGTGGATTACAGACTCCACTGGTTCTGGAGGAGGCATGGTGCCCAAAGTGCTTCGTGAAGCCCTGGCCGACACAGATCCGGCCCTGCCAATGGGCCAGCGGTGCTTGAGATGAAGGGCCCAGCGGAGCGGTGCTTGAGATGAAGGGCCCAGCGGAGCGGTGCTTGACAGGAAGGGCCCAGCGGAGCAGTTCAGAGACGGCGGTGCCCAGCGGAGCGGTGCTTGACAGGAAGGGCCCAGCGGAGCGGTGCTTGAGATGAAGGGCCCAGCGGAGCGGTGCTTGACAGGAAGGGCCCAGCGGAGCGGTGCTTGACAGGAAGGGCCGAGCGGAGCAGTTCAGAGACGGCGGTGCCCAGCGGAGCGGTGCTTGACAGGAAGGGCCCAGCGGAGCGGTGCTTGAGATGAAGGGCCCAGCGGAGCGGTGCTTGACAGGAAGGGCCCAGCGGAGCGGTGCTTGACAGGAAGGGCCCAGCGGAGCGGTGCTTGACAGGAAGGGTCCAGCGGAGCGGTGCTTGAGATGAAGGGCCCAGCGGAGCGGTGCTTGACAGGAAGGGCCCAGTTCGGCGGTGCTTGTCACGGCGGAGCCCTGTTCAGAGGTGCTTGTCACGGCGGGGCCCATTTCGGCGGTGCTTGTCACGGCGGGGCCCAGTTCAGCGGTCCTTGTCACGGCGGGCCCTGTTCAGCGGTGCTTGTCACGGCGGGGCCCTGTTCAGCGGTGCTTGTCACGGCGGGGCCCTGTTCAGCGGTGCTGGTCACGGCGGGGCCCTGTTCAGCGGTGCTTGTCATGGCAGGGCCCTGTTCAGCGGTGCTTGACATGTGTTCCCAGGGAACCAGATTGGGCCAATATTTTCCGCTCTGTCGCCATCCGACCTTTCGCTTGCGTGGCCCTCCTGTGCTGGAGTCCTGGGCCCGTGGGTGTCCTCCTTCACACCCGAAATGGGGCTGGTGGGGCCCTCCTGGGCAGCTCGCCTGCTGCCGGACTTGTCCGCCCTGCTGCCCTTGCCCTCCTTCGCCGATTCTCTTGGGCCCTTGCCTCCCTTTGTGGATGTGCCAGGTGACGGTGCCAGGGTAGTGCCTTTGGGGGCTGCCGTCTCTGGCCTCTCGCGCCGGCCCTTCCCTTTTTTAGTTTTTTTCCCAGGGGGTGGGCTGGCTGTCCCCTTGCTGCTGGCCGATGTTGCTGCCCTAGAAGCTGGTGGACTCCAATAGCCCTGGACTATGGTCCTTGTAGGTGCAGGGCTTGTGGTGGCTGAGGTGCTGTTTGGACTCTTACGAGATGGAGGGGGTGGGTCAGGTGATGCAAAGAGGTTAATTTTGGAGAGGAAAAACTTTTTAGGAGCAGTGGGAAGGGTAGGTGCAGTGGGTATGGGAGTGGAGGAAGAGGATGTGGTTGTAGGAGAGTCAAGTGTGGTGTCTTTGGGTGCAGGTGCTTGTGACGGAGGCTGTCGTGAGGTGGATGGCTGTTGGGTGGGTGGCTGCCTGCGTTTGTGTGGTTTGGAAGAGGGGGTGACAGACACACTGGGACGTGTAAATGGCAGTGGGGGTGGTGACTGCACGTGTGTGGAGTGTTCTGGTGGGTGTGCTGGAGATGGACGTACTGGCTGATGGTGGTGTGCATGCAGGTGTGAGTGGAGACGTCACAGGGAGGGAGGAGGGAGGAGGGAGACGAGGAGGAGGGGGACACACAGGAGGCAGTGGCTGTATGCATGTCTGCATGTGGATGTTGCATGTGTGAATGCTTGTGTGATCTGTGGTGCTTATGTCTGGATGAGCTGCCCTTGGGTGTTGATGTGTGTGCAGGCTGGTCTGTAGGTGTGGCTGGGATAGGCAGAGGAACAGGGGAGTGGGACTGGGATGAGGAAATTGGAGGGGGGAGGCAGGAGACAGGGACAATGGCTGCCGTCAGTGCTGAGGCCAGAGCATTGAACGATCGCTGATGGGCAGCCTGACCCGAATGAATGCCCTCCAGGTATGCATTGCTCCGGTGCACCTCCCTTTCTACACCCTGGATGGCATTCAAAAGGGTAGACTGCCCAACAATGAGCGTCTGGAGGAGGTCAATGATCTCCTCACTGAGGGCAGCAGGGGTAACTGGGGCAGGGCCTGAGGTGCCTGGGGCGAAGGAGATGCCCGCCTTCCTGGCCGAGCGGGCATGGGGCGAACGCTGAGGGGCTGCTTGGAGGGCGGAGCTGGTGCGCTGGGTGGCGGCTGTACCTGTTGTAGCGGTGGGCACGGATGTTGCCGCCACCACAAGGGAGCTCCCTTCCGAGGACGTGTCTGTGTCGCTGATGTCTCCAGGGGTCCCCGTTGTGGAGCTCCCTCGCCCTCCGTCTCACTGGTGAACTCGGAGTCGGTTGCATGACCCTCCTGGGCCATGTGAGATGCAGCTCCCTCGTGCTCCGATGCCACTTCTCCTCCGCCTGATGATGCTAATGCACACATGAACAGGAAGACCAAAAAAAAGGGGGGGGGGAGAAAAAATGACATGTTGAGTGCATGCATTGGCGACACCGTTGGCGGAGAGGACAGACACATAAGCCCCCTGCACTACGCCGCGCACTCGGTGTACACTACTCAATTATTGTGACTTGGCCTATAAGCCTATGGACGACAACTGCACACATAGGTGACCCAGGGCCATGGATAGCTGTACTTAGCACCCTACAGAGGTGGGGGGCGGGGGCACAGGGCCATGCCTTACGGAGGGGCCTAGCCTACAGAAATCGCCCTGGCCTAGAGATACCCACAGCCCTTCTCCCCCACCCAGACACCTCCACTGTGCGCTAATATAGCAGAATGTGCTGGTACTCACCCCCTTGTGTCTGCTGTGATGTCCTCACGCGCCCATCCAAATCGGGGTAGGCCACCGCCAGGATCCGGGACATCAGGGGGGTCAATTGCCGTGTGGCACCCCTCCTAGGTTGGGAGGCCATCCCCAGCAGAGTCTCCGCGGTCTTTCTGCTCCCGCGGCGGATGTCCTCCCACCTCTTTCGGCAGTGGGTGCCCCGTCTGTTGTGGACCCCCAGGGTCCGGACGTCCTTGGCGATGGCACGCCAAATGTCGATCTTCTGATGGGCGCTGACCTATGTGACATGGACAGGGTGGGAAAATAAATATCATCATTTTCTGCATGGTCGATGTGAGTGGCCCCCCCTCCCCAACCTTGCCATATGGCACATGCTCTCATCTGTCGTGCGATGCATGCCTCATTCGCTCCCCTCCCCACCATCTTTCATCCAACCCACTCAACACAGGCATTGCCCACAAAGCATGGTCCCAGTGTACTTACCTGTTGGTCTGGAGGACCGTAGAGTAGCGCATACTGGGGGAGGACCCCATCAACAAGTTTCTCCAATTCCTCAAATGTGAAGGCAGGGGCCCTTTCCCCAGTCGCAGCAGCCATTGTCTCTTCCAGACCGAGGTCAAAGCAGCACTTGCAGTATAGGTCCTCTCCTGTGGATGATCAGGTCTCGAGTGATTAAGCAGATAGAAAATGGCGGTCACGCCCGCGGCGGTGCGTACCGCGGCGGTGCGTACCGCGACCGCCGGCGCACATCGTCATTGGCTCCTGAGACCCATAGGGTTCAATGTTAATCAATGCTGCTTTGCGCCGCGGTCTTCGACCGCCTACCGCCACGGTGTGCCACGCCAGCGCATTGACCTCACATCCCATTGTCACACTTCACAGGTCAGGCAGCGGCCATTTCAAGGGCCCACATGGCTTAATTTCTACTGCGTCACACAGGCCTAGGCGTTGCATTGCCACTCATACAAGCCATTCAATGCATAGCGAATCAAGTTCTGTGCAAGCTGTGGTTACGTACCTGTGGGTTGCTTGACTCTGTGCTCCATGTTGTCGTTCCTAGGCACCGTCCGCTGGGACTTGCGAGGAGATGGAGGAATGTTCCAGTGTACAGACCGCTGGTGGACCTGTCGACAATGGAAGAAAGACATGTCATACTGATATACAGACTTGACCGAGCCACTATACAGGAACTGTGTGCCCAGCTGGAGCCAGACCTGATGTCCCCCATTCGCCAACCCACAGGGATTCCCCCTCTGGTGCAGGTTCTGTCAGTACTCCATTTTTTGCCAAGTGGATCATTCCAAACAACAGTGGCCATATCATCAGGGATGTCTCAGCCTATGTTTTCTAAGGTTTTGTCCAGAGTGTTGTCTGCCCTGATGAAATACATGCGGAGCTACATTGTTTTCCCTGAGGTGGGCGATTTGGCTACAGTGAAGGGTGATTTCTATGCCCTTGGCCATATCCCCAACATCATTGGTGCCATTGATGGGACCCATGTGGCTTTGGTTCCCCCCAGTGAAAGTGAGCAGGTGTACAGGAACAGAAAAAGTTATCATTCGATGAATGTCCAGGTGGTCTGTTTGGCTGACCAGTACATCTCCAATGTAAATGCCAAGTTCCCTGGGTCAGTGCATGACGCGTACATCATGCGAAATAGCAGCATCCCTTATGTGATGGAACAGCTACTGAGACACCGTGTGTGGCTAATTGGTGACTCTGGTTACCCCAACCTGTTGTGGCTACTGACCCCAGTGAGGAATCCCAGGACAAGGGCAGAGGAACGGTACAATGAGGTCCATGGGCGTACTAGGAGGGTGATCGAGCGGACCTTCGGCCTCCTGAAGGCCAGGTTTAGGTGCCTGCATATGACAGGTGGATCCCTAATGTACTCACCAAAGAAGGTGTGCCATATCATCGTGGCCTGCTGTATGCTTCACAACCTGGCTTAGCGACGCCAGGTGCCTTTCCTGCAGGATGATGGTCCAGATGGTGGTGTTGTAGCAGCTGTGGAGCCTGTGGAGAGTGAAGAGAAGGAAGACGACGGGGACGACACAGACAACAGGGACACTGTGATACAACAGTATTTTCAGTAGCACACAGGTACGAATCAACCCCGCCATTTTACATTTACTTGAAGTCTCCTGCCTCTCTACTGTATGTGTTTCCCCCCAGTTCCTGTTAACTGAGTTGTGACTTTCCCTTCCGTTTTCAGAGCTGTGGGCCCCACTGCGTGACCTCTGCTTTGTTTGCCCATGGACTACAGCTGTGTGCAGTGGTATGTTATCATCACAATGTAACTGAACATTTTGGCACCGTTATGTCTAATACATTTGTTCAAAATACAAGCAGACTCCAGATTTTTTAAGTGCTATAAGTGATTTTATTAAAGTGCTAAATTTAGGGACATGGTTGTAAAACGGTGATGGGTGATGGTGGAGTAATGTCCATGGCAGAGTCCAGTTTTCAGTCTCACAGGTGCATTGTCCATATGCCTGTGGAAGGATGGAGCAGGGGCAGTTTAAGTTTGGACAGGGTGACAATGTGGGACAGTGGGATGACATCAGGGGGTATTGTTTGCTGGCGGGGGTCTTGGCATCCTACTCTGTCTTCTTCTGAAATCTCAGGTACCGCTTGCGGGGTGGTTCTTCTTCTGGTGGCCTGTCGTTGTGTGAGGGCCTCCTGTCCACTAGCGCCGGCGGAGGTGGTAGCCTGGTCTGGGTCCATGCTAGTGACAGGGGCCCTTTGTGGTGCCACATGGTCCCACAATGTGGTGACTATCTGGTTAAGGGCCACGACGATGGTCCCCATTGCGGAACTAATGTTTCTCAGTTCCTCTCTGAACCCCATGTACTGTTCCTCCTGCAGTACCTGGATCTCCTGGAACCTGGCCAGTACCATAGCCATCGTCTCCTGGGAACGGTGGTATGCTCCCATGATGGAGGAGAGGGCCTCTTGGAGAGTCGGTTCCCTGGGCCTGTCCCCCCCGTCGCACAGCAGCCCTCCCAGTTCCCCTGTTTCCCTGGGCCTCTGTCCCCTGGACCGTGTGCCCACTACCACTGCCCCCAGGTCCCTGTTGTTGTTGGGGTTGTGGGTCAACCTGGGTGCCCTGTAGTGGTGGACACACCGCTGATTGACGTGTCCTGGAGACAGAGGCATGGGCCCGCTGGGTGGGAGCTGTGCTGGTGTTCCCAGAGGGGGTTAGGTCTGCTGTAGCCTGTGGCTGTCTGTGGGGAACCGACTGTCCCGAGGTCCCCGATGGGCCGGGCTAGTCATCTGGGTCCAGGGAGACAGAGCTGCTGTCATCACTGGGGGCCTCTTCTGGGGGTGGGATGGACATCTCTGGACCCTCCTGGGCGGTGTGGTGGCGTTCGGGTCCTGCAGGGGTATAAGAGTATGGTTATTGCTTCTGTGTGTGCCATTTCGTGTATTGGGTGGGTGGCCGTGCACCCCAGTGCTGGCATTCCCTTGTGGGGGCTTTTGTGACGGTGGTCTGTGGGGCAGATGGGTATGTGCAGTGGGCATGCTTTGGTGATGGGTATCCATGCTTTGGGGACGCATGCAGGGCTATGTTTTGGGATGGGTGGGTTGTGATGGTGAGCCATTTGCAAGGAGTTGGTGTGATGGGGGTGGGAGTGAGGGTGGGGGTATGATTTGGCATGCAGGTGAGGTGGGGGAATGAAGTAGAGAAGATTGGACTTACCAGAGTCCATTCTTCCGCCTACTCCTGCGAGGCCCTCAGGATGCAGGATGTGCAAGACTTCCTCCTCCCATGCTGTGAATTCTGGGGGAGTAGGTGGGGGTCCGCCGCCAGTCTTCTGCACCGCGATGTTGTGCCTTGATACCATGGAACGCACCTTCCCGGTAGGTCGTTCCACCGCTTCCTGATGTCGTCCCGATTTCGTGGATGCTGTCCCACAGCGTTGACCCTGTCCACTATTCTTTGCCATAGCTCCATCTTCCTGGCAATGGTGGTGTGCTGCACCTGTGTCCCGAAGAGCTGGGGCTCTACCCGAACTATTTCCTCCACCATGACCCTGAGTTCTGCGTCAGAGAACCTGGGGTGTCTTTGGGGTGCCATGGGGTGGTGTGGATGAGGTGAGTGGTGGTGTATGTGTTGTAGAGTGTGGTGAGTGTGGTGGTGTATGGTGTTTTGTGCGTGGATATTGTGTGGGTGATGTGATTTGCCTCTGTGTGATGGTCTACTCTATTCTGTGCTGTCTCTCTCTGTCCTTCAGTCGCAATTGTGGTCGTAAGGGTTTGTGGGTGATGTGGGTGTGTGTTTTATATTTAATTGGGTGTGTGGGAGTGGTGTGTGTATGTGTCTCAGGTGTGTGTATTTTGAATTGTCCAATGTGGCTGTGTTTTGTAGAGGTGTGTATTTTGAGCGCGGCGGTGTGTACCGCCAATGGAATACCGCGGTTGAAAGACCACTGAGGGGATTTGTGGGTCGGAATGGCATGGGCGTATTTCTGTTGGCGTGACGGTGGAGGTTTGGTCATCGCCAGTTTTTCGCTGGCCGTTGCTGTGGCGGAATTTTGTGGATGTCGGGTTTTTGGCGGTTTGCCAGTTGCGGGTCAGAATGACCGTGGCGGTTTACCGCGACCGCGGCGGTGTTATGGCGGTCTTCTGACCGGCGGTAAGCGCCTTTTACCGCTGAGGTCAGAATGACCCCCTAACTCCAATATTTTGTCGCTAGACTGGTCTTGTGTCAAAATATAAATATGGAGTTAAGTTTGCGCTGAATTGGCGTAAAAAAAGTGACGCTAATTCAATGCAAAGCAAGTATAAATATGGACCTTGATTTTTTGGGAGGATGGCCTGCTCTATAGCAACCCTAAGGTTGCTGAGCCTGGGGCAGCCCGTGTGCTGGTAGTACCCCCATTGCTTCAGGGCCTTCCTACTGGGTTTGGCTCATGATTTGCCTTTAGCTGGGCATTGGGGGCAGGACAAGACCTTTGAAAGGCTTGTGACCCACTTTTACTGGCCCCAAAGATACAGTCACTCAGATGCAAAATGTAGGTAATGCCAAAGTTGTCAGGCAGATGGCAAGAGTGGAGGGAAATATAAGGCCCCCCTCCAACCTTTTCCTGTTGTCAGCACTCCCTTTGAAGGGCTGGTATTGACATTGTGGGGCCTCTGGATCCCAGGACAACCATGGGCAAAAGGTTTATCCTGGTCTTGGAGGACCATGCCACCAGGTACCCTGAAGCCATTCCTTTGAGATCAATCACTGCCCAGGTGGTAGGACGTGCATTAATGAGGGATTTTACCCACATGGGGTTTCCTCAGTAGATGGTATCTGATAGGGGTACCGACTTTAGATCCACATATCTGAAGTCTCTGTGGAAGGAGTGTGGGGTAACCTACAAGTTTACCACTCCTTACCATCCTCAAGGAAATGGTCTGGTTGAGCGATTCAACCGCACCTTGAAGGGCATGATCATGGGCCTGTCAGAGCCCTTGATGCATAAGTGGGACTTCCTCTTGCCATGCCTTCTGTTCACCTACAGGGAGGTGCCACAAAAGGGTCTTGGATTTAGGCCTTTTGAGTTGCAGTCTGGCCACCCTGTCAGGGGACCTTTGAGACTGGTTATGGTCTTTTTAGGGAAGGCTTGGAGAGAGCCTCCAGTAAGCACCCCATGATGCATTCAGTTACATACTGGGGGTCATTACAACATTGGCGGTAAAAGCCGATTACCGCTGTGCAGAAGACCGCCAATACACCGCCGCGGCCGCGGAAATCTGCCACAGCTATTATGACCCACATATCGGAATCCGCCGAAATTCAGACACCCACACAAGTCCGCCACACCAAAGGGCAGTGATAGACTGGCGAAAACAAAACCTCCACCGTCACGCCAACAGAAACACGCCCATGCTATCACGACACACGAATCCACGCGGCAGTCTTTCAACCGCGGTATTCCATTGGCGGTACACACCGCTGCGCTCAAAATACACACACATCTCCAAAACACCGCCACATTGGACAATTCGAATTACACACACCTGATACACATACAAACACCACTCCCACACACCCAACACAATATAAAACACACACCCACATCACCCACAAACCCCTACGACCAAAACTGATTGACGAAGGCCAGAGAGAGAGCACAGAATAGACAACCCCACCACACAGAGGCACACAACACCATCACCCACACAACATCCACGCACAAAACACCACACACCACTACTCATCACCGCACTCATCACCACATACACCACCCCACACATCACCTACACCACCCCATGGCACGGCAAAGACACCCCAGGTTCTCAGAGGAGGAGCTCAGGGTCATGGTGGAGGAAATCGTACGGGTAGAGCCACAGCTATTTGGATCACAGGTGCAGCACACCTCCATAGCTAGGAAGATGGAGCTATGGCGAAGAATAGTCGACAGGGTCAACGCAGTGGGACAGCACCCAAGAAATCGGGACGACATAAGAAAGAGGTGGAACGACCTACGGGGGAAGGTGTGTTCCGTGGTCTCCAGGCACAACATCGCGGTACAGCGGACTGGCGGTGGACCTCCACCTCCTCCCCCACAACTAACAACATGGGAGGAGCAGGTCTTGACCATTATGCATCCTGAGGGCCTCGGAGGAGTAGGTGGAGGAATGGACACTGGTAAGTCAAATCTTAACTATCATATCCCCCACTCTACCTGCATGCTATCACACACCGCCACCCTCACCCCCTCCCCTATCACTCCAACTCCTCACTAATGTACTAATAACACAAACCACCCATCCCAACACGAAGCCCTGCATGACACAACAAAGCATGGACACCCCTCACTAAAGCATGCCCATACCCATAACACCCCCCAACCATCATCACACAAGCCCCCACACAGGAATGCTAGCACTGGGGTACACGCTCACCCACCCATTGCACACCATGACACACACACATGCAATAATCATACTTTTACACCCCTGCAGGACCACTACCTAACGTCACCAGACAGGAGGGTCCAGACATCTCTACCCCACCCACAGAAGAGGCCCACAGTGATGACAGCAGCTCTGGCCAACTAGATCCAGGTGACCAGCCCGGACCATCGTGGGCCTCGGGACAGTCGGTTCCCCTCGCACAGGCACAGCCCAACACAGACCTTCCACCCTATGGAAACACCAGCACAGCACCCACCCAGCGGGCCCATACCTCCGTACCCAGGACACGTCAATCAGCTGTGTGTCCACCACTACAGGGAACCCAGGATAACCCACCACCCCAACAACAACAGGGACCTGGGGACAGTGGTAGTGGACACACGGTCCAGGGGACAGAGGCCCAGGAACACAGGGGAACTGGGAGGGCTGCCGTGCGACAGGGGGCGGACAGGCCAAGGGAACCCACTCTCCACGAGGCCCTCTCCTCCATCATGGGAGCATACCACCACTCCCAGGAGACGATGGCTACGGTCCTGGCCAAGTTTCAGGAGACCCAGCGCCTGCAGGAGGAACAGTATTTGGGATTCAGGGAGGAACTCAGAACCATCAGCTCCGCCCTGGGCACCATCGTAGGGGTGCTGAAGGACATACAGAACACCATGAGGGACACTGTGGCACTCCAAGGGGCCCCTGACACTAGCATGGACGATGAACTGCCCACCACCTCCGCCGGCGCTAGTGGACAGGACGCCCCGCCGCAGGACCACCACACCAGCACCCCACCCCCTGCAGACCGAGAACCACCCCACAAGCGGTCCCTGAGATCCAGGAACAGGACAGAGCACGATGGCAAGACCCCCGCCAAGAAATGAGACCACCCTGATTGTCATCCCACTGTCCCACTTTGTAACCCCGTCCATATTGGAACTGCCCCAGCTCCACTTCCTATGCCATATGGGCAGTGCACCTGTGAGACTAATAGACTGGACTCTGCCATGGACATTCCTCCACCATCACCCCTCACCATTTTACCACCCCCTCCAATAATTAGCACTTCAATAAACACCCTTGAACCACAAAACAATCTGGAGTCAGTCTGTGATTTAGAAAATGTGTATTAGCTATGACAGTGACAAAATCCGTTCTCAATAGTAATGTCAACATACCTATGTCACACATCACAAGTCCATGAAGGATGCAAGCAGATGACACACGTTGGTAACCACACCTGTGAAACCATAATGGAAATGTACAACTCAGTTTCCAAATACTGGTTGAAATTGACAGACAGGATAGAGGTAGAAGTGTGAAACTACTTGTAGTAGTCAAGAAAGTGTTCTCACCTGTGTGTCACTGGAAATATTGCTGTATGACTGAGTCCCTGTTGTCAATGTCTTCTTCCTCTGCTTCCTCCTCATCACTGTCCACAGGCTCCACAGCTGCCACAACACCGTCATCTGGACCATCCTCCTGCAGAAAAGGCACCTGGCATCGCAAAGCAAGATTGTGAAGCATACAGCAGGCGATGATGATCTGGCACACCTTCCTTGGTGAGTAGAATAGGGAACCACCTGTCATATTGAGGCACCTGAACCTGGCCTTCAGGAGGCCGAAGGTGCGTTTGATCACCCTCCTAGTCCGCCCATGGGCCTCATTGCAGCGTTCCTCTGCCCTTGTCCTGGGATTCCTCACTGGGGTCAATAGCCACAACAGGTTGGGGTAACCAGAGTCCCCTAATTGCCACACCCGGTGCCTCTGGAGTTGACCCATCACATAAGGGATGCTGCTATTCCGCAGGATGTAGGCGTCATGCACAGAGCCAGCAAACATAGCATTTACCTGGGAGATGTACTGGTCTGCCAAACATACCATCTGTACATTCATCGAATGATAACTCTTCCGGTTCATGTACACCTGTTCACTCCTGTAGGGTGGGACCAGAGCTACATGGGTCTCATCAATGGCACCTATGATGTTAGGGATATGTCCAAGGGCATAGAAGTCACCTTTAACAGTAGCCAAATCCTCCACCTGAGGGAAAACGATGTAGCTCCTCATGTGTTTCAGCAGGGCAGACAACACTCTGGAAAACACGTTGGAAAACATAGGCTGGGATATCCCTGATGCCATGGCCACAGTTGTTTGAAATGACCCACTTGCAAGGAAATGGAGCACTGATAGCACCTGCACTTGAGGGGGGATTCCTGTGGGATGGCGGATTGGTGACATCAGGTCTGGCTCCAACTGGGTACACAGTTCCTGGATTGTGACACGGTCAAACCTGTAGGTGATGATTAAATGTCGCTCCTCCATTGTCAACAGGTCCACCAGCGGTTGGTACACCATATGATTCCGCCATCTCTTCACATGTCCCAGCTGACCGTGCCCAGGAAGAACAAAAGCGACCACAGAGTCAAGCAACTCAGAGGTATGTACCCACAGCTACACAGAACACGAAACATAATCCAAAAAGTTGTCTGTAAGAGTGATGAGTCCAGGCCTAGGTATGTGTGACCCAGTTGAAAATTAAGCCATGTGGGCCCCTGAAATGGCGGCTGCCTGACCTCTAAGCTGGGACAATTGGATGTGAGGTAACTGCGCTGGCGTTGTACACCATCGCGGTAGGCGGTCGAAGACCGCTGAGCAATGCTGCATTGGTTAACATTGGACCCTATGGGTCCCAGGAGCAAATGACGAAGTGCGCTGGCGGTGATGATACGCACCGCTGCGGACGTCACCGCCGCGGACGTGACCGCCATTTTCTATCTGTTGAATCACTCGATACCTGATCTTCGACAGGAGAGGACCTATACTGCAAGTGCTGCTGTAACCTCGGTCTGGAAGAGACAATGGCACGTGCGTCTGGTGAAAGGGCCCCTGCCTTCACTGCACAGGAGTTGGAGAAGCTCGTGGACGGGGTCCTCCCCCAGTACACGCTAATCTACGGTCCTCCAGACCAACAGGTGAGTACATAGAGTACAAGTTGGATGGGCTATGCCTGGGTGGAGAGGGCTGGTTGTAAGAAGGAAGGGGGCAGAGTTCTGCGAGTATGAAGGACTGTGAATGCTTGTGCCACATGGCAAGGGCAGGGATGTGGGCCTCTCACTTCGACGGTGCAGCTGGTAATGACTTCTCTTCTTCGCCTGTACATATCATGTAGGTCAGCGCCCACCAGAAGAAGGATATTTGGCGTGCCATCGGCAAGGACGTCCGGACCCTGGGGGTCCACCAGAGAAGGAGCACCCACTGCCGTAAAAGATGGGAGGACATTTGCCGCTGGAGCAAGAAGACAGTAGAGGCTCAGCTGGGGATGGCCTCCCAACGTGGGAGGGGTGCCCGTCGCACCATGACCCCCCTGATGTTCCAGATCCTGACGGTGGCCTACCCTGAGTTGGATGGGCGCTTGAGGGCATCACAGCAGACACAAGGAGGTGAGTACACTCTCATTCAGCTGACTTTGCACGCAGTGGAGGGGTCTGGGTGGGGGAGGAGGGCTGTGGGTTTCCCTAGGCCAGGGCGAGTTCAATAGGCTAGGCACCTCTGTAATGCAGGCCATGTGCCACTCCACCCCACCTCTGTAGAGTGCCAAGTACAAGTATACATGCCCCTGTGTCATCTATGTGTGCAGATGTCCACCATAGCCACATAGGCCATATCCCAGGAACTGCATCTGTAGAGCCCAACAGCGCGGCGTAGTGCAGGGGGCTGCTGTGTCTGTATTGTCCGCCAACGGTAGCGGTAAGCCATGCACTCAACCTGTCTTTCTTCTGTCGCCCCCCCCCCCTTTTTGTGCTCTCCCTGTTCTTTTGTGCATCAGCATCATCAGGCGGAGGTACAGTGGCACCGGAGCACGAGGGGGCTGCATCCCACATGGTCATGGAGGGCCACACCATGGACTCAGAATACACCAGTGGGACGGAGGGCGAGGGGAGCTTCACGGCGGTCACCGGATCAGCAACCAGCGACACGGACTTGTCCTCCGATGGGAGCTCCCTTGTGGTGGCGGCAACATCTGTGCCCCCCACTTCTACAGGTACAGCCGCCATCCCCCCTACCAGCACCGCCCTCCCAGCAGCCCCTCAGCCTTCGCCCCGTGCCCGCTCACCCAGGAGGGTGGGCATCACCTTTGCCCCAGGCACCTCAGCCCCTGCCCCTGTCACCTCTGCTACCCTCAGTGAGGAGGCCATTGACCTCCTCAGGTCACTCACTGTTGGGCAGTCTACCATCGTGAATGCCATCCAGGGTGTAGAAAGGGAGTTGCAACACACTAATGCATTCCTGGAGGGCATTCATTCTGGTCAGGCTGCCCATCATCGAACCCTGCAATCTCTGGCCTCAGCACTGATGGCAGCCATTGTCCCTGTCTCTAGCCTCCCCCCTCCAACTTCCACCACCCAGACCCAATCCTCTGTACCTCTGTCTATCCCAAGCACACCATCAGACCAGCCTGCACACACGTCAACACACAAGGGAAGCTAAGGCAAACATAGGCACCACACATCCCACAGGCACTCACACAAGCATCACCCACATACAGACACAGCAACATCCACTGCCTCCACTGTGTCCCCCTCCTCGTCGTTTCCCTCCTCCCTCCCAGTGCCGTCTACACTCTCACCTGCATGCACTACCACTACAGCCACTAGGACTCGCACCAGCACACCCACCACCACACCCCGCTCACCTGCACTCACCATCCCCACTACCATTTATACATCCCCTGTGTCCTCTCCCAGTGTGTCTGTGACGCCCCCTCCCAAAGTACACAAACGCGGGCACACACACACACAACATCCATCCACCTCACGACAGCCTCCAGAACGTGCACCTGCACCCAAATCATCAAAAGTTACACCTCCTACAACCACCTCCTCTTCCTCCACTCCCAGACCCCCTCCAGCTACCCGTCCCAGTGTGAAACTTTTCCTGAGCAACATTGACCTCTTTCCCACCACCCCCCCTCCAATTCATAGGTCCCGTACTAGCACCTCAGCCAAAAAATCTCCGGTACCAGTGGTGCCTGTTAGAGGTATGTGGAGTGCACCGGGCACCAGGGCAGCCAGTGTGACACGGAACCAAAGCACAGCCAGTCCCCCCCCCTGTGAAGCACCAGAAGTTGGACAGTGCCCGACGGGATAGGGGGAAGACTCCAGCCGGCAAAGCCGCTCACAAGGGTCCCGGGGGGAGTGTCGACTCAGCTGTGACTCCTCCCAAGGTGGGGAAGGGGTAGAAGAAAGCGCCAAAGTCTGGGAAGAGCAGCACGGCGGAGAAGGCCGCCATCATCCCCGCTGCCCAGGAGGCCTCCGCCAGCCCGATCGTCACTGGTCAGGACGCCACGGCCAGAGTCAGTGCCCAGGAGGGCAGTCCCATCGTCACTGGTCAGGAGACCACCGCCAGAGTCAGTGCCCAGAAGGGCCCCGGCAGCCACAGCCCCGCTGGGCAATGAGGGACCGCCATGGCAAACACCGCTGCACAGGTCAGAGACAGCAAAGTCAAGCACCGCTGAACAGGGCAAGCACTGCTGAACAGGGCAAAGACCGCCATGGCAAGCACCGCTGAACAGGTCAGAGACAGCAAAGTCAAGCACCGCTGAACATGGCAAAGACCGCCATGGCAAGCACCACTGAACAGGTCAGAAACTGCAAAGTCAAGCACCGCTGAACAGGGCAAAGACCGCCATGGCAAGCACCGCTGAACAGGGCAAGCACCGCCAACTCAAGCACCGGTAGCCCATGTGCGGCAGGGGCAGTGACGGAACTGGGACCGTCACGGGGAGAGTGATGCACTCTGGGCACCAGTCCCCCTCCAGAACCAGTGGAGAACAGCATCCACTACCTCAGTCCTTAACAGGATGAAGCACTCTGGGCACCTGTCCCCCTCCACAACCAGTGGAGAACAGCATCTACTACCTCAGTCCTTAACAGGATGAAGCACTCTGGGCACCTGTCCCCCTCCAGAACCAGTGGAGAACAGCATCCACTACCTCAGTCCTTAACAGGATGTAGCACTCTGGGCACCTATCCCCCTCCAGAACCAGTGGAGACTGTCATCCACTTGAGAGACTGTGGCTTTGCACTCCCAGGATAAAGCAGTGGGAAAACTACCCACTATAGAGACTTGTGAGACTGTGGCTTTGCACTCCCCAGGATAAAGCAGTGGGAAAAACACCCACTATAGAGACTTGTGAGACTGTGGCTTTGCACTCCCCAGGATAAAGCAGTGGGAAAACCACCCACTATAGAGACTTGTGAGACTGTGGCTTTGCACTCCCCAGGATAAAGCAGTGGGCAAACCACCCACTGTAGAGACTTGAGAGACTGTGGCTTTGCACTCCTCAGGATACATCAATGGGCATGGAGCCCCCTCGTGAATCTGGCGTGGTGCTGTCATCCGGCTGAAGTGCCCCCCCTTCCCTTCCCCCTGAGATGCCTGTTGTATTTCGATCTGATGCCCCAACAGTGTTCTCTCCGTTTTGCTCAGGTATCTGATGTGGGCCTCGCCCATGCATTTTGGGGCCAGTGGTCCACGGACATTGAATGGTGCATACCTGCACTACTAATCGTGATGTATATTTTGTTGAATGTGTATATGTATATGTATAGATTAGCTTACTGTATTTTTATACATTACAATGGTTGCACTCATTTCCTTTTGTCTTTGCATTCTTCCGGGGGGGTTGGGGGTTGTTACTGTGATGTTTGGATATGCATTGGTGTGTGTGTTGTAGTGGGTGAGGGTCGGGGTGGGGTGGGGGTGTTAGGTGTGTGTGTCCCTGACTTTTGCCTCCCCCCTCCCTTATGTCGTAGGTGCAGTACTCACCATTGTCTTCGGCGCCGGCGTTGATGATGATCGTACAGGAGCAGGAAGACTATTGCAGGGAGTATTTGGAGTTCCGGCTCCATGGTGCCCTCCTTCCTCATGGAGTGTTTGAGGTGAGCATTTTCCCTTTGAAATGGCTGTTACCGCCGTGTTTTTATCCACGGTGAATCCGTCCCGGAAAAGGTGGCGGATTGGTAGGTTGTGATACTGTGGGCGGTACTTTGTCTCCCGCCTGTCTGTTGGCGGTGACCGCCGCGCTGCTTGTCTGTACCGCCGTGGCGGTCGGAGTGTTAAAGTGGCTGTTTTTGTTGGCGGTTTCCGCCACGGTCATAATTCCCTTTTTTTTTCCACCGGCCCGTTTGCGGTCTTACCACCGCTTTAACACCGTCCGCCAGGGTTGTAATGACCCCCACTGGCTTTTAGGAGCCAGTCTGCCCACTTCAGGAGCCTCCCTCAAGAGAACCTGGAAGCAAGAGCAAGCCAGGAATATATGAAACAGTGGTATAACCAGAAAGCCATTCTGGTTGAGTTTCATCCTGGGCAGAAAGTGTGGGTGGTGGGCCCAGTGGAGCCTTGAGCTCTCCAAGATAAGTGGACTGAGCCATTTGAGGTGGATGAGCACAAGAGTGATGTCACCTATCTGGTGAACTTGCGGACTCCTAGGAACCCTTTGACGGTCCTACATGTGAACCACCTCAAGCCTCACTTTCAGAGGACAGAGGTGACTATGCTCTTGGCAACAGATGATGGGGTGGAGGAAGAGAGTGAACCTCTTCCTGACCTCCTGTCTGCCAAAGAGAAAGATGGTTCAGTGGAGGGTGTGAACCTCTTCCCCTAACTGACTCTAGAACAACAGAGGGACTGTCTCCAGGTGTTGGGATAATTTGCCTCTCTCTTTTCCTTGACCCCAGAGGTCACTCATCTGTGGTCATGATGTGGACACTCAGGACAGCCCACCTGTGAAACCTAAAATTCAAAATGTTAACTCTTGCGGTTATTGAGTTTTCCTGTAGCCCTCGAGCCAGTCCTGTGGTCTTGGTATCAAAAGCTGCTGCTCCTGGTGCCACTCCAGAACTCAGGTTCTGTGTGGATTACCGGGGACTCAATGCGGTCACGAAGACTGAAGCGCATCCCACCCTTCCAAGCTGATGAGCTCGTTCTTCGGTTAGGGGTTGCCAAATATCTAAGTACTTTTGATCTGACCTCTTGGTATTGGCAGATTGCTCTGACTGAGAATGATAAGGAGAGGTCTGCATTTTCTACCCCAGATAGGCACTGGATTGGAGGATTTCAGTGCAGCCTACCTGGATGACATTGCTGTGTTCAGCTCCACTTGGAAGTAACACTTGCAGCACCTCTGCAAAGTGTTAGAGGCCCTGGAAAAGGCAGTCCTCACTATTATGGCTTGCAAGCGCCAGATAGGGCAGGGTTCTGTAGTGTACTTGGGGCACCAGGAAGGGAGTGGCCAGGAGCCACCCCTACAACCCAAGATTGGCACTATTCAGGCTTCGAAGACTCCCAAGACCCAGACTGAAGTGAGAGCCTTTTTAGGCCTCACAGGATACTATAGGAGGTTTGTTAAGTGGTATGGCACCATTGTTGCTCCCTTAACAGAGTTAACTTCCAAGAAACAATCAAAGAAAATGATCTGAACTGAGACTTACCAGACAGCTCTTGATGCCCTGAAGGCAGCTATGAACACAGCACCTGTGTTGAAGGCACTGACTTCTCTAAAGAATTTGTTGTTCAGACTGATGCTTTATAGCATGGTTGGGGAGCGGTACTTGAACAGCTAAATGAAGAGGGCCTAGACCAGACTGTAGCCTTCATAGGTAGGAGGTTACTTTCGCAGGAATGTAGGCAGAGTGCAATTGAGCGTGGAGTTTTTGACGTGGTCTGGGCGCTGAAGAAGCTAAGACCCTAATTGTTTAGGACTCACTCCAGGGTTCAAACAGACCACAGGCTCCTCAGATGGTTAATGCAAATGAGGGGTGAGAACACAAAACTGCTGAGTTGGTCTGTCTCCCTACAGGGAATGAACTTAACGGTGGAACACCGCCCTGGAACAGAACACGCCAATGCTGATGGTCTGTCCAGATTCTTCTGTCATAGTGATGAGAACTCCCATGAGGTTGAGTAGTTCTCCCCCCTTTCAGCTGGGGGGACACGTAGTAGATCTGGCATCTTTGACGTGGTCTCCCCTGTATTTTTTGTCTCTACTTCCCCTATGTTTTGTCTGTGTGCTGGAGTCTGTTTTTGCTGTTTTTGTTACTCTGGGCACTTTACCACTGCTGACCAGTGCTAAAGTGCAAGTGCTCCCTGTGTAAATTATATGTGTAATTGGCTTTTCCATTACTGGCATATTTTATTTACTAGTAAGTCTCTAGTCAAGTGCACTATAGGTGCCCAGGGCCTGTAAATCAAATGTTACTAGTAGCACTGGTGGTACAACCCCCAGGAGTAGCCCTGTAAATATGTTTCAGACCTGCCACTGCAGTGTCTATGTGTGCAGTTAAAAACTGCCAATTCGACCTGGCAAGTGTACCCACTTGCCAAGCCCAAATATTCCCTTTTTAAACATGTAAGGCACTCCTTAAGTTAGGCCCCTAGGTAGCCCCATGGGTAAGGTGCAGTGTATGTTAAAGGTGGGACATATGCTGATGTGTTTTACATGTCTTGACAATGAAATGCTGGCAAATGTGTTTTTCACAGTTGCAAGGCCTATCTCTCTCATTGATTAGCATGGGGGCTGCCTTTAATAATCTGTGAAGTGCAGTTTCCCTTTGGGAGCAGATAGAGATCTAGAGTTTGGGGCCTCGGAACCCACAATTAAAAAATATATATTTTGGTAAAGTTGGCTTTTAGATTATCAATTTGAAAATGCCACTTTTAGAGAGTGGGCATGTTCTTGCTTAAACCATTCTGAGTCTCTGCCTGCTTGTGTATTTCCTGTCTGGGTTGGACTGACAGTTGGGCTGTTTGTGAATCTCTTCTAGACAATGACACAAACGGAACTGGGATGTAACCTTCATATCCTGATGGGCCATCTGAGAGAGAGTGCAGGGATGAGTGGTCACTTACACCTGAATGGGCTGTGTCTGCCATCACACAATGTAGTCTCCGACCCCCTGCTCTAAGTCTGGATCAAGGCCTGGGCAAGGCAGGATCTAGTGAACAACAGAGACTTTCCTTTGAAGTTTGCCTACTTGAAAGGCAGAAAGGGGTATAAGTAGTAGTCCCAAAACCCCAGATTTTCACATTACTTCTAGAACCAAGAGGAACCCCTGCCAAGTAGAAGAGCTGAAGAGTTGGAGGAGGAGTGCTGCCCTTTGCCTGAGACTGTGCTTTGCTGAGTTGGCCTGAGGTTGCTGCTTCTGCCTGAAAGAGGACAGAGACTGGTATATTCCCGCTTGTGAAGAATCTCCAAGGACTTGGATTTAGCTTGTCTCCTATTTTGAAGTCTCAGGGCCATTAAACACTTTCTCTGCCATCAGCTGGACTCTCTGCTGAGGCTCCTGCCCTGCCAAGTGGTGCCCTATCCAGTCACTTGGGCCTCGAAAGGTGGAGCTGGTAGAACAAGGACTGAAATCCACACACAGGAAGCCACGTGGGGGAAATTTTGACGCACCACCGCATCGCGGCTGGAGAAACGACACAATACTCACTTGCAGCTGCTGAAAACGACGCAACCTCTATGCTGCGCAGGTTTCCACCACTGTGCGGCCAGATTTTTTAAGCATCATCGCTGGGCATCAATAATCAACGTAAACATGCACGAACCCAAAGGGAGCAGGGTCCAGACTGATTTTCATATGACTGGGTCCAAACTGGAATGGCATGGCGAGCAAAAAAACTGATGGATTAAAACCAGATCTAAGACTGGGGGTGAATGTTTGATTTGCTAGCATTCTCTCCATCATCTGTTGTTTTTGCATATGTCACCCTAAGTGAGAAGGGTATGCCCAGATGAGGTTCCATTGCTTGCTGTGATATCCTGTAACTGGTCTAGGGTGTTTGTTTCTGCTCCAGGAAGGATCTGGCCTAGCAGTTTGAGCAGGTCTGTTCCCATGGGGAGCAGGGTCACAACTGATTTGCAATTGGCTGGGTTCAAACTGGAATGGCATGGCAAGCAAAAAAACTGATGGATTAAACCCAGATCTGTGACTGGGGATGAATGTTTGATTTGTTCCGCATTCTGTCCATTATATGTTGTTTTTGCAGCTTTCTAAAAGTAGCATTTTTAGAATAGTACTTAAAATCCAACTTTAGCTTTAAAGATTATTTTAAATTACTATTCATTCGAGTGTAAAAAACATTTCTTTATATGTTCCCAAATTTTAATTATAACTTATTAAATGTAATAAGGTAACCACTGTTATTCTGTGGGAGAGCTAGACTTTCCACAGTGTAAAACAACTTTAGATGTTTTTCACTTTAAGCACACATAAAACGTAAACACACATATCCTACTTATTAAGTACCATGTATTAAGTACCATGTACCCAACCCTATGCGCCTTAGGGCCAGCCTAAATTGTGACACTTAAATATTAAAACGAAAAGTTTAGGTCTGGCCAAATGTAAATTTTACCAGAACGAAATTGCAGTTTAAAACTGCACTCAAGGCTGTAGTGGCCCATAAAGGTGCATCAGTAGCAGTTATTCCAGACAATCCAATAAGAACTCATCTCCTTCTTTAACAACTTCCTTAGTGTTACCTAAAGTATGTCATTTGAGCTTAGTAGAGCTACTAATACAGTAGAAGAAGGGGGCCATGCTAGTATCTGACATTTAAATGTAGGTATTGTCACAGTGCCAAACTGTATCCATTGAACAAGTGCACAGTGGGAGACCCCAACACCCAAGTGTAGTTGAACATATTATTAGATTTTTTTCTCCTTTGAAAACCGATTCTCCTAACCCCCTACAACATATGGTGGCATTCTGCCTTTCTTACCACTCTAAAAACAGATTACTTAAGTCCTTTAGAGAAACAACTCCCAAACAATTTGCCACATAAGAAAGGATTGAGGAAAAGTGTGTGAATGCTTTATGGATGTTCACAAACTCATAAGTTAATGCCTTGTAAACCCACTTACCACACCATTGCATGTATAATCATATTTATCAGGATAACTCATGACCTTTCCATTGGTAACGCCTATTTGCCACTCATAAGCCATTCTTTGGGATGCAGCTGATTCCTTTATAGCATCTAGCCTGCTGACCTCTTTGTGGTTGTCTCTATGAGATCTTCCACCAGTTCTGATCTAATCATCACTGTAGGAGGCTGGCATGGCTTGTAGTTGGTACCTTGTGGTACTTACACCTTGCGCCAGGTCCAGTTATCCCTTATTAGTGTAGAAGAGGTGTTTCTAGCAGCTTAGGTTGATAGAAGGTAGCTATGGCAAAGCAGCTTAGGCTGAACTAGGAGACATGTAAAGCTCCTACTATACCACTGGTGTCATCTGCACAATATCATAAGAAAATACAATACACAGAATTACTAAAAATAAAGGTACTTTATTTTTATGACAATATGCCAAAAGTATATCAGTGAGTACCCTCAGTATGAGGATAAGTTATATACACAAGATATATGTACACAAACCAAAATTAGGTAAGTAATAGCAAGAAAAGTAATGCAAACAGTAAAGAATTACAATAGATTGCAATAGGTGCACAAAGGTATAGGGCCAACACAAACCATATACTCCAAAAGTGGAATGCGAACCATGAATGGACCCCAAACCTATGTGAGCTTGTAGAGAGTCGCTGGGACTGTAAGAAAACATTAAGGGTTAGAAAAATAGCCCACCCCAAGACCCTGAAAGGTAGGTGTAAAGTGCACCTACTACCCCCAGAGAGCACAGAAGTCGTGATAGGGGGATTCTGCAGGAAGATCAAACACCAGCAATGCAACAACAGTGGATTTCCGGACCTGAGTACCTGTAAGATAAGGGGACCAAGTCGAATAGTCGCGACAGTGTCGAGAGTGGGCAGGAGCCCAGGAAATGCCAGCTAAGGGTGCAAGGAAGCTGCCACTGATTGGAAGAAGCTTGGAGTTCTGCAAGAAAGAAGAGGACTAGGAACTTCCCCTTTGGAGGACGGATGTCCCATGTCGAGATGAAGCTTGCAGATGTCTTCCTACGCAGACAGACTGCAAACAAGCCTTGCTAGCTGCAAGGGTTGCGGTAGAGGTTTTTGGGTGCTGCTGTGGCCCAGGAGGGACCAGGATGTCACCACTTGGAGGAGGAGACAGACAGGGCACCCAGCAATCCAGGAAGCCCTCACAAAAGCAGGCAGCACCCGCAAAAGTACCTGAACAGGCACTTGGAAGGAAAGTGAACTGGAGTCCACACAAAGTCACAAAAGGGAGTCCCACGACGCCGGAGGACAACTCAGAAGGTTGTGCACTGCAGGATAGAGTGTCGGGGACCCAGGCTTGGCTGTGCATGAAGGAAATCCTGTAAGAGTGCACAGGAGCTGGAGCAGCTGCAAATCATGCGGTACCCAGCAATGCAGTCTAGCGTGGGGAGGCGAGGACTTACCTCCACCAAACTTGGACTGAAGAGTCACTGGACTGTGGGAGCCACTTGGACAGAGTTGCTGAGTTCCAGGGACCACGCTCGTCAGGCTGAGAGGGGACCCAGAGGACCAGTGATGCAGCATTTTGGTGCCTGCGTTAGCAGGGGGAAGATTCCGTCAACCCACAGGAGATTTCTTCAGAGCTCCTGGTGCAGGGTGAATGCAGGCTACCCCCAGAGCATGCACCACCTGAAAACAGTTGAGAAGGCCGGCAGGATGAGGCGATACAAGGTTGCTAGTAGTAGTCTTGCTACTTTGTTGCGGTTTTGCAGGTGTCCTGAGCAGTCAGAGGTCGATCCTTTGGTAGAAGGTGAAGAGGGAGATGCAGAGAAACTCTGGTGAGCTCTTGCATTCGTTATCTAAAGAATTCCCCAAAGCAGAGACCCTAAATAGCCAGAAAAGGAGGTTTGGCTACCTAGGAAGGAAGATTGGCTACCAAGAGAGGTAAGAGCCTATCGGAAGGAGCCTCTGACATCACCTGCTGGCACTGGCCACTCAGAGCAGTCCAGTGTGCCCCCAACACCTCTGTTTCCAAGATGGCAGAGGTCTGGGACACACTGGAGGAGCTCTGGGCACCTCCCCTGAGAGGTGCAGGTCAGGGGAGTGGTCACTCCCCTTTCCTTTGTCCAATTTTGCGCCAGAGCAGGGCTGGGGGATCCCTGAACCGGTGTAGACTGGCTTATGCAGAGATGGGCACCATCTGTGCCCATCAAAACATTTCCAGAGGCTGGGGGAGGCTACTCCTCCCCAGCCCACACACCTATTTCCAAAGGGAGAGGGTGTTACACCCTCTCTCCGGTGAAGTCCTTTGTTCTGCCTTCCTGGGCCAGGGCTGTCTGGACCCCAGGAGGGCAGAAACCTGTCTGAGGGGTTGGCAGCAGCAGCAGCTGCAGTGGAGACACCGGAAAGGCAGTTTGGCAGTACCCGGGTACTTTGCTAGAGACCCGGGGGATCATGGAATTGTCCCCCCAATGGCATTGGGGTGACAATTCCATGATCTTAGACATGTTACCTGGCCATGTTCGGAGTTACCATTGTGACGCTATACATAGGTAGTGACCTATGTATAGTGCACGCGTGTAATGGTGTCCCCGCACTCACAAAGTATGGGGAATTTGCCCTGAACGATGTGGGGGCACCTTTGCTAGTGCCAGGGTGCCCACACACTAAGTAACTTTGCACCCAACCTTTACCAGGTTAAGGTTAGACATATAGGTGACTTATAAGTTACTTAAGTGGAGTGGTAAATGGTTGTGAAATAACGTGGATGTTATTTCACCCAGGCTGCACTGGCAGGCCTGTGTAAGAATTGTCAGAGTTCCCTATGGGTGGCAAAAGAAATGCTGCAGCCCATAGGGATCTCCTGGAAACCCAATCAAAAACAAACATACACACAAGTAAAAATGGGGGTAACATGCCAGGCAAGATGATACTTTCCTACACACACACCCCCAAAAAGAGGGACAATAAGGCTAACCTTACCCAGATGAGTCTTCATTGTCTAAGTGGAAATATCTGGAGAGTCAATCTGCATTGGAGTGGGTACTCCCAGGTCTATGTTCCACTGTATAGTCCATTCCCTTTAGGCAGATGGACCACATCAACAATTTAGGATTTCTATCTTTCATTTGTTTTATCCAAAGTAGAGTTTTGTGGTCTGTCTGAACAATAGAGTGAGTACCAAACAGGTATTGTCTCAACTTTTTCAGTGCCCAGACCACAGCAAAGGCCTCCCTCTCTATGGCAGACCAACACTTTTCTCTAGGGGTCAACCTCCTGCTGATAAAAGCAACAGGTTGATCCTGGCCCTCATTATTAAGCTGTGATAGCACTGCCCCAAACCCCAATTCAGAAGCATCAGTCTGGACTATGAACTTTTTGGAGTAGCAAGAGCTTTTTAGGACAGGTGCAGAGCACATGGCCTGTTTGAGCTCATAAAAAGCTTTTTGACAGCTAGCTGTCCACAATACCTTTTTAGGCATCTTCTTACTAGTGAGGTCATTAAGAGGAGCTGCTATGGAGCCATAATTCTTGATGAACCACTTATAGTACCTTCTGAGGCCTAAAAAGGCTTTCACCTGGGTTTGAGTTGTAGGGGGGCCCATTCCATAATGGTCTGGATCTCCCCCTGCAGTGGTGCAATCTGTTCCCCACCTACTAGGTGGCCCAGATTAAACACTTTCCCCTGCCCTATCGGGCACTTTGATGCCTTGATAGTGAGGCCTGCCTTTTGCAGGACCTCAAAAACTTTCCACAGGTGGACCAGGTGATCATCCCAGGTGGAGCTAAAGACAGCTACATCATCCAGATATGCTGCACTAAAAGCTTCCAACCCTTGCAGGACTATGTTCACCAACCTTTGAAAAGTGGCATGTGCATTTTTCAGACCAAAGGGCATCACAGTGAATTGATAGTGCCCTCCAATAGTTGAAAATGCAGTTTTGGGTTTAGCATCTTCTGATAATTTAATCTGCCAATACCCTGCAGTTAAATCAAAAGTGCTTAGATACTTGGCAGAAGCCAGTGTATCTAACAGCTCATCTGCACTGGGTATAGGGTGGGCATCTGTCTTGGTAACTTGGTTGAGCCCTCTATAGTCAACACAAAACCTCATTTCTCTTTTACCATCCTTACTGTGAGGTTTTGGAACAAGCACCACTGGGCTAGCCCATGGGCTTTCTGAATGCTCAATCATTCTTAAGTCTAACATTTTCTGAACCTCTTGTTTTATGCTGTCCCTGACATGGTCAGGCTGCCTATAAATCTTCCTTTTGACAGGTAAACTGTCTCCAGTATTGAATGTGTGCTCACACCAAGTAGTGGTACCTGGTATCAGTGAGAAGAGTTCAGAAAATGGACTTAAGATATTTACACAGTTGTCCTTCTGCTCAGCAGAAAGGCAATCTGCAAGTACTACTGTGGAGAAGAGATCAGGGAGAAGGTCACTCTCTTCTTTCTGTCCTTTATCAGTTGCCATGAGAAGGGTGAGATCAGCCCTGTCATAGTAGGGTTTTAGGCGGTTGACATGGAGCACCCTAAGGGGACTCCTGGCAGTGCCCAGGCCTACCAAGTAGGTAATCTCACCCTTTTTCTCTAAAATAAGATGGGGCCCATTCCATTTGTCTTGGAGTGCTCTTGGGGCCCCAGGCTCCAATACCCACACCTTCTGTCCTAGGTGGTACTGGGTCAGGTCAGCCTTCTGGTCATGCCATTGCTTTTGCAGCTCCTGACTGGCCTGAAGGTTTTTACTGGTCTTTTTCATGTACTCAGCCGTTCCTGATCTTAAGCCAAGTACCTAGTCCACAATGTCCTTTTTAGAAGCTTTTAAAGGTTGTTCCCAACCCTCCTTCACAAGTGCAAGGGGACCTCTCACAGTGTGCCCAAAGAGGAGTTCAAAGGGGCTAAAGCCCACTCCTTTTTGGGGTACCTCCCTGTAAGCAAAAAGGAGGCAAGGTAACAGGTCATCCCATCTCCTTCTGAGTTATTCAGGGAGTCCCATTATCATACCTTTGAGAGTTTTATTAAACCTCTCAACCAGGCCATTTGTTTGTTGATGATAAGGAGTAGTGAACTTGTATGTTACACCACACTCCTTCCACATTGCTTTGAGGTATGCAGACAGAAAGTTACTACCTCTGTCTGACACCACTTCCCTAAGGAAGCCCACTCTGGAAAAGATTCCCAGGAATGCCTTTGCCACTGCAGGAGCTGTAGTGGTCCTTAAGGGAATTGCTTCAGGGTGCCCATTGGCATGGAGCACTACCACCAGGATAAACCTATTGCCTGAAGCTGTTGGAGGGTCAAGGGGGCCAACTATGTCAACCCCTACCCTTTGAAAGGGTACCCCAACCACAGGAAGTTGAATTAAGGGGGCCTTTGGTATGCCACCAGTCTTGCCACTGGCTTGGCAATTCACACAAGAGCGACAAAACTCTTCAGTGTCCTCTGACATATGAGGCCAGTGAAACAAGGGGACAAGCCTGTCCCAAGTTTTACTTTGGCCTAAATGCCCAGCCAAAGGAATGTCATGTGCCAAGGTTAGAAGAAACTCCCTATTCTGCAAAGGGATGCCCAATCTCCTGCAAGCTCCAGGTTTAGGGTACCTTGACTCAGTATACAGGAGGTTGTCTTCTCAATACACCTTATGGCTATTACTGACATCCCCATTCTGCTGTTTGACAGCTTGCTGTCTTAACCACTCTAGTGTGGGACAGGTCTGCTGTGCCACACTCAGCTCTTCCCTAGCAGGCCCCCCCTTGCACCCAAAAGCTCAGCAGTGTCTGCTGCCAGCTCATCTGGTGTGGGTTCTGCACTTGGAGAGGATTCCTCTTCCTCAAAAGGGGAATCTTCTGGTGAGGGGGGGATAGTGGGCAAGGATGTACTCTTCCTACCCCTAGCTTTTGGGAGCACTTGGGGCCAGATGTATCATGAAGGCCTTTTGCGATTCGGAAACAGCGATTTTCAAGAAATCGCAATTTCCGACTCGCAAAATGCCATGTATCACATTTGCGAATCGGTAATAGCGATTTCTTAAAAATCGCAAATGCTATTACCGAATCGCAAATTGCGATACCGGCCCCATTCGTACCTATGGGCCTGTTGGCCCATATCTGCAAATTTTTTGCATTTCCAAAATTGCGATTTCTTAACCAGAAATCGCAATTTTGGAAGTGCAAAACCCCAGGGTGCTGGGGGCCTAAGGCCCCCTCTGCTGAACCACACAAAATGTTTTGGGACATGTAAGGAGCACACATGCCAAAAGGGCATGTGTGCTTTACATGGACATTTGAAAAATGCATTTTAAATGCATTTTAAAATTTTGCACATGGTTACCACCAGGTTCAACCTGGTGGTAAAGAGCGATTCCTAAATGCCCAAATCGCATTTAGGAATGGCTTCATACATGTGCTAAGAAATCACAAATAAGGAATCCTTATTTGCGGTTTCTTATTTAGAGAGTCGCAATTTGGAACTCTCTAAACAGGGTTGCAATTTTAAGTAATCGCTATTTTTTGCGATTCCTTAAAATTGCATTCAGAATGTCTTTCATACATTCTGAACTGGCTTTTTGCATTCGCAAACGGGCATTCGCACCATTTGCGAATGCAAAAAACCTTGATACATCTGGCCCTTGGTCTATTGTTCCAGGATCCAAGTTTCCCTGTTTTTTTTGCTCCTTTGCCTGAGCCCTTGTTAAAGCAAAAATATGCCCAGGAATGCCCAGCATTGCTGCATGAGCCTCCAACTCCACTTCAGCCCAAGCTGATGTCTCCAAATCATTGCCTAGTAAGCAATATACAGGTAATTCACTGGCTACCACAACTTTCTTTGGACCAGTAACCCCCCAAATGAGATCCACAACAGCCATGGGGTGGCTAAGTGTGTTATTGTGAGCATCAGTCACTTGGTACTGCTGACCAAGTAGGTGTTGATCAGAGTGAACCAGTTTCTCTATAACCATAGTTACACTGGCTCCTCTGTCCCTGTAGGCCTCAACCTCAACACCATTAATTAGAGGTAGTTGCGTGTACTTACCCATGTTAAGGGGACAAGCAACCAAGGTGGCAAAGTCAATGCCACCATCAGAGACTAAAACAGCCTCTGTGGTCTCCCTTACAAGACCAACCCCAACTACATTGCCAATAGTGAGCCCAGCTACACCCTTGGATTGGCTATTTGTAATAGACTTCCCACCACCGCTGCTATTACTAGGGGCACTAGAGGTTGCAGTTGGGGTTGTGGTGGTGGGAGCCTTGGTGTTTTTCTTTGGAAAAGTGGCATCACCTGCCCATTGGCCTTTTACTTTACATAAATAACACCATGTCTTTTTCTGATTCTGAGAAGAGGATTTGGACCCACCACCCCCAGAGGATTTTTGTGGGCCTGATGAAGACTCAGAATGTTTTTTATCTTTGTTCCTACCCTTATCAGAAGACTTACCATTCTTCTTCTTGCCATCCTTGTCACCCCCTGTATGAACTTTTCTGTTCACTCTTGTTCTGTCCCATTTGTCTGCCTTCTGCCCCAATTCTTGGGGAGAGGTCAGATCGGAGTCTACCAAGTACTGGTGCAACAAATCAGACACACAATTTTTCAAAATATGCTCTCTCAGGATTAGATTATACAGGCTTTCATGGTCAGTCACCTTACTGCCATGTAACCAACCCTCCAAGGCCTTCACTGTGCAGTCTACAAAGTCTGTCCAGTCTTGAGAGGACTCTTTTCTGGTGTCTCTGAACTTAATCCTGTATTGTTCAGTGGGTAAGCCAAATCCATCCAAGAGTGCAACCTTCAAAACTTTGTAGTTATTAGCATCACTTTCTCTAACAGTAAGGATCCTATCCCTACCCTTACCAGTGAAAGATAGCCACAAGATAGCAGCCTACTGCCTTTGAGGGATCAACTGTGCCATACAGGCCCTCTCACGTGCAGCAAACCACTTGTTAATGTCATCCCCCTCCTTGTAGGGGGGACTATCTTATGCAGGTTTCTGGAATCTTGCTCTCTAACAGGATTATTATCAAAAGCACTACTGCTGCCACCATGGGGAACTAACCCCAACCTCTGCCTTTCCCTTTCCACATCCAGAGATTCCCTGTCTAAGACCAGCTGTTGCTGTTTAAGCTTCAGCCTGGCCTCTTCCATCCTCAGCTTTCTGAGTTCCCTTTCCATTAAGTTATCCTCAGGGTGGGAGGCTTGGGAATTGTGAGACACAGAAGTTATGTGGGAATTGGCAGAGTTGGACCTGTCCCTAACTGACTGGACTCTAGTAACCTGGCCTTTAGGAGTGAAGGGTGCCCTACTAATGTGTGACCCCCTCCCACTACCAGTGTCACTAGGTGGCCTGTTAGCTGACAGGTCCTTGGATGAACCCTCCCCAGCAACCTCAGGGGACTCCTCTGAGTCCGACTGGGTACCCCTCTCCTCTACCTCCTGATCATGGGATGGGCCAGACTGGTACTGGTCACTTTCTAGGAGAAGGCTAAGGAGAAGATGTTTTGTAGGACTTTTACCAATTGCTAAACCTTTTTCTATGCAGAGACCCATCAAACTTTTAAAGTTTAGATTCCCATATGTTGCCTGGACAACTGTGGGAGTAAGCTCTACTGCAGACATGATAGAAAAGGTTTAGGACAGAGATAGAAAAAAGTTTTTAGAACTTTTGAGAGAACAGAGAAAAACGTTTTCAAACTTTTGAAAACTTTTAAAAGTTTTCAGAAACTTTGCAGAAACTTTTCAGAAACTTTTAGAGAAAGAAAGTTAAACTGTTTAGGTTACTGTGTATATTCTGCCGTATTTGGTATTTGTTTTTTTATGAAAAGCACCAATGACAAAGTGGTAAAGCAGTTACAAGTACTTATCCCACCGCTGCCACCAATGTGCGAGGCTGGCCTGACTTATAGTGGGTACTTTGTGGTACTTACACCTTGTGCCAGGTCCAGTTATCCCTTATTAGTAGATTTGAGGTGTTCTAGCAGCTTAGGCTGATAGAGGTTGCTATAGCAGAGCAGCTTAGCACTAGCACTATATCATAAGAAACACAATACTAAGAGCTATTAAAAATAAAGGTAGTTTATTTTAGTGACAATATGCCAAAAATATCTCAGAGGATATTCTCCCTTAGACGGTATGTAAATACACAAAATATACACACAAACCAAAATCAGGTGAGTAAAAAACTTAGAAAAGTAGTGCAAACACTCTAGAACACAATAGAATGCAAAAGGAGACAAAAGGCCTAGGGGCAACACAAACCATATACTCCAAAAGTGGAATGCGAACCCAGGCCTAGTGTAGTGTGTAGAGGGTCGCTGGGAGTGTAAGAAAACACTAAGGTTGTACAAGATACCCCACCCCAAGGCCCTGAAAAGTAGGAGTAAAGTTACCCATCTACCCCAGAAAGATAGTAAAGTCGAGATAGGGGATTTTGCAAGGACAACAACTGACTGCAGAGCACTGAAGATGGACTCCTGGACCTGAGGACCTGTAAAGGAAGGGGACCAAGTTCAAGAGTCACACAAGTGTCCAGGGGGGGCAGGAACCCACTAAACCCCGGATGGAAGGGCTGCCTCCGGGTGGAAGAAGCCGAAGATTCTGCAACAACGGAAGATACCAGGAACTTCTCCTTTGGTCAGAAGATGTCCCACGGCATGTTGGAGGATGCAGAGTTGTTTCCACGCAGAAAGACCACAAACAAGCCTTGCTAGCTGCAAGAATCGCGGTTTTGGGTGCTGCCAGGGCCCAGGAAGGACCAGGAGGTCGCCCCTTGGAGGAGGAGACAGAGGGGTGCTCAGAAACACAGAGAGGCCATGCAGAAGCAGGCAGCACCCACAGTAGCACCTGAACAGGTGTTCAGAAGATCTGAGCATGGCAGTCGTCTCAGCACAACAAAAGACGGTCCCACGAAGTCAGAGTCCAACTCAGCGGGTTGGGCAATGCAGGACGGAGTGCTGGAGACCTGGGTTAGGCTGTGCACAAAGGAAGTCTTTCAAAAGTGCACAGAAGCCCTAGCAGCTGCAGTTCACGCAGTACACAGGATTACTGTCTGGATGAGAGGGGACCTAGAGGACCAGTAATGCAGACGTTTGGTGCCTGCGAAGGCAGGGGGAAGATTCCCTCTACGCACGGGAGATTTCTTCTTGGCTTCCAGTGCAGGGTGGAAGCAGACAGCCCTCAGAGCATGCACCACCAGGAAACAGTCGAGAAAGCCAGCAGGATGAGGTGCTACAATGTTGCTGGTTGTCTTTTTGCCACTTTGTTGCGGTTTTGCAGGCGTCCTGGAGCAGTCAGCGGTCGATCCTTGGCAGAAGTCGAAGAGAGAAGTGCAGAGGAACTCTGGTGAGCTCTTGCATTCGTTATCTGGGAAGAAACCCACAGGAGAGACCCTAAATAGCCCTCAGAGGAGGATAGTCTACAGAGAAAGGTAAGCACCTATCAGGAGGGGTCTCTGACGTCACCTGCTGGCACTGGCCACTCAGAGGTCTCCATTGTGCCCTCACACCTCTGCATCCTAGATGGCAGAGGTCTGGGACACACTGGAGGAGCTCTGGGCATCTCCCCTTGGGAGATGCTGGTCAGGGGAGTGGTCACTCCCCTTTCCTTTGTCCAGTTTCGCACCAGAGCAGGCCTGGGGGGATCCCTGAACCGGTGTAGACTGGCTTATTCAAGGAGGGCACCATCTGTGCCCTTCAAAGCATTTCCATAAGCCAGGAGAGGCTACTACTCTCAGTCCCTTAACACCTATTTCCAAAGGGAGAGGGTGTAACACCCTCTCTCAGAAGAAATTCTGTGTTCTGCCTTCCTGTGACTGGGCTGCCCAGGCCCCAGGGGTGCAGAAACCTGTCTGAAGGTTGGCAGCAGCTGTAGCTGCAAAGAAAAGCCCAGAGAGTTAGTTTGGCAGTACCCGGGCTCTATGCTGGAGCCCCGGGGATGCATGGAATTGTCCCCCAATACCAGAATCGTATTGGGGTATCAATTCCATGATGCTAGACATGTTACATTGCCATGTTCGGATTTACCATTGTGACGCTACATATAGGTATTAACCTATATGTAGTGCACACGTGTAATGGTGTCCACAAAATCCGGGGAAAACTGCCCTGAACAATGTGGGGGCACCTTGGCTAGTGCCAGGGTACCATCACACTAAGTAACTTTGCACCTAACCTTCACTAAGTGAGGGTTAGACATATGGGTGACTTATAAGTTACTTAAGTGCAGTGTAAAATGGTTATGAAATAACATGGACGTTATTTCACTCAGGCTGCAGTGGCAGTCCTGTGTAAGAATTGTCTGAGCTCCCTATGGGTGGCAAATGAAATGCTGCTGCCCATAGGGAACTCCTGGAACCCCAATACACTGGGTACCTAGGTACCATATACTAGGGAATTCAAAGGTTGTTCCAGTGTGCCAATCTAAATTGGTAAAGTGAGTCACTAGCCTGCAGTGACAATTTTGAAAGCAGAGAGAGCATAAACACTGATGTTCTGGTTAGCAGAGCCTCAGTGATACAGTTAGGCACCACACAGGGAACAAATACAGGGCACACTTTATGACACTGGGGTCCTGGCTAGCAGGATCCCAGTGACACAGGCAAAAACAAACATACATATAAGTAAAAATGGGGGTAACTTGTCAGGCAAGATGGTACTTTCCTACAATTGGCCAACAAGTGAACCGGAAAGGGATAGAGTTACAGGTGCACCATCACCTGAAACGATGAAACATTATTATAAGGTGATTGAGTTTCTGAAGACGAGAATTTCTCCTAATAATATTGACTAGCATAGAATTGACAGGACAGTGCAAGAAACTAAAGAGTCAATACATACCTATTATGAGAGCTTACTGAAGGCATTCAAGGAGTACAGTGGCAAGGAAGCAATTGAGCCGAAAGACATGTTGCACTTTGTGTTCAGGTTTGTTGAAGGATTAAGACCAGCAATAGGGCAGATGATTAAAAGTAATTTGATTTGTTGGCAAGCGAAGCCGATTGATGAGGTGTTGCAGCATGCAAAATACTATAGTGATGAAATTGACCTGAAGCAGAAAAAGTTGAAGGAGAAAGCAATGGTGATGCAAATTAAGGCAGCTCAAACAGGATTGCAGGAAGCTTTGGTGCAACAGATGCCGCATCAGCAGGGAACTGTCATGTTCCAACCTCAGATGAGAGGTAGGATTGGTTGTGGAGTTAACATGACTTGTGGTCGGGATTTGAGTACTGTAGTGGTTCAGAATGACATGCAGGGGATGAAAAAGATGTTACCGTTTCGTTTGTGCGGAAACGTGGGACACTGGAAGCGGGAGTGTCCACTGATGGTGCAGGATTGTGTTGTTCAGCAAGTGGTGATGTCAATACATTTCAAACTGTGAAAGTCCCTAGAATGAGAGTACTTAATCCAAATGTTCAAAACCAAGTGCAGAATTTCCAACCCATTCAGCAGGTGCAAGTGCCACGTGCACAATTGACACAGTTGCAACCAATGCAGCAGCAGGTTCCCATGGTACCTAGACAGCAAATGCAGATACCTCAAGCCCCGAAGGAACATCTAACAAATGATTGCTTACTCAGGAGGTCACAGGTCAGAGTCAAGACAGAAGCAATGACTCAGTGCACCAATTCCCATTTCATAGTGAGAATGAAATAAACGATGAATGGATGAGTGACAGTTCTGATGAAGGACCGTGTATGCTTGCAACGTCCTTAGAAGTAGATCAGAGAGGACATTTTGTGAAGGGAAAGATGATGGGTTACAAACTGTCATTCTAAGTGGACACAGGAGCTACACGCTCTACAGTGAGAAGTGTAGAAGTTCCGAACTTACCTCTTTCGGGCAGAACAATTCAGGTTGTGGGAGTAGAAAACAGACAGTTGACAAATCCAATCACAGATCTGGTACAGGTTGAAATTGGTAACTTTCAGGGACTGCATAGGTTCATAGTCTGTGACTCAAGTCCAGTATCCCTTCTGGGAAGGGACTTGCTGTGTAAGACAAAATGCTCCATTAATTGTTCGACAACTGGAACAGAGGTTCAGACCAATAGTGACAATGAGGAAGAACAGACATCTGAAACCATAAATAACAATGTTAATGAGAAATACCCATTGATCAAGTTTTTCCCAAAGTTTACTGGGAAAGAATTGCATGCGGATCTACAGGGAATAGTACAGGAAAATGTGTGGGACCTGACCGGTAAAGAAGTGGGTTTGATTAAGGGAGTGGAACCGATTAAGATCACTTTGAGGCCGAATGTAGTATATCCGCAGGTTCCACAGTATAACATGGCACAAGATGCTCTGATGAAAGTGGCGCAGATAATTGGAGATTTTCTGAAACAAGGAGTTTTGGAAGAAGTGTTGAGCAGTCCATGTAATTCACCGATAATGGGATTAAAGAAGCTGTGTGGAAAAGTGCGCATTATGAAGGATTTGCAAAAAGTGAATCACATGGTGGTCAAGTGTTGTCCTGTAGTGCCAAATCCAGCAGTGATACTGTTTTAGATTCCTTGCGATGCAGAGTGGTTCACAGTGGTCGATTTGTCACAAGCTTTCTTTTCTGTGACTCTTCATGAAGATAGTCAGTTTCTTTTTAGTTTCGAATTCCTAGACAGAGTCTACAGCTGGTACAGACTTCCACAAGGGTATACGGAGTCACCGTCTCTGTTTAATCAGATCCTGAAAAAGAATATGGAGTCATTGGAACTACCATACCAATTGACTCTAGTGCAGTACATTGATGATTTGCTGATTGCATCCAGGACAAGGGACGAGTGTAAGTATCACTCGATTGCCCTGTTGAATCATTTGGGAAAATTCAGACATAAGGTGTCAGCTTTGAAATTGTAGGATTGTCAGAAGTCAGTGAAATACTTGGGACATCAGATTGAAAAAGGGTCAAGGAGAATCTCCAGAGAAAGGATTACAATAATTCTGCAGAGAAGTCCTCCGACTTCACAAAGAGATGCCAGAATGTTTTTGGGAATGGTAGGGTATTGTCGACAGTGAATTCCAAATTTTGCTGTGATTGCTAAACCATTGCAGCAGCTGACACATAAGAAAATTACAGACTCCAGTACATTAGATGAGGATCAGATTAAAGCGTTCACTGAGTTGAGAGAGAGTTTGTGCAGAGCTCCAGCGTTGGGAATGCCTGATTACAAAAAAGCCATTCACATTGTTTTGTCATGAACGTGATGCTTGTTCTTTGTCTGTTTTGACACAGGTTTCAGCTACCTTGGACCCAGTCGCAGCAGCTCTACCAGGTTATCTGCGTGCAGTAGCCACAGTTGGTCAACGTCTTTCTCAATGTGAGGGAGTAGTGATGGGATATCCTTTGACAGTAATGGTACCACACTCTGTTGAGATTTTACTGACACGGACGAAAACACAGTATTTGACGGGTGCCAGACTGACAAGGTAAGAGACGAGCATATTAGGTTCTCCCAATTTAACATTGAAAAGTTGTACAGTGTTGAATCCAGCAACATTACTTCCAAGTGATACTGTTGAAATTGAAAAAGAGGAACACATCAAGCATGACTGTCTTGAGGTAACCGAACTGTGTACAAAACCAAAGCCTGATATCAGAGATACACGATTAGAAGAAAATGATCAGATTATTTTTGTCAATTGCTCATGTCTCAGAGATGGTACAGGGACATTGAGAGCAGGATATGTTGTATGCACAATCACAAGTACATTAGAAGCTTCCTGGTTTCGAGGTGTATTTTCTACACAAGTGGCAGAATTGGTAGCTCTTACTAGGGCATGCCATGTTTTGGCAAGACTGAGAGTCACAATCTATACTGACAGACAATATGGATTTGAAATTGTTCATGATTTTGGTCAATTGTGGTCGCAAAGAGGTTTCCTGACCTCTACTGGTACACCAGTGAGAAATGGCGACAAGATAAAAGAGTTGTTGAATGCAATACAGTTACCTGAAGAAATTGCCGTGGTAGAAAGCAGTGCACATCAAAAGACACAGGATTACATCTCATTGGGAAATGAATATGAGAATCAAATCGCAAAGTTTTGTGCATTGAACTGTATATCGTTTAAAGATAAGTGGGAATTGATGACACAAGATGACAATACATGTTCAGGTTTTGCATTAAAAGTGATTGATACTTCAGAAGAGTTGAAAACATTGCAGAATAATGTTGACAAGGAAGAAAAACGTCTCTGGGTAAAATACAAATGTGTCCAAAGACCTGATGAGATTTGGGTTTCTGAATGTCAGATGGTCCTGCCCAATGACTTACTGTCTCAAATGGCCAGGTATTACCATGGGCAGGCACATATTGGAAGGGATGCCATGGTTAGATTGTTCAAGATTGACTGGTTTAATCCTAAATTCAGGCAAGCAGTGGAGGCAGTATGTCATCGCTGTATAGTTTGTCAGCAACTAAAGGTGGGAAGTGGTGAATTTGAGCCACATTGGAAGAGCAGGAGGTCCATTCAGCAGAATGCAACTGGATTTCATTGAAATGCATGGGTGTGGAGGTTTGAAGTATGTGTTGGTGATTGTGTGCGTCTTTAGTCACTGGATTGAAGCATACCCCACAAGAAGAAATGACAGTCTCACAGTGGCAAAGTTGTTGGTTAGGGAGTTGATACCACGTTTCGGGTTTCCGATCTCTTTAGAATCAGATAGGGGAACTCACTTCAATAACGAGATGAATAAACTCTTATGTGCAGCACTAAACATTGAGCAAAAGTTGCATTGTAGCTATTGTCCTAAAGCATCTGGACTAGTGGAACAGATGAATGGTACCTTGAAATCAAGGATTGCCAAGATGTGTGTGGCTACAAATCTGCAATGGCCAGATGTATTACCTTTGGTGTTGATGTCAATGAGAAACACACCTGGCAGGAAGACAGGGCTGTCGCCCCATGAAATCCTCTTGGGCAGAGCAATGAGATTGCCAGCAGTTCCAGCCAATGTACTTGTCAATATTACAGATGATATGGTGTTGGACTACTGCAAGGGTCTGGCTGATGTGGTTCACTCTTTCTCTCAGCAGGTGCAGGCCACCACTCTGCCACCCATCCACAATCCAGGTCACAATCTCAGAGCCAGAGACTGGGTCATTGTCAAAAAGCACATTCGCAAGACTTGTTTGGAACCACATTGGAGGGGTCCTTACAAGGTGGTGCTAACAGCAACGACAGCTGTTAAGTGTGCAGGACTCCCGAACTGGATACATCCGAGCCATACAAAGAGAGTGGTATGTCCACCGGAACATGAAGAAGTGTTGTTGAGAGCACCAACAACAGGAAAACAGGTCGTCGCACCTGAGAAAGAAAAGGAGCCAACAGAGCCCGAAATTGAACCAGAGCTTGTAGAAGATGGGTCTATCACCCCTGTAAGCGACGAAAGTGAAGAATTACAGGAGGGTGTGGAACAGTGTAGCTCAATGGATACAGCAGGAGAGCCTAGCTCAGCAGAGGTTCTCCTAGAAGCAGACGGTGCTGAAAAGCAGACAGAGCAAGGGCCATACCAAGAGGGTGAAAGAGTTGAGACGGATCAAAGTCAAGGTAATTCGACTCCTCCTGAGCCCGTTGCAGGTCCGTCAAGAGAAAACAACATAGAGAAAGAGAAAGAGGATTCCAATTTTGAGACGAATATTGACAGAAGGAACAAGAAAGGGAGACAATTGGCCTGAATCGCAAATTGGGAAGAAGAAGGAATTGGTCATAAATGAAACAATAGAAGAAGAAGTGGATGCTATGAGAAAGGAAGAATTAAGTGAAGGAGAATTAAGTGGTGAACGAAGGTTGAAAAGAAAGAAATAGCAAGTCGACGTTACACAGGTCCTGAATGGGCAAATGCAGCTAACAATGAATGGCAACACAAGTTTATGCCTTTTTGTTTTGATAGAGAAGTTCCAAGTAAGTATTTTGATGTAACCTGAAGGTGATCGAGAAGCTGAATTGCTGAGCTAATCTGAGAAATTTAAGAAACAGACTGTTGAAATAAAACCGAAAGAGACATTGATAACCTGATATGACAATTGAAAACCAGATGTGACAAGCTGCTAAAAGATTTTGACAAAGGAAGAGTTCATGGATGTGAAACTGAACTGTGAGAAGATAATTTTTCCTTCATTTTGCACTTTATCTAAGAGTTACTTCTGCTTTCTGATTCTTTAAAGATCATGGCTGAGCTAAATAATCAAGATAGAAATATTAGGCGCTGTAGATAAATGAGTGTTGGATTGGCAGTTATGTGTGGAATAATGTTTATAGTAATGATTGTGGCAATGTCTGTTCATGAAATGAAAAGAGCTACTATTACTTCTGCTCCTGAAACTACTATGCTAACAGCTTTAGGGAGGTTTAGGTTAGATGAGAAATACTTGCATGACTATACTAATGCTCAAGGAGAGCTTTCTTCTAGTGTTTTCTATCGCTTGTTGAGTGAGTATGTTGAGACAATGGATGCGAGGAATTGTCTTGTGTGTACGCAAATTCCTTCATCAGTAGAGGAAGGAGTTACGTACCATAGCCTTCCCTTAACTTACGGCATAAGCTGTAGTTTGTTACTAACAAGATTCTATAACCAAGAGTACATACAGTACTTTTACTCAAATTATGACGTAGTGTTTTACATTTGTTCCTATTATTAGATACCTGAGTAAAGTGGCTAAAGAAGATGATATAGTATTTGTTAGAGGATTCTTCGAACTGACACTAACTTTTGGGACCGCATACGCGCACAGAAACAATTTGACGTGCTTGCTTACACCTTTAGAGAAGAGCTTTAAAGGGCATTCTGATGATAGGAGAAAGGCATTGAAGGAGAAGTTAGAAAAGGGGTTAGAGAAAAGAACGTGTAAGAATGATTATGCTTACACCGCTATTAAAACGTTGGAGAATTAGCATTAGATGCATTACACGTAGGGAAGTGTTAGAAATGGGATCTTTGGTTGACAGTCAGGTTACCCCCTGTTCAAGCAAGGACCCTCACTCTAGTCAGGGTAAGAGAGAATCACCCTCAGCTAACCCCTGCGAACCCCCTTGGTAGCTTGGCAGAGCAGTAGGCTTAACTTCAGAGTGCTAGTTGTAAAGTATTTGTACCAACACACACAGTCACTTTATGAAAACACTACAAAATGACACAACACCAGTTTAGAACAATAGGAAATATTTATCTAAACAAAACAAGACCAAAACAACAAAAATCCGACATACACAAGTCAAGTTATGAATTTTTAAAGCTTAAACTCAAAATTAGCACTTAGAAACAAAAAATGCTTAGATGAGGCATTAACACGGCGTTGTGACGGAGTCGTTCCCAATAAGCCGACACCTGCAGCGCCGGACACGGAGTTGCGTAGACCCCCAAGTGCACTACCTTTGGTGAAGAGTGAAAACAAGTCAATGCGCGAAGTCGGGGATCGCGGCGTCTGTGCGAAACGTTGAATCCGTGCACTTCGAGCGGCATCGGTCACAACGTAGTGCAGCGACTTCCACGGAGTCGCGGACTTCAGCGGCGCTTAAGCGGCATTGGGCCTGCGAAGGTCGTCGCGTTCCAACGAAGATCACATAGTCGGTTGCAGGCTGCGTCACCCGGATTCAGCAGCGCCGTCGGTCCGAAGTTGTCCGAAGTCAATTTCCTTGGATTTCCACCAGCTTTCCTTTCAAGGACCCAGAGATTGGACAGGGCACCACTTGTCAGAGCAGGGGTCTCTCCAGAGACTCCCGGTGCTGGCAGAGAGAAGTCTTTGCTGTCCCTGAGACTTCAAACAACAGGAGGAAAGCTCTAAATCAAGCCCTTGGAGCTTTCTTCACAAGATGGAAGGCACACAAAGTCCCCTCTTTGCCCTCTTACTCTGGCAGAAGCAGCAACTGCAGGATAGCTTCACAAAGCACAGTCACAGGCAGGGCAGCACTTCTCCTCAGCTCTTCAGCTCTTCTCCAGGCAGAGGTTCCTCTTGTTTCCAGAAGTGTTCTAAAGTTTGTGGTTTTGGGTGCACTTCTTATACCCAATTTCTCCTTTGAAATAGGCCTACTTCAAAGTAAAGTCTCTTTTGAATCTGAAATCCTGCCTTGCCCAGGCCAGGCCCCAGACACTCACCAGGGGATCAGAGACGGCATTGTGTGAGGACTGGCACAGCCCTTTCAGGTGTAAGTGACCACTCCTCCCCTCCCTTCTAGCACAGATCGCTCATCAGGAAATGCAGACTACACCCCAGCTCCCTTTGTGTCACTGTCTAGTGTGAGGTGCAACTAGCCCAACTGTCAAACTGACCCAGACAGGGAATCCACAAACAGGCAGAGTCATAGAAATGGTATAAGCAAGAAAATGCTCACTTTCTAAAAGTGGCATTTTCAAACACACAATCTTATAATCAACTTTACTAAAAGATGTATTTTGAAATTGTGAGCCCAGAGACCCCAAACTCCACATACCAATCCGCTCCCAAAGGGAATCTACACTCTAATCAGATTTAAAGGTAGCCCTCATGTTAACCTATGAGAGGGACAGGCCTTTCAACAGTGAAAAACAAAGTTAGCAATATTTCACTGTCAGGACATATAAAGCACATTACTATATGTCCCACCTTAACCATACACTGCACCCTGCCCTTGGGGCTACCTAGGGCCTACCTTAGGGGTGCCTTACATGTAGGAAAAGGGAAGGTTTAGGCCTGGCAAGTGGGTACACTTGACAAGTCGAATTTACAGTTAAAAGTGCGCACACAGACACTGCAATGGCAGGTCTGAGACATGATTACAGAGCTACTATTGTGGGTGGCACAACAAGTGCTGCAGGCCCACTAGTAGCATTTGATTTACAGGCCCTGGCACCTCTAGTGCACTTTACTAGGGACTTACCAGTAAATCAAATATGCCAATCATGGAAAAGCTAATAACATACAATTTTACACAGCGAGCATATGCACTTTAGCACTGGTTAGCATTGGTAAAGTGCTTAGAGTTCAAAAGCCAACAGCAACAGGTCAGAAAAAATAGGAGGCAGGAGGCAAAAAGACTGGGGATGACACTGCATTAGCAAAAAAGTCCAACAGGAAGCTTTGTATATATAGGCCAAAACCACACACTGACACTTTAATTGTGGGAACAAGTGAATGTAGGCATGTATTTTTGTTTCAGAGGAAATGGACTTTTATGCTGAATGGTCAGGACCCTACGATTCCTGGGATCTATTATATTTGTGGACTTAATGCTTATTACCGTCTTCCTAGAGGATGATATGGGACATGTTATTTGAGGATAGTTTTCCCTAAAATTTATCAGATAGATGACTTAAAGAAATTTCCGAAATTGACTGAACTAGATCATAGGCGACAGAGGAGGGAAACCTCTTCTGCAATTGTGGGAGATATTTTTGGTGCAGTGATTCCTTCAGTGGGAGTCATTTTAAATGCAATCAAGATACGAAAGTTGTCTACTATTGTGGATAACATGCTGACAAATTTTACTGGGGCAATACACCTGTAAGATACTTAATTAGCCGCGGATTGAGCTATGACTCTTCCAAATAGGCTTGCTTTAGACATTCTTTTAGCGAAAGACGGCGGAGTCTATAGGATGATTAATGCTAGGCATTGTTGTTCATTTATACCGAACAATGATAAGGAGATAAGAGACTTACTCACTAACTTAACTAATTCTAGTAAGGATTTGAAAGAATTAAAAGAACCAGTTGTTTGGGAAAAGGTTGGGAAAGGATTTGCTTCAGTGGGCAACTGGCTTAGTCAAATTTGGAACGGGGTATTATTAAAAATAGTACAGGGAATATAAATTGTGATTGCTTGCATATTAGGATTGTGGGGTATATGTAAATTATGGCAAAAGATAAAATTGAAGAGATCTAAAAATAATCAGAGGAGGAAAGAATGAAACAGGGGAAGAGTTTATAGGGGAGATTAGAGAAGAAGGCAAAATACAGCTGAGACAGAATTATAAATGCGGATAAAAAAAGGTGTGATGACATATTTAGTCATCAGAGGAGGGACTGCTGATGCAAATATGCTAATTAGAAATTATTAATGAATGTTTACATGTTTTGATTAATGAACAGTTCGTAGAGAAATTAATTGAAGAGAAAATAAAGTGCGCGTTTGAAATTGTGACCACGGGGACTGGCGGCCACTTATACGAAGTAGTACTAAAATAACACAAAATGTGTGAAACAAAAAAAATGTGAAAGAATAACGTAGTAATATGTCATATTAAGATGTATAACCTATATTTTGCATTCATTTGTAGAATTAACTTAGCTGTGGTTAAGACCTAGTCCTTTCCAGGCCTCACACAAGAAGCTGAATTTCTAGCGCACTGCAGAGAAGCTGATGTCTTAACCTGACCCTGAACCACCCCAATGTTAAAGTTGCTTAGCTCGAATTTTCTGCAGTGTACTGACGGACAGCAGATGATGGAGTCAAATTGATACAATTATGTGTAGAGTACGCAAAATGTTCTTTCCCAGGACTTGAACAAGGAGAGCACTGACTGAAGAGGAACATGAAACATTTTCGATACCTGAAGACATCGTACAGTGGACCAATCCGTGTACTGTGAAAGAAGAAATATTAGAACTCAAAGATTTGAAAAATTAATATTATAGGTTAGAGTGATATCTGCTGATTGACTGACCAATTAGGAATAAGGGGGACGACTGAAAATCTCTAATAAGAAGTCATGACAAGGGGATAAGGATTCAGAATTAGGGAGAGATGCGAGGGGAGATGCTGATGACGTCAGGAGATGCGGTTCGAGATTCTGTCATTGGGCTCGTACTCTTGAGAGCCTGATGCGTTGCTGATCTATTGATGACCTAAGGACGAAGACTGACTTTGTTGCTGATTCATTCCGTGGATAGGTAGCTATTACAATGTGACTGATTAACTTGTGCCTTTTCTTCTAGGTACCAACTGCGCTGGTTTTTTAGTTTTCTCGTAGCAAGATGATTTTCCAAATTTACGTTTTTCTAAATTGTTTTGCATGAAGTCCCACATGCCGATGCTAATCTGGACTAGGTAGGCTTTCTAGAGGTGACATCTGACAGTGACAAATGACTGACAGACTGCTTGCTGAACTCTGCTATTAATGTTGTTGTATTCATCTTTATTGGCATATGTTGAAGCATTTTAGCATGCGTTTTCACAGTTTCTAATTAGTTTATAATATTGATGGTGAATAATGAACTAATTCTGTGTGGATTAAATAAAGTTTGATCTAACTTGATGACTTAGGTGGTCATTACAACCCTGGTGCACGGTGTTAAAGCGGCGGTAAGACCGCCAACAGGCCGGCGGTAAACATTTTGGAATTACGACCGTGGCGGAAACCGCCAACAAAGACAGCCACTTTAACACTCCGACCGCCATGGCGGTACAGACAAACAGCTCGGCGGTCACCGCCAACAGACAGGCGGAGGACAATGTACCGCCCACACTATTATGACAGGCCAATCCGACACCTTTTCCGGGGCGGATACACCGCGGATAAAAACACAGCGGAAAAAGGAATTTTGAAGGGAAAACGCTCACCTCTACACACTCCACGAGGAAGGAGGACACCATGGAGCCGGAACTCCACATTCTCCCTGCGATAGTCTTCCTGCTCCTGTACCAGGAGCACCAACGCTGGCAGCGAAGACCACGGTGAGTACTGCACCTACGACACAGGGGAGGGGGGAGGCAAAAAACAGGGACACACACACGCAACACCCCCACCTCCACTACAACACACACACCAATGCATATCTATACATTACAGTCACACTCCCCAAACCCCCCGGAAGAATGCAAAGACAAAAGGAAATTAGTGTAACTATTGTAATATATTAAAATTCAGTAAGCAAAAATATACGAATATACACTATTAACAAAATATACACCAAGATTAGTAGTCCAGGTTTTGCACCATTTATAGTCCGTGGACCACTGGGCCCAAAATGCATGGGCAAGGCCCACACACGATACCAGATCAAAACAGAGAGAACACTGCAGGGGCATCAGATAGAAATACAACAGGCACCTCAGGGGGAAGGGAAGGGGGGCACCTCAGCCGGATGAGTGCACGTCGCCAGATCCACGAGGGGCCTTCATGCCCATTGATTTATCCTGGGGAGTGCAAAGCCACAGTCTCTCAAGTCCATACAGTGGGTGGGTTGCCCACCGCTGCATCCTGGGGAGTGCAAAGCCACAGTCTCTCAAGTCTCTACAGTGGGTGGTTTGCCCACTGCTGCATCCTGGGGAGTGCAAAGCCACAGTCTCTCAAGTCTCTACAGTGGGTGGTTTGCCCACTGCTGCATCCTGGGGAGTGCAAAGCCACAGTCTCTCATGTCTCTACAGTGGGTGAGTTGCACACTGTTCCATCCTGGGGAGTGCAAAGCCACAGTCTCTCAAGTCTCTACAGTGGGTGGGTTGCCCACTGTTCCATCCTGGGGAGTGCAAAGCCACAGTCTCTCAAGTCTCTACAGTGGGTGGGTTGCCCACTGCTGCATCCTGGGGAGTGCAAAGCCACAGTCTCTCAAGTGGATGCCTGTCTCCACTGGTTCTGGAGGGGGCTTGGTGCCCAGAGTGCTTCATCCTGCCAAGGACAGACGTAGTGGATGTCTTTATCCACTGGTTCTGGAGGGGGACTGGTGCCCAGAGTGCTTCATCCTGCCAAAAACAGACGTAGTGGATGCATGTCTCCACTGGTTCTGGAGGGGAACTGGTGCCCAGAGTGCTTCATCCTGCCAAGGACAGACGTAGTGGATGTCTTTATCCACTGGTTCTGGAGGGGGACTGGTGCCCAGTGTGCTTCATCCTGCCAAGGACAGACGTAGTGGATGTCTTTATCCAATGGTTCTGGTGGGGGACTGGTGCCCAGAGTGCTTCATCCTGCCAAGGACAGACGTAATGGATGTCTTTATCCACTGGTTCTGGAGGGGGACTGGTGCCCAGAGTGCTTCATCCTGCCAAGGACAGACGTAGTGGATGCATGTCTCCACTGGTTCTGGAGGGGGCTTGGTGCCCAGAGTGTATCACTCACCCCGTGACGGTCCCTGTTGCGTCAGTGCCCCTGCCGCTCATGGGCTAGCGGTGCTTGAGTTGCCGGTCCTTGCCCTGTTCAGCGGTGCTTGCCCTGTTCAGCGGTGCTTGAGTTGGCGGTCCTTGCCCTGAGCGGTGCTTGACTTGGCGGTCCTTGCCCTGTTCAGCGGTGCTTGCCCTGTTCAGTGGTGCTTGAGTTGGCAGTGCCTGCCCTGTTCAGCGGTGCTTGCCCTGTTCAGCGGTGCTTGAGTTGGCGGTCCTTGCCCTGTTCAGCGGTGCTTGCCCAGTTCAGCGGTGCTTGAGTTTGCGGTCCTTGCCCTGTTCAGCGGTGCTTGCCCTGTTCAGCGGTGCTTGAGTTGGCGGTGCCTGCCCTATTCAGCGGTGCTTGAGTTGGCGGTGCCTGCCCTGTTCAGCGGTGCTTGCCCTGTTCAGCGTTGCTTGACTTGGCGGTCCTTGCCCTGTTCAGCAGTGCTTGCCCTGTTCAGCGGTGCTTGACTTGGCGGTCCTTGCCCTGTTCAGCAGTGCTTGACTTGGCGGTCCTTCATTGCCCAGCTGGGCTGGGGCTGCCGGTCTTTCATTGGTCAGCTGGGCTGTGGCTGGCGGGGCCCTCCTGGGCAGCTGGGCTGTGGCTAGCGGGGCCCTCCTGGGCAGATGGGTTGTGGCTGGCGGGGTCCTCCTGGGCAGCGACAATGGGGCTGGCGGCGGCCTCCTGGGCAGCGACGATGGGGTTGGCGGTGGCCTCCTGGGCAGCGACGATGGGGCTGGCGGTGACCTCATGGGCAGCGACGATGGGCCTGGTGGGGCCCTCCTGGCCAGCGGGGATGATGGTGGTCTTCTCCGCCATGCTGCTCCTCCCAGACTTGCCGGCTTTCTTCTGGCCCTTCCCAACCTTGGGAGGAGTCACAGCTGAGTCCACACTCCCACCGGGACCCCTGGGAGCGGCTAGGGTGGCTGGAGTCTTCCCCCACTCCTGCCGGGCACTGGACAACTTCTGGTGCTTCACAGGGGGGGGACTGGCTGTGCTGTGGCTCTGTGACACACTAGCTGTCCTGGTGCTTGACTTGGCGGTCCTTGCCCTGTTCAGCGGTGCTTGACTTGGCGGTCCTTCATTGCCAGCTGGACTGGGGCTGGCGGGGCTGGCGGGGCCCTCCTGGGCAGCTGGGCTGTGGCTAGCGGGGCCCTCCTGGGCAGGTGGGCTGTGGCTGGCGGGGTCCTCCTGGGCAGCGACGATGGGCCTGGCGGCGGTCTCCTGGGCAGTGACGATGGGGCTGGCGGTGGCCTCCTGGGCAGCGACGATGGGGCTGGCGGTGGCCTCCTGGGCAGCGACGAGGGGGCTGGCAGGGCCCTCCTGGCCAGCGGGGATGATGGTGGGCGGCAGCGGCGATGGGGCTGGCAGGGCGCTCCTGGCCAGCAGGGATGATGGTGGTCTTCTCCGCCGTGCTGCTCCTCCCAGACTTGCCGGCTTTCTTCTGGCCCTTGCCCACCTTGGGAGGAGTCATGGGGCTGGCGGGGCCCTCATGGCCAGCGGGGATGATGGCGGTCTTCTCCGCCATGCTGCTCCTCCCAGACTTGCCTGCTTTCTTTTGGCCCTTCCCCACCTCGGGAGGAGTCACAGCTGAGTCCACACTCCCACCTGGACCCCTGGGAGCGGCTTGGGTGGCTGGAGTCTTCCCCCTCTCCCGACGGGCGCTGGCCAACTTCTGGTGCTTCACGGGGGGACTGGCTGTGCTGTGCCTCCGTGACACACTGGCTGTCCTGGTGGCCGGTGACAACAGGCACCACTGGTCCCGGAGATTTTGTGGCTGAGGTGCAAGTTCGGGACCTATGAGTTGGACGGGGGTGGTGGGAAATAGGTTAAGGGTGGACAGGAAAAGTTGTTTGGAGACACTAGGATGGGTAGCTGGAGGGGGTTTGGGAGTGGAGGAAGAGGTGGTGGTTGTAGGAGGTTTAAGTTTTGTGGCTTTGGGTGCAGGTGCATGCGCTGGAGGCTGTTGTGAGGTGGATGTATGTTGGGTGGGTGTGTGCCTGCATTTGTGTATCTTCAGAGGGGGCGTCACAGACACACTGGGAGAGGACACAGGGGACGTGTGAATGGTAGTGGGGGTGGTGACTGCACGTGAGCGGGATGTGGTGGTGGGTGTGCTGGTGCGGGACGTAGTGGCTGTAGAGGTAGTGCATGCAGGAAAAGTTACGACGACAAAGAGACGACGAGGAGGGGGACACAGTGGAGGCAGTGGATGTTGGTGTGGCTGTATGTGTGTGATGCTTGTGTGAGTGCCTGTGGGATGTGTGGTGTTTATGTTTGCCTGAGCTTCCCTTGTGTGGTGAGGTGTGTGCAGGCTGGTCTGATGGTGTGCTTGGGATAGGCAGAGGTACAGGGGATTGGGTCTGGGTGGAGGGAGTTGGGGGGGGGAGTTTAGACACAGGGACAATGGCTGCCATCAGTGCTGAGGCCAGAGTTTGAAAGGATCGGTGAAGGGCCGCCTGACCAGAATGAATGCCCTCCAGGAATGCATTGGTTTGTTGCAACTCCCTTTCTACACCCTGGATGGCATTCAAAATGGTAGACTGCCCAACAGTGAGTGACCTGAGGAGATCAATGGCCTCCTCACTGAGGGCAGCAAAGGTGACAGGGGCAAGGGCTGAGGTGCCTGGGGCGAAGGTGATGCCACCCTCCTGGGTGAGCGGGCACGGGGCGAAGGCTGAAGGGCTGCTGGGAGGGTGGTGCTGGTAGGGGGCGTGGCGGCTGTACCTATAGAAGTGGGGGGCACAGATGTTGCCGCCACCACAAAGGAGCTCCCATCGGAGGCTGAGTCCGTGTCGCTTGATTCAGCTCCTGTCCCCGCCGTGGTGCTCCCCTCGCCCTCCGTCCCACTGGTGTATTCAAAGTCCGTAGTGTGGCCCTCCATGGCCATGTGGGATGCAGCTCACTCGTGCACCGGTGCCACTGCTCCTCCGCCTGATGATGCTAATGCACACAAGAACAGGGAGACCGCAAAAATGGGGGGGGAACAGAATAAAGACATGTTGAGTGCATGGCTTACCGCTACCGTTGGCGGACATGACAGACACAGAAGCCCCCTGCACTACGTCGCGCTGTTGGGCTCTACAGTGCAATTCCTGGGAAATGGCCTACAAGGCTATGGACGACATATGCACACATAGATGAAACAGGTGCATGAATAGCTGTACTTGGCACTCTACAGAGGTGGGGTGGGGTGCCACTGGGCCATGCCTTAAGGAGGGGCCTAGCCTACGGACCTCGCCCTTGCCTAGGGAAACCCACAGCCCTCCTCCCCCACCCAGACCCCTCCACTGCGCGCAAAGTCAGCTGAATGAGAGTGTACTCACCCCCTTGTGTCTGCTGTGATGCCCTCAAGCGCCCATCCAACTCCGGGTAGGCCACCGCCAGGATCCGGAACATCAGGGGGGTCATGGTTCGACGGGCACCCCTCCCACGTTGGGAGGCCATCCCCAGCTGAGCCTCCGCCGTCTTCTTGCTCCAGCGGCGAATGTCCTCCCATCTTTTCCGGCAGTGGGTGCTCCGTCTGTGGTGGACCCCCAGGGTCCGGACGTCCTTGGCGATGGCACGCCAAATATCCTTCTTCTGGTGGGCGCTGACCTACATGAAATGTACAGGGGAAGAAGAGAAGTCATTAACAACTGCGCCGTAAAAGTGATTGGCCCCCATCCCTACCATTGCCATGTGGCACATGCACCCACCGTCTTTCATGCCCGCAGAACTCTGCTCCCTTCCTTCTTACAACCAGCCCTCTCCACAAAAGCATAGCCCATACAACATGCTCCCTGTGTACTTACCTGTTGGTCTGGAGGACCGTAGAGTAGCGTGTACTGGGGGAGGACCCCACCAAAGAGCTTCTCCAACTCCTCCGATGTGAAGGCAGGGGCCCTTTCCCCAGACGCATGAGCCATTCTCTCATCCAGACCGAGGTCACAGCAGCACTTGCAGTGTAGGTCCTCTCCTGTCGAAGATCAGGTATCGAGTGATTCAACAGATAGAAAATGGCGCTCACGTCCGCGTGCGTACCATCACCGCCGGCGTACATCGTCATTGGCTCCTGGGACCCATAGGGTCCAATGTTAACCAATGCAGCATTGCGCCACAGTCTTCGACCGCCTAACGTGACGGTGTACAACGACAGCGCAGTTACCTCACATCCCATTGTCCCACTTTACAGGTCAGGCAGCCGCCATTTCAGGGGCCCACATGGCCTAATTACCAACTGTGTCACACATACCTAGGCCTAGTCTCAACACACATACAGGCCACATTTTGTGTATGAATGGTGTTCTGTGTAAACTGTGGGTACGTAACTCTGAGTTGTTTGACTCTGTGCTCGCTGTTGTCCTTCATAGGCACCGTCCGCTGGGACATGTGAGGAGATGGCGGAATCCTCCGGTGTACCAACCGCTGGTGGACCTGTCGACAATGGAGGAAAGAAATTTGATTATCACCTACAGGTTTGACTGTGCCACAATCCAGGAACTGTGTACACAGTTGGAGCCTGACCTGATGTCAGCAATCCGCCATCCCACAGGAATCCCCCCTCAAGTGCAGGTGCTATCAGTGCTCCATTTCCTTGCAAGTCGGTCTTTTCAAACAACTGTGGCCATGGCATCAGGGATGTCCCAGCCTATGTTTTCCAACGTATTGTCCAGAGTGTTGTCTGCCCTACTGAAACACATGCGGAGCTACATTGTTTTCCCTCAGGTGGAGGATTTGCCTACAATGAAAGGTGACTTCTATGCCCTTGGACATATCCCCAACATCATAGGTGCCATTCATGGGACACATGTGGCTTTGGTCCCCCCCCCACAGGAGTGAACAGGTGTACAGGAACGGGAAGAGTTATCATTCCATGAATGTACAGATGGTATGTTTGGCAGACCAGTACATCTCACATGTGAATGCCATGTTCCCTGGCTCAGTGCATGACGCTTACATCATGCGGAATAGCAGCATCCTTTATGTGATGGGTCAACTCCAGAGGCACCGTGTGTGGCTATTAGGTGACTCTGGTTACCCCAACCTGTCATGGCTACTGACCCCAGTGAGGAATCCCAGGACCAGGGCAGAGGAACGCTACAATGAGGCCCATGGGTGAACTAGGAGGGTGATCGAGCGGACCTTCGGTCTCCTGAAGGCCAGGTTCAGGTGCCTCCATATGACAGGTGGATCCCTATTCTACTCACCAAAGAAGGTGTGCCAGATCATTGTGGCCTGCTGTATGCTTCACAACTTGGCTTTGCGACAACAGGTGCCTTTTCTGCAGGAGGATGTCCAGATGGCAGTGTTGTGGCAGCTATGGAGCCTGTGGACAGTGATGAGGAGGAAGCAGAGGAAGAAGACATGCAGAACAGGGACTCAGTCATCCAGCAATATTTCCAGTGAAACACAGGTGAGAATACATTCCTGACTACTACATGTACTTTTACACTTCTACCTCTATCCTGTCTGTCGATTTCACCCAGTGTATGGTCACTGAGTTGTCACTTTCCATTACAGTTTCACAGGGGTGGGTCCCAACGTGTGTCATCTGCTTAGATTCCTCATGTACTAGAGCTGTGTGACATAGGTATGTTAACATTGCTATTTCATGAACATTTTGTCACTGTAATTGCAAATACACTATTTCGAAATCACAGACAGACTCAAGATCTTTTGGTGCTTTAGGTGTGTTTATTTAAATACAAAATATTGGAGGGGGAAGTTAAATGGTGAGGGGTGATGGCGAAGGAGTGTCCATGGCAGAGTCCAGTCTATTAGTCTCACAGGTGCATTGCCCATATGGGCATAGGAAGTGGAGCTGGGGCAGTTTTAATATGGACAGGGTAACAAAGTGGGACAGTGGGATGACAATCAGGGTGGTCTCATTTCTTGGCGGGGGTCTTGGCATCGTGCTCTGTCTTGTTCCTGGATCTCAGGGACCGTTTGCGGGGTGGTTCACCCTCTGCAGGGGGTGGGGTGCTGGTGTGGTGGTCCTGTGGCGGTGCCTCCAGTCCACTTGCGCCGGCGGAGGTGGTGGGCAGTTCATCGTCCATGCTAGTGTCAGGGGCCCCTTGTAGTGCCACAGTGTCCCTCCTGGTGTTCAGTACTTCTTTCAGCACCCCTACGATGGTGCCCAGGGCGGAGCTGATGGTTCTGAGTTCCTGTGTGGGGGCTTGTGTGATGATGGTTTAGGGGGGTGTCTCGGTATGTGCAGTGGACATGCTTTAGTGATGGGTGTCCATGCATTGGTGTTGCATGCAGGGATTGGTGTTGGGATGTGTGGTTTGTGATATTGGTACATTTGTGAGGAGTTGGAGTGATAGGGGTGGGGATGGGGCGAGGGTGGAGGTATGTGATAGCATGCAGGTAGGGTGGGGGATATGGTAGTTAAAGGTTTGACTTACCAGAGTCCATTCCTCCACCGACTCCTGCGAGGCCCTCAGGATGCAGAATCGCCAAGACCTGCTCCTCCCATGTTGTTAGTTGTGGGTGAGGAGGTGGGGGTCCGCCCCCAGTCCGCTGAACCGCCTGGTGGTGTCTTGAGACCACGGAACGCACCTTCCCCCTAGGTCGTTCCACCTCTTCCTGATGTCCTCCCAATTTCTTGGGTGTTGTCCCACTGCGTTGACCCTGTCGACTATTCTTCGCCATAGCTCCATCTTCCTTGCAATTGAGGTGTGCTGCACCTGTGATCCAAATAGCTGTGGCTCTACCTGGACGATTTCCTCCACCACGACCCTGAGCTCCTCCTCCAAGAACCTGGGGTGTCTTTGCTGTGCCATGGGGTGGTGTAGGTGATGTGTGGGGTGGTGTGTGTGGTGATAAGTGTGGTGATATGTAGTGGTGTGTGGTGTTTTGTGCGTGGAAGTAGTGTGGGTGATGGTGTTGTGTGCCAATGGATGCTAGTTTGTGGATGGTGGTGTCTCTCTGGCCTTCTCTCTGTAATAGTGGTCATAGGGTTTGTGGGTGATGTGGGTGTGTGTTTTATATTGTAATGGGTGTGTGGGAGTGGTGTGTGTATGTGTATCAGGTGTGTGTAATTTGAATTGTCCAATGTGGCTGTGTTTTGTAAGAGTGTGTGTATTTTGAGCGCAGCGGTGTGTACCGCCAATGGAATACCGCGGTTGAAAGACCACCACGTGGATTCGTGTGTCGTAATAGTGTCGGCGTATTTCTGTTGGCGTGACGGTGGAGGTTTTGTTTTCGCCAGTTTATCACTGACCTTTGGTGTGTGGACTTGTGTGGGTGTCTGAATTTTGTCGGATTCCGAGATGAGGGTCATAATAGCTGTGGCCGAATTCCGCAGCCGCGGCGGTGTGTTGGCGGTCTTCTGCACGGCGGTAAGCGGCTTTTACCGCCAATGTTGTAATGACCCCCTTAGTATTGTAACTAATAGGGACATATAATTTGCCAAACGCTTTACCGAGTTGTGGTTATTCATGAATTGATGGTTATAGATGTATTGATTTTAATGTTATTAATTCGTTACGCTCATTATTTATGCCATTAGTCAATAGGTAATTAGGATATTCTATACGATCCAAAAGGTTAATCTGCCTATATGCGTCACCTTGTAAGTTTACTTACTAAGGACCAGGCATGCTAGCAGCACCAATACAGCAAAAATTCTGACGCTAGTGGAGCAAAGTGCAAGGAGGCCCATTGATTCTAGTGGGTGTGTCCTTTTAACACCTGCTTTTGGCAGGCATGAAAAATGACGCCAAAAATGGCACAATGAAATCTTGTAGATTTAATTGCGCCACTTTTGCAGGCCTCCTTGCACTGGAACACTCGCTTTGCTACATTATGCATGGCGCATACATAATGCGGTGCAAAGGGTCGCAAAGTGGCTCAATACATGCATTGCATCACTTTGTAGATATGGCACGGAGCTTTAGGTAATCTATCGGCACATTAGCATCAGAAAAATGACGCTAATGTGGCATTAGATGGCACAAGGCCATCCTTAAATTTGGGTCTTAATCTTGAGAAACAAAGACTTGTGGTTAGCTGTAGCGTCACCAAATCCACGTCTTGGTGAGCGATGGTTAATGAGAAAAAAAATCCTGAGCCTCATCTGGAAAAATGCAGTTAGGATTGCATTGCTTAGCATTTCTCACTAATGGAGAGTAGAGTGTAGAATCGTTGCATCGGGAGACTCCAGGAGAAACAGTGAGACCAACTGCACATCTTCATTTCTGAATGCTTGGTGGGGGAGCGTCAGAAATCTGAAAGCTTCGAACGTTGCTCTTCGGGCTGCATCATCTTCCAAGTGAGCTCATACAAAGTCCTGATGAACATTACAAGTGATTAAATAGTTTTAAAGCAATTAGATATACTGTTATGAAGAAGTCGCAGGTGTAAATATATTCATTTTCGGCCATAAATGTATAATTATGACCCAAACACTTTTGTTACGGACCCCCAGTATTTTAATCAATTAATTATTACTTATTTCAATTTATTATTTCAATTGCATCCTAATTCTTATAAATTGTTGAATTCATATAAAGTTGCCTATGGGTATTAACACTTCTCAATCATTTATTATTATAGTGCAAAGCTAGGCATTAGAAGTACTTCACAAGTGCCTTTAAATCCACACCATTTGTTTCTATTCTCTATTACTGTTTCTAAACACAGGTCAATTTATAAGGCACATCAGAAACACTAGTGTAAATTAGTATATTGTTTCTTACTGTTGTCTACTTTACTAGATTTGCAAAAATTTGAGTTGCTCGTGCCAGTCCTAACTGACTCTTCCTTGGGATTTTTGTTGTGAATACCTGCCACTGATATTCTACATATTAACTTTTAGAATGCTATATTCAAACATAATACTTGTGCTCCATATTTGTACGTGTGCTTGGCATTTATAAGGGACCACAGATAGAAGTGCCTTTCTATTACTGTATTGCATGCATTTGCTAGTACTTTAGTATTGTTATGTTCTTTATGCAGGCTGATATATCCGTTGATTCGGACCTAATCTCCCACTTTAGCAGAAGCAATGCTAGGCTGCACCCATACTTGTATGGGTACTATCCTCGCTCATAAAAAGGCTGGTTATGTATATGCAAACCCCACCACTGTCACTACATTTGCTCTGAAGTCCCCAGTCCTGTCTTTCATCCGAGGCAAGGACTTGTTTAAATTTACTAGAGCTGTAGCCGCTGCTGTAGAACGATTCTAAAAGGTGATCGATTATTAGGATAACAGACAGTGACAGAGAAAGACAGTTCTAGCTGCCCCCTACCATCAGGAGAAACCAGACAGTACACAACCAGAAACAAATCCAAATCTAACCCTACCTGCCAAGTTTTGGATTTATTATGGACAGTCAAGGCAACAGGACTCTCTCCTAACCTCCTTTCTGAATACTGCATGATGTTACATGTATGGAGTTTGTGTGGTAACAGATATGTCCCTAAACACCTTTCAAAAATTGCCCTATCTCAAATGTTGGGAATATTGTATCATTTCATGCCACACACTACCTTGGAATATTGTGTAAAGACATCAGGGTCTGCGTACATTAATACAATTCATATTAAAGAGTACTTAAGCCCTACTTGGCTACGGGTTCATGCAGGCGAACATGTTATACTTCCTGCTCTACCATTGGGGGTACTCCATGCTGGGACGAACTGGGTACTAAAATCAGGCCTAACAAAAATTATTAAATCAGCTTATCACTGCATCCAGAAAGCGAACAAGCGCCGTGCTCTCCAAAGAGATTTGTGTGTTGTCATACAAGAATGCTTTGGAAAAACTGAATCTACACTGCAGATTTTAGGGCAGAATCTCTCCAAACATATTGGCTTAATTGCCATATGTTTTGCAGACTCTCCAAAAGGGAAGTTAATAAAATTCTCAGGTACTATAAGATCTATCAGTGCTTCCAGGTGGAATTTTTTCACACTGCAGTGGGGATACTCATCAAGAGGAGGTTGATGCCTTCTAAGAGATACTGGCCCGTATTTATACTTTTTGACGCTAAACTGCGCTAACGCAGTTTAGCGTCAAAAAGTTTAGCGCCGGCTAACGCCATTCTGAAGCGCCATGCGGGCGCCGTATTTATTGAATGGCGTTAGCCGGCGCTAGCAGACCGGCGCTGCCTGGTGTGCGTGGAAAAAAACCACGTACACCAGGCAGCGCCGGCGTAGGGAAAAATGGCGTTAGGGCGTCTTAAAATGGGGCAAGTCAGGTTGATGCAAAAAAATCGCCTCCACCCGATTTGCGCCATTTTTAACGACGCCCAGACGCCATTTACATGACTCCTGTCTTAGTAAAGACAGGAGTCATGCCCCCTTGCCCAATGGCCATGCCCAGGGGACTTCTGTCCCCTGGGCATGGTCATTGGGCATTGTGGCATGTAGGGGGGCACAAATCAGGCCCCCCTATGCCCCAAAAAAATATAAAAAATAAATACATTTATACTTACCTGAACTTACCTTAAGTTCCCTGGGATGGGTCCCTCCATCCTTGGGTGTCCTCCTGGGGTGGGCAAGGGTGGCAGGGGGGGTCCCTGGGGGCATGGGAGGGCAGCTGTGGGCTCATTTTGAGCCCACAGGTCCCTTAACGCCTGCCCTGACCCAGGCGTTAAAAAGAGGCGCAAATGCGGGGTTTTTTGCCCCGCCCATTCCCGGGCGTGATTTTTGCCCGGGAGTATAAATACGACGCATTTGCGTCGCAGTCATATTTTTAGACGGGAACGCCTACCTTGCATCTCATTAACGCAAGGAAGGCGTTCACGCAAAAAAATGACGCTCTTTCCTCATACTTTGGCGCTAGACGCGTCTAACGCCAAAGTATAAATATGGCTTTAGTTTTGCGCCGAATTTGCATAGAAAAAAACGACGCAAATTTGGCGCAAACGGAGTATAAATATGCCCCACTGTACATTATCTCTCTCAAAATCTATGCGTTGAATATTGTGTAGGCTTGTATGATGTAGTACCTATGTTTACAATACTATTAGTCCCCTTATTTCTACTCACAAAAAATAACTGTAATTCAATTTCATTTTGCATGCTCCACCCATGGATGCCCTTAAGGTACGAATTTACATTTGAAAGAGGCAAATAAGACGAATAAGAAGAAAAGGGATAGCACTATTTGATCTCAAAACGGAACATACATGCATGGTACCCCTCTGCAAACACATGTGTACTTGATGCTCTTGGCTGCATTCCGTGAATGCAGCAGCTCAAAAAAATCCAGCAATATTTCCCTGATGAAATGGACCACTGCTTCGGCTTTAGAAACTGCCCTCCACTCCTTTGCTGAGTTCCAAATATCTTTCATTGAGGTATTGTTCAGACTGTTGAGAACACCTTAGCTATCATTAAGCTCTAAGGCCCTGATTTATGAGAGGTGCAGTTCCACTTTTCATGCGCCCCTTAGCGCACCTCTAGTGCCACCATGTGTGCGCCGTATCTCAGATAGAGCGCACCATGGTGGTAGTTAGGGGATCTAGCGTCAATTTTTTTACGCTGGTTCCGAGCTTTGCAGGATTAACGTCAAAATGTTGACGCTAATCCTGCAAAGCCTATTGAGACCCAATGAAAACAATGGCATGCCTCTTTTTTAATGCCTGCTCTGAGCAGGTGTTAAAAGTGCCGAAATAAATGTTGTAAAGAAATCTTTCAGATTTATTTGCGCCATTTTTTCAGCCCCCCTAATGTGGGAATGCCCCCTTTGCACACATTCTACCTGGTGCAGGCATAATGTAGCGCAAAGGGCTATAAAGTGGCGCAATGCATGCATTGCGCCACTTTGTAAATTTGGTACAACGATTTTTTCCTTGTTAGGCCACATTAGTGTAAAAAAATTATGCTAATGTGGTGCAAGGAGGCGCTAGGAGCTCTTAAATCAGCCCCTCAGTTCTGGGCTTTCAACTGACCAACATCAAGGTGGCCACAGACCACATTGGTAACATGAATTGCTTGCTTGATTGTAAACTGAAACCTGTCCTCAGTTATTTGTAATGTAACAAACCTAAGGTGATTATATAACATATCTGTTCTTGTGTAAACCAATTTGAGTGTAGTCCACAGTGTACAAAAATGCAAATAACTAAAAAGCAGTCCACAATTTTTCCCTGAATTCCGAGACTTGTAGTCCCTGTTTATATGATTAGAAATGTAGAAATCATTGTACCACGCAGCAAAGGAGTCCACCCTTAGCGCTCTCCCTCTCCACATGGAAACTGGATTACTGGTTAATGGGGGGTGAAGCCTTACTCAAATAGCAACCACGATTCCTCTCAGGGTAAAACGTAAGCAAGCCACACGTTTACCTGTGTTTTACCCCCTGTTAGCATGGCACATGGCTGTCAGGCTTAATTTAGAGGCAATGTGTAAAGTATTTATGCAAATAAACAGGGTAACCCAATATCCCCCACAGACCTGGGTAATCTAAACTGTAAAGCACACAATATTCATAGAGAAATCGTTTGCATACCAATATTTCAGCAATATTAAATACCAATAACGTTGTAATTAACCATTAAAAAAATCCGTAAATGAATAAATCTTCAAACAGCATGTAATTTGTTTCTGGAACAATGAAGCTTTATGATTGATTCAAGCCCGGCAGGAGTTTACGTATCTGGGGAGAAATTACATCATCCTTTCTTAATGCTGGAGTAACTGACTATTGTTGGATGTGCTGGACAAAAAGGACTAAACAGTGCTTTTCTAAGCAAAAATTAATGTGATTTAATCCAACACAAGAAAACGAAAATTTTGAAAAATAGAGTAAAATGTAATGAATTATTTGACACCAATATGACAAAATCCAATTAGTAGAACTGGAGATATGCAAAGTTAAAGATTTAGGTAAAAATTGTGTTTAAAAGAAAAAATAATCCGGTATGGATATCTGGTCCACCATACTGGGACATAGTCACAAGTTCAGGCCGACTGCGATGGAGCATTGGCCAGATACAGAGATCAAATTAGGTCAGCTGAAAAAAAGTACCTCAATTTCCATGATTGCAGAGTGCTACTAGATCTTGCATTGAGGATGCATTGTGCAGAGGTGGATAGAAGGTCCTGCCTCGAGGATACTTTGCGCATTCACGGTTCTGAGGAGATGGGGTCTGCAATGCAAGATCCTGCATTGTGGACGCATCACACTGTGGTGGGCCTGTGGGGCTATAATGTTGGGTCTTTCACTGAGGATGCATAGCAGTGGTTCGGAGGAGCTGTGGGGGTGCGATGCAAGGTCCTGCACTGAAGATGCGCTGTGCAGTGATAGTTCCAAGGAGCTGTGAAATCCTACATTGGGGATGCATAGTGCAGCAGTGGTTCTGATGTGGAGCTGCAAGGTGATGCGTCTCGTTGTGTTGGTTCTGCTGGGACCACAGCTGGGCAGGCAGAGCACCTTCAGGCCTACTTCCAAGGGTCAAGAATTAGGGTGACACAACCTGGGGGGCAGGACTCACAGCAGGAAGAGTCCAGGTGCAGTGTTCAAGGTTGTTGGAACCTTTTCTATTCCAGAGGCTCTAGACAGGAGGCCAGCCAAATAGCCAGCCAACTTGCCCCTGGAGTCACTCTGGTGGCCCTGGTTCAAGGTGGAGGTCCTGTCCTTCTCACTCAGGCAGCATGGAACTAGGGCAGCAGAGTATCAGTTCTTCTTGCAGCAGAGCAGCATAAGAATCCTTCTGAGTCCTCCCCAGGTCCAGAAGTGTACTGAAGAGCTGGCTCTGAGGCTATGCTCCCTGTAAAGTGTGCACCTGAGTGACCGCTCAGCTCCTCTCCCACTACAGTGCAGTTAAATTCCCAAACAGCTCATACATTTCTATTATATATATATTTATTACCTACTGGCACTTGCCAGTAGGTAGTTATGTTAGGACCTAGTTTACACAGAAAAAGCATTTTTTGACTTGGCTATATCTTTGGCACTGTTTGACAAATCTTCATGATTTTTTTTAAATGTGTCAAGATAGGTCTTGCTGTGCAGGTAAAGTTTCAGGGGGATCCGTTCAGTGGGTGCTGAGAAAAAGGGGGGGGTAAAAAAAAGTGTCTTCCCATGGTAATTCCCATAGGGATTTTGAACACGCCTACAGCCCGAATCGCTTGACAGAATGACACCAAATTTGGCAGCAAGGTACCTTTTGGTCCAGAAAACACGCTTTTCATTATTTGGTGCAAATCTGTTCAGTAGTTTTTGGGATAATAAAGGAAATCCAAATTTGTATATCTAGAAGTGTGAATATTTCACAAATAGTCCTGATCTCATGCAGAGACCTGATTGACTGTCAACACTTCAACCAAGAAGTGTTGGCAGTCATTTCGGGACTAAAAAAAAATGCAAAAAACAGCAAAGGAGGCAGGGTGGGAATAATCCCTAACCTTGGTCCTGGGGTCCCGGTAGGGATCCCGCCTAGGCAAAAAAACGTTTTTTTTAAATTCACAGTGAAAATTGCTAATATTTGCACATTTCACCATAACTATAAAAAACACAAATGTTGTCTCCTGCACTTGCTTTTAATTTTGCCCTGGGCAGGCAAGGTCCCAGGGGCATGGCCAGTTTAATAAAGAAGGAGGGGGGAGCAGGTGTTTCCCCTCCTATGGCTCTTAAAAGCCTCAGGAAACACCACCTCCCTGGGGCTACATTTTACAAATAGGCAGCGGGTGTGCAGATCTCCATTGGCACCGGGGACCACCAACTTCCTGGGGCTACAAAATAAAATTGAATGGGGGGCAATGCAGAACCCCCAGCCCTGGGGAACACCACCTCCCTGTGGTCAATAGCTTATTTTAAATGAAGGAGTGAGTCTATGCAGCCCCCTCCAGGGCCATATAAGGTCTCAGGGACCACCACCTCCCTGGGGCTAGCCCGTGCTACACAAAGGAGGGGGCAACATAATCCCCCTCCTGGAGAAATATGCAGAGTGGGTGCAAAGATCCCCCCAGACCTCACGGACCACAACTCCCAGGGGCTACATAATAAAAATGAATAGTGGGGCTGTGTGGACCCTGCTGTGCCCTGAGGACCACCACTGCCCCAGGGCCAGTACCTTATTTTAAACGAGGGAGGGGGCTGCACGGTCCCTCTTCCAGAGCCATATACAGCCCAGGGAACCACTATCTCCTTGCGGCCAGCCCGTGGTAAACAAACACGTGTGGCCGCGTGGCCTCCTCTGGAATCATACATAGCTCCAGGGACCATCACCCCCAAAGCCAGCTCCTGCTATCTTCTGGGGTGCCCACACTCAGGAAATAGCGGGAACTTTTACTAGGTGGGAGATGTGGCAGCTCCTACCAAGCAAAAGTAAAAACTCCTCTTCCTGCAAGTAGGAGCTGTGAAAATGCTCTCACATGCTGGGAGCGGAGAATTCATCTCTTTCCCTGCCCACAGACGTGCAGGTAGGGGAAGAGACACACACACAGGGAGCTGTATTTGCAGAAGCTCCCCCATGTAGCCCCGACATTTATTTAAAAAAACTAATCAATGAATCTTGCCTTGCATATTTATATTAGATAATTATGGCAGGATTCATTGTGGAATGATGCTCATTTCACAAAACATAAACCTCAATGGGAAGCACTTACAGATATAAACAAACAAGGTGCCCAAGTTGAAGCATTACTTTTGTGAAGTACTAATCATCCTAATTTCTTGCACATGGTCAAAGGAAAGCAAGTGTGTTTTCTTTGCATTTCTATCTTGAAAAGTTCTCTGTAATCCTTCATCGAGGTGTTTACATCCTTGCTTTTTTCAAGCACAATATGTCATGTAGTGACTGTCACAAATGTGTTCTTTGTTATCATCTACTGGTGAGAACAGAGATCATGATATCCCCTGTAAAAACTGCAGGTATGTAAAATGGCCTAGATGCCCTGCCCTTTTGACCCTGCCCCATATACTTTAGTGATATAGTGATATGCAATGTCTTCCCCCCCATTTTCCGAGGAAGATAAAGAGCTTACTAAAAGGGCCCCCCAAGCAAATTTTCTGCCAATTTTGGAGATGCGTTCTTGATGCACAGGGATATGAACACATTTCCACCAAACAAAGCAACACTTCATGAGTGCTGTAGTGAAGGCAGTATGTGGTGGTGGTTAGATTAATGTAAATTATTTAAAATTACTTTACATTAAAAAAACTGAGAAATTCACTAAAAAAACAAAGGTTAGAGTGAAGTTCTAGTTAGGAAATAGAATAAAAAAAACATAGGAATTCACTAAAAAAACAAAGATTACAGGGACATTAGAGTTAGGCTCACATTTCAAACCTACAAAATCATAGAAATTCAGCTGTTATAGTTAGAGTTATTTCAAGTAGCTAGTATTTCAAGTAAGCCCTAGCTAGAACTCGGACCGTTGCCATGCACTGCTAATACCCCAGATATTATAACACTCATGACATCTTTGATAATTTCACTGTAACATTTGCAGTAACATTATTAATGAGAAAATTGTGTATGGCGTTGGGGCGAGTTATAGTCACCTTAGGTCATGAGTTATAGTTACTTGAAATAACATGGAACAGAGTTTGTTCACGCTTGCAAGATTGGGCTCTCTACGATACTCCTGGGTCCCTAGCATGCACGCAAGAGACTTTGCAATCTCTCGCATTGCTTCCAGCCACACTAGCAGCCAAAATGGTCCTCTCGCAAGCGCAAACTCACTTCTGAAATTTCTTATCTACTCCAGAGCCACTAAATCTAGTCAAAAGAGATTTTTTGACTAGATTTTCTTCTCCAATGGACCTTGCAATTTGTTATTCAGATTGAGAAGCCTTTTGTTTTCAAATGGGAAGGAAGTGTGTCAGAGATTACAGCTTCCTGTTCCTGTCCAGCTGCCTTCTCCCAGTGCTTTGTTCACCCCGGTCACTTTTCACTTGGATTTCGAGGTGGAAGGATCACTCTCTTTGTCTCCTGGATATATCTTTGGATTGAAGGAATTTGTTTTTTGTGAAATCACACAGGTAAGCTCTAAAACTATTTAATAAGGGTGTTGTTTGTTTGCTTGCACATGCACCAGTGTGTCTTTGTACTTTAATTTGGTTGTAAAAATGTATACTGGTGGGTGGCTGGAGTTTAAGTATGGGCATAGTTATTATTTATTTTGCATTTCACTTATTTTTCACCTTCTTTAAAAGGAAAATTGATGCACAGCTCAGTACCTTTCTTACATGTCCATAACATTTGTAATATTATTTTAGCATGTGGCATACATTTCCAAATGGCCATTTAGCCAGTTGGCCCAGGCAAGTAATAGTAGTCATCAGCACAAGAAATAAAAGTTTCAGTGGTATATGGTTTTAACACTTCATTTAGGGCAGAGATGGCATTGGATTACATTTAAAATGTTAGCTATTGTTTGCATTTCACTTTTTTTTTTGCAAAAGTATGTAGATTATAGAGTAAAAATATTTGATGGCATATGAGGCTATTGTTTGACCATTTGGCTGGCAGCCATTTTGTGATTGCAGCCAGTGTCATTTGCCATAGGCTTGCATGTATTCTTTATTTGCAATGCCTCTTTGATCCTTGTTTTTGTTGTTTGACCATGTGGCTGCCAGCCACTTTGTGCATGCAACCAGTGTCCCTTGCCATAGACTTGAATGTGTTCTTTGTTCTCCATGCTTCCTCCTTATTGTTATTACTTGACCATTTGGCTGGCTGGCAGCCATTTTGTGCGTACACTGTGCAGTCAGTGTGTCTTCGACATAGCCTTACATACCAACATCGTTAATTATTGATCATTTGTTTTTTAAGTTTCTATTTTAATTTTTTTCTATTTTAATTTTTACATTTTTATTTTTAATTTTAATTTTTATGACATTTTTATTTCATTTTTTAAATGTATTTTTAATTTTAATTTTTATAGTTTAGTTTTATTTTATATATTTTTTTGCATTTCTATTTTTTGTTTTATTTGTTATATTTATTTTTATTTTTTTACTTTTTTATTTGTATTTTTATTTTTTTATGTTTTATTTTATTTTTTATCTTTTTATTTTTTTTACTTTTTTTAATTTGGATTTTTAATTTTAATTGTTAATGTTCGTTTATTTTTATGTTTCATTTTTTAAAAATAATTGTAATAATTTTTTTATTTTATTTTAAATTTTATTTAATTCTCCGTTTTGCCTTGATCTATCCATCCACATTCATCCAATCCATTCTATTCCTCCAGCCATCCATCCACCAACGACACACAGCTGCACTACACCATGCAGTTTCCTAGGTATAATAAAATCCCGTTCCTTCAGGACACCCTGGCTGCTGAGCATGGCAGACAAACCAACAGCATGATTCATTTTGTTAATTATTATTCTATTTCCCCTGGACCATCTTGCCACCATAGGTGATTTAAAGGATTATTCCATTTACCCATGCACCTCTCTCTGACTAGTCCAGGTTTCTCCTTTAGAACAGATAGAGATAAAGCAAAGATCTAGATCTGCCTGTTTTGCTGTCTGATTTGAAATGTAGTTTTTTTATGGTGTGGTGGTGTAATTTGCCTTTACAATGTTTGATTAAATAGGTATGTTACATAAGTAACCGACCGCACTAATATTGCATTTCTCTGTACTATTTTCAACCTGCAACAATGCCACTTTTCACTAACAACATGTTTTTCTTGCTTGGTTGTTTAAGGTGCACAAGAGAAAAGACACCGCATCACTCACACTACTGCCAAAGAGAAGGCCTTACAGTTACTTTGGTCCACCACACCAAACTCTGCCACTTGTGCATCTTAGTGCCTCTGCCAACCTAGAGCCCTAAGATGGCACCAAAGAAAGATGCGCCTAAGAAAGTGACCAATGAGAAGGAGCCGCTTTACGTCCTTTGCGTGCCAACGGCAGCCTTTTTCAGGAGGCATGTGCCTGCCACACGGGTATCTGGGGAAGAACCTAGGGGCACTCCCCATCAACAGCACCAACCTAAGCCCAAGACCATGTCTGCCAGTGAGGCAGCCACTGCAATCATGGCGATGCCGACAATCAGTGATGTTGAAATAGATTTGTCTTTTTCGCAAAGTAGTACCCGCTTGTTTCAGTAAATAAAGCAAAGTGGACAGCAGCTGCAGCCAGGTCTTCCCAAAGTTGGAGCAGACAAGAGGTCGAGCTTTCTCTCAAGCAAGAACCTCATCTTTTAGAATCAAGGGCTCCCAGATCTCCAGCCAGAAAAAGGAAGGGTACTACTCCACCATCTTCTCTAAGCACCACTTCTGATGATGATGATAGGAACATGGAGTGGACCCTGGCAGATTCCGGGAAGAGCAAGGGAAAAGAAAAGTTCCAGAAGCCTTAGAATCATGGAAGGGGATGATGAGGATGATGATGACAAGACAGTCATTGTGGAAGCTGGCACAGAGGAGTCGGACATTACTATTCAGCCTAATCTGAGGGATGTATCACAGGCAGCACCGCCAGCTCCCATATTTGTAAGGCCCCGGCAGACCCCTGCACCAACCCGTACCCCAGTAAAGTATGTCCTGAAGAGAGCCAATTGACACACCCACGAGCACTTATATCCAGTTCTTCTTCAGGAATTGGCAGCAGCCAAATAAGAAAGTACTCCTCCCCAGTTTGGAACTTTTTTTACGATTAGCAAACAGGAGGAGAACATTGCTGTATTCTGCATTTGACACACAACTGTTTGCCGAGGTAAGCCTGGTTCACATTAAGGTACTGGAGGCCAGACGATCCATATGAAAAAACATCATGCAATCCGGTGGGAGCAGCACCTTAATGAAACAGCTCAATGTGGTTGAGGTGGTGAAGGTGAGGGGAGCCAGGAAACTTCAGCTACAAGGGGTCAAATCACAGTGGAAGGTGAGGAAGAAGAGAGTGATATCCCCAAGCATAGCAGCCCTGTCCCCAGCAATGTACCAGAATCACCCACCTAAGTGACCTTGCAATGGCACAGGAAAACTCAGAGTCAGATGCAGACACCACAGCATATGCTGGCTACACCACAATATGCATACGCTGGCTGCACCACAATATGCTGGCTGTACCACCTACATCTCAAAATTCACCTGTGTCAATGGTCCCACAAAAGAAGAAAATGCAGGCTACAATTACAAGCATGTTTAGGCAGGAGGGGCCCTAGGACCACAACCACCCAATGGCACCTTTGTACAACAGGAAGCTGGCAAAAATGTTGGCCCTAGACCGCCTCCCTTTTTCTTTTGTGGAAGGAGTGGGATTATTAAAGTTTGTGGCAGCCCTCTACCTAAAAATGTAAGGTTCCAAGCCAGACCTATTTTGCCAAAGTTGCTGTCCAGTGCTGCATCATGATGTGCTGCAATTGATTGGACAAGTTTGAATCAAACCTGAAAACCTGAAAACAGACATGTGGACCAGTTGTCAAGCGACTGATTACATCTGCATCACTACACATTGGATCTCTATTCTATGGGTAAAGCAAAAGCTATCTACAGTCTTGGCCAAGAAGACATTTTTAAGAGTGTTCAGTGGCATGCAACAGGAGTCATGTTTGCCGGGGAGAAGTCACACACAGCTGCAAAAATCTTGGAGGAATTCTATAGTAAGGTGTCTGAATGGCTGCGACCCAGGTTTTAGAATTGGATTTGTTGCCACAGACAATGGCAGTAAAATTGTCAAGGCCATAGCAGATGGTGGTTATTTCAGGGTCCTCTGTTTGGCGCTCTGTATCAACCTGGTTGTACAAGACTTTCTTAAAAAAGAAGACATGGTCAGCAACATACTGACCACCTGCAGACACATCTGCACTCATTTCAGCCATTGTTGTAAATCCCGGATACAGTTGCAGATTATTCTGTGTGATAACAGTCTACCAGTTTAAGCCTTTTATAGGAGGTGCCAACATTTTGGAACTTAACCTAATATATATTGCAACATCTGTTTGAGCAGTACAAATAGATCAATGATTATGTCATTCAAAGAAGAGCTGATTCAATTGGGAAAGCTATGAGCATAGATACGGACAAATGGGGCCTAGTCGAATGCCTCACACAGATGTTGCTCCCTTTTGAGGTTTTCACGCGGGACGTTAGCATGGAGTACTGTACAATGGGCCAACCTATCCCCTTATTGCATCTGCTACAAGAGCATCTAAAGATGGTGTCTGAAAGATTCACATTCAGGGGTGTGAACAAAAACCCAGAAGTGCATGCCTTGGTTAATAGCCTAAGCTATTGCTTGACTCATAATGCAAGGCCACAAAATTATATCATCTTATCCAAAGAATACATCTATACCAGCCTACATGATCCAAACTATAAAAAAATGTTTACACTACAAGTCCTTTTTCTGAAGGGGATGTTTCACAATACAAGAAGTGGATTGTTGAGCAAACAGGAGAACTGGAAGACGAATGGCTGGAACTTAGAATCCCACTCTGCAGTTCTGAGGCACCACCTTCAACTTCCAGAGATGGCAGTCTAACCCCACATCTGCCAATCCCATCCACAAGAAAACCGGCGACAACAGCAACAGAAGAATCTGACCCAACCTCTGCATTGACTTGGTTTCAAGTGGCAGGTCTTAAGTCCAGTGCAGAGGCAAAGGAAAAAGAGACCTATCGGGTAGCAGCACCTATTACCATTCAGAGGATGTTCCAGGAGTATGTGCATCTCCCAAAAGAGGTATATGTGAATCAAAACTCATTGGTGTATTGATATAGGAAGATGCACCACTGGCCAGAGTTCAGCTGGTTGGCAATAAAGTATCTGGCATGTCCTGCAGCCAGTGTGTCTGCTAGATGTGTTTACAGTACAGCTGGTGCAGTTAAAACAGTGAGAAGGACCAGTATATCGCCTCAAAACATGAAGAGAGTAACCATGATTAAATTGAACCAGCATTTTATCTCACTGATTACACCATTCCTGAAACACCGGAGGAGGAAGAAGAGGATGACTGGTCAGAACCAAGTGTGTTAGCTGACCAACTTCTGGGTGAGCCACCAGAGTTTGAGGACCAACTCTACTTCCCAGATTGAATATGCCAGTGCCACCATAGAACTTTTTTATTATTTCTCATAGAACTTCTTCCTGTCTTTCTTCCTTTGCAAAACAAGTGTAATATTATGTTTGTGTCTGATTTATGCTGCCCTAGCATTTAATAGTCACATATAAGCCCAGATTGGAATTGACACATGCAGTGAGAAAGCCCCCACATACACTTCAGGACATTGGAGACAATGCCTGCCCCCCTCACATGCCATTGCCTATCCTATTCTTTACATCGGCTAGCAGGGCTGCGCTAGAAGACCATTGATTAAAACAAAAGACTGTCAGTGCCAATATCAACATCCAATGTGTTGAGCTAATATCATTGTGAGGAGATATTTTGCTCAACCACTGTGCTTGGATTGGAAGAGGTCAGTACTACTAGTGCTAAAGTAACAACTTTTGCACCAATGAGTGGTGATATATTGAGTGTATGTGAATTTGTGAGTGATGACTGATGTACTGTGTGGTGGTTGACAGTGAGGGATGGAGTTCTAGAAATGTGTAAACTTGTTTCAGAGGATTTACAATTTTTGGGGGCTGATGAGTGTTCATTTTTTCCTGAAAGTGATTGGCCTTTTAAACTTAGTGAAATTTACCTGCAGGGTCCACTCCTCTTTTTGGGTTCCTCTGAACAGACCAGCCACTTTGGTTACCAAACTCAAATCTACACAAAATACTCCAGTTCTCTTTCTCTATTTGTTCTTCATTTCAACTGCAGTGCACTTAACAGGTTTACATTGCTAGGTTTGGGACTGTGATGGAGTTACTCAGAATCTGGAGGAGGAGGATGGAAGGACTGAGGACAGGACAACCTCCACAGCCAAAAGAAGAAAGTTGTTGATTTCAAAGAGAAACCATGATGATGGCGAAGGCTCGAGGCCTGTGAACTGGCGAGAGGTGCGTTGATTTGGAAATGCTGCTGAGTATGTGTTTGCTGAATTGCTGGCTCTAACATGAAACTCCTTATGTTCTTGCCATGCCTCATTCCTTCTCGGTACACCCCTGACCCTCCATGAAGCTAACCTTTCTTCATTTTGTCCTTCTCCTTTACTCTATAGTAAAGCTACTGTTTTTTTCTCAATACGCAGGCCTTCTCTTAGTCCTCTCCCGCATGAACAAAACTTGGGGAAAGCTCAAGGCACCAGTTTACCTACCAGACAGGTTCAGACTTCAGACAGGCACCCAAAAGTGACAGACATTCCAAGAAGAATGGTGATGCATCACTCAATTTGGCAATACAGTGTCATTTTCTTTTTAATACTCATAATTTTGAGAACTATGAGGGTTACCTTCAATCTTACATAATTGATATTTTTTTAAAATAGAAGACATAACATTTAGGATATACTATCTGGGACCTCTCTGGGGCAGAAGGACTGTATGTCTGCATTTAACTGAAATGTCTCATACATATCCCTTTGTTTCCACTTTCCTTCTGCAACAGATTGATGATGGTGTGCTGCTTAGCCCTCCAGTGATTATTGCTGTGGTTTCCTTTGTGTAGCATTTGCCTTTGTCACACCTTTCCCCAATTCCCCTTTCCCATCCATTCATCAAGCCCCTAATCCTCTTCCGCTTACCTGTGGGAATTATTCAGATGTCCCTTAATTTTAGAACATAAATGAATCACACACTTGCTGGCGAGGATGTGATGAAAGCAACAGCAGCTCACTGCATGACCTTCTGCTTTCTACCTGAGCGATATTCCACACTGGTCCAATCAAAAATCTTAATTCATGCCGTGTGTGTTCTGCAAATACTTAACCCAGTCCAACCACTCAAGTCTGAGCCCACTTCTCCTAACTCCATTATTTAATTTCCTAAGTTTCGTTTTTATAGCTCCCAACCATTGCTCAGAAGACATTGATATTGCTAGGGTTTATTATCATATCAGATCTTCTTTGCTGTGTGTCAAATACTGTCATTGTGGTTGTCTGATCACAGCCTTCCTAAAGTTACGATAATATGATGACCCACTAACTCTCTGTTTTACTTTTCTTTCAATCAAGTTGACAGTGTTACATAGCCCTTTGATTAATCCTGTAGTTGGGGTGGCACTTTCTGTGAAGCTCTGTCTTCCTTGTTAACATGCTAGCCTGCCTTTACTACCACCTACAACCCCCTTAAGATTTAAGATGCCATCTTGGGAAAAACCCTGCATTAAGAAGAAGATTACTCCCTGGCTTCATCTACTCAGGTAAGAAAATAACTAAGAATTGAGGTAGTTATCTTGTTTAGTTAGTAATTATAACTCCTACTAAAGAAGATGCTATATTACTTGTCTATGTGTATCTAGGTTTGTTAGGCAAAATAGACAATGGCAATCATCCACTATGTGGTCAATATAGTTCAGTTGTCGAGGGAAATAGAGCAAGGATAACTGTATAAATAAATGAAAAACACTTTTTAGCAGATTTTAGAACAGACTACACTAAAAGACAGAAGTGCAAACTAAAACACCAAAAAAATACATTTGACTGAGGCATAAATAAAGTAAAATGAATGATCCCATTCAATATTGTACAAAATACAACACCCACCCTTATCACCCACAACAAGCCCACCCTCTCCCCAAAAAAGTCCAATTTGAAGTCAAAGCCCGTCCCAACTCCCTCCCCACCCTCTCCACCCACAACAAGTATCCCTCCCACCAAAACAAAAAATTTAAAAAAGGGTCTGAAGAGGTCGTGTCCAAGTTCACAGTAGGGTCTGGAAATCATTGAGGGCCACCTCAATGAATGCCACCCGGCGGTTGTGTCACGCAAGTTTTTGAAGGACACGGCGTTGAAATATGCCGCCCTAGCGTGAGGAGCGGGAGAGGCAGTGGTGGAACTGGGTCAGGTTGCTAGCTGCCGGCTGCGATGGAATTGCCACTGGGAGGCTGGAGGTACTGGTGGCTGGCTGGAGGAGCTAGGACTGGCAGCCATGAGTGCTGCCTCAGCCTCCTCCTCCTCCTGGAGGGCTACGAGCCATTGATATTCATTTTGGATGCCCTTTAGCCTCTGCTGCCGGAGCCGGGCTGCTATCTCCTAGCGAGTTGGATGATGTCCACCTGGAGTAGCTATAGCAGGAAAGAAAAAGGAAAATGAGAAATAATAAATCGTGCTCTGTTGAAATTGTTTTTTAAAAAGTACAGTGGCATAGTAGCAGTACATTTCTGGTCCCTTAAGGCCATTGGAATTTGATGTGGCTGATTACCATGAGGCACAGTGCCATTTTTTACCCAAACACTGTAGTTGAGTTGATGCACGAATGTCAAAAGGGTAAAATTTGAACTGACTCAAACCATAATTGAAGCCATGAAATATTAATTATACATAAATGTAGCGCATGCCAAAAGGCAGTTTAAGAATGTTTTGGGTGTCTGAGACAGGACTTTGGACAAATAAAGGACGGAAGTACTAGGAAGGTGACAGAGTAGGCACTGGGGTGGAAGGTAAACATCTTTTTAAGTTCGAATGCATTGACAACTTTGTAAATGCTGCATGCTGAAGCAGATGCCCACATTGCACTGAAAACACTATTGTGCACTGCCACGCTGCAGTTATGTCATAGTAGGATTGGTGATTAATGGAGCGGGAGGTATGACTGTGATAAGTTGGATGATACATATCTGCTTTTCTTCAACTACAGGGGTTTAAGGGAGAAGACAGAAAATTAAAATACCCCCACTTTGAACCAAAGCTTTGATAACTACGTAATCCAACCAAGCAAATTAGGTGAACAGCAGACACATCCCTTTCCACAACAGCTCCCTTGTTTCTTCTTGATCCAAGGAATTATACACTCATATTTTCATTCATCTATTCCTTTCACCCTTTGATACCCACCATTTAATTTAACCTTACACTCTCTCATCCAGTCTTTCACTATTCCAATCCAGCCATCCATATTTATCTACCTATCCATCCATAGACTCACCTATCCAGTATCCACCCTTTTAAACACCCTGCTTTCACCTATTCATCCATTTAGCCATGTATCATTCATAACCATGCACCCATTCCTCACCAGAGAGTACTCATTCACCCTGCCTTCACCCGCTGAGGCATCCTTTCACCCCTTTCGCCCCTTTCATCTCTCTTCAGCCACCCATGCATCTCCAATCATTTACCTTTGCATCTTTTCCTTTTACCCACACATCCTTTCACTCAGATACCATTTCACCCATTCTTTCTATTAGCCGGCCATCCTTTGCTTTTCCATCAAGCCATCATTTTTAGGTTCCATTCAATCATTACAATTAGTTTTTGTCTGCTGATTTGCAGAGAGAAGAGGCCATTAAGATTAAGAACTCAATCCTCACTGCAGATGCTAAACCAGGTGCTTCACAAGCAATGTCCTTGCAGTGAGTATATTATTAATTGTCAATGAGCAAAAGCAATATGACTTACCAGCGTCCATCTCTGCTGCTGCTGGTTCTCCCTCTCCAACATCTGCCGCTTCCAGCACATTGGTGCTGCCTCTCGCCCCGGCACTGGTTGTTTGGTATGACTGGAAAAAACTTACACACTTTAGTTCAAAGAAAATAAATATACCCACAATAGATTATTACAGTTCTATCTTCTTCTATCATTCACTAAAGGAATATTTTTGGTTGTTAGAAAAGCAAGGTAGACAAATCAACCACAAATGTTATGTAATGGAGGGGCAGAGCTCAATGAAGTCACTGAAGCTCAATAAAGGGTTGGAATACTTTGGTCAGTCCAGGAGAACCTATGATGAGGTCTTGGCTGGTAAATGAAATGGGCATGAGCAAGGCAAAGAAAATCTTCACAAACATGTGTAGAAAAGTTGACTGGTGCAAGCAATCTTGTTGGTAGGGTACTTATCCTAAAAATCTGTCCTCTTAGTATTAAGTACCAGTCCACAAGATATAAGGGGGGAAACAGCCCTAACAATGCAGCTCGAACCTCTCTGTTCCTTTACATCGTGGCATCCTTAACCATGCAAGTCATACAACGACTTGCCTTATGGAAAGCATTCTTGGACTGATGTTGGACTTTAAGACCACCACTTTCCCTTCTGCTGCACAAACTGGATTTGGAATAGGAAATTATACTATTTCAAAGTCCAGTGCTTTCCCCAAGGCAAGTTGTTGTAACGACTTGTGTTGTAAAGGAATGCATTGTAGAAACTCATTCATGGTTCAGGACACGTTGATAAGGCAGGCGTGGTAAATGCCTGCATTGTTCTGGCATACAACCATATAAGGGGAGAAGGGAAAGCTAAGCTTAGTAAATTGTACCAAAGCAGAAGAAAGCTAATACAGACTGCAGACAGGAGGAAGTCATGTACAGGGGAAACATGTAAATAAACAGATAAATGCAGGTATAACAAGAATTTAACAAAGCTTACATAGAACTAAAATAAGTACAAAAAAAGTAGACATCCACAGTATAAATAAAGAAAGATTATTTGAAATGTGGAGAGGTGAAAAAAATAAAAATAAAAGTAAGAAAATAAAAATAATGTAACAAGAAGACCTACTGGGGCCAGCAGATCCCCCAGTATCTGCACTGGTGGTGGCACTAGAAGTACTGGCACCCTCTCTTCTCGGACCCGCTGATGCTGTTGCCCTCTTCTTCCCTTTGGGTGCTGAGGTAAGAAATAAAGAAAATAAAAAATAAAAGATTGGTGGTACAGTTTATCTCCCTAAAAATATTTTTTGACAAGCAAAGGCAAATACAGTAATTTACTTTTCTATATTAGATTGCCTAGTATGATGGACTCAACTCAAGTTGACCTACTACTTTTACTTTCCTCATTCTCACACCTAAGCCCTACTGCAAATTTTCTAAACTACAAGCCATATTATTTACAAACTTTTGATGCAGGACTGTGCCACAAGCCTTCTTGCATGTCTTCCCTACGTCAATAGGAGAAGGCAGGAATGTGCTGTATCTACAATAGATGTGGTGCATTTCTGTACTCCTTTTCCCCTGTGTTGACGCACAGTGGGCTGCCATAAGCCAATGCAGGCATCCCTGCACCATGCTGCAAGGGTGCCTGCATTGAGGTGATGATTGATTTTGTGCAGGAAGGGACACCGTCTAGCAAAAAATAAAATTGCAGGAGGAGTTTTCCACTGTAACTCCCATGGCACGCCTCCCTGTCGCAGGGTGATTCAACACAGTGACTTGCATTGTGGAACAACAACACACACAACAACAAATAAATATTACCCACCAAGCCCCGACACCTCGACCCCCAGCAGATTGGACAGGTCCTGTTCCCAGTTGGTCATGTCCTCCCAATGGTGCATCAACTGCTGCTGGGTGTGCTGGCTCCCAGTGTGCAGACGAACCAGTCAGTGCACCCTCCCCACAGCAATCGATGCTCCCGAAGGGTGTTACAGAACTAGGCCTGCCACCTGCTGTCAGCATGGAGGGGAGGTGGTGCTGCACACAAAACACTAGTGCTGCCACCTCCTCCATACTGAAGATGGGGCGAGGCTGCACCCCTTGTCTGTGCTGCTGCCCACAAGGTAGGTGGCTGCTGCTACATCTGCCATGGTGCTGGGTGGGGTAGGGTGAAGAAGAGAAGAAAAGAGGAATGAAGGAAGAAAGAAATAGGAAAAATAAACAAAAATACAAAAAGTCACAAAAAACAGGAAAAGTTAACAAAGTAAAAACAGAGATTTAGGAGAAGAGAAGTTAGTTAAAAAAATGTACAAAAATGTGGTGTAGATTAATTAGGAGGGTGGAGGATTACAAGAATAAAAAGTGATGGAAAAAACAGGCCCAGCACCATAATCAGAGTTAAAACAAGATGGCTGCACCCTTGTGAACCGCGTGGTGCTGCTCGCAAGCAATTTTCAATGTGATTATGTATGCCACGTTGCATTTGACATCAAACACAATGCGAACGGGTGCCACGGAGAACTCAGCCCACTCATGGAACTTCACTTAGTGCGGTGGAGTTTTTTTTTACAACTTTGCAGTGTTCCACGTAGCATGAATCTACACACTTCACACACCCCTAGTCCTGAAGAAGGTGGTTAAGATGGTGTAAAACCACTGATACTGTACATTAACAGTTGTCCTACTCAGTTTGTTGGCAACACCATGGAGGGAGGAAAAAGTTTGGACCCTGACTGTGATGGGGGAGTGTACAATACTTCCAACCTGGGGACAGAGTGTGTGTGCTGTGTGGTATAAATGGTATGATAATGGAGAGAGTAGAAAGGCAAGAGGCAAATGGGGCTGTGATTTTTAGGATGTATCAATGATCATGTATGGATAAAAAAATGTGTTCCTTTTTTGACAAATGTGTTTCTGTCTGGCATTAAGTGTAGCAATGTTCATGTTATTTGTGATAACAAAAGAAAAACAATATTTATGACATAAAATGTATAAAATTGAGTAAAAAGGAAAATAAAATAAAAATAATGATCTGTGTAAAATTATGTAAAGTGTAAATCGGGTCTTTTTTCATTTTAGATTATTTCCCTTTGCAAAGTTTAAAACAGGCTGGAGGTATCTTTTGTCATAGAATATGACTGGCTGCCCACAGCCTGACAGGGAAATTGTGACCACCATTTTGTTTTATTGGGGAAATTGTCTCCAAAGCAATTGACATAAAGGAGTCAGGTTAGAGGTTCTCTGACCCCAGGGGGTTGAATAAAATGTAGTGAAATTGTAGATACTTGCTTGAAAATACATAAAAACTATTTTTTTTACTGTTTCTGAGATCCGTAGATCCAACCATGGGTTTACACAGAGGGGCACGCTGAGCCCTGAGGATGGAGCCCCGGATCTTGGGAAACCTAAAAAAAAAAGTTTATAGGCATTTACAGTCCATTACTTTGTGTTTTGTTGTATTTTAATTCACCCCATGGTGTCAGGGTACCTCCACCCTCACCTTTTTATGTCCATTTCTGCCCATATTTCAGCCCTGGGGACCATTTCCCAATAAAACAAAAAGGCAGCCCTAGTGGTCCACTGGGCTGAAATAGGGGGTGGATTAGAGATGCTGAGACCAAGGTAGAGGTTCCCTGAACGAAAACCCCAGGAGTGGATACAAAATGTGAGAAAACAGAAAGTACTGGGCTTTGAAAGCCTCTAAGATTTTTTTATTTTTTGCTTTATTCGAGTTTCACAGATGCAACCACAGGGCTAAGCACAGCCTTTTGTGTAAAACTGCAATTGCATCCGCAAATCTCGGAAACTTCAACTTCAAAAAAATATATTTATACTCACGCACCCAGTCAGACATCCATAGAGACACTCTCATACTCAGTCATGGACACTCTCACACCCACTCTTATACCCAGAGACACACTCTCCTACTCACTCTCTCACCCAGAGACACACTCTCACACCCACTTTCACACCCAGACACACCCTCTCATACCCAGAGACAATCTCTCATATTTACTCTCACACCTAGACAGACACTCTCACATCCAGTCTCACACCCAAAGACACCCTCTCACATCTACTTCTTCACCCAGGCACACCCTCTCACACCTACTCTCACATCCAGACAGACACCCTCCCACACTCACTCTCACACCAAGAAACACACTCTAAACCTACTCTCACACCCACAGACACTCTCTAACAACCAGACATACACTCTCCTACCCACTTTCACACCCAGAGATACACTCTCCCACACACTCTCACACCTAGAAACATGCTCTCATACCCAGACATTTTTCTCACATGAAGAGACACTCTCTCATACCTACTCTCACACCTAGACACTCTCACACCCACTCTCACACACAGAGACACACTCTCACTTAAACTTTCACACCCTGGCACAATCTCTCACACCCCCTCTCACTCCTAGACAGACCTTCACACATCCAGCCTCAGACTCAGAGACACACTCAAACACACTGGTACAGACTCTCATAGACTCACATACTGTCATACCCACTGTCACACCCACAGCACACATTCTTACATCTACTCTTACAACTAGGCACACACTTTCATACCCAGATAGATACTCTCACACCCACACTCACAGCCACACACACACTCACACAGTCTTGGCTAGCCACAATCTGACAGGGAAAGTTGCAGCCACCATTTTGTTGTATTTCAGAAAGGGTCCTGGGGCTACAATGTGGGCAGGAATGCATATGAAGGAGTTAGGGTAGAAGTTCCCTGACCTCAGGTGCTTGATATAAATGTGCCTCAATAGTAAATAAAGAATAGAAAATGTTGAAATTTGATTTTTATCATTTTCAAGATCCGTGGATGGATCCATGGATCCAAATGAGATTTTAAGAAAATAGGAACTCAAAAATAAATAAATATGTCCATGGTAAAAGGGTTGGTTCTGAAAAAAAAAGCTTTGTGTTTATGGTGTGTAGTAGATAACTACATATGAAACAGGATGCAGTCTTTGAAGCTCTGCAAGAACACCCTGTTTTCTTTTTCTGGCAGGCGAACTCCATCATTTCTATATATGTATACTATCCATATCAAACTGTAAATTATTGTGGCATATAGAGGCCATGATATGATCTCTGAGGAAAGCAGAAACAGTGTTATTAAACATGTTTCCTGGGTTTGTCTATTTGTGGACAGAATTCACTTGGCAACTTCCACTTCTTGCTTTGGCAAATGTAAGAAAAAATAAAGGCAGTGTGTGGGAAAAGTGCCATTAACTTTCCAAAGCTATATTTCATTAAGATTTCCAATCCTTACCCAGTAACTGTGCCAGGTCATTGCAATCACAGTGCACGGTCATAAGGTCTGGATGATGACAATCCTTAATGCTTTCAACCAAAGGGAGCAATTGATGCCACTTTAACCCTCTCTGGCCAACCCAAGTAATATCCACATTAGATAACCCAGGCCCCTGCCAAGGCCACTTTTTGTAGCACTCTCTCTGGCCCATTACGCAAACCTATGACCCACAATCCACACTCTGAGCATTCTGTAAGGAAGCTAGAGTACTACACAGGACAAGAATGCAGTTCGATGAGGCAGTTTTCAAATGAAATGAAGTTGAAAGGCTACTGGTTACAATGTGAAAGTACACGTGATTGGTTGTTGTAAAGATGTTGGTGCTTAAAACTAGAAATTGATATTGTGAAAAAAGTAAATAGATGTCGGATTGGCTTTGTAGAAATTGGAAAAAGTATTGGTGTTTGGGATGTTTAATATTCCAAAGATTCACCACACCTGCTACATTAGGTTTACAAGTAAGCATGCTGCTCTCAGAAGTTTTTATGAACTTGTGACGAACTGCTGCAAGATGTATAATGTGGTGTCAATATATTTTTCAATATAAACAAGAGTGTATGCATTGTTTGAAAATAAATACCAGAAAATGAATTTCACACTCCTACGTGGATCTGCGGATCCGGAGAAAACCCTTATCAAATTGTGCTATCTTTTGAGGAGTGTTGGAAAGGGTAAACTGTAGCAGCCAATCAGAAGAGGCATAACATAAGTTAAATATGAAAGGGGGATTATGATATGCTTTTTGATTGAGTAACCTTGAAAACAAAGTTGAAAACGTTACTATTAATGGTTGCCTTGTATGAGAGTGGTGCACCATTCTTCTATTTGGTATTTGTGCCTTTTCAGTGAGAAGAGATTCTAACTGATACTGGGAGACAAATATATAGCACAGCAAACACACTTACCAGGTATGTGTACTAAAAATGCATTAGTAAAGGCAGGAGTGTATATAAGGTAAATGAAAGTGAGTAGCATGTTTGTAAAAGGTAAAAATGAATATAAATAGAGGGTAGTTGATAAACATGATGAAAAGTAGAATTATCAGCAAAGTAAGAATCAAAGGTTCAATTAGGAATTAGAAAGCCTGCTTCACAATCCTTAAACTCTTGTTTTACTCTACAAAAGTCACCCATTAGCTAGGTTGTAGCTAGGCCACAGGGTAGGGTGGTTTGTTATTAAAAGGTGAAACATGTCATTCTGAGTTTCAGTGACTTAGATGTCCCCTTGTAGAGCAGTATACCTAGTTATATATGCAATCTTCCACCCATACTACAACTCACCAACCTATTTATAAAACCATAGAGCCACTCACACACTCAGTCAGACATTGAACGAGAGACACTTATACATTTATGCACATACTCAGACAGCAAGTATTTATGTAATAGTGTCACAACCAGTTGGTGACTGATGCAGTAATTCTGGTATGTAGAGAACTACTCAGACAACTAAGTTGTCCATTCCGAGAAGCAGTCCTTTAAACATAGTTTTAGCATATTACTAGAGGGCCTGATTGTGCAGTTTTACTACCAGCTTGATTTGGCATTCTATTGCCCTTTTCCAAGTGTTAACCTTTCCTTTTAGCATAGAAAACTTACCAATCATCTAGGCTGAAGGCAATCTATAGAGTAGAGTGCTTTGTGATTAAAAGCTGAAACGTGCTTTTGAGATCAACTGAGTTGAATGCACACTTGTAGAGCCATAGACCCAGTTATATAGTTAGTCTGCCACCCATACTGACTTAGATGTGGAGTTGTAGACCAATATGCCTAGTTATATATGTAATGTTTCACCCACCCGCAAATCATGTACCTAGTTACAAAACTATAGAGCCACTCACATACCCAATAAGACACTGAAAGAGCCACTCATAGATTCATGTACACAAGCACACAGGAGCTATGTATGTTGAAGCATCAGATCTATTTGGCAACTGATAGTGTCACTCCAATATGTAGTCAAGTACACTCACAAGTAGTTCTTTAAACATAGTTCAGGTCTACTACTGGTGTGCCTCAGTGTGCAGTTTCACTATTAGCTCAAGTTGGAATTAGAAAAACTGTTTGTCAAGCCTTAGACTCTGGTTTTACTATAGAAAACTCACCCCTTAGGTAGGCTGTAGGTGGACCGTAGGGCAGAATGTTTTGTGATTAAAAGGAAAAGGTGAAACATCCTTCTGAGTTTAATTGACTTAGATGTGCACTAGCAAACACTAATGCCCAGGTGTATATGCAGTCTGTCAACCAATACTTCAAGTGATATACTGACTAGTAAAATGTTATATATACTAACACTCCAAGTCAGACTCTGAAAGAGACACTTAGACATTCATGCACACAACCCGACAACAATTATGTATCCAGTAGTATAGGAGCTGGTTGCACACATAGTTACATACCCCTGTACTCATCAATGCACACAGCAAGCAAGTTATATGCTACTGACATGCAGATTTAGAAGCCTATATACTTACTAAAATAGCCAGATATATACTGGCATATTTACTTAAACATCTAGTGGCACACCCATAGAGGGACTAATACACTCACTCAAAGGTGCAGGCAAGTACTGACACAACCTAGTTACATATCCAGAGAAATAGTCCTTTAAACATGGCTTGGTCTAACACTGCACATCCTGAGTGTGCAGTTTTACTGTCAACTTGACTTGGCATTAGAAACGTTGCTTCATAAGCCTTAAACTCTTCTTCTACTATAAAGGTTTACCCCTCACCTAGGCTGTAGGTATAACATAGAGCAAGGTCCTTTGTCATTAAAAGGTGAAACATATCCTCTGAGTTTAACTAAGACATTCACTTGCAAACTCCCATGCCTAGGTATATATGCAGTCTCCCACCCATACTGCCACTGACATACCTATTTACAAAAGGATATAGCCACTCACACGCCCTTTCAGACACTTAAAGAGCCACCTTTACATTCATGCACACCCAGACAGCAGTTTTTATCCAGCAGTATTTGAGTTAGTTCTATATACAGTTTTACTCACCAAAACAGTCAGCAAGTGATTTATATTGTCACTTATATGCATATTTAGAGGCCTATAGACTTTCTAAAAGAGAAAGTCCTACATTGGCACATTTCCTTAAATATCAGATGGAACATCCATAGAGGTACTCACACCCTCACTCAGGTACGAAGGCAAGTACTGACACAACCTAGTCAGCCATCTAGATAAGTAGTTTAACTATGGCATAGGCCTATTTCTCAGAGCCTGGGTGTGCAGTTTTACTCTTAGCTTTACATGGCACTACAAAATCTGCTTCACAAGCCTTAAAGTCTTCTTTTATTACACATAACTCACTCTTCAGATAATTTGTAGCTAAGCCATAGGGCACAGTGCTTTGTGGGTAAAAGGTAACATGTGTTTGTTTGAATTTCAGACAATTACAATCACACTTGCAGATTCCTACATCCAGTTATATATGCAATATCACACCAATACTAATAGTTCCAGCTACACATTCATATATACACTGATATACTCAGGCACAGTCTCATGCATATACTTTAACAGTCGGATACACACTAATGCATACACTAACAGACCCATATATACATTGATGCATAGAGTAATATACTACTTAAACAGCCAGGCACAACCTGATGTAAACACTGACACACCCAGGCATACACTAAAGCAGACACTGACATACCCACCCAAACACTAATCCATCAAATAACACATCCAGGCATACACTCATGTATACACAGAAACACAAAGGCATACACTCATACATACAATGAGATGCCTCATCATACACTAATGCAGACACTGACACACTCAGCCTTAAAAAAATCTATCAAATAACAGACCCAGACACATACGTATGCATACACTGACACACCTATTCACATACTAATGCAGACACTAATACACCCAGCCAAACACTGATGCAGATACTGACACTTCCAAGCACATACCGATGCAGACACTGACACACCTTGCCAATTACTAATGCATAAAACACACACCCAGGCACACACTGATGCATTCACTCAGACACCCAGGGACACACTGATACACCCAATTATAAACTAATGCATACACTGACACACCGATACACACACTTATACATAAACTCACAGACCCAGCTATACACTCATGCATACACTTAAATACCCAGGTATTCACTAACGGAGACACTGGCACACCATGCCAAACACTAATACATTGAATAAGACACCCAGGCATACACTCATGTATAAGATGCCCAGGCATAGACCAAGGAAGAAACTCACACCCCCAATCACTAATGCATTTAGTAACACATCCACAAACACACTAGTGCACAGACTGAGACACGTATGCACGTACTAATAAAAACACTTACACACACAGCCAAACACTGATGCAGACACTGAAACATCCAGCCAAACATGAATGCTTTGAATAACACACTCAGGGACACCCTGATGCATACACTGACACACCCAAGCATACCCATACACGTACCCATACGCACACTTAGACACATACTCACAGACCCAGCTATACAATCATATATACACTGATATAATCAAACACAAAGGGGGTCATTACAACATTGGCGGTAAAAGCCGCTTACCGCTGTGCAGAAGACCACCAACACACCGCCGCGGCTGCGGAATTCCGCCACAGCTATTATGACCCACATTTCGGAATCTGCCAAAATTCAGACACCCACACAAGTCCGCCACACCAAAGGTCAGTGATAAACTGGCGAAAACAAAACCTCCACCGTCACGCCAACAGGAATACGCCCACACTATCACGACACACGAATCCATGCGGCGGTCTTTCAACCGCGGTATTCCATTGGCGGTACACACCGCCGCGCTCAAAATACACTCACATATACAAAACACAGCCACATTGGACAATTCGAAATAGACACACCTGATACACATACACACACCACTCCCACACACCCATTATAATATAAAACACACACCCATATCACCCACAAACCCCCACAACCAAAAATACCAAAAGAAGGCCAGAGAGAGACAGCACCAGCAAGAACAACAGCATCCACAGGCACACAACACCATCACCCACAGAACTTCCACGCACCTCACGCAACACACCACAACATATCAGCACACTTATCACCACACACTCCACCCCACACATCACCTACACCACCCTGTGGCACTGGCAAAGACACCCCACGTTCTCGGAGGAGGAGCTCAGGGTCATGGTGGAGGAAATCGTCCGGGAAGAGCCACAGCTATTCGGAGCACAGGTGCAGCACACCTCAATTGCAAGGAAGATGGAGCTATGGCGAAGAATAGTGGACAGGGTCAAAGCTGTGGGACAGCATCCAAGAAATCAGGTGGACATCAGGAAGAGTTGGAACAACCTACGGGGGAAGGTGCGTTCCGTGGTCTCAAGACACCACCTGGCGGTTCAGCGGACTGGTGGCGGACCCCCACCTCCTCACCCACAACTAACAACATGGGAGGAGCAGGTCTTGGCGATTCTGCCTCCTGAGGGCCTCGCAGGAGTAGGTGGAGGAATGGACTCTGGTAAGACAAATCTTAATTATTACATCCCCCACCCTACCTGCATGCTATCACATACTCCCACGCTCACCCCCAGCACCCCAACTCCTCACATATGTCCCAACATCACAAACCACCCATCCCAACACCAAGTCCTGCATGCAACAACAAAGCATGGACACCCATCACTAAAGCATGGCCAATGCACATACCCATACAACCCCCTAAACCATCATCACACAAGGTCCCACACAGGAATGCAAGCACTGGGGTACACGGTCACCCACCCATTGCACACCATGACACACACAGATGTAATAACCATCCTTTTATACCCCTGCAGAACCCCTACCCAACGTCACCGGACAGGAGGGTCCAGACATGTCCACACCACCAACAGAAGAGGCCCACAGTGATGACAGCAGCTCTGTCCAACTGGATCTAGATGACCAGCCCGGCCCATCGGGGACCTCGGGACAGTCGGTTCCCCTCACACAGTCACAGGCCACCACAGACCTTCCCCCCTCTGGAAACACCAGCACAGCACCCACCCAGCGGGCCCATACCTCCGTTCCCAGGACACGTCAATCAGCTGTGTGTCCACCACTACAGGGAACCCAGGATAACCCACCACCCCAACAACAACAGGGACCTGGGGGCAGTGGTAGTGGACACACAGTCCAGGGAACGGAGGCCCAGGAACACAGGGGAACTGGGAGGGCTGCTGTGCGACAGGGGGTGGACAGGCTTAGGGAACCCACTCTCCACAAGGCCCTCTCCTCCATCATGGGAGCCTACCACCACTCCCAGGAGACGATGGCAACGGTACTGGCCAAGTTTCAGGAGACCCAGTACCTGCAGGAGGAACAGTATATGGGTTTCAGGGAGGAACTCAGAACCATCAGCTCCACCCTGGGCACCATCGTAGGGGTGCTGAAGGAAGTACTCAACACCAGGAGGGACACTGTGGCACTACAAGGGGCCCCTGACACTAGCATGGACGATGAACTGCCCACCACCTCCGCCGGCGCTAGTGGAGAGGGCGCCCCGCCACAGGACCACCACACCAGCACCCCACCCCCTGCAGAGGGAGAACCACCCCGCAAATGGTCCCTGAGATCCAGGACAAAGACAGAGCACGATGCCAAGACCCCTACCAAGAAATGAGACCACCCTGATTGTCATCCTACTGTCCCACTTTGTCACCCTGTCCATACTTGAACTGCCCCAGCTCCACTTCCTATGCCCACATGGGCAATGCACCTGTGAGACTAATAGACTGGACTCTGCCATGGACATTCCTTCGCCATCACCCCTCATCATTTCACTACCCCCTCCAATATTGAGCAGTTAAATAAACACACATAAAGCACAAAACAATCTGGAGTCTGTCTGTGATTTCGAAATAGTGTATTAGCAATTACAGTGTCAAAATGCTCTTTCAATTGTAATGTCAACATACCTATGTCACACAGCTCAAGTCCATGAGGAATCTAAGCAGATGTCAAACAGTGGGACCCACATCTGTGAAATTGTAAGGGAAAGTGACAACTCAGTGACCATACACTGGGTGAAAATGACACACAGTAGAGAGGTAGTAGTGTTAAAGTACATGTAGTAGGCAGGTCTGTACTCTTACCTGTGTCTCACTGGAAATATTGCTGGTTCACTGAGTCCCTGTTGTTCATGTCCTCTTCCTCTGCTTCCTCGTCTTCACTGTCCACAGGCTCCACAGCTGCAACAACACCGCCATCTGGACCATCCTCCTGCAGAAAAGGCACCTATCGTCGCAAAGCCAAGTTATGAAGCATACAGCAGGCCACGATGATCTGGCACACCTTCTTTGGTGAGTAGAATAGGGATCCACCTGTCATATGGAGGCACCGGAACCTGGCCTTCAGGAGGCCGAAGATCCGCTCGATCACCCTCCTAGTTCGCCCATGGGCCTCATTGTAGCGTTCCTCTGCCCTTGTCCTGGGATTCCTCACTGGGGTCAGTAGCCATGACAGGTTGGGGTAACCAGAGTCACCTGCAAAAGGTGAGGGACAACTGTTAGACACGCACTAACCTGGAGGGATATCCCCAGACCCAGACAACCATTCCCACTGTCTTGCCTCCAGGTGCTCACCTAAAAGCCACACACGGTGCCTCTGGAGTTGACCCATCACATAAGAGATGCTGCTATTCCGCAGGATGTAGGCGTCATGCACTGAGCCAGGGAACATGGCATTCACATGGAAGATGTACTGGTCTGCCAAACATACCATCTGTACATTCATAGAATGATAACTCTTCCGGTTTCTGTACACCTGTTTACTCCTGTGGGGGGGGGGGGGGCAAAGCCACATAGGTCCCATCAATGGCACCTATGATGTTGGGGATGTGTCCCAGGGCATAGAAATCACCTTTCACTGTAGGCAAATCCTCCACCTGAGGGAAAACAATGTAGCTCCGCATGTGTTTCAGAAGGGCAGACAACACTCTGGACAATACGTTGGAAAACATAGGCTGGGACATCCCTGATGCTATGGCCACTGTTGTTTGAAAAGACAAACTTGCAAGGAAATGGAGCACTGACAGCACCTGCACTTGAGGGGGGATTCCTGTGGGATGGGCGGATTGCTGACATTCAGGTCTGGCTCCAACTGGGTACACAGTTCCTGGATTGTGGCACGGTCAAGCCTGTATGTAATAATCACATGTCGCTCCTCCATTGTTGACAGGTCCACCAACGGTCGGTACACCGGAGGATGCCGCCATCTCCTCACATGTCCCAGAGGATGGTGCCTATGAAGGACAACATCGAGCACAGAGTCAAACAACTCAGAGTTACGTACCCACAGTTTACACAGAACACCAATCATACACAAAAGGTGGCCTGTATGTGTGTTGAGTCTAGGCCTAGGTATGTGTGACGCAGTTGGAAATGAAGCCATGTGGGCCCCTGAAATGGTGGCTGCCTGACCTCTAAAGTGGGACAATGGAATGTGAGGTAACTGCGCTGGCGTTGTACACCGTCGCGGTAGGCGGTCGGAGACCGCAGTGCAATGCTGCATTGGTTAACATTGGACCCTATGGGTCCCAGGAGCCAATGACGATGTACGCCGGCGGTGACGGTACGCACCGCCGGGGACGTGACCGCCATTTTCTATCTGCTCAATCACTCGATACCTGATCTTCGACAGGAGAGGACCTACACTGCAAGTGCTGTAGTGACCTCGGTCTGGAAGAGACAATGGCTCGAGTGTCTGGGGAAAGGGCCCCTGCCTTCACATCGGAGGAGTTGGAGAAGCTCGTGGATGGGGTCCTCCCCAGTACACGCTACTCTACGGTCCTTCAGACAAACAGGTAAGTACACAGGGAGCATGTTGTATGGGCTATGCCTGTGTGGAGAGGGCTGGATGTAAGAAGGAAGGGGGGAGAGTGCTGCATGCATGAAAGACGGTGAATGCATGTGCCACATGGCAAGGGTAGGGATGGGGGCCAATCACTTTGACGGTGCAGTTGGTAATAACTCTTTTTCCCCTGTACATTTCATGTAGGTCAGCGCCCACCAGAAAAAAGATATTTGGCGTGCCATTGCCAAGGACGTCCGACCATGGGGGTCTATCTCAGACGGAGCACCCACTGCCGTAAAAGATGGGAGGACATTCGCCGCTGGAGCAAGAAGACGGCGGAGGCTCAGCTGGGGATGGCCTCCCAACGTGGGAGGGGTGCCCGTCGCACCATGACCCCCCTGATGTTCAGGATCCTGGCGATGGCGTACCCGGAGTTGGATGGGCGCTTGAGGGCATCACAGCAGCCACAAGGGGGTGAGTACACTCTCACTCAGCTGAATTTGCGCGCAGTGGAGGGGTCTGGGTAGGGGATGTGGGCTGTGGGTTTCCCTAGGCCAGGGTAAGTTCTGTAGGCAAGGCCCCTCCGTAAGGCAGGCCATGTGGCACCCCACCCCACCTCTGTAGAGTGCCAAGTACACCTAGTCATGCCCCTGTGTCATCTATGTGTGCAGATGTCGTCCATAGCCTTCTAGGCCATTTCCCAGGAATTGAACAGTGGGGCCCAAGAGCGCAGCGTAGTGCAGGGGGCTTCTGTGTCTGTCGTGTCCGCCAACTATAGGGGTAATGCATGCACTCAACATGTCTTTCTTCTGTCTTCCCCCCCTTTTTGTGGTCTCCCTGTTCTTGTGTGCATTAGCATCATCAGACGAGGGAGCTGAAACCTACATGGCCCTGGAGGGTGACACTACGGAGTCTGAATTCACCAGTGGGACGCAGGGCGAGGGGAGCTCCACGGCGGGGACAGGAGCTGACACCAGCGACAAAGACTCATCCTCTGATGGGAGCTCCCTTGTGGTGGCGGCAACATCTGTGCCCCCTGCATCTACAGGTACAGCCGCCACCCCCCCTACCAGCACTGCCCTCCCAGCAGCCCCTCAGCCTTTGCCCCGTGCCCGCTCACCCAGAAGGGTGGGCATCACCTTCGCTCCAGGCACCTCAGGCCCTGCCCCAGTCACCCCTGCTGCCCTCAGTGAGGAGGCCATTGACCTCCTCTGGTCCCTCACTGTTGGGCAGTCTACCATTTTTAATGCCATCCAGGGTGTAGAGAGGCAGTTGTAACAAACCAATGCATTCCTGGAGGGCATTCATTCTGGTCAGGCGGCCCATCAGCGAGCTTTTCAGACTCTGGCCTCAGCACTGATGGCAGCCATTGTCCCCGTCTCTAGCCTCCAACCTCCAACTTCCTCCACCCCGACGCAATCCCCTGTACCTCAGCCTATCCCAGGCACACCTACAGACCAACATGCACACACGTCAACACCCAAGGGAAGCTCAGGCAAACATAAGCACCACACATCCCATAGGCTCTCACGCAAGCATCACACACATGCAGACACACCAACATCCACTGCCTCCACTGTGTCCCCCTCCTCCTCGTCTCCCTCCTCCCTCCCTGTCTCGTCTACACTCACACCTGCATGCACTACCTCTACAGCCATTACGTCCCTCTCCAGCACACCCACCACCGTACCCCGCCCAGGTGCAGTCAACACCCCCACTACCATTCACATGTCCCCTGTGTCCTCTCCCAGTGTGTCTGTGACGTCCCCTCCCAAGATACACAAACGCAGGCACACACCCACCCAACAGCAATCCACCTCACGACAGCCTCCAGTGCATGCACCTTCATCCAAATTCACCAAACGTACATCTCATACAACCACCACCTCTTTCTCCACTTCCAAACCCCCTCCAGCTACCTGTCCCAGTGTGTCCAAAAAACTTATCCTGTCCAACCTTGACCTCTTTCCCACACTTCCCACACAGACAGTCCCCCACCTGTGAAGCATCAGAAGTTGGCCAGGAGGCCACCGCCAGCACCAGCCCAGCTGCCCAGGAGGCCACCGCCAGCACCAGCCCAGCTGCCCAGGAGGCCACTGCCAGCACTAGCCCAGCTGCCCAGGAGGCCACCGCCAGCACCAGCCCCGCTGGGCCATGAAGGACCGCCAGCAAAAGCCCCGCTGGGCCATGAAGGACCGCCAGCAAAAGCCCCGCTGGGCCATGAAGGACCGCCAGCAAAAGCCCCGCTGGTCATGAATGACCGCCAGCAAAAGCCCCGCTGGGCCATGAAGGACCGCCAGCAGCTGAGACCCTGCAACGGAGACCGCCATCTCATGCACCGCTGAACAGGACACCGCCATCTCATGCACCGCTGAACAGGGCACCGCTATCTCATGCACCGCTGAACAGGGCACCGCCGTCTCAAGCACCGCAGAACAGGGCACCGCCACCTCAAGCACCGCTGCACAGGGTACCGCCATCTCAAGCACCACTGAACAGGGCACCGCCGCCTCAAGCACTGCTGAACAGGGCACCGCCATCTCAAGCACCGCTGAACAGGTCACCGCCGCCTCAAGCACCGCTGCACAGGGCACCGCCACCTCAAGCACCGCTGAACAGGGCACCGCCATCTCAAGCACCGCTGAACAGGGCACCGCCATCTCAGGCACCGCTGGCCCATGAGCGGCAAGGGCACTGACACAACTGAGTCCGTCACGGGGTGAATGATGCACTCTGGGCACCATGCCCCCTCCAGAACCAGTGGATTAAGGCATCCATTCCCTCTGTCCTTAGCAGAATGAAGCACTCTGGGCACAAAGCCCCCTCCAGAACCAGTGGAGACTGTTATCCACTCCCTCTGTCCCTAGCAGGATGGAGCACTCTGGGCACAAAGCCCCCTCCAGAACCAGTGGAGTAAGGCATCCACTCCCTCTGTCCTTAGCAGGATGAAGCACTCTGGGCACAAAGCCCCCTCCAGAACCAGTGGAGACTGTCATCCACTCCCTCTGTCCTTAGCAGGATGAAGCACTCTGGGCACAAAGCCCCCTCCACTCCCTCTGTCCTTAGCAGGATGAAGCACTCTGGGCACAAAGCCCCCTCCAGAACTAGTGGAGACTGTTATCTACTTGAGGGACTATGGCTTTGCACTCCCCAGGATTGAACAGTGGGCAAACCACCCACTGTAGAGACTTGAGAGACTGTGGCTTTGCACTTCCCAGGATTGAACAGTGGGCAACCCACCCACTGTAGAGACTTGAGAGACTGTGGCTTTGCACTCCCCAGGATTGAACAGTGGGCAACCCACCCACTGTAGAGACTTGAGAGACTGGCTTTGCACTCCCCAGGATTGAACAGTGGGCAACCCACCCACTGTAAAGACTTGAGAGACTGTGGCTTTGCACTCCCCAGGATGGAACAATGGGCATGTGGCCCCCTCGTGGATTTGGCGTTGTGCACTCAAGCGGCTGAGGTGCCCCCCCTTTCCCTCCCCCTGAGGTGCCTGTTTAGTTGCTGTCTGATGCCCCTGCAGTGTTCTCTCCGTCATGGTCGGGGATCTTTGTGGGCCTCGCCCATACCGTGTGGTCCCAGTGTTCCACGGACTTTCTTAGAGCACTACCTGGACTACTATGCTTGGTATATATAATGTACATGGTGTATATGTATATTTCTGCCTACTTGCTTTTAATATATTACAATGGTTACACTCATTTTCTATTGTCTTTGCATTCTTCCGAGGGGTTTGGGGGTTGTAACTGTGATATATTGATATGCATTGGTGTGTGTGTTGTAGTGGGTGAGGGTGGGGGTGGGGGTGTTGCGTGGGTGTGTCACTGTTTTTTCCCTTCCCCTCCTGTGTCGTAGGTGCAGTACTCACCGTGGTCTTTGCCGCTGGCATTCGTGCTCCTGGTAGTGGAGCAGGAAGACTATTGCAGGGAGAATTTGGAGTTCCGGGTCCATGGCGTCCTCGTTCCTCGTGGGGTGTGTAGAGGTGAGCGTTTTTCCTTCGGGATTCCTGTTTCCGCCGTGTTTTTATCCACGGTGAATCCGCCCCAGAAAAGGTGGCGGATTGGCCTGTCATAATAGTGTGGGCGGTACATTGTCTCCCGCCTGTCTGTTGGCGGTGACCGCCAGGCTGTTTGTTTGTACCGCCGTGGCGGTCGGAGTGTTAAAGTGGCTGTCTTTGTATGCGGTTTCCGCCACGTCATAATTGCAAATTTTTTACCGCCGGCCTGTGTTACCAACGCTTTAACACCGACCGCCAGGGTTGTAATGACCACCAAAGTCATGAATAAATTGTAACATCCAGGAACACACTAATCCATCTGTATCTAATTTTATACTAGGTTCTATAGAACTAAATGCAATGTTTGTTTGTTTCCCAGATATCTACTTCCAGTTACATAAGAAGATTTACAGTGGCTGAGAAAACACAAAGAAGAAAGAAAGAGAAATAACAACACTCCCTGGTTAAAACTGACAGTAAAAAGGAAGACAAGGTGGAAAATGTGGGGAGAAAAAAACTTGCTGGTAAGAGCACTAAGGATTTTTTGAAAAAAATATGCTGGAAAATGCAAAATGAGGGAAATATGTAAATTAAAAAGGGAAGTTTAAAATGTATTGCCAAACTGCAGGAAGTGCATGCTGTTAAAAGTAGGAAATGTAATAAAAAAACAGAGAGTTTCCCTTGAAGACAGAAACAGTTTAAGGAATTAAGAGTAAAAATGTTTCAAAGCGGAAAAATTCAATATTTCCAAAGGAAGATTAAGAAGTATAAGAGGAGAAGTGCTGTAGTTAAGCAAAAGCAACATATTGAGACTATAGCTGAGAAAGCCTTTGCTGTGAAGAGGAAATGTTTCATCTTAATATTGAACAGAATGAAGACACTAGACAGAACAATATTGTGAATGAGGAAAAGAACTTTAAGAAAAAGTTATATAAATAAATGTCATTTTTGTAATTTTTTTAAAGGTGAATGAATGCACACATCAAGTATAGAGCCATTTGTAATGAAGAGAGTTACTTACAAGAGAACACATTAGTGCATGCAGTTTATACATCTGGTCATTGCTATGAGGTAAAAGACGGGATTCCCATAGAAAAAGAAGCGATAGTTCCTAGCAATGTAGAAGAAGTGATAGCTGAAGAAGTACAAGGAAGGCGTAGACAGGTCCTTGTGTACAAATGGAAGTGTAGCAGTATTTGCAATGTCCGGTAACAATCAATTGATAAATTGAGAACTTAAATAAGTAACTTACAAGGGCATCCACTGGCATTTCTATCGAAAAAAGTATGTAGAAGCACTTTTCATCACTTTCATCACTTTTCATCAGAACATTAGCTGTGCATCATTCAAAAATGTGAAATTTAGTTCTGAGACTTTACTATGTGAAAACTCCAGCTTTATGTTTAGAAGAGATGAATAGAGTTCTATTGCACAGTACTGTGGCAGAGGTGGAGAACGTTTGTGAAGACGGTCAGTTTCATTTCTTTGGTCCTGAAGAGTAGTGTAGAGAGAATGAAGAGGTAGCGAAAGCAGCTGTAAATCAACAGGACACAGAGATTAGTATTGAGAAAATCACACACTAGATAGGCAAGTTCATTATGGTGTCTTCAGAGAAACCATGTTACATTTGTGTTAGTTGTCATCACACTCACTACAAAAACCAAACGTATAAAGTAGTTGTATTTTCTAAAACTGAGCAAGATAACAGAGATGAGTGGCTGGAATTTGGTGCATGTCTATTTGTAGAAGAATGCTTTGATTTAGCCACAAAGCAAACAATATATAAGTATTGTTATGATAAATTAGAGGATAATAAAATACCAGCTACAACAATGCATAACTGATTAGAATTGGTATCAATCCCAGGAGAACTTCAACAACTGAATTATTATGAATCAATTCTCATATAAACTGTCTATCCATTTCAAGCAATAGTTCTAAGGAACCAATGACAGGGAAGCTACCACCAACAAAATTACAAAAAAATACATTAAGGAAGATTTGCTATTTACCTTTAGATTGAAAAAAAAATTCACACTGTAGGCGTTGACAAAGATGTAGATGAACCACTCATTGTTCTAGTAAATGGTTTGCCCACAAGAAGTAAAAAAAAAGGCAAGAGTTAGTAGATATATGTAAAGTGAAAAACAACAACAACAACAATCTACTTTAAAGAAAATAATGTTTTTTTATCAAAATGTTGATATTATTGGAGATGTAAGTTGGACTGATAATGAAGCATTACAATCAAGTGGACAAATAGAAAAGGTGGATAAACAGAAGTCAGAAAACAATATGAGCACAACAATATCCACCCTCTTCATTCAAAAGAAGTTATTGGTGATGCCATTTATCTGTAATTGAAACAAGCTAAAGGAGCTCCAATCATTATGTGGCTTGCTGTTTTTCAAAGCTATTTTGCACTGGAATAGGTGGCCAATACAATGACCAGCCTGTACAGATATCAGCAGCTGACTATAGGTCACCAACACTATATTCTGAGGAACCTAGGTTTCACCAGAGTATTCCCTATATTTTCCATCCATAATTTGAGAGTGACTTGTCAGGACTGTCTTCTGCAGTGAACCACATTCTAAAGAAAGGAGTTATTCTGCAAAACATCTAAGGAAACTTAAATGTATGCTTCAAAACGTAGGTGTGCCTACTTGGTTTGTCACACTTAGTTGTGTAGAGTATTCTTGGGATGATTTGCTTGAGTTTATAACAGCAGCAAACCCTAACATTAAGAATAATTATTTGAAGACAGCACAAGAACTTTGCTCTTCGGATCCTGCTAATATGTGTAGATATTTTAATCACAAGTTTCAAACAATTCTGGTTTTGGAATATGGAATTAAACAAATCCTACTCTTGGTGAAGTTACGGATTCTTTTGGAATAAAGAGCACCAGGCAAGAGGTGCTCCACATACACACATGCTCATACGGATAAAGGATGCACCAAAGAATAGAACTGATAGTGATGACTCTGTACTGTCTTTTATAGAACAGTATGTTACATGCACCATTCCAAAAGAGAATGATGACAAAGGCCTAAGACACCAAGGCACATATTTATACTTTTTTAGCACTGCTGTTGCGCCGTTTTTTGATGCAAAAGCGAAGCAACCTAACAAAATACAATTGTATTTTGTAAGTTTGCGCCGCTTTTGCGTACAAAAATTACACAAATGCGGCACTTAAAAAGTATAAATATGGGCCCAAGTTCTATGCTTTCAAACACATAGATGTGGCGAGTATTGGCGCCACAGATAAAGATGTAAAGAAAACATTTATACACATTGTCATTTTGGATTTCCAAGACCTATTATTTCCAAAGGAAGAGTGAACAGCTTTTTATCAGCAGTCAGGCATACACAGACATGAAAATCACCAAAAATACATATAATCTGAGAGGATCAGAGGCCTACAAGTATATTGATGATTATAATCCTGTCATTCTGAAATTATGGAATGCAAATATGGACAAACAGTTGTGTAGACTACTCCATTGCTGTTGCTCTCTAAGGGCCAGATGTAGGAAACGTTTAGCGAGTCGCAAACGGCAAAAATTGCCGTTTGCGACTCGCTAAACGCGTTTCCCAATGCAGAAATGCATATTGCGAGTCGGTACCGACTCGCAATATGCATTTCAGAATCGCAAATAGGAAGGGGTGTTCCCTTCCTATTTGCGAGTCTGAGTGGTATGCAATACCAATTGCGACCGCGTACGCGGTCGCAAATGGTATCGCAGTTACCATCCACTTCAAGTGGATGGTAACCCACTCGCAAATTGGAAGGGGTCCCCATGGGACCCCTTCCACTTTGTGAATAGACCCAAAAATATTTTTTCAGGGCAGGGAGTGGTCCCAGCGACCACTCCCTGCCCTGAAAAAATACCAAAACTAAAGGTTTCGTTTTTTTTTTTAAGTGCAGCTCGTTTTCCTTTAAGGAAAACGGGCTACACTTTAAAAAAAAAAAAAACTGCTTTATTGAAAGAAGTCACGAACATGGAGGTCTGCTGACGACAGCAGGCCTCCATGTTTGCGAGTGCATATACTCGCTATGGGGCCGCAATTTGCGATCCACCTCATGAATATTCATGAGGTGGGTCATTGCGACCCCATAGCAAGTTGCAGTCGGTGTCTGAGACACCGTACTGCATACCAATTTGCGAGGTGCAAATTGCGAGTCGCATGGACTCGCACTTTGCACCTCGCAAATTTGTAAGTTGCTACATCTGGCCCTAAGTCACTACATACATTACAAAATCAGAGAAAACAGATGAAGGAAATGGGGGAAGAGATTTCTGCAGGAAAATCTCTAACTGAGAAATTGCATTGCTTCAGTTTAAAAATGCTTTCACCTGGGGAGATACATTCTTATGAGTGCTGTGACAGGTTGAGTTCAGCTAGCTTGTACTCAAAGTCTAGGGGAATTGTTTTTGTTAGTCTACTCCTTGCCAACATGCAAAACAGAGTATTGAAGTATTTCCCAGAAAGTCATTGTAAAAAAAACTATGTTGGATACCTTCTATCCAAGAAGAAGTCCACACCTCAAAAACATGTGTCTTTACAAAATTCTGCAACACTATAGCTACAGAAAAATGTGACAGAAAACATTGATGAGGGGCAATATGCTGTAGTTGGTTGCAACAGTTATTTGGTTTGACATGCAAATGGTAATTTAATGAACAACAGAAAACTTAGGCCCATATTTATACTTTTTTAGTGCCGCATTTAAGTCATTTTTTGACGCTAAAGCAGCGCAAACTTGCAAAATACAATTGTATTTTGTAAGTTTGCACAGTTTTTGCGTCAAAAAGTGGCGCAAATGTGGTGCTAAAAAAGTATAAATATGGGCCTTAGTTGTCAAACTCCTGAATTATTTTTTTTCTACTTAGCCCTTTTTCAAGTATTCAAGCCTTAGCATTAAAAAAAGAGTTACTTACACAGCATGACCGCTAGAAAGACTCTCTTAATGCTGTAAAAGACAGCATTGAGTGTCCAATCGTTCCCAACTACCTGAAAATGTTAAATCAAGAAATTGAACAAGAGGAAACAATTGCTAGTTATATAGCAAAGGACAGTTCACAAAGATGAAGAGTTCCAGGCCTCTCAGTCAAGATCCTCTTGGACAGCCAATAACTGAAAATGAAGCTGCCACAGCCATTAATAAGGCAGAGACTGCAAAGCAACAAGCAAGAGAAGAAAAAGTTGACTTGGAACACTTAGGGGCATATTTATGAAAAGTGGTGCAGGACCTAGTGTAGCACCACTTTTATTGTGCCCCTTAGCGCCCCCCTAATGACACCATGTGTGCGTCATATTTAATACATGGAGCACCATGGAGGTAGTTAGGGAACTAGCATCAGAATTATTTACTCTAGTTTGGTGCTTTGCAGGATTAGTGTAAAAAATGTTGACGCTAATCATGCAAAGCACCCAGAGGCCCATTGTATCCAATGGGAGCCTCCTTTTAACTCCTGCTCAGAGTATGCGTTAAAAATGTCAAACAAAATTACACAAAGAGATCTCTTAGATTTCTTTGCGCCATTTTTTCAGCTCCCGTAACGGGGAAACACCCCCTTTGTACACATGATACCTGGCACATGCATAATTTAGCACAAAGGGTTACAAAGTGGTGCAATGCACGCATTGCTCCACTTTATAAATATAGTGTGGTGTTTTTGGCCATCTAACGGCACATTAGCAAACAAAAAAATGACACTAATGTTATGCTTAAATCTGGGCCTTAGTTGGACAACTGAATGATGAGCAGAAAGAAATATATATGGAAGTGAAAATAAAATAGAGCAAAAAGAATTCATTTAAGTGTTCAACAGTTACGCCAGTTCTTTCATATGTCAGTGGACAAGCGGGCACTGGGAGAAGCTTTTTAATCTAAGTTCTAACTACTTACCTACAGAGGACTACAGACTTCATTTTGTCTTGTATAGTGACAGCACCTTCTGGATTAACTGCACACAACATTAAAGGAGGTAACTCCCATCGACTACTTATGGTACCCGTTGACACAACAATAAAATGGAGTACAAAAAGTTATCTGGTGAAGCTTGTCACAAAGTTTTGAAGAAATAGAAACTTTTAATCATCAATGAGGTTTATGTTTATGTTTCTACTATAACGCTGGGTGGTGCTAAAAATAGTCTAGAGTAATTTTTCCCGTCGTTAACCATTGTGCTGTGTCGTGAGGCAAAATAACGGAGGAAAAATGACTCTAATCCGTTTTACGACATGTAAACACGTTGCAAAACGGAAATGCACCATTTTTGCCCACAATAGCATCAAATACAGACCCTAATGGAGAAAACAGTGCAAAAGAGAGGCAAATTGGACCCAGGAAGCCAGGAGCGACCCCAGGGAGACCCCAATCAACCAGGAACCAGCCAGGAGGACACAGACAAGACCCAGGGGAGGGAGAAGAAAAAGAGAAAATGTTGTTTCAGTACAGAGGAACACAAAATACTCACGAGAGAGGTGACGGAGCATCAAAATTAACTGTTTGTCACCTCAAAATTGTCAATTTGAAGGAGAGAGGCAATTTGACAGCAGATAGGAGACAAGATTAACAGTGTGGCGGGGTCCTGAGAACCGTAACTGAGTGCTAGAAATGCTGGCATGACTGCAAGTGAAGGACAAAGGAAAAAATGGCAAGGAACAGGAAGGCAGCACTGCAAACTGGAGGTGGCAGTCCAGCACCACAAGAGGACTTGGACAAGATGGAGGAGATGGTTGCAGCGGTCATCCCGGAAGAAATCGTCACATGAATCGCAGGACAGGAAAGCACAGACTACCAGAAAACACCACAAATACAGGTTAAGTTGCATGGTGAAAATTTATGCTAAAATGTCAAGTGCAAGAAGGCACGTAGAACTCGCACAATGTATGTCAAAGGAGTGCAGAGGGACACAATGCACATGAAGCAAGTTGCACCATGCTGACGCAAGCTACACATGTGCCTATGCCTTGGTAGTGCCATGCACAATAACACATAACCAACCTGGACATATGTTGAACACCAGGCCTAAATACCTACATGTGCATATGCAACACTTGGGATGGATGGCATGTATTACCACTGTGCCACTGTTTGTGTCATCACAACATCCCTTGCATATAGTCATATCAACCCTACCAACATGACCAAGATCTCTGAGACTAGGTAGTCAGTCAACACCATTCCTGGGGTAACATCATGGTGGTGTCCCTTCCAACTGCCCTTCCTCATTGTCTAAATGCATGTGTGCTGCATCTCACAACACACAAGTCATTGCAACTGTCCCAACAGTACCCAGACATGTGCTGGGAGCACCACCACCCTACACATTGCCAACACATCCACATAAGGCAGTTACTACTCCATCATGCAGGCAGGGTGCCCCCTGGGTGCAGGGAACAATTAACTGAACAGGCGCTGGGGGGAATAGCACACTGGTCATGTATCATTGGTAACATGCCACTACCCAGACCAACTAAACTGCAGTAGTGTTGAACCACACATCTTGATGCTAAACTAAAATGTACCACTACAGAAAATATGTACTACAGATAGAAAACAGTAGGTCACAACAGTCACAGGCTGAGCCCACAACTACTCTGACACAACCACGTGGAACACTATATGAATGGGGAAATAAACACAAACATACAACACATGAGGTATGACTGTGAAGATAATGGTGTACAATTCCACATCGACGGTTGGGGATGGTGCATGGGCAAGTATGGTTTTGGTAAGACTGTCAGTGCAGTGTACCCTTTGCGGTTGGCAATATGAGTCACACAATGGGATTGGGGCTGGAAATCTGTCTGCTCATGGTAGCTCTATGGAGCACTTATTAGAACATTCTTGATGGATGAAATAGACCCAGTGCCAGTTTTGGGGTGCATTGGGTGTGACAGGACATGCTGCACACAGCCCTGCAAATCAGGCAGCGGAAAGGACAAAGGGCCAAGGCGTGGGAGCCCTGCTTTGCCCATGCCAAGTGCATGGGCTGTTCGGGAGCACCCAGGGGCACACCACACCACATCACCAACAACCTTTGCATGGGGGTCTCACCGCAATGCAAAGGCTGGTGGAAATGTGGAAACAGACCGCGAGGGTAGCTTTGAACGTAATTCTGGTCTGGTGCAACAGGGCAGCTGGCATTACCAGTCTGTAAGCTGCTGGAAACCTGCCAGTGACAGGCCATTGGCCCATGGGGCATTCCACATTGACAACAGTTGCCACTACCACCTTTGCTGTTGGGGTTGGTTATATAGACAATGGCAGTCAGGTGCACACAGGACTGATGCACTTGAAATGAGGGACCAGTATGACTACCTGCAGAATCAACATAAACTATCTTCAGGCCCTAACCTAAGTACAACTTCTGCTAACTGGCTATGTCTATAGACTCATTTACCACCAGGAACTGTCACATACATAATGATGTACACAGCAGAAATTTCATACCCATGCTAGCCATCCCTAGGTCTAACCCTGTGCCTGTGTCAAATTAGCTGCACTGCCACCATGCTGCACTCATGTATCATAGTGCAAAGAGGGCTGCATTGAGGGGGAAAAGATAGGTGTGTAGGAAGGCAAACACACCTGCACAGACAGAAGATGAAATTGAACACTGCCAGGTCCATCAGTGCTATGCAATGTAGCACACATACACAAACATCAACATGAGGAGCCATCAATGGTAACAAGAGCATAGTGTCCTGGCAATGCTATCCCTGGGGTGGTGCAAAGTCTCAGCACCGCATGGGTGTGTGTGAAACATGTAAGACTGGGATGGGGAAAATTGCCATGTGTGGTGCTGTGGCATTAGCACAGCAACACCCATTGCAAGGCCTCACCATGCAAATGAATGCATATGGAGGGCTGACAAGATGGTGTCAAGCCACAAAAAAGGATATACATCACACCAAGAAGATATGATGCAGCCAATTGTGCCAACTGGGCTTCCCTTCTTGTGACATGCAGGTGGGGCATAGGGCTGATAGACTGAAGCCATGATGTACAGGAACAATGTTTTGGAACTAAGATGATAATGAGCCTCCAATAGCAAGTCAGTGACATGAAATATCAACTGCCACATGTGATTGTGAATTGTGTTTACTTATGTGATGTGTGTAGTTGTTTTACAGAGCATAACATTGAAGACAACATACACAGCCCGGGCATTCTTGATGATGGCTGATGAATGCTACCTAGGAAATGTTACCGAACAACTGTCTCCATATGTAGATCTTGAGTTTATGTTGACTTGTGTGTGGACTACACATATGTCTAACATGTATACATATTTGATACATACTGTAATTGACACACTCTGCCTACATCCCTCCCATATTTTGTTTTGTCCACAAATGTTTGATTAAACTCATTACATTTAGCAATGGTTGTTGTTTTTGTGTGGTGGACCTGGAGCCCTAGCTGCAAATGTTCTCATCCATTCTGATGTGCATTCCACAGACGTGTTCATGCAAAGTGTGAGGTCATTTGTACCCTGTGTCAGGATTGGGCCCCTTAGCAGTGGCTGTCCTGATTACAATGGATGTACTGCACAGGCCCAACTTTTTCCATTGCTTGTCATACGTGGGCCAATCATGACCATTGTTACCAATAATGTCCTCTACTTGTCACACATGCTCCATGCAGCCATTGCAACTCTCACACTAAGTTGTGACAGTGGTCTGTTCAAACATTACTGTCTTACCAAATTTTGACATCCACTGCCTCATGTGTGGGGCCCTTGTTTACCTCCTATTTGGACATGTTGTAGTTGTGTGTGATGAGGTATTGTTGTACATGTTGCCAACGTAGATGTAGTTCATATGTTGTGGTCCATAGATTGTGTCCTTCAGTTGTGACATTCAAGTGATGAGGCTATTTGTGATGTGCGTAATTGTAGCAGAACAATTTTACGCATCATATGTGATGTAGCTACAGTACTTTTCAGATTAGTGTTTTTAACATGCTCCCTGAGGTTAGACTCACAATCCTGAGGCATATGTTGTGGAGACTGAAGAGACCAAAGCCGGATTGTGTGAATAACTGAGGTGTTTATTGACAAAATGTACAAGGCAAGTTATGTGATTATTAATTGAAGAAGATCTCAACAATGTGCAGTCTGCGGCGTATCCCAGCAGCTGTGTTGTGCTGCTCTCCCTTATTTTCTTCACCACCATCCTTCTCCTCCCCAGCAGATCATCAACCTATTCATAAAAGGGGACATTCATCCGCACACATATGTTGTGCAGAATAACACGTCATTATGATATTGCAGTCGATGTGTGTAGCATATAGGAGGCTGCCTGTGATGTCCAGGCACCTGAATCTGAACCTCAGGATGCCAAATGTCTTCTCCACAATAGTCTGTGTCCTCTGATGTCCCTCATTATATGCACGCTCTGCTGCTGTGCTTGGGTTGGGAAATGGGGTAATTATCCATGGCTGTATGCAATAACCGTGGTCGGCTACAAAAGATTAAAGGAGTAAGTTATTGTTAAGGCTTGCAATAGGTTTGTCATGTAGCATGGCAGTTGATATTTTGAGTTGGTTGTGACTCATATGTGTTTGTGGAATGGTGTGAGTTCATGGCCTTTGTAGGAAAGTACCATCTTGCCTGGCATGTTACCCCCATTTTTCACTGTATATATGTTGTTTTAGTTGTATGTGTTACTGGGACCCTGGTAACCCAGGGCCCCAGTGCTCATAAGTGTGCCTGAATGTGTTACCTGTGTAGTGACTAACTGTCTCACTGAGGCTCTGCTAACCAGAACCTCAGTGGTTATGCTCTCTCATTTCTTTCAAATTGTCACTAACAGGCTAGTGACCAATTTTACCAATTTACATTGGCTTACTAGAACACCCTTATAATTCCCTAGTATATGGTACTGAGGTACCCAGGGTATTGGGGTTCCAGGAGATCCCTATGGGCTGCAGCATTTCTTTTGCCACCCATAGGGAGCTCTGACAATTCTTACACAGGCCTGCCACTGCAGCCTGAGTGAAATAACGTCCACGTTATTTCACATCCATTTTACACTGCACTTAAATAACTTATAAGTCACCTATATGTCTAACCTTTACCTGGTAAAGGTTAGGTGCAAAGTTACTTAGTGTGAGGGCACCCTGGCACTAGCCAAGGTGCCCCCACATTGTTCAGGGCCAATTCCCTGAACTTTGTGAGTGCGGGGACACCATTACACGCGTGCACTACATATAGGTCACTACCTATATGTAGCTTCACAATGGTAACTCCGAATATGGCCATGTAACATGTCTAAGATCATGGAATTGCCCCCTCTATGCCATCCTGGCATTGTTGGCACAATTCCATGATCCCAGTGGTCTGTAGCACAGACCCTGGTACTGCCAAACTGCCCTTCCTGGGGTTTCACTGCAGCTGCTGCTGCTGCCAACCCCTCAGACAGGCATCTGCCCTCCTGGGGTCCAGCCAGGCCTGGCCCAGGATGGCAGAACAAAGAACTTCCTCTGAGAGAGGGTGTGACACCCTCTCCCTTTGGAAAATGGTGTGAAGGCAGGGGAGGAGTAGCCTCCCCCAGCCTCTGGAAATGCTTTGTTGGGCACAGAGGTGCCCAATTCTGCATAAGCCAGTCTACACCAGTTCAGGGGACCCCTTAGCCCTGCTCTGGCGCGAAACTGGACAAAGGAAAGGGGAGTGACCACTCCCCTGACCTGCACCTCCCCTGGGAGGTGTCCAGAGCTCCTCCAGTGTGCCCCAGACCTCTGCCATCTTGGAAACAGAGGTGCTGCTGGCACACTGGACTGCTCTGAGTGGCCAGTGCCACCAGGTGACGTCAGAGACTCCTTGTGATAGGCTCCTTCAGGTGTTGCTAGCCTATCCTCTCTCCTAGGTAGCCAAACCCTCTTTTCTGGCTATTTAGGGTCTCTGTCTCTGGGGAAACTTTAGATAACGAATGCATGAGCTCAGCCGAGTTCCTCTGCATCTCTCTCTTCACCTTCTGATAAGGAATCGACTGCTGACCGCGCTGGAAGCCTGCAAACCTGCAACATAGTAGCAAAGACGACTACTGCAACTCTGTAACGCTGATCCTGAAGCCTTCTCGACTGTTTTCCTGTCTGTGCATGCTGTGGGGGTAGTCCGCCTCCTCTCTGCACCAGAAGCTCCGAAGAAATCTCCCGTGGGTCGACGGAATCTTCCCCCTGCAACCGCAGGCACCAAAAAGCTGCATTACCGGTCCCTTGGGTCTCCTCTCAGCACGACGAGCGAGGTCCCTCGAATCCAGCGACTCCGTCCAAGTGACCCCCACAGTACAGTGACTCTTCAGTCCAAGTTTGGTGGAGGTAAGTCCTTGCCTCACCTCGCTGGGCTGCATTGCTGGGAACCGCGACTATTGCAGCTACTGCGGCCCCTGTGCACTTCCTGTGGAAATCCTTTGTGCACAGCCAAGCCTGGGTCCACGGCACTCTAACCTGCATTGCACGACTTTCTAAGTTGGTCTCCGGCGACGTGGGACTCCTTTGTGCAACTTCGGCGAGCACAATTTCACGCATCCTTGTAGTGCCTGTTTCTGGCACTTCTCCGGGTGCTACCGGCTTCAGAGAGGGCTCCTTGTCTTGCTCGACGCCTCTTTTCTCTGCTGGTCCAATTTGCGACCTCCTGGTTCCTCCTGGGCCTCAGCAGCATCCAAAAACGCTAACCGCACGATTTGCAACTAGCAAGGCTTGTTGGCGTTCTTTCGGCGGGAAAACACTTCTGCACGACTTCCCACGGCGAGAGGGATCGGTCCACCAAAGGGGAAGTCTCTAGCCCTTTTCGTTCCTGCAGAAACCTCAGCTTCTTCTGTCCAGTAGAAGCTTCTTTGTACCCGCAGCTGGCATTTCCTGGGCATCTGCCCATCTCCGACTTGCTTGTGACTTTTGGACTTGGTCCCCTTGTTCCACAGGTATCCTAGATTGGAAATCCACAGTTGTTGCATTGCTGGTTTGTGTCTTTCCTGCATTATTCCTCTAACACCACTTCTTTGTCTTTTGGGGAACTTTAGTGCACTTTGCACTCACTTTTCAGGGTCTTGGGGAGGGTTATTTTTCTTACTCTCACTATTTTCTAATAGTCCCAGCGACCCTCTACAAGGTCACATAGGTTTGGGGTCCATTCGTGGTTCGCATTCCACTTTTGGAGTATATGGTTTGTGTTGCCCCTATCCCTATGTTTCCCCATTGCATCCTATTGTAACTATACATTGTTTGCACTGTTTTCTAAGACTATACTGCATATTTTTGCTATTGTGTATATATATCTTGTGTATATTTCCTATCCTCTCACTGAGGGTACACTCTAAGATACTTTGGCATATTGTCATAAAAATAAAGTACCTTTATTTTTAGTATAACTGTGTATTGTGTTTTCTTATGATATTGTGCATATGACACTAAGTGGTACTGTAGTAGCTTCACACGTCTTCTAGTTCAGCCTAAGCTGCTCTGCTAAGCTACCATTATCTATCAGCCTAAGCTGCTAGACACCCTATACACTAATAAGGGATAACTGGGCCTGGTGCAAGGTGCAAGTACCCCTTGGTACTCACTACAAGCCAGTCCAGCCTCCTACATTGGTTGTGCAGCGGTGGGATAAGTGCTTTGAGACTACTTACCACTCTTGTCATTGTACTTTTCATAAGAGAAAAATATACAAAACAAGGTCAGTGTATATACACATAGCCAAAAAGTTTTGCATTTCCTCTTTTCACTCTTTTCTAAGTGCTGAAAAGTACTTCTAACTTTCAAAAAAGTTCTAAAAAGTTTAAAAAGTTTTTTTTCTCTGTCTTTCTAAAAGCTCTGACAAACTTTTTATCTTTTACTATCACTTTAACTCTCTCTAAAAATGTCTGGCACAGGCCAAAATGTTGATCTGTCCAAACTTGCATATGATCACCTTAGCTGGAAAGGAGCAAGGAGTCTCTGCATAGAGAGAGGTTTGAGTGTAGGGAAGAATCCTTCCTTAGAACTGTTAATTAACATGCTTAGAGTACAGGATAAGGCCATAAGTGCCCAATCTGTTGAAAAAGTAGCTAATGGTTCTCAATCTGATCCAGGGACTCCCCCAGGAAAAGATTCAGGAAAGAAACTTCCTAGTCTGCCCATTACTAGACAGTCTAGCATAGTTGGTAATGATGATGAGCCACACCATATAAATAGTGTTGTCTCACATCATAGCAAAAGCATTTATTCTCACCATACTGGTAGTGATGTTTCTGTTAACCAAGCTGTTAGGGTGGCTTCTGTAAGGGACAGGTCTCCTTCTGTCCATTCTCACCATACTTCTGTTTCAAGGCATGTCCCTCCCACCCACCCTGATGACAGATTGTTAGAAATTTGGATAGACAGACTTTAGAAGTAGAGAAGGAGAGACAGAAACTGGGTTTAGAAACCCATGGTGGCAGCAGCAGTATTCCCCATAGTCATCCTGCAAAAGAGCATGATTCAAGGAATCTGCACAAGATAGTTCCCCCTTACAAGGAGGGGGATGACATTAACAAGTGGTTTGCTGCACTTGAGAGGGCCTGTGTTGTACAGGATGTCCCTCAAAGGCAGTGGGCTGCTATCCTATGGCTATCATTTAGTGGAAAAGGTAGGGATAGGCTCCTTACTGTGAAAGAAAATGATGCTAATAATTTCCAAGTTCTTAAGAATGCACTCCTGGATGGTTATGGCTTAACCACTGAACAATACAGCATAAAGTTCAGAGAGACCAAAAAGGAGTCTTCACAAGACTGGGTTGATTTCATTGACCATTCAGTGAAGGCCTTGGAGGGGTGGTTACATGGCAGTAAAGTTACTGATTATGACAGCCTGTATAACTTGATCCTGAGAGAGCATATTCTTAATAATTGTGTGTCTGATTTGTTGCACCAGTACTTGGTGGACTCTGATCTGACCTCTCCCCAAGAATTGGGAAAGAAGGCAGACAAATGGGTCAGAACAAGGGTGAACAGAAAAGTTCATACAGGGGGTGACAAAGATGGCAACAAAAAGAAGGATGGTAAGTCTTCTGACAAGGGTGGGGACAAAACTAAAAATGAGTCTTCATCAGGTCCACAAAAACACTCTGGTGGGGGTGGTGGGCCCAAATCCTCTTTTAATCAGAACAAGGAAAAGAAACCATGGTGCTATTTATGTAAAATAAAAGGCCATTGGACAACAGATCCCAGTTGTCCAAAGAAAGGCACCAAGCCTCCTACCACTACAACCCCTACTGCTACACCTAGTGTCCCTACTAATAGCAGTGGTGGTGGGAGCAAACCTACTAATAGCCAATCCAAGGGAGTAGCTGGGCTCACTATTGGTAACTTAGTTGGGGTTGGCCTTGTTAGGGAGGCCACAGAGGCTGTGTTAGTCTCTGAGGGGGCTATTGATTTAGCCACCTTAGTTGCTTGTCCCCTTAATATGGATAAGTACAAGCAGCTACCCCTAATAAATGGTGTTGAGGTTCAGGCCTACAGGGACACTGGAGCCAGTGTGACTATGGTCATAGAGAAACTGGTCCACCCTGAACAACACCTACTTGGTCACCAGTACCAAGTAACCGATGCTCACAACAACACACTTAGCCACCCCATGGCTGTTGTAAATCTCAACTGGGGGGGGGTTACTGGTCCAAAGAAAGTTGTGGTAGCTTCAGATTTACCTGTAGACTGTCTATTAGGGAATGATTTGGAGACATCAGCTTGGTCAGATGTGGAGTTGGAGGCCCATGCAGCAATGCTGGGCATCCCAGGGCATATTTTTGCTTTGACAAGGGCTCAGGCCAAAAAGCAAAAAGGACAGGGAAGCTTGGATCCTGGAACAATGGACCAAGTGCTCCCTAAAGCTAGGGCTAGTAGAAGCAAACCACTTCCTACTATCCCTCCCTCTACAGTGGATTCTACTTCTGAGGAAGAAGAATTCCCTCCCTGTGCAGAACCTACACCAGAGGAGCTGGAAGCAGACACTGCTGAGCTTTTGGGTGAAGGGGGGCCTGCCAGAGAGGAGCTGAGTGTGGCACAGCAAACCTGTCCCACATTAGAGGGTCTCAGACAGCAAGCTGTCAAACAGGCTAATGGGGATGTCAGTGACTCTCACAGAGTTTACTGGGAGGACAACCTCTTGTACACTGAGCATAGGGATCCTAAACCTGGAGCTGCCAGGAGATTAGTGATTCCTCAGGAGTACAGAAAGTTCCTCCTAACCCTGGCACATGACATTCCCTTAGCTGGGCATCTGGGACAAATGAAAACTTGGGACAGACTTGTTCCCCTGTTTCATTGGCCTAGAATGTCTGAGGACACAAAGGAATTTTGTAAGTCCTGTGAAACCTGTCAAGCCAGTGGCAAAACAGGTGGCACCCCAAAGGCACCCCTTATTCCACTGCCTGTGGTTGGGGTTCCCTTTGAAAGGGTAGGGGTTGACATAGTTGGCCCCTTTGACCCTCCTACTGCTTCAGGCAATAGATTTATCTTGGTGGTAGTGGACCATGCCACAAGATATCCTGAAGCTATTCCTTTAAGGACCACTACAGCACCTGCAGTGGCAAAGGCCCTCCTGGGAATATTTTCCAGGGTGGGCTTCCCAAAGGAAGTAGTATCAGACAGGGGAAGCAATTTCATGTCTGCATACTTAAAGGCCATGTGGAAGGAGTGTGGTGTAACGTACAAGTTCACAACACCCTATCATCCACAAACAAATGGACTGGTGGAGAGATTTAATAAAACTCTCAAAGGCATGATTATGGGTCTCCCTGAAAAACTCCGCAGGAGATGGGATATCCTTCTACCATGCCTCCTTTTTGCCTACAGGGAGGTACCCCAGAAAGGAGTGGGCTTCAGCCCCTTTGAACTTCTTTTTGGACACCCTGTTAGGGGTCCACGCACACTTGTAAAGGAGGGTTGGGAACAACCTTTAAAAGCTCCTAAGCAGGATATTGTGGATTATGTACTTGGCCTCAGATCAAGGATGGCTGAGTACATGAAAAAGGCCAGTAAAAACCTTCAGGCCAGCCAAGAGCTCCAGAAGCAATGGCATGATCAGAAGGCTGTTTTGGTTCAGTACCAACCAGGGCAGAAAGTGTGGGTCTTGGAGCCTGTGGCCCCAAGAGCACTCCAAGATAAATGGAGTGGACCCCACACAATTGTTGAAAAGAAGGGAGAAGTCACCTATTTAGTTGACTTAGGCACTGCCAGGAGTCCCCTTAGGGTGCTCCATGTCAACCGCCTGAAACCCTACTATGACAGGGCTGATCTCACCCTGCTCATGGCAACTGATGAGGGACAGGAAGAAGACAGTGATCCTCTACCTGATCTCTTCTCTTCCACAGAACAAGATGCTCTTGTGGAAGGTGTAGTTTTGAGTGATTGTCTTACTGCTGAGCAGAAAGATAATTGCATAAATCTCCTAGATCAATTCTCTGAACTCTTCTCTACTGTGCCAGGTACCACTTCTTGGTGTGAGCACACTATAGATACTGGAGACAGCTTGCCTGTCAAAAGTAAGATCTATAGGCAGCCTGACCATGTCAGGGACTGCATAAAGCAAGAGGTCCAGAAAATGTTAGAACTAGGAGTGGTTGAGCACTCTGACAGTCCATGGGCTTCTCCTGTGGTACTGGTACCAAAACCCCATTCCAAAGATGGAAAGAAGGAAATGCGGTTTTGTGTAGACTATAGAGGTCTCAACTTGGTAACCAAAACTGATGCTCACCCTATACCCAGGGCAGATGAGCTCATAGATACACTGGCATCTGCCAAGTATCTAAGCACTTTTGATTTGACTGCAGGGTATTGGCAGATCAAATTGTCAGAAGATGCTAAACCTAAGGCTACATTTTCTACCATTGGAGGACATTACCAGTTTACTGTAATGCCTTTTGGTTTGAAAAATGCACCTGCCACTTTTCAGAGGTTGGTGAACACAGTCCTGCAAGGGCTGGAAGCTTTCAGTGCAGCATATTTGGACGATATAGCTGTCTTTAGCTCCAGCTGGGATGATCACCTGGTCCACCTATGGAAAGTTTTGGAGGCCCTGCAAAAGGCAGGCCTCACTATCAAGGCTTCAAAGTGCCAGATAGGGCAGGGTAAGGTGGTTTATCTGGGACACCTTGTTGGTGGGGAACAGATTGCACCACTTCAGGGGAAAATCCAAACAATTATTGATTGGGTTCCCCCTACCACTCAGACTCAGGTGAGAGCCTTCCTAGGCCTCACTGGGTATTACAGGAGGTTCATTAAGAACTATGGCTCCATTGCAGCCCCTTTTAATGACCTCACATCCAAGAAAATGCCTAAAAAGGTATTATGGACAGCAAACTGTCAGAAAGCTTTTGAGGAGCTGAAGCAGGCCATGTGCTCTGCACCTGTCCTGAAAAGCCCTTGTTACTCTAAAAAATTCTATGTCCAAACTGATGCATCTGAATTAGGAGTAGGGGCAGTCCTATCACAACTTAATTCTGAGGGCCAGGATCAACCTGTTGCTTTTATTAGTAGGAGGTTGACCCCTAGAGAAAAGCGTTGGTCTGCCATTGAGAGGGAGGCCTTTGCTGTGGTCTGGGCTCTGAAGAAGTTGAGGCCATACCTGTTTGGCACTCACTTCATTGTTCAGACAGACCACAAACCTCTACTTTGGCTAAAACAAATGAAAGGTGAAAATCCTAAATTGTTGAGGTGGTCCATATCCCTACAGGGAATGGACTATACAGTGGAACATAGACCTGGGAGTAGCCACTCCAATGCAGATGGACTCTCCAGATATTTCCACTTAGACAATGAAGACTCATCAGGTCAAGGCTAGTCTTATTGTCCTTCGTTTGGGGGGGGGGGTTGTGTAGGAAAGTACCATCTTGCCTGGCATGTTACCCCCATTTTTCACTGTATATATGTTGTTTTAGTTGTATGTGTCATTGGGACCCTGGTAACCCAGGGCCCCAGTGCTCATAAGTGTGCCTGAATGTGTTACCTGTGTAGTGACTAACTGTCTCACTGAGGCTCTGCTAACCAGAACCTCAGTGGTTATGCTCTCTCATTTCTTTCAAATTGTCACTAACAGGCTAGTGACCAATTTTACCAATTTACATTGGCTTACTGGAACACCCTTATAATTCCCTAGTATATGGTACTGAGGTACCCAGGGTATTGGGGTTCCAGGAGATCCCTATGGGCTGCAGCATTTCTTTTGCCACCCATAGGGAGCTCTGACAATTCTTACACAGGCCTGCCACTGCAGCCTGAGTGAAATAACGTCCACGTTATTTCACATCCATTTTACACTGCACTTAAGTAACTTATAAGTCACCTATATGTCTAACCTTTACCTGGTAAAGGTTAGGTGCAAAGTTACTTAGTGTGAGGGCACCCTGGCACTAGCCAAGGTGCCCCCACATTGTTCAGGGCCAATTCCCTGAACTTTGTGAGTGCGGGGACACCATTACACGCGTGCACTACATATAGGTCACTACCTATATGTAGCTTCACAATGGTAACTCCGAATATGGCCATGTAACATGTCTAAGATCATGGAATTGCCCCCTCTATGCCATCCTGGCATTGTTGGCACAATTCCATGATCCCAGTGGTCTGTAGCACAGACCCTGGTACTGCCAAACTGCCCTTCCTGGGTTTTCACTGCAGCTGCTGCTGCTGCCAACCCCTCAGACAGGCATCTGCCCTCCTGGGGTCCAGCCAGGCCTGGCCCAGGATGGCAGAACAAAGAACTTCCTCTGAGAGAGGGTGTGACACCCTCTCCCTTTGGAAAATGGTGTGAAGGCAGGGGAGGAGTAGCCTCCCCCAGCCTCTGGAAATGCTTTGTTGGGCACAGAGGTGCCCAATTCTGCATAAGCCAGTCTACACCGGTTCAGGGGACCCCTTAGCCCTGCTCTGGCGTGAAACTGGACAAAGGAAAGGGGAGTGACCACTCCCCTGACCTGCACCTCCTCTGGGAGGTGTCCAGAGCTCCTCCAGTGTGCCCCAGACCTCTGCCATCTTGGAAACAGAGGTGCTGCTGGCACACTGGACTGCTCTGAGTGGCCAGTGCCACCAGGTGACGTCAGAGACTCCTTGTGATAGGCTCCTTCAGGTGTTGCTAGCCTATCCTCTCTCCTAGGTAGCCAAACCCTCTTTTCTGGCTATTTAGGGTCTCTGTCTCTGGGGAAACTTTAGATAACGAATGCATGAGCTCAGCCGAGTTCCTCTGCATCTCTCTCTTCACCTTCTGATAAGGAATCGACTGCTGACCGCGCTGGAAGCCTGCAAACCTGCAACATAGTAGCAAAGACGACTACTGCAACTCTGTAACGCTGATCCTGAAGCCTTCTCGACTGTTTTCCTGTCTGTGCATGCTGTGGGGGTAGTCCGCCTCCTCTCTGCACCAGAAGCTCCGAAGAAATCTCCCGTGGGTCGACGGAATCTTCCCCCTGCAACCGCAGGCACCAAAAAGCTGCATTACCGGTCCCTTGGGTCTCCTCTCAGCACGACGAGCGAGGTCCCTCGAATCCAGCGACTCTGTCCTAGTGACCCCCACAGTCCAGTGACTCTTCAGTCCAAGTTTGGTGGAAGTAAGTCCTTGCCTCACCTCGCTGGGCTGCATTGCTGGGAACCGCGACTTTTGCAGCTACTCCGGCCCCTGTGCACTTCCTGCGGAAATCCTTTGTGCACATCCAAGCCTGGGTCCACGGCACTCTAACCTGCATTGCACGACTTTCTAAGTTGGTCTCCGGCAACGTGGGACTCCTTTGTGCAACTTCGGCGAGCACAATTTCATGCATCCTTGTAGTGCCTGTTTCTGGCACTTCTCCGGGTGCTACCGGCTTCAGAGAGGGCTCCTTGTCTTGCTCGACATCTCTTCTCTCTGCTAGTCCAATTTGCGACCTCCTGGTTCCTCCTGGGCCTCAGCAGCGTCCAAAAACACTAACCGCACGATTTGCAGCTAGCAAGGCTTGTTGGCGTTCTTTCGGCGGAAAAACACTTCTGCACGACTTCTCACGGCGAGTGGGATCCGTCCACCAAAGGGGAAGTCTCTAGCCCTTTTCGTTCCTGCAGAAACCTCAGCTTCTTCTGTCCAGTTGAAGCTTCTTTGTACCCGCAGCTGGCATTTCCTGGGCATCTGCCCATCTCCGACTTGCTTGTGGCTTTTGGACTTGGTCCCCTTGTTCCACAGGTATCCTAGATTGGAAATCCACAGTTGTTGCATTGCTGGTTTGTGTCTTTCCTGCATTATTCCTCTAACACCACTTCTTTGTCTTTTGGGGAACTTTAGTGCACTTTGCACTCACTTTTCAGGGTCTTGGGGAGGGTTATTTTTCTTACTCTCACTATTTTCTAATAGTCCCAGCGACCCTCTACAAGGTCACATAGGTTTGGGGTCCATTCGTGGTTCGCATTCCACTTTTGGAGTATATGGTTTGTGTTGCCCCTATCCCTATGTTTCCCCATTGCATCCTATTGTAACTATACATTGTTTGCACTGTTTTCTAAGACTATACTGCATATTTTTGCTATTGTGTATATATATCTTGTGTATATTTCCTATCCTCTCACTGAGGGTACACTCTAAGATACTTTGGCATATTGTCATAAAAATAAAGTACCTTTATTTTTAGTATAACTGTGTATTGTGTTTTACTATGATATTGTGCATATGACACTAAGTGGTACTGTAGTAGCTTCACATGTTTCCTAGTTCAGCCTAAACTGCTCTGCTAAGCTACCATTATCTATCAGCCTAAGCTGCTAGACACCCTATACACTAATAAGGGATAACTGGGCCTGGTGCAAGGTGCAAGTACCCCTTGGTACTCACTACAAGCCAGTCCAGCCTCCTACATTGGTTGTGCAGCGGTGGGATAAGTGCTTTGAGACTACTTACCACTCTTGTCATTGTACTTTTCATAAGAGAAAAATATACAAAACAAGGTCAGTGTATATACACATAGCCAAAAAGTTTTGCATTTCCTCTTTTCACTCTTTTCTAAGTACTGAAAAGTACTTCTAACTTTCTAAAAAGTTCTAAAAAGTTTTAAAAGTTTTTTTTCTCTGTCTTTCTAAAAGCTCTGACAAACTTTTTATCTTTTACTATCACTTTAACTCTCTCTAAAAATGTCTGGCACAGGCCAAAATGTTGATCTGTCCAAACTTGCATATGATCACCTTAGCTGGAAAGGAGCAAGGAGTCTCTGCATAGAGAGAGGTTTGAGTGTAGGGAAGAATCCTTCCTTAGAACTGTTAATTAACATGCTTAGAGTACAGGATAAGGCCATAAGTGCCCAATCTGTTGAAAAAGTAGCTAATGGTTCTCAATCTGATCCAGGGACTCCCCCAGGAAAAGATTCAGGAAAGAAATTTCCTAGTCTGCCCATTACTAGACAGTCTAGCATAGTTGGTAATGATGATGAGCCACACCATATAAATAGTGTTGTCTCACATCATAGCAAAGGCATTTATTCTCACCATACTGGTAGTGATGTTTCTGTTAACCAAGCTGTTAGGGTGGCTTCTGTAAGGGACAGGTCTCCTTCTGTCCATTCTCACCATACTTCTGTTTCAAGGCATGTCCCTCCCACCCACCCTGATGACAGATTGTTAGAAATTTGGATAGACAGACTTTAGAAGTAGAGAAGGAGAGACAGAAACTGGGTTTAGAAACCCATGGTGGCAGCAGCAGTATTCCCCATAGTCATCCTGCAAAAGAGCATGATTCAAGGAATCTGCACAAGATAGTTCCCCCTTACAAGGAGGGGGATGACATTAACAAGTGGTTTGCTGCACTTGAGAGGGCCTGTGTTGTACAGGATGTCCCTCAAAGGCAGTGGGCTGCTATCCTATGGCTATCATTTAGTGGAAAAGGTAGGGATAGGCTCCTTACTGTGAAAGAAAATGATGCTAATAATTTCCAAGTTCTTAAGAATGCACTCCTGGATGGTTATGGCTTAACCACTGAACAATACAGGATAAAGTTCAGAGAGACCAAAAAGGAGTCTTCACAAGACTGGGTTGATTTCATTGACCATTCAGTGAAGGCCTTGGAGGGGTGGTTACATGGCAGTAAAGTTACTGATTATGACAGCCTGTATAACTTGATCCTGAGAGAGCATATTCTTAATAATTGTGTGTCTGATTTGTTGCACCAGTACTTGGTGGACTCTGATCTGACCTCTCCCCAAGAATTGGGAAAGAAGGCAGACAAATGGGTCAGAACAAGGGTGAACAGAAAAGTTCATACAGGGGGTGACAAAGATGGCAACAAAAAGAAGGATGGTAAGTCTTCTGACAAGGGTGGGGACAAAACTAAAAATGAGTCTTCATCAGGTCCACAAAAACACTCTGGTGGGGGTGGTGGGCCCAAATCCTCTTTTAATCAGAACAAGGAAAAGAAACCATGGTGCTATTTATGTAAAATAAAAGGCCATTGGACAACAGATCCCAGTTGTCCAAAGAAAGGCACCAAGCCTCCTACCACTACAACCCCTACTGCTACACCTAGTGTCCCTACTAATAGCAGTGGTGGTGGGAGCAAACCTACTAATAGCCAATCCAAGGGAGTAGCTGGGCTCACTATTGGTAACTTAGTTGGGGTTGGCCTTGTTAGGGAGGCCACAGAGGCTGTGTTAGTCTCTGAGGGGGCTATTGATTTAGCCACCTTAGTTGCTTGTCCCCTTAATATGGATAAGTACAAGCAGCTACCCCTAATAAATGGTGTTGAGGTTCAGGCCTACAGGGACACTGGAACCAGTGTGACTATGGTCATAGAGAAACTGGTCCACCCTGAACAACACCTACTTGGTCACCAGTACCAAGTAACCGATGCTCACAACAACACACTTAGCCACCCCATGGCTGTTGTAAATCTCAACTGGGGGGGGGTTACTGGTCCAAAGAAAGTTGTGGTAGCTTCAGATTTACCTGTAGACTGTCTATTAGGGAATGATTTGGAGACATCAGCTTGGTCAGATGTGGAGTTGGAGGCCCATGCAGCAATGCTGGGCATCCCAGGGCATATTTTTGCTTTGACAAGGGCTCAGGCCAAAAAGCAAAAAGGACAGGGAAGCTTGGATCCTGGAACAATGGACCAAGTGCTCCCTAAAGCTAGGGCTAGTAGAAGCAAACCACTTCCTACTATCCCTCCCTCTACAGTGGATTCTACTTCTGAGGAAGAAGAATTCCCTCCCTGTGCAGAACCTACACCAGAGGAGCTGGAAGCAGACACTGCTGAGCTTTTGGGTGAAGGGGGGCCTGCCAGAGAGGAGCTGAGTGTGGCACAGCAAACCTGTCCCACATTAGAGGGTCTCAGACAGCAAGCTGTCAAACAGGCTAATGGGGATGTCAGTGACTCTCACAGAGTTTACTGGGAGGACAACCTCTTGTACACTGAGCATAGGGATCCTAAACCTGGAGCTGCCAGGAGATTAGTGATTCCTCAGGAGTACAGAAAGTTCCTCCTAACCCTGGCACATGACATTCCCTTAGCTGGGCATCTGGGACAAATGAAAACTTGGGACAGACTTGTTCCCCTGTTTCATTGGCCTAGAATGTCTGAGGACACAAAGGAATTTTGTAAGTCCTGTGAAACCTGTCAAGCCAGTGGCAAAACAGGTGGCATCCCAAAGGCACCCCTTATTCCACTGCCTGTGGTTGGGGTTCCCTTTGAAAGGGTAGGGGTTGACATAGTTGGCCCCTTTGACCCTCCTACTGCTTCAGGCAATAGATTTATCTTGGTGGTAGTGGACCATGCCACAAGATATCCTGAAGCTATTCCTTTAAGGACCACTACAGCACCTGCAGTGGCAAAGGCCCTCCTGGGAATATTTTCCAGGGTGGGCTTCCCAAAGGAAGTAGTATCAGACAGGGGAAGCAATTTCATGTCTGCATACTTAAAGGCCATGTGGAAGGAGTGTGGTGTAACGTACAAGTTCACAACACCCTATCATCCACAAACAAATGGACTGGTGGAGAGATTTAATAAAACTCTCAAAGGCATGATTATGGGTCTCCCTGAAAAACTCCGCAGGAGATGGGATATCCTTCTACCATGCCTCCTTTTTGCCTACAGGGAGGTACCCCAGAAAGGAGTGGGCTTCAGCCCCTTTGAACTTCTTTTTGGACACCCTGTTAGGGGTCCACGCACACTTGTAAAGGAGGGTTGGGAACAACCTTTAAAAGCTCCTAAGCAGGATATTGTGGATTATGTACTTGGCCTCAGATCAAGGATGGCTGAGTACATGAAAAAGGCCAGTAAAAACCTTCAGGCCAGCCAAGAGCTCCAGAAGCAATGGCATGATCAGAAGGCTGTTTTGGTTCAGTACCAACCAGGGCAGAAAGTGTGGGTCTTGGAGCCTGTGGCCCCAAGAGCACTCCAAGATAAATGGAGTGGACCCCACACAATTGTTGAAAAGAAGGGAGAAGTCACCTATTTAGTTGACTTAGGCACTGCCAGGAGTCCCCTTAGGGTGCTCCATGTCAACCGCCTGAAACCCTACTATGACAGGGCTGATCTCACCCTGCTCATGGCAACTGATGAGGGACAGGAAGAAGACAGTGATCCTCTACCTGATCTCTTCTCTTCCACAGAACAAGATGCTCTTGTGGAAGGTGTAGTTTTGAGTGATTGTCTTACTGCTGAGCAGAAAGATAATTGCATAAATCTCCTAGATCAATTCTCTGAACTCTTCTCTACTGTGCCAGGTACCACTTCTTGGTGTGAGCACACTATAGATACTGGAGACAGCTTGCCTGTCAAAAGTAAGATCTATAGGCAGCCTGACCATGTCAGGGACTGCATAAAGCAAGAGGTCCAGAAAATGTTAGAACTAGGAGTGGTTGAGCACTCTGACAGTCCATGGGCTTCTCCTGTGGTACTGGTACCAAAACCCCATTCCAAAGATGGAAAGAAGGAAATGCGGTTTTGTGTAGACTATAGAGGTCTCAACTTGGTAACCAAAACTGATGCTCACCCTATACCCAGGGCAGATGAGCTCATAGATACACTGGCATCTGCCAAGTATCTAAGCACTTTTGATTTGACTGCAGGGTATTGGCAGATCAAATTGTCAGAAGATGCTAAACCTAAGGCTGCATTTTCTACCATTGGAGGACATTACCAGTTTACTGTAATGCCTTTTGGTTTGAAAAATGCACCTGCCACTTTTCAGAGGTTGGTGAACACAGTCCTGCAAGGGCTGGAAGCTTTCAGTGCAGCATATTTGGACGATATAGCTGTCTTTAGCTCCAGCTGGGATGATCACCTGGTCCACCTATGGAAAGTTTTGGAGGCCCTGCAAAAGGCAGGCCTCACTATCAAGGCTTCAAAGTGCCAGATAGGGCAGGGTAAGGTGGTTTATCTGGGACACCTTGTTGGTGGGGAACAGATTGCACCACTTCAGGGGAAAATCCAAACAATTATTGATTGGGTTCCCCCTACCACTCAGACTCAGGTGAGAGCCTTCCTAGGCCTCACTGGGTATTACAGGAGGTTCATTAAGAACTATGGCTCCATTGCAGCCCCTTTTAATGACCTCACATCCAAGAAAATGCCTAAAAAGGTATTATGGACAGCAAACTGTCAGAAAGCTTTTGAGGAGCTGAAGCAGGCCATGTGCTCTGCACCTGTCCTGAAAAGCCCTTGTTACTCTAAAAAATTCTATGTCCAAACTGATGCATCTGAATTAGGAGTAGGGGCAGTCCTATCACAACTTAATTCTGAGGGCCAGGATCAACCTGTTGCTTTTATTAGTAGGAGGTTGACCACTAGAGAAAAGCGTTGGTCTGCCATTGAGAGGGAGGCCTTTGCTGTGGTCTGGGCTCTGAAGAAGTTGAGGCCATACCTGTTTGGCACTCACTTCATTGTTCAGACAGACCACAAACCTCTACTTTGGCTAAAACAAATGAAAGGTGAAAATCCTAAATTGTTGAGGTGGTCCATATCCCTACAGGGAATGGACTATACAGTGGAACATAGACCTGGGAGTAGCCACTCCAATGCAGATGGACTCTCCAGATATTTCCACTTAGACAATGAAGACTCATCAGGTCAAGGCTAGTCTTATTGTCCTTCGTTTGGGGGGGGGGGTTGTGTAGGAAAGTACCATCTTGCCTGGCATGTTACCCCCATTTTTCACTGTATATATGTTGTTTTAGTTGTATGTGTCATTGGGACCCTGGTAACCCAGGGCCCCAGTGCTCATAAGTGTGCCTGAATGTGTTACCTGTGTAGTGACTAACTGTCTCACTGAGGCTCTGCTAACCAGAACCTCAGTGGTTATGCTCTCTCATTTCTTTCAAATTGTCACTAACAGGCTAGTGACCAATTTTACCAATTTACATTGGCTTACTGGAACACCCTTATAATTCCCTAGTATATGGTACTGAGGTACCCAGGGTATTGGGGTTCCAGGAGATCCCTATGGGCTGCAGCATTTCTTTTGCCACCCATAGGGAGCTCTGACAATTCTTACACAGGCCTGCCACTGCAGCCTGAGTGAAATAACGTCCACGTTATTTCACATCCATTTTACACTGCACTTAAGTAACTTATAAGTCACCTATATGTCTAACCTTTACCTGGTAAAGGTTAGGTGCAAAGTTACTTAGTGTGAGGGCACCCTGGCACTAGCCAAGGTGCCCCCACATTGTTCAGGGCCAATTCCCTGAACTTTGTGAGTGCGGGGACACCATTACACGCGTGCACTACATATAGGTCACTACCTATATGTAGCTTCACAATGGTAACTCCGAATATGGCCATGTAACATGTCTAAGATCATGGAATTGCCCCCTCTATGCCATCCTGGCATTGTTGGCACAATTCCATGATCCCAGTGGTCTGTAGCACAGACCCTGGTACTGCCAAACTGCCCTTCCTGGGGTTTCACTGCAGCTGCTGTTGCTGCCAACCCCTCAGACAGGCATCTGCCCTCCTGGGGTCCAGCCAGGCCTGGCCCAGGATGGCAGAACAAAGAACTTCCTCTGAGAGAGGGTGTGACACCCTCTCCCTTTGGAAAATGGTGTGAAGGCAGGGGAGGAGTAGCCTCCCCCAGCCTCTGGAAATGCTTTGTTGGGCACAGAGGTGCCCAATTCTGCATAAGCCAGTCTACACCGGTTCAGGGGACCCCTTAGCCCTGCTCTGGCGCGAAACTGGACAAAGGAAAGGGGAGTGACCACTCCCCTGACCTGCACCTCCTCTGGGAGGTGTCCAGAGCTCCTCCAGTGTGCCCCAGACCTCTGCCATCTTGGAAACAGAGGTGCTGCTGGCACACTGGACTGCTCTGAGTGGCCAGTGCCACCAGGTGACGTCAGAGACTCCTTGTGATAGGCTCCTTCAGGTGTTGCTAGCCTATCCTCTCTCCTAGGTAGCCAAACCCTCTTTTCTGGCTATTTAGGGTCTCTGTCTCTGGGGAAACTTTAGATAACGAATGCATGAGCTCAGCCGAGTTCCTCTGCATCTCTCTCTTCACCTTCTGATAAGGAATCGACTGCTGACCGCGCTGGAAGCCTGCAAACCTGCAACATAGTAGCAAAGATGACTACTGCAACTCTGTAACGCTGATCCTGAAGCCTTCTCGACTGTTTTCCTGTCTGTGCATGCTGTGGGGGTAGTCCGCCTCCTCTCTGCACCAGAAGCTCCGAAGAAATCTCCCGTGGGTCGACGGAATCTTCCCCCTGCAACCGCAGGCACCAAAAAGCTGCATTACCGGTCCCTTGGGTCTCCTCTCAGCACGACGAGCGAGGTCCCTCGAATCCAGCGACTCTGTCCAAGTGACCCCCACAGTCCAGTGACTCTTCAGTCCAAGTTTGGTGGAGGTAAGTCCTTGCCTCACCTCGCTGGGCTGCATTGCTGGGAACCGCGACTTTTGCAGCTACTCCGGCCCCTGTGCACTTCCTGCGGAAATCCTTTGTGCACAGCCAAGCCTGGGTCCACGGCACTCTAACTTGCATTGCACGACTTTCTAAGTTGGTCTCCGGCAACGTGGGACTCCTTTGTGCAACTTCGGCGAGCACAATTTCACGCATCCTCGTAGTGCCTGTTTCTGGCACTTCTCCGGGTGCTACCGGCTTCAGAGAGGGCTCCTTGTCTTGCTCGACGTCTCTTCTCTCTGCTGGTCCAATTTGCGACCTCCTGGTTCCTCCTGGGCCTCAGCAGCATCCAAAAACGCTAACCGCACGATTTGCAGCTAGCAAGGCTTGTTGGCGTTCTTTCGGCGGGAAAACACTTCTGCACGACTTCCCACGGCGAGGGGGATCCGTCCACCAAAGGGGAAGTCTCTAGCCCTTTTCGTTCCTGCAGAAACCTCAGCTTCTTCTGTCCAGTAGAAGCTTCTTTGTACCCGCAGCTGGCATTTCCTGGGCATCTGCCCATCTCCGACTTGCTTGTGACTTTTGGACTTGGTCCCCTTGTTCCACAGGTATCCTAGATTGGAAATCCACAGTTGTTGCATTGCTGGTTTGTGTCTTTCCTGCATTATTCCTCTAACACCACTTCTTTGTCTTTTGGGGAACTTTAGTGCACTTTGCACTCACTTTTCAGCATCTTGGGGAGGGTTATTTTTCTTACTCTCACTATTTTCTAATAGTCCCAGCGACCCTCTACAAGGTCACATAGGTTTGGGGTCCATTTGTGGTTCGCATTCCACTTTTGGAGTATATGGTTTGTGTTGCCCCTATCCCTATGTTTCCCCATTGCATCCTATTGTAACTATACATTGTTTGCACTGTTTTCTAAGACTATACTGCATATTTTTGCTATTGTGTATATATATCTTGTGTATATTTCCTATCCTCTCACTGAGGGTACACTCTAAGATACTTTGGCATATTGTCATAAAAATAAAGTACCATTATTTTTAGTATAACTGTGTATTGTGTTTTCTTATGATATTGTGCATATGACACTAAGTGGTACTGTAGTAGCTTCACACGTCTCCTAGTTCAGCCTAAGCTGCTCTGCTAAGCTACCATTATCTATCAGCCTAAGCTGCTAGACACCCTATACACTAATAAGGGATAACTGGGCCTGGTGCAAGGTGCAAGTACCCCTTGGTACTCACTACAAGCCAGTCCAGCCTCCTACAGCCTTGTGTAAGGTCTCCTCAGCACTGGGTTGCTGGACATGACAATCTTGTGTTTGGCTCAAGGACCTGGGACATATGATTTGGATTCAAAACTGATGGTCAGTATGTATGTAGCATGAATTGTGTAGTGCACCTTTGTATCAGTGTGCTACCACTAGTGGGGACATGACACATCCTCACAACACAATGGAGTCAGACGTGGTGGCAACATGGTAGCACTACAGAGCCTGGACATCCCATCCATTTTGACATGTGTCATTGCAGATGATGTGCGACACTTAGGGCCTTTGAAACGGGTAAGGGACAATGCACAACACGTCTCCAAAATTGGCTGCACTGTCCTGCAACATTTAGACTATGCAAGAATGCCCCATGTGTGACATGCTACTAGGTAACACTTTGTTGTCCCCTGTACCAGTTGCTCATATTCAGCCATGCACCTACACGACCTACCTTGCACCATGGTACTTGGCTAGCTACCGCATGGAGGTGGATATATCTGTGCAGGAAGGACACCGCCCTATACATATGCTGTTTTGATGGCCAATTGACTCTTTCTGTGTGTGCAGCAGTATGCATTGGCGGCACAATCAGCTGAGTTCAAAGCACAGTCTACTTCCTTATTGCAACCTGCAAACAGCACCCCTGGGGTGGTGTTTGTTGGTGCCACTGCCTCAGGTTTTAGGTGACACCTACATTTGAGTCAGCATCATCAAGCTATGTATCTTGTGGTGACAGACCTTCAGCAACACACATTGCGCACCCCTGCCACGCTACATACGGCATTGGAGGGTTGCCGGTTTACAATGTGGCTTCAAGCCATTTAAAAATGGTTATCTGCAAAGTTGTACATACAGTGCAGGCCATGACAATGGCACTGTGGGTTTACATAGGTCCGTTGGTGATCCAGAGTGGCATCCAATGTTTGTGGCAGCCATGAGGTGTCCAAGGGTGTGTATCCCTTTGTTACACGATGACCAACATAACTACCAGTGTCTCTCCTATCTTCACACGCATGAATCAGCATTTATACTGTCAACAAATGAACAGTGCAGGCTATAGGATGGAACTCAGCTACTTAGCAAATGTGTTCCTTTGCACAGTATATGTGAGGTCAGTGATATCCTGCATTCTCCTACAGGGTCCCCCTATGGCATCCATGATCTGCCCTGTCTGACAGTGACTCTGCCCCATGGTGGGCCATTTATTGTATCTGATACAGACATGATGGTGTTGTGGGTCCGTAAGTGGTGCATGTGAGGTGGCACTACAGTAGGTGTGGTACCATTTATCACACATCTGGCACATGGTATATGATGGCCATTGATCTTGTATTCCTATGTGTGTGAGCCAATGCGTCAGGCAGATGTCTGTGCACACTACAGGTAAGTCAGGTATGTGTTGATGAGATGTAATTGGTATAGGCAGCAGTTGTCTGGTATTTGATGTTTGTTCTGGCAGTGATTTTCAGATCATGACTTGAGGGATATGTGCCTATATGGAACTTACATGTATGAGCATGGTGTCTTTCATTGACATGGCTGTGCTACTTTTTGTTTGGTGTACTGTGTGTGAAGTGTACACAGTAGGCAACCTGTGGGCACTTGTAGTGGTCTGTGTAGTTCTTCTGTTAGAAAACCGTACATGTCTGCACCTGTCCTTCACATGGTGTGCCTGTCAAGTAGTGGGTGTGTTCGGTACATGTGGGAGTACCTATTTGTGGTGTGCACTGATTGTGCTGTACTCCAGCATGGTGCATATGTGTTGTTATCTGCACATCTTTGTTACCCTGGCCCTGTGTTAATGTAGTGGTACATGTCTTGTGTGTCGAAAGGATTGGTGTGTTGTGTGTATATTATTAGGTTGGTTGACTTACCCACAAGTAGGCCAGTTCCATATTGGCCATCCTGGAATTGTTCATTGATCCTGCTGTGCCGGAATATGAAGGACACTCCCAGGATACTTGGCCAAAATGTTTATGAATAGTCCCTGGTGGTCCACTATGGCCTGCACATTAAAGGAATGCATGTGCTTGCGATTTTGGTATAAGTGCTCGGTTGCTGCAGGTGGTACGAGCCTGACATGGGAGCAGTCAATTGCACCAAGCACATGCAGGGAGCCATGGATTTGATAGAACCCCTGTTTGGTCTCCTGCTGCTTTTGACGGGTGTTGGGGAAGCTGATGTGGCAGGGTGTCCAACACCTTTGGCAGGAATGCAGAGAATGACGGCTGTGGGACACCAGCAACCATGGCACCCATTGTTTGGAATGAACCACTTGCCAGCATGTGCAAGACAGCTAGCAGCTTTGTCATAGGTGGCATGTTGTGTGGGGTCTGTAGGCTAGTTTGATTTGTGGCTCAATGTGGTGCAGCAGGTGTAGGACGGCTTGCCGGTTCAGTCTGTAGGTCCTAATGATGTCATGGTCCTTGAGGCCAAGGAGGGTTGTCCTGGCTCTGAAGACCCTTTCCTGCCTACTGCGTTGCCTTTGTGGTCTGTGTTGTGGTGGTAGTGATTGCAGTAGTTGTTGCTGTCCTCTGTGCTGTCTTGCTAGCTGGATCAGTATCACCTCCATCTTCTCCTGTGGGTTGGTAATATTGCTTCTGTGTGTTCTTCTTAAGTAGTGATGTGTTTGCCTCATTTTTATGCCTGCCCAGATCCAGGCGTAACATTTTAATGCAAATCAGTGTTAAAGTAATTTTTTGCTTCCACCTCCCACCCGTGCGTCATTTTTTCCCTGGGTAGAAAAATATGGCGCTAGGAGATTGGAGTCATTTTTTGGACTGGAACGCCTACCTTGCATCTCATTGATGCAGGGAGGTTTCACGAATCCCAAAAATGACGTCAACACCAACATTTTGACGCTAGACTAGTCTAGCATCAAAATATAAATATGGGGTTGAGCTTGTGCTGAATTAGCATTAAAAAAATGAAGCTAATTCAACACAGAGAATAAATATGCCCCAGAGTATGATATTGTAGTAGGCTGGCCTGCCTTATAATGGGTATCAGATGGTACTTACACCTTGTGCCAGGTCCAGTTATCCCTTATTAGTAGATTAGTAGTGTTCTAGCAATTTAGGCTGACAGAGGTAGCTATAGCAGAGCAGCTTAGGCTGAACTAGGAGACATGCATAGCTCCTACTATACCACTTATATCATATAGCACTGTAGGAGGCTGGCCTGGCTTATAGTGGGTACCTTGTGGTCCTTACACCTTGTGTCAGGTCCAGTTATCCATTATTAGTAGAATAGTGGTGTTCTAGCATCTTAGGCTGATAGAGGTAGCTATAGCAGAGCAGCTTAGGCTGAACTAGGAGACATGCAGAGCTCCTACTATACCACTTATATCATATAGCACTATCTCACAAGAAAACACAATACTCAGAGTTACTAAAAATAAAGGTACTTTATTTTAGTGACAATATGCCAAAAGTATCTCAGAGGATACCCTCACTTAGGAGGTAAGTAATATACACAAATTACATGCACACAAACCAAAATCAGGTAAGAAAAGTAGTGCAAACAATGTAGAATCACAGTAGGATGCAATAGATAGAAATAGTCCTAGGGGCAACACAAACCATATACTCCAAAAGTGGAATGCGAACCACGAATTTACCCCAGGCCTATGGTAGGTTGTACAGGGTCGCTGGGACTGTGAGAAAACAGTAAGGGTGTCCAAAATACCCCACCCCAAGACCCTGAAAAGTAGGAGTAAAGTTACCCTACTACCCCAGAAAGACAGTATAGTCAAGATAGGGTATTCTGCAAGAACAACAACTGCTATCAAAACACTGAAGACGGATTCCTGGACCTGAGGACCTGTAAACAAAGGGGACCAAGTCCAAGAGTCACCCAAGTGTCCAGGAGGGGTAGGAGCCCACTAAACCCCAGATGAAGGTGCAAAAGGGCTACTTCAAGGTGGAAGAAGCCAAAGATTCTGCAACAACGGAAGGTGCCAGGAACTTCTCTTTTGGTCAGAAGATGTTCCACGGCGTGCTGGAGGATGCAGAGTGGTTTCCACGCAGAAAGACTGCAAACAAGCCTTGCTAGCTGCAAGAGTCGCAGTTGAGGATTTTGGGTGCTGCTGGGGACCAGGAAGAACCAGGATGTCGCCCCTTGGAGGAGGAGACAGAGGGGTTACTCAGCAACTCAGAGAGCCCCCACAGAAGCAGGCAGCACTCGCAGAAGTACCAGAGCAGGCACTTAGAACATCTGAGGACATTGGTCAACTCAGAGTCACAAAGGAGGGTCCCACAATAAAAGAGTCCAACTCAGCGAGTTGGGCAATGCAGGACAAAGTGCTGGGGACCCAGGCTAGGCTGTGCACAAAGGAATCCTTGAAAAAGTGCACTGAAGTCAGAGCAGCTGCAGATCACGCAGTACACAGGATTACTATCCTGACGTGGGGAGGCAAGGACTTACCTCTACCAAATTTGGAAAGAAGGGTCACTGGACTGTGGAAGACACTTGGGCCCAGCTCCTGTGTTCCAGGGACCACGCTCGTCAGGATGAGAGGGGACCCAGAGGACCGGTGATGCAGAAGTTTGGTGCCTGCGTTAGCAGGGGGAAGATTCTGTCGACCCACAGGAGATTTCTTCTTGGCTTCCAGTGCAGGGTGAAGGCAGACAGCCCTCAGAGCATGCACCACCAGGAAACAGTCGAGAAAGCCGGCAGGATGAGGCGCTACAATGTTGCAGGTAGTCTTTTTGCTACTTTGTTGCGGTTATGCAGGCGTCCTGGAGCAGTCAGCAGTCGATCCTTGGCAGAAGTCGAAGAGGAAGATGCAGGGGAACTCTGGTGGGCTCTTGCATTCGTTATCTGAGGAATACCCCAGAGGAGAGACCCTAAATAGCCAGAAAAGGAAGAGGATTGGCTACCAAGAAAGGTAAGAGCCTATCAGAGAGGGTCTCTGACATCACCTGCTGGCACTGGCCACTCAGAGCAGTCCAGTGTGCCCCCCACACCTCTGTTTCCAAGATGGCAGAGGTCTGGGACACACTGGAGGAGCTCTGGGCACTCCCCTTTCCTTTGTCCAGTTTCACGCCAGAGCAGGGCTGGGGGATCCCTGAACCAGTCTAGACTGGCTTATGCAGAGATGGGCACCATCTGTGCCCATCAAAGCATTTCCAGAGGCTGGGAGAGGCTACTCCTCCCCAGCCCTTCACACCTATTTCCAAAGGGAGAGGGTGTAACACCCTCTCTCAGAGGAAATCCTTTGTTCTGCCTTCTTGCACCAGGGCTGCCTGGACCCCAGGAGGGCAGAATCCTGTCTGAGGGGTTGGCAGCAGCAGCAGCTGCAGTGGAGACCCCGGAAAGGCAGTTTGGCAGTACCCGGGTTCTGTGCTAGAGACCCAGGGGATCATGGAATTGTCACCCCAATACCATAATGGTATTGGGGTGACAATTCCATGATCTTAGACATGTTACATGGCCATGTTCGGAGTAACCATTGTGACGCTATACATAGGTAGTGACCTATGCATAGTGCCCGCGTGTAATGGTCTCCCCGCACTCACAAAGTTCGGGGAATGTGCCCTGAACGATGTGGGGGCACCTTGGCTAGTGCCAGGGTGCCCACACACTAAGTAACTTGGCACCCAACCTTTACTAAGTGATGGTTAGACATTTAGGTGACTTATAAGTTACTTATGTGCAGTGAAAAATGGCTGTGAAATAACGTGGACGTTATTTCACTCAGGCTGCAGTGGCAGGCCTGTGTACGAATTGTCTGAGCTCCCTGTGGGTGGCAAAAGAAATGCTGCAGCCCATAGGGATCTCCTGGAACCCCAATACCTTGGGTGCCTCAGAACCATATACAAGGGAATTATATGGGTGTACCAGTGTGCCAATGAGAATTGGTAAATTTAGTCACTAGCCTGCAGTGACAAATTTAGAAAGCAGAGAGAGCATAAACACTGAGGTTCTGGTTAGCAGAGCCTCAGTGATACAGTTAGGAACCACACAGGGAACCCATACAGGGCACATACTATGAGCACTGGGGTCCTGCCTGGCAGGATCCCAGTGACAGAAGGGCTAAAACAACATACATACAGTGAAAAATGGGGGTAACATGCCAGGCAAGATGGTACTTTCCTACAGTAAGAATCCTACAAAAGAGTTTCTCTTTAACATGCTCATTGTAGATGACCAGAACCAGTCTGGCCCATCTCAGGAGAGGTTAGAAAATGGGTAAGCTTCCCAGTCAGACTCAGAGGAGTTCCATGAGGAAGCTGGGGAGGGTTCTTTCTAAGTCCTGCCCCCTAGCAGGGCACCTAGTGACACTGGTAGTGTTAGAGGGTCCCAAACCAGTAGGACATCTTTCACCCCTGGAGGCCAGGTTACTAGGGTCCAGACAGTTAGGGACAGGTCCCCCTATGAAACTTCCCACATTTCCTCTGTGTGTCTGTGTAGTGGACCATGCCACAAGATATCCTGAAGCCATACCTTTAAGGACCACTACAGCTCCTGCAGTGGCAAAGGCCCTCCTGGGAATCTTTTCCAGGGTGGGTTTTCCTAAAGAGGTGGTGTCAGACAGAGGTATCAACTTCATATCTGCCTACCTAAAAGCAATGTGGAAAGAGTGTGGTGTTACCTACAAGTTCACCACCCCTTACCATCCACAAACAAATGGTCTGGTTGAGAGGTTTAATAAAACTCTCAAAGGTATGATAAGGGGACTCCCTGAAAAACTCAGGAGGAGATGGGATGTCCTGTTTCCTTGCCTCCTTTTTGCTTACGGGGAGGTACCCCAGAAAGGAGTGGGCTTCAGCCCCTTTGAACTCCTCTTTGGGTACCCTGTAAGAGGTCCACTTGCTCTTGTGAAGGAGGGTTGGGATAACCTTTAAAAGCTCCTAAACAGGACATAGTAGACTATGTACTTGGCCTAAGATCCAGAATGGCTGAGTATATGAAAAAGGCCAGTAAAAACCTTCAGGCCAGCCAGGAGCTGCAAAAGAAATGGCATGACCAGAAGGCTATCCTGACTCACTACCAACCAGGACAGAAGGTGTGGGTATTGGAGCCTGTGGCCCCAAGAGCACTCCAGGACAAATGGAGTGGACCCCATCTAATTGTTGAGAAGAAGGGTGAGGTCACCTATTTGGTAGACCTGGGCACTGCCAGGAGTCCCCTTAGGGTGATTCATGTCAACCGCCTAAAACCCTACTATGACAGGGCTCATCCCACGCTGCTCATGGCAATAGATGAGGGACAGGAAGAAGAGAGTGACCCTCTCCCTGATCTCTTCTCCACCACTGAAGCAGATGCCTTAGTGGAGGAAATAGTCTTAGCAGATTGTCTGACTGCAGAACAGAAAGACAACTGCATCAATCTCTTAAGTCCGTTTTCAGACCTCTTTTCACTTGTCCCAGGTACAAAATCCTGGTGTGAACATACAATTGACACCGGAGACAGCCTGCCTGTCAAAAGTAAAATTTATAGGCAGCCTGACCATGTCAGGGACTGCATAAAACAAGAGGTGCACAAAATGTTGGACTTAGGGGTGATTGAACCTTCTGAAAGCCCCTGGACTAGCCCAGTTGTGCTTGTACCAAAACCTCACACCAAAGATGGAAAGAGAGAGATGAGGTTTTGTGTAGATTACATAGGGCTCAATCAGGTAACAGAAACTGATGCTCACCCTATACCCAGGGCAGATGAGCTCATTTATACACTGGCATCTGCCAAGTATCTTAGAACTTTTGATCTAACTGCAGGGTATTGGCAGATTAGATTGGCAGAAGATACTAAACCCAAGACTGCATTTTCTACCATTGGAGGGCACTAAGAATTCACAGTAATGCCCTTTTGTTTGAAAAATGCACCTGCCACATTTCAGAGGTAGGTGAGCACAGTCCTGCAAGGGTTGGAGGCGTTCAGTGCAGCATATCTAGATGATATTGCTGCCTTTAGCTCAACCTGGGATGATCACCTGGTCCACCTATGGAAAGTTTTGGAGGCCCTGCAAAAGGCAGGACTCACTACCAAGACCTCACAGTGCCAGATAGGGCAAGGGAAAGTGGTTTATCTGGGCCACCTGGTTGGTGGAGAACAGATTACACCACTACAGGGGAAAACCCAAACTATCATGGATTGGATTCCCCATACAACTCAGACCCAGGTGAGAGCCTTTTTAGGCCTCACAGGGTACAATAGGAGATTCATCAAGAATTATGGCTCTATAGCAGCCCCTCTTAATGATCTCACTAACAAGAAAATGCCTAAGAAGGTGTTATGGACAGCCAGCTGTCAGAAAGCTTTTGAGGAGCACAAGCAGGCCATGTGCTCTGCACCTGTCCTAAAAAGCACATGTTACTCCAAGAAATTAATTGTTCAAACTGATGCATCTGAATAAGGGGTAGGGGCAGTACTATCCCAACTGAATTCTGAGGGCCAGGATCAACCAGTTGCTTTTCTCAGCAGAAGGTTGACACCTAGAGAAAAGGGTTGGTCTGCCATAGAGAGAGTGGCCTTTGCTGTGGTCTGGGCACTGAAAAAGTTGAGACCATACCTGTTTGGTACTCACTTTATTGTTCAGACAGACCACAAACCTCTACTTTGGCTAAAACAAATGAAAAGTGAAAACCCTAAATTGTTGAGGTGGTCCATATCTCTGCAGGGAATGGACTATACAGTGGAACATAGACTTGGGAGTACCCTCTCCATGCAGATGGACTCTCCTGATGTTTCCACTTAGACAATGAAGACTCATCTGGACAAGGCTAGTCTTATGGTCCTTCGTTTGGGGAGGTTGTGTAGGAAAGCACCATCTTGCCTGGCATGTTACCCCCATTTGCACTGTATGTATGTTTGTTTTTGCCCTTATGCCACTGGGATCCTGCCAGGCAGGACCCCAGTGCTCATAGTGTATGCCCTGTATGTGTTCCCTGTGTGGTGCCTGACTCTATCACTGAGGCTCTGCTAACCAGAACCTCAGTGTTTATGCTCTCTCTGCTTTCTAAAATTGTCACTGCAGGCTAGTGACTAATTTTACCAATTCTCATTGGCACATTGGTACACCCATATAATTCCCTTGTATATGGTAACTAGGTGCCCAAGGTATTGGGGTTCCAGGAGATCCCTGTGGGCTGCAGCATTTCTTTTGCCACCCATAGGAAGCTCAGACAATTCTTACACAGGACTGCCACTGCAGCCTGAGTGAAATAACGTCCATGTTATTTCACAGCCATTTTCACTGCACATAAGTAACTTATAAGTCACCTATATGTCTAACCCTCACTTGGTGAAGGTTAGGTGCCAAGTTACTTAGTGTGTGGACACCCTGGCAGTAGCCAAGGTGTCCCCACATCGTACAGGGCAAATTCCCCGGACTTTGTGAGTGCGGGGACACCATTACACGCGTACACTACACATAGGTCACTACCTATGTGTAGCGTCACAATGGTAACTCCGAACATGGGCATGTAACATGTCTAAGATCATGGAATTGTCCCCCAAATACCATTCTGGTATTGGGGGGACAATTCCATGATCCCCCGGGTCTCTAGCACAGAGCCCGGGTACTGCCAAACTGCCTTTCCGGGGTTCCACTGCAGCTGCTGCTGCCAACCCCTCAGACAGGATTCTGCATTCCTGGGGTCTGGGCAGCCCGGGCCCAGGAAGGCAGAACAAAGGATTTCCTCTGAGAGAGGGTGTTACACCCTCTCCCGTCGGAAATAGGTGTGAAGGGCTGGGGAGGAGTAGCCCCCCCCAGCCTCTGGAAATGCTTTGATGGGCACAGATGGTGCCCATCTCTGCATAAGCCAGTCTACACTGGTTCAGGGATCCCCCAGCCCTGCTCTGGCATGAAACTGGACAAAGGAAAGGGGAGTGACCACTCCCCTTACCAGTACCTCCCAGGGGAGGTGCCCAGAGCTCCTCCAGTGTGTCCCAGACCTCTGCCATCTTGGATTCAGAGGTGTTGGGGGCACACTGAACTGCTCTGAGTGGCCAGTGCCAGCAGGTGACATCAGAGACCCCCTCTGATAGGTTCTTACCTCTCTTGATAGCCAAACCTCCTTTCTTGGTAGCCACACCTCCTTTTCTGACATTGTAGCGCCTCAACCTGCCGGCTTTCTCAACTGTTTCCTGGTGGTGCATGCTCTGAGGACTGTCTGCCTTCACCCTGCACTGGAAGCCAAGAAGAAATCTCCAGTGGGCCGACAGAATCTTCCCCCTGCTAACACAGGCACCAAAAGACTGCATCACCGGTCCTCTGGGTCCCCTCTCATCCTGACGAGCGTGGTCCCTGGAACACAGGACCTAAATCCAAGTGACCATTACAGTCCAGTGATACTTCAGTCCAAGTTTGGTGGAGTTAAGTCCTTACCTCCCCACGCTAGACTGCAAACCTGTGTACTGCGTGATTTGCAGCTGCTCCGGCTTCTGTGCACTTCTCCAAGGATTCCTTCATGCACAGCCTAGCCTGGGTCCCCAGAACTCCGTCCTGCAGTGCTCAACCTTCTGAGTTGGACTCCAACATCGTGTGACCCTCCTTTTGTGACTCTGGTTACACAAATCTTCTAAGTGCCTGCTCCGGTACGTCTGCGGGTGCTGCCTGCTTCTGCTGGGGCTCTCTGAGTTGCTGAGTGCCCCCTCTGTCTCCTCCTCCAAGGGGCGACATACTGATCCTTGCTGGTCCCCAGCAGCACTCAAAAACCTCAATCGCGACCCTTGCAACTAGCAAGGCTTGTTCGTGGTATTTCGGTGTGGAAACACTTTTGCAACATCCAGCACACCGTGGGACATCTTCCTTCCAAAGGAGAAGTTCCTAGCCCTTTTCGTTGTTGCAGAATCTTCGGCTTCTTCCACCGGAGGCAGCCCTTTTGCACCTTCAACCGGGGTTTCCTGGGCTCCTGCCCCCCCTGGAAACTATTGCGACTCTTGGACTTGGTCCGCTTACCTTGCAGGTCCGCACGTCCAGGAATCTGTCTTCAGTGTTTTGCTGGTGCTTGTGGTTCTTGCACAATCCCCCTATCACGACTATTGTGTCTTTCTGGGGTAGTAGGGTAACTTTACTCCTACTTTTCAGGGTCTTGGGGTGGGGTATCTTGGACACCCTTACTGTTTTCTTACAGTCCCAGCGACCCTCTACAACTTCCCATAGGTCTGGGGTCCATTCGTGATTCGCATTCCACTTTTGGAGTATATTGTTTGTGTTGCCCCTAGACCTATGTCTACCTATTGCGATTCTTCACTTGTTTGCACTACTTTTCTTACTGTTACTTACCTGTTTTGGGATTGTGTACATATAATTTGTGTATATTACTCACCTCCTAAGTGAGGGTATCCTCTGAGATACTTTTGGCATATTGTCACTAAAATAAAGTACCTTTATTTTTAGTAACTCTGAGTATTGTGTTTTCTTATAATATTGTGCTATATGATATAAGTGGCTGTAGGAAAGTACCATCATGCCTGGAATGTTACCCCCATTTTCACTGTATGTATGTTTGTTTTAGCCCTTGTGTCACTGGGATCCTGCCAGGCAGGACCCCAGTGCTTATAGTATGTGCCCTGTATGTGTTCCCTGTGTGGTGCCTAACTGTATCACTGAGGCTCTGCTAACCAGAACCTCAGTGTTTATGCTCTCTCTGCTTTCTAAATTTGTCACTGCAGGCTAGTGACTAAATTTACCAATTCTCATTGGCACACTGGTACACCCATATAATTCCCTTGTATATGGTACTGAGATACCCAGGGTATTGGGGTTCCAGGAGATTGCTATGGGCTGCAGCATTTCTTTTGCCACCCATAGGGAGCTCTGACAATTCTTACACAGGCCTGCCACTGCAGCCTGAGTGAAATAAGGTCCACGTTATTTCACAGCCATTTTTCACTGCACATAAGTAACTTATAAGTCACCTAAATGTCTAACCTTCACTTAGTGAAGGTTGGGTGCCAAGTTACTTAGTGTGTGGGCACCCTGGCACTAGAAAAGGTGCCACCACATCGTTCAGGGCAAATTCCCCCAACTTTGTGAGTGCGGGGACACCATTACACGCGTGCACTATATATAGGTCACTACCTATGTATAGCTTCACAATGGTAACTCCGAACATGGGCATGTAACATGTCTAAGATCATGGAATTGTCACCCCAATATCATTCTGGTATTGGGGGGACAATTCCATGATCCCCTGGGTCTCTAGCACAGAACCCGGGTACTGCCAAACTGCCTTTCCGGGGTTTCCACTGCAGCTGCTGCTGCCATCCCCTCAGACAGGATTCTGCCCTCCTGGGGTCCAGACAGCCTTGGCCCAGGAAGGCAGAACAAAGGATTTCCTCTGAGAGAGGGTGTTACACCCTCTCCCTTTGGAAATAGGTGTGAAGGGCTGGGGAGGAGTAGCCTCCCCCAGCCTCTGGAAATGCTTTGATGGGCACAAATGGTGCCCATCTCTGCATAAGCCAGTCTACACCGGTTCAGGGATCCCCCAGCCCTGCTCTGGCGAGAAACTGAACAAAGGAAAGGGGAGTGACCACTCCCCTGAACAGTACCTCCCAGGGGAGGTGACCAGAGCTCCTCCAGTGTGTCCCAGACCTCTGCCATCTTGGAAACAGAGGTGTTGGGGCACTCTGGACTGCTCTAAGTGGCCAGTGCCATCAGGTGACGTCAGAGACCCCCTCTGATAGCTCTTACCTTTCTTGGTAGCCAATCCTCCTTTCTTGGTAGCCAACCCTCCTTTTCTGGCTGTTTAGGGTCTCTCCTCTGGGGAATTCTTCAGATAACGAATGCAAGACCTCACCAGAGTTCCTCTGCATCTCCGTCTTTGTCTTCTACCAAGGATCGACCGCTGACTGCTCAGGGACGCCTGCAAAACCGCAAAAAAGTAGTAAGACGACTACCAGCAACATTGTAGCGCCTCACCCTGCGGCATTCTCGACTGTTTCCTGGTGGTGCATGCTCTGGGGGTCACCTGCCTTCACCCTGCACTAGAAGCCAAGAAGAAATCTCCAGTGGGTTGATGGAATCTTCCCCCTGCTAACACAGGCACCAAAAGACTGTATCACCGGTCCTCTGGTCCCCTCTCATCCTGACGAGCGTGGTCACTGGAACACAGGAACTCTATCCAAGTGACTCCCACAGTCTAGTGATCCTTCAGTCCAAGTTTGGTGGAGGTAAGTCCTTGCCTCCCCACACTAGACTGCAAACCTGTGTACTGCGTGATTTGCAGCTGGTTCGGCTTCTGTGAACTTCTCCAGGATTTCCTTGGTGCACAGCCTAGCCTGGGTCCCCAGTACTCCGTCCTGCAGTGCTCAACCCTCTGAGTTGGCCTCTGACATCGTGGGACCCTCCTTTGTAACTCTACATGGACTCCGGTTCACAAATATTCCAAGTGCCTGTTCGGGTACTTCTGCCTGCTTCTGTGGGGGCTCTCTAAGTTGCTGAGCGCCCCCCTCTGTCTCCTCCTCCAAGGGACGACATTCTGGTTCTTCCTGGTCCCCAGCAGCACCCAAAATCCTTTCCCGCAACCCTTGCGGCTAGCAAGGCCTGTTTGTGGTATTTCTGTGTGGGAACACTTCTGCAACCTTCATCGCGAAGTGTGACATCTTCCTTACAAAGGAGAAGTTCCTAGTCCTCTTCGTTCTTGCAGAATTCCAAGCTTCTTCCATCCGGAGGCAGCTTCGTTGCACCTTCATCCAGGGTTTCCTGGGCTCCTGCCCCCCCTGGACACTGTCGTGACTATTGGACTTGGTCCCCTTGCTTTGCAGGTCCTCTGGTCCAGGAATCCATTTTCAGTGCATTGCTGGTGTTTGTTGTTCTTGCAGAATCCCTCTATCACGACTTTTGTGTCCTTTTGGGGTAGTAGGTGTACTTTACTCCTACTTTTCAGGGTCTTGGGGTGGGGTATCTTGGACACCCTGACTGTTTCCTTACAGTCCCAGCGACCCTCTACAAGCTCCCATAGGTCTGGGGTCCATTCGTGATTCACATTCCACTTTTGGAGTATATGGTTTGTGTTGCCCCTAGACCTATGTTCACCTATTGCAACCTATTGTAATTCTACACTGTTTGCATTACTTTTCTGACTCTTACTTACCTGTTTTGGGTTTGTGTATATATAACTTGTGTATATTACTTATCTTCTTACTGAGGGTACTTACTGAGATACTTGTGGCATATTGTCATAAAAATAAAGTACCTTTATTTTTAGTAACTCTGTGTATTGTGTTTTCTTATGATATTGTGCGTATGATATAAGTGGTATAATAGGAGCTTTGCATGTCTCCTAGTTCAGTCTAAGCTGCTTTGCCATAGCTACCTTCTATCAGCCTAAGCTGCTATAAACACCTCTATTCTACTAATAAGGGATAACTGGACGTGGCACAGAGTGTAAGTACCTTTGGTACCCACTACAAGCCAGGCCAGCCTCCTACAGTCTGGTTGAGAAGTTTAATAAAACTCTCAAAGGTATGATAATGGGACTCCCTGAAAAACTCAGAAGAAGATGGGATGTCCTGTTACCTTACCTCCTTTTTGCTTACAGGGAGGTACCTCAAAAAGGAGTGGGCTTTAGCCCCTTTGAACTCCTCTTTGGGCACCCTGTGAGAGGTCCCCTTGCACTTGTTAAGGAGGGTTGGGAACAACCTCTAAAAGCTCCTAAACAGGACATTGTGGACTATGTACTTGGCCTAAGATCAAGAATGGCTGAGAACAGGACAAAGGCCAGTAAAAACCTTCAGGCCAGCCAGGAGCTGCAAAAGCAATGGCATGACCAGAAGGCTGTCCTAACCCAGTACCACCCAGGACAGAAGGTGTGGGTATTGGAGCCTGTGGCCCCAAGAGCACTCCAGGACAAATGGAGTGGACCCCATCTCATTGTTGAGAAAAAGGGTGAGGTTACCTACTTGGTAGACCTGGGCACTGCCAGGGTGCTCCATGTCAACCGCCTAAAACGCTTCTATGACAGGGCTGATCTCACCATGCTCATGGCAACTGATGAGGGACAGGAAGAAGAGAGTGACCCTCTCCGTGGTCTCTTCTCCACCACGAAAGCTGATGGCTTAGTGGAGGGAGTAGTACTTGCAGCTTGCCTTACTGCTGAGCAGAAGGACAACTGTGTAAATCTCTTAAGTCAGTTTTCTGAATTCTTCTCACTTATACCAGGTACCACTATTTGGTGTGAGCACACAATCAATACTGGAGACAGTTTACCTGTCAAAAGTAAGATTTATATACAACCTGACCATGTCTGGGAGTGCATAAAACAAGAGGTCCAGAAAATGTTAGACTTAGGAGTGAATGAGCCTTCAGAAAGCCTGTGGGCTAGCCCAGTGGTGCTTGTCCCAAAACCTCACAGTATGGATGGAAAAGAGGGATGAGGTTTTGTGTTGACTATAGAGGGCTCAACCAAGTAACCAAGATAGATGCTCACCCTATACCCAGGGCAGATGAGCTGATAGATACACTGGCTTCTGCCAAGTATCTAAGCACTTTTGATTTAACTGCAGGGTATTGGCAGATTAAATTATCAGAAGATTCTAAACCCAAAACTGCATTTTCAAACATTGGAGGGCACTGTCAATTCACTGTGATGCCCTTTGGTCTGAAGAATGCACCTGCCACTTTTCAAATGTTGGCGAACACAGTCCTGCAAGGGTTGGAAGCTTTTAGTGCAGCATATATGGATTATATAGCTATCTTTAGCTCCACCTTGGATGATCACCTAGTCCACCTGTGGAAAGTTTTGGAGGCCCTGCAAAAGGCAGGCCTCACTATCAAGGCTTCAAAATGCCAGATAGGGCAGGGGAAAGTGGTTTATCTGGGCCACCTGGTAGGTGGGGAACAGATTGCACCACTGCAGGGGAAGATCCAGACATATTACTCCCCCTACAACTCAAACCCAGGTGAGTGCCTTTCTAGGCCTCACAGGGTACTATAGGAGGTACATTAAGAAATATGTCTCCATTGCAGCCCCTCTTAATGACCTCACTAGTAAGAAGATGCTTAAGAAGGTATTGTGGAGAGCTAGCTGTCAAAAAGCTTTTGATGATCTCAAACTAGCCATGTGCTCTGCACCTGCCCTAAAAAGCCCTTGCTACTCCAAAAAGTTCATAGTCCAGACTGATGCTTCTGAATTGGGGGTTGGGGCAGTGCTATCACAGCTTAATACTGAGGGCCAGGATCAAACTGTTGCTTTTATCAGCAGGAGGTTGACCCCTAGAGAAAAGCGTTGGTGTGCCATAGAGAGGGAGGCCTTTGCTGTGGTCTGGGCACTGAAAAAGTTGAGACCATACCTGTTTGGTACTCACTTTATTGTTCAGACAGACCACAAACCTCTACTTTGGCTAAAACAAATGAAAGGTGAAAACCCCAAATTGTTGAAGTGGTCCATCTCCCTACATGGAATGGACTATACAGTGTACCATAGACCTGGGAGTACCCACTCCAATTCAGATGGACTCTCCAGATATTTCCACTTAGACAATGAAGACTCATCTGGGCAAGGATAGCCTTATTGTCCATCATTTAGGGGGGGTTGTGTAGGAAAGTACCATCTTGCCTGGCATGTTACCCCCATTTTTACTTATGTGTCAGTTTGTTTTTGCCTCTGTCACTGGGATCCTGCTAGCCAGTACCCCAGTGCTCATAGTCTGTGGCCTATATGTGTTCCCTGTGTGTTGCCTAACTGTATCACTGAGACTCTGCTAACCAGAATCTCAGTGTTTATGCTCTCTCTTCTTTTAAAATTGTCACTGCAGGCTAGTGACCATTTTTACCAATTCTAATTGGCACACTGGAACACCCTTATAATTCCCTAGTATATGGTACCTAGGTATCCATGGTATTGGGGTTCCAGGAGATCCCTATGGACTGCCGCATTTCTTTTGCCACCCATAGGGAGCTCAGACAATTCTTACACTGGACTGTCACTGCAGCCTGAGTGAAATAACGTCCACGTTATTTCACAGCCATTTTACACTGCACTTAAGTAACTTATAAGTCAACTATATGTCTAACCCTCACTTGGTGAAGGTTAGGTGCAAAGTTACTTAATGTGAGGGCACCCTGGCACTAGTGTGTTAGCAGGGCCCTATGATGAAGCATGCCATAAATTGTGGGTGAGGGCCGTTTTTTCAAAATATTGATGTTTGAACTAGTCTGGTTTTGATACCAGACATCATTCCTTGTCCTTTTTGTGAGAATACTAGCCAAGGTGCCCCCACATTGTTCAGGGCAATTTCCCCAGACTTTGTGAGTGCGGGGACACCATTAGCACGTGCACTACATATAGGTCAATACCTATATGTAGCTTCACAATGGTAACTCCAAACATGGCGAATACAAAAATAAAGGTATTTTATTTATTGACAATGTGCTAAAAATATCTCAGAGGATATACTCCCTTAGGAGGTAAGTAAAATACACAAAATACACAAACCAACCAAAATCAGGCAAGTAAACAGTTAGAAAAGTAGTGCAAACACTGTAGAATACAATAGGATGCAATAGGGCTAGGGGCAACACAAACCATATCCTTTAAAAGTGGAATGCGAAACACAAATGGACCCCAGGCCTAGTGTAGTGTGTAGAGGGTCGCTGGGAGTGTATGAAAACACTAAGGCCCATAATTATACTTTTTGACGCAAAACTGCGCTAACGCAGTTTTGCGTCAAAAAAATTAGCGCCGGCTAACGCCATTCTGAAGCGCCATGCGGGCGCCGTATTTATTGAATGACGTTAGCCGGCGTTAGCCACCGGCGCCGTCTGGTGTGCGTTAAAAAAAACGACGTACACCAGGCAGCGCCGGCGTAGGGGGATATGGGGCTTGCGCGTCAAGAAATGGGGCAAGTCAGGTTGAGGCAATTTTTTCGCCTCAACCCGATTTGCGCCATTTTTTTTCACTCCCAACCCCCATAGAAATGACTCCTGTCTTAGCAAAGACAGGAGTTATGCCCCCTTGCCCGATGGCCATGCCCAGGGGACCCATGTCCCCTGGGCATAGTGGCATGTAGGGGGGCACAAATCAGGCCCCCCTATGCCACAAAAAAAAAAAAAAAATTACCTGAACTTACCTTAATGTCCCTGGGATGGGTCCCTCCAGCCTTGGGTGTCCTCCTGGGGTGGGCAAGGGTGACAGGGGGTGTCCCTGGGGGCATGGGAGGGCACCTCTGGGCTCCTTCAGAGCCCACAGGTCCCTTAACGCCTGCCTTTTGCAGGCGCTAAAAAACGGGGCAAAAGCGGCCATACGTCATTTTTTTTGACCCGCCCACTCCCGGGCGTGATTTTTGCGCGGGAGTATAAATCCGACGCACATGCCTCGGAGTCGATTTTTTAGACGGGAATGCCTACCTTGCCTATAATTAACGCAAAGTAGGTGTCCACGCTAAAAAATGACGCTAACTCCATGGACTTTGGCGCTAGACGCGTCTAACGCCAAAGTATAAATATGGAGTTAGTTTTTCGTCTAAATTGCGTCAAAAAAAAAGATGCAATTCCGGCGCAAACGGAGTATAAATATGCCCCTCAGGGTGTCCAAGATACCCCATCCCAAGACCCTAGAAGGTAGGAGTAAACTTACCCTACTACCACAGAAACACACTAAACTTGTGATCGGAGATTCTGCAAGGACAACAACTGACTGCAAAGCACTGAAGACGGAATCCTGGACCTGAGGACCTGTAAAGGAAGGGGACCAAGTCCAAGAGTCACGAAAGTATCCAGGGGGAGCAGGAGCCCACTAAACCCCAGATGAAGGTGCAAAATGGTTGCCTCTGGGTGGAAGAAGCTGAAGATTCTGCAACAACAGAAGATGCCAGGAACTTCTCCTTTGCACAGAACATGTCCCACGGCGTGCTGGAGGATGCAAAGTTGTTTCCATGCAGAAAGAAATCAAAGAAGCCTTGCTAGCTGCAAGAGTCGTGGTTGAAGAAAATGGGTGCTGCCCGGGCCCAGGAAGGACCAGGAGGTCGCCCCTTACAGGAGTAGACAGAGGGGGCACTCAGCAGCACAGAGAGCCCATGCAAAAGCACCCGCACCCGCAGTAGGACTTGAACTGGCGTTCAAGAAATCTGTGCATGGCGGTCATCTCAACACTACAAAAGAGGGTCCCACAAAGCTGGTGGTCAACTCAGCGAGTTGAGCAATGCAGGACGAAGTGCTGGGGGCGTGGGCTATGCTGTGCACAGAGGATTCCTTGCAAAAGTGCACAGAAGTCCTTGCAGCTGCAGTTCACGCAGTACACAGGATTACTGTCTGGCTTGGGGAGAGAAGGACTTACCTCCACCAAACTTGGTCAGAAGGACCTCTGGACTGTCGTGGTCACTTGGATTCAGCTCCTATATTCCAGGGACCACGTTCGTCAAGATGAGAGGGGACCCAGTGGACCAGTGAAGCAGAAGTTTGGTGCGTGCGTTATCGGGGGAAGATTCCGTCGACCCACGGGAGATTTCTTCTTGACTGCAGGGTGAAGGCAGACAGCCCTCAGAGCATGCACCACCAGGAAACAGTCGAGAAAGCCAGCAGTATTAGGCGCTACAATGTTGCTGGTAGTCGTCTTGCTACTTTGTTGCGGTTTTGCAGGCGTCCTGGAGCAGTCAGCGGTCGATCCTTGGCTGAAGTTGAAGAGAGAGATGCAGAGGAACTCTGGTGAGCTCTTGCATTTATCTGAAGAGAAACCCACAGGAGAGACCCTAAATATCCTTCAGAGGAGGATTGGCCACCTAACCAGGTAAGCACCTATCAGGAGGGGTCTCTGACATCACCTGCTGGCACTGGCCACTCAGAGGCCTCTATTGTGCCTTCACACCTATGCATTCAAGATGGCAGAGGTCTGGGTCACACTGGAGGAGCTCTGGGCACCACCCTTGGGGTGGTGATGGACAGGAGAGTGGTCACTCCCCTTTCCTTTGTCCAGTTTCGCGCCAAGGCAGGGGCTGGGGGATCCCTGAACCGGTGTAGACTGGCTTATGCAAGGAGGGCACCATCTGTGCCCTTCAAAGCATTTCCAGAGCCTGGGGGAGGCTAATCTTCCCCAGCCCTTAACACCTATTTCCAAATGGAGAGGGTGTAACACCTTCTCTCAGAGGAAATCCTTTGTTCTGCCTTCCTGGGACTAACTGCACAGACCCCAGGAGGGCAGAAGCCTGCCTGTGGGATGGCAGCAGCGGTAGCTGCAGTGAAAACCCCAGATAGCTAGTTTGGCAGTACCGTGGGTCCATGCTGGAGTCCCGGGGATGGATGGGATTAGCACCCTATCACCAGATTTGGCATGGGGGGACAATTCCATGATCTAAGACATGTGACATGGTCATATTTGGAGTTACCATTGTGAAGCTACATGTAGGTATTGACCTATATGCAGTGCACACGTGTAATGGTGTTCCTGCACTCATAAAGTCTGGGGAAATTGCTTTAAACTATGTGGGGGCACCTTGGCTAGTGCCAGGGTGCCCTCACACTTAGTAGCTTTGCACCAAACCTTCACTAAGTGAGGGTTAGACATATAGGTGACTTATAAGTTACTTAAGTGCAGTTTAAAATGGCTGTGAAATAATGTGGACGTTATTTCACTCAGGCTGCAGTGGCAGTCCTGTGTAATATTGGTCTGAGCTCCCTATGGGTGACAAAAGAAATGCTGCAGCCCATAGGAATCTTCTGGAACCCCAATACCCTGGATACCTAGGTACAATATACTAGGGAATTATAAGGGTGTTCCAGTGTGCCAATCAGAATTGGTAAAAATGGTCACTAGCCTGCAGCGACAATTTTAAAAGCAGAGAGAGCATCAGCACTGAGGTTCTGGTTAGAAGATCCTCAGTGACAGAGTTAGGCACCACACAGGGAACACATTCAGGCCACAAACTATGAGCACCGGGGTCCTGACTAGCAGGTTCCCATTGAGACAGTAAAAACACCCTGACATGTTGTAGGAGGCTAGCCTGGCTTATAGTGGGTACCTAGTGGTACTTACAACCTCTGCCAGGTCCAGTTATCCCTTATTAGTAGAATAGACATGTTTCTAGCAGCTTAGGCTGATAGAAGGTAGCTATGGCAAAGCAGCTTAGGCTGAACTAAGAGTCATGCAAAGCTCCTACTATACCACTTATATCATATAGCACAATATCATAAGAAAACACAATACTCAGAGTTACTAAAAATAAAGGTACTTTATTTTTATGACAATATGCCACAAGTATCTCAGTGAGTACCCTCAGTTAGAAGGTAAGCAATATACACAAGTTATATGTACACAAACCCAAAACAGGTAAGTAATAGTAAGAAAAATAATACAAACAGTGTAGAATTACAATAGGATGCAATAGGTGAACATAGGTTTAGGGGCAACACAAACCATATACTCCAAAAGTGGAATGTGAATCACGAATGGACCCCAGACCTATGGGAGCTTGTAGAGGGTTGCTGGTACTGTAAGAAAACAGTCAGGGTGTCCAAGATACCCCACCCCAAGACCCTGAAAAGTAGGAGTAAAGTTCCCCTACTACACCAATAGGATACAATAGTCATGATAGGGGGATTCTGCAAGAACCACAAACATCAGCATAGCACTGAAGATGGATTCCTGGAGCTGAGGACCTGCAAGGCAAGGGGACCAAGTCCTAGAGTCGTGATAGTGTCCATGGGGGCAGGAGCCCAGGAAACCCCGGATGAAGGTGCAAAGAGGCTGCCTCCGGGTGGAAGAAGCCAAGGATTCTGCAACATTGAAAAGGGCTAGAAACTTTTTCTTTGATGGAAGATGTCACACGGTGTGCTGGATGTTGCAGAAATGTTTCCAAGCAGAAATACCACAAACAAGCCTTGCTAGTTGCAAGGGTCACAGTAGAGGTTTTTGGGTGCAGCTGGGGACCAGGAAGGACCAGGATGTCGCCCCTTGGAGGAGGAGACAGAGGGGGCGCTCAGCAACTCAGAAGGCCCCCACAGAAGCAGGCAGCAACCGCAGAAGTACCCGAACAGGCACTTGGAAGATTTGTGAACCAGAGTCCATGCAGATTTACAAAGGAGGGTCCCACGACATCGGAGGCCAACTCAGAGGGTTGAGCACTGCAGGACGGAGTGCTGGGGACCCAGGCTAGGCTGTGCACAAAGGAAATCCTGGAGAAGTGCACAGAAGCTGGAGCAGCTGCAAATCACGCAGTACACAGGTTTGCAGTCTAGCATGGGGAGGCAAGGACTAACCTCCACCAAACTTGGACTGAAGGATTACTGGACTATGGGGGGTCACTTGGACATACCTCCTGTGTTCCAGGGACCATGCTCGTCGAGATGGGAGGGGACCCAGAGGACCGGTGATGCAGAAGTTTGGTGCCTGCATTAGCAGGGGGAAGCCTCCGTCAACCCACGTGAGATTTCTTCGGGATTTCCAGTGCAGGGTGAAGGCAGACAGCCTGTAGGAAAGTACCATCTTGCCTGGCATGTTGCCCCCATATTTCACTGTATATATGTTGTTTTAGTCTATGTGTCATAAGTATGTGCCCTGTACGTGTTCCCTGTGTGATGCCTAACTGTCTCACTGAGGCTCTGCTAACCAGAACCTCAGTGGTTATGCTCTCTCTGCTTTCCAAATCTGTCACTAACAGGCTAGTGACTAAATTTACCAATTCACATTGGCATACTGGTACACCCATATAATTCCCTAGTATATGGTACTGAGGTACCCAGGGTATTGGGGTTCCAGGAGATCCCTATGGGCTGCAGCATTTCTTTTGCCACCCATAGGGAGCTCTGACAATTCTTACACAGGCCTGCCAGTGCAGCCTGAGTGAAATAACGTCCATGTTATTTCACAACCATTTACCACTGCACTTAAGTAACTTATAAGTCACCTATATGTCTAACCTTCACCTGGTGATGGTTGGGTGCAAAGTTACTTGTGTGTGGGCACCCTGGCACTAGCCAAGGTGCCCCCACATTGTTCAGGGCAAATTCCCCGGACTTTGTGAGCGCGGGGACAACATTACACGTGTGCACTGTACATAGGTCACTACCTATGTACAGCGTCACAATGGCAACTGCGAACATGGGCATGTAACATGTCTAAGATCATGGAATTGTCACCCCAATGACATTCTGGCATTGAGGGGAAAATTCCATGATCCCCCGGGTCTCTAGCACAGAACCCGGGTACTGCCAAACTGCCTTTCCGGGGTCTCCACTGCAGCTGCTGCCAACCCCTCAGACAGGTTTCTGCCCTCCTGGGGTCCAGGCAGCCCTGGCCCAGGAAGGCAGAACAAAGGACTTCCTCTGAGAGAGGGTGTAACACCCTCTCCCTTTGGAAATAGGTGTGAGGGCTGGGGAGGAGTAGCCTCCCCCAGCCTCTGGAAATGCTTTGATGGGCACAAATGGTGCCCATCTCTGCATAAGCCCATCTACACTGGTTCAGGGATCCCCCATCACTGCTCTGGCGTGAAACTGGACAAAGGAAAGGGGAGTGACCACTCCCCTGACCTGCACCTCCCAGGGGAGCTGCCCAGAGCGCCTCCAGTGTGTCCCAGACCTCTGCCATCTTGGAAACAGAGGTGTCTGTGGCACACTGGACTGCTCCGAGTGGCCAGTGCAAGCAGGTGACGTGAGAGGCTCCTTCTGATAGGCTCTTACCTCTCTTAGTAGCCAATCCTCCTTCCTAGGTAGCCAAACCTCCTTTACTGGCTATTTAGGGTCTCTGCTTTGGGGATCTCACCAGATAACGAATACAAGAGCTCATCAGAGTTCCTCTGCATCTCCCTCTTCATCTTCTGCCAAAGGATCGACCGCTGACTGCTCAGGATGCCTGCAAAACCACAACAAAGTAGCAAGACGACTACTAGCAACCTTGTATCGCTTCATCCTGCCGGCTTTCTCGACTGTTTCCAGGTGGTGCATGCTCTGGGGGTAGCCTGCCTCCTCTCTGCACCAGGAGCTCTGAAGAAATCTCCCGTGGGTCGACTGAATCTTCCCCCTGCAACCGCAGGCACCAAAAGACTGCATCACTGGTCCTCTGGGTCCCCTCTCAGCACAACAAGCGTGGTCCCTAGAACTCAGCAACTCTGTCCAAGTGACTCCCACAGTCCGGTGACTCCTCAGTCCAAGTTTGGTGGAGGTAAGTCCTTGTCTCCCCACGCTAGACTGCATTGCTGGGTACCGCGTGATTTGCAGCTGCTCCAGCTCCTGTGCACTCTCCCAGGATTTCCTTCGTGCACAGCCAAGCCTGGGTCCCCACCACTCTAACCTGCAGTGCACAACCTTCTGAGTTGTCCTCCGGCGTCGTGGGGCTCCCTTTTGTGACTTTGCATGGACTCCAGTTCACTCTTCTTCCAAGTGCCTGTTCAGGTACTTCTGTGGGTGCTGCCTACTTCTGTGAGGTCTCTCTGACTTGCTGGGCACCACCTCTGTCTCCTCCTCTAAGTGGTGACATCCTGGTCCCTCCTGAGCCACAGCAGCACCCAAAAACCTCTATTGCAACCCTTGCAGCTAGCAAGGCTTGTTTGCAGTCTTTCTGTGTGGGAATACCTCTGCAAGCTTCATCGCGACGTGGGACATCCATCCTCCAAGGGGGAAGTTCCTAATCCTCTTCTTTCTTGCAGAACTCCAAGCTTCTTCCAACTGGTGGAAGCTTCCTTGCACCCTCAGCTGGCATTTCCTGGGCTCCTGCCCACTCTCGACACTGTCGCAACTATTGTACTTGGTCCCCATGTCTTACAGGTACTCAGGTCCGGAAATCCACTGTTGTTGCATTGTTGGTGTTTGTTCTTCCTGCAGAATCCCCCTATCACGACTTCTGTGCTCTCTGGGGGTAGTAGGTGCACTTTACACCTACCTTTCAGGGTCTTGGGGTGGGCTATTTTTCTAACCCTCATTATTTTCTTACAGTCCCAGCAACCCTCTACAAGCTCACATAGGTTTGGGGTCCATTTGTGGTTCGCATTCCACTTTTGGAGTATATGGTTTGTGTTGCCCCTATACCTATATGCTCCTATTGCAATCTACGGTAACTTTACACTGCTTGCATTACTTTTCTTGCTATTACCTGCATAATTTTGGTTTGTGTACATATATCTTGTGTATATATCTTATCCTCATACTGAGGGTACTCACTGATATACTTTTGGCATATTGTCATAAAAATAAAGTACCTTTATTTTTAGTACTTCTGTGTATTGTGTTTTCTTATGATATTGTGCATATGACACCAGTGGTATAGTAGGAGCTTTACAGGTCTCCTAGTTCAGCCTAAGCTGCTTTGCCATAGCTACCTTCTATCAGTCTAAGCTGCTAGAAACACCTCTTCTACACTAATAAGTGATAACTGGACCTGGCACAAGGTGTAAGTACCTCTGATACCCACTACAAGTCAGGCCAGCCTCCTACACACCCCTCAGAGCATGCACCACCAGGAAGCAGTCAACAAAGCCGGCAGGATTAGGCGCTACAATGTTGCTGGTAGTCGTCTTGCTACTTTGTTGCGGTTTTGCAGGCGTCCTGGAGCAGTCAGCGGTCGATCCTTGGCAGAAGTCGAAGAGGGAAGTGCTGAGGAACTCTGGTGAGCTCTTGCATTCGAGGTTTGGCTACCAAGAAAGGAGGATTGGCTATCAAGAGAGGTAAGAGCCTATCAGAGGGGGTCTCTGACATCACCTTCTTCCATTGGCCACTCAGAGCTGTCCAGTGTGCCCCCAACACCTCTAAATCCAAGATGTCAGAGGTCTGGGACACACTGGAGGAGTTCTGGGCACCTACCCTGGGATGTACTGGTCAGGGGAGTGGTCACTCCCCTTTCCTTGGTCCAGTTTCACTCCAGAGCAGGGGTGTGGGATCCCTGAACCGGTGTAGACTGGATTATGCAGAGATGGGCACCATCTGTACCCATCAAAGCATTTCCAGAGGCTGGGGGAGGCTACTCCTCCCCAGCCCTTCACACCTATTTCCAAAGGGAGAGGGTGTAACACCCTCTCTCAGAGGAAATCCTTTGTTCTGCCTTCCCGGGCCGGGGCTTCCCAGACCCCAGGAGGGCAGAATCGTGTCTGAGGGGTTGGCAGCAGCAGCAGCTGCAGTGGAAACCCAGGAAAGGCAGTTTGGCAGTACCCTGGTTCTGTGCTAGAGACCCGGGGGATCATGGAATTGTCTCCCCAATACCAAAATGGTATTGGGGTGACAATTCCATGATCTTAGACATGTTACATGGCCATGTTTGGAGTTACCATTGTGACGCTATACATAGGTAGTGACCTATTTATAGTGCATGCGTGTAATGGTGTCCCCGCACTCACAAAGTCCGGGAAATGTGCCCTGGACGATGTGGGGCACCTTGGCTTGTGCCAGGGTACCCACACACTAAGTGACTTGGCACCCAACCTTCACTAAGTGAGGGTTAGACATGTAGGTGACTTATAAGTTACTTATATGCAGTGAAAAATGGCTGTGAAATAACGTTGACGTTATTTCACTCAGGCTGCAGTGGCAGGCCTGTGTAAGAATTGTCTGAGCTCCCTATGGTTGGCAAAAGAAATGCTGCAGCCCATAGGGATCTCCTGGAACCCCAATACCCTGGGTACCTAAGTACCATATTCAAGGGAATTATATGGGTGTACCAGTGTGCCAATGAGAATTGGTAAATTTAGTCACTAGCCTGCAGTGACAAATTTAGAAGGCAGAGAGAGCATAAACACTGAGGTTCTGGTTAGCAGAGCCTCAGTGATAACAGTTAGGCACCACACAGGGAACACATACAGGGCACATACTATAAGCACTGGGGTCCTGCCTAGCAGGATCCCAGTGACACAAGGGCTAAAACAAACATACATACAGTGAAAATGGGGGTAACATGCCAGGGAAGTTGGTACTTTCCTACACATCTACTCACAAACAGGCCAAAAGTGGGGGTAAGAAGGCTAGAAAGATGCTACCTTCCTACAGATATGCTTTTTGGAGCAAAGCATATACATTTTTGGTGATTTATTGCAACATTCCCCTGTGGAAGGACAGCCTCTGTTTAAGACTCTTCTTCATGAAGAAACTCAAAATTATTTAGGAAGTATTGGAAATGTAAATATTTGGTTCAATTTCCAATACAAACAACTAATTAGAAACATGCTTCAGGCATCTGATATGTAATAAGCAAATGTTTTGAGAAATATTAGAGTAAGAGTTTTATCAAAAGAGGGAAAGCATTGCTTGCAAACTCAACTTGCAAAGAGCATATTTCTTTTGAAATATTCTGCAGCACAGCTAATATTTAACTTTATTCAACAACAAAAATCCATTGTGTGTCTAATACCTACTCTTTAGGAATATACCTCTTTTAATGAACAATTACTACATCTGGAGAAAGAAGAAATATTGGATCTCAAAGCCATTGATAAAATGGAACACCAGGGAGGGACAATACTCTTAAATGAAAAACTTAAATCTAATTGGATTCCATGGGGAAGTCTGTTTCCAAAATTGCGGGATTAAAGAACTGTTTATGTGTTTGTAAAAACTGTAGGGTAATTTTGCAGCACAATTTAAATGTTTAGGAAGGATTAGTTCGTGGTGCCATGGGTAAAATAATTGATTTCATTTTCTTTCCAAAGAGGAATGAGGTTGACTATCTAGCAATTAACTTTGATCATGTTGAATGTGTAAAACAGATGGCAAGATCTGTTGCGTGTTTCTTACTGGTAAAAGACTTGTATGTTCAAAGGAAACACTTCCCAGTCTCTCTAGCTTATGCTGTAACAATCCATAATTCTCAAGATTTAAGTGTAGATGCAGCATTCATTAATATTGCTAGTACCTTCTTCAAGGAAGGTATGTCATATGTAACTTTGTCACGGGTTAGACCTTTTTCCAGTTTGAATATCAGAGTTTGATGTTAGTAAAGTAAATGCTGATTCAAGAAGTGTAAAAGAGTATAATTGTATGAGAAGCCTGTATGGTCCTTATTTAGGGCAGTATCCAGTTTACAAAAGGCCTAGAATCTTAGGGAAATGAAAGGCTTCAAAGAATAACAGTGACATTCCTGAGAAAAAAAGTGCAATAAAGAGAAGAAAAAAGATTTGGAGGAAAAAAATAAAAGTGCTTGTGAAATCGTTGGTTACCAGTTGTCCAACCCATCTGGAGTCAACTGCTATGCATATGTAGTTCTTAATGCTCTTTTTTCTTTACCTCATCTGGTTCACATAATTGAACAGATAAGAGATAAAAGGTTGTGCTCTGCACTCTCTACTTTGTTAGAACGCTTGTGAGGTGTAGGATGGTGGCTTTCTTCTAGCCTGGTTACCCTCATTTTTGACCTGTTTGTCAGTGTCTGTCAGTGTGTTTTTACTGTGTCACTGGGATCCTGCTATTCAGGACCTCAGAGCTCATAGTTTGTGGCCTACATGTGTTGTCACTATGATTGACTGTGTCACTGGAGTTCTGCTAACCAGAACTCCGGTGCTTATGCTCTCTCTGTTTACCAAATATTTCACTATAGTCTAGTGGCTCCATATTCCAATTCAGATTGGCACACTGGACCCACCCCCCTTATAAGTCCCTAGTATATGGTACCTCGGAACCCAGGGCAGTGGGGTTCCAGGAAATCCTTACGGGCTCACCTATATGTCTAACCTTCAGTTACTGAAGGCTAGGTGCAAAGTTACTGTGTGTGAGGGCGCTTTTACACTAGCAAAGTTGCCCCCTCATTGTCCAGGACAAATTTCCTGGCCTTTGTGAGTGCGGGGACACCATTAAACGCGTGCACTACATATAGGTCAATACCTATATGTAGCTTCACAATGGTAACTCCGAATATGGCTCTGTAACATGTCTAAGATCATGGAATTGTCCACCCATGGCAAATCTGGTATTGGGGTGCCAATCCCATGCATCCCCGGGGCTCCAGCATGGACCCCGGGTACTGCCAAACCAGCTCTCTGGGGTTTTCACTGCAGCTACCGCTGATGCCAACCCACAGACAGTCTTCTGCCCTCCAGGGGTCTGGGCAGCCCAGTCCCAGGAAGGCAGAACAAAGGATTTCCTCTGAGAGAGGGTGTTACACCCTCTCCCTTTGGAAATAGGTGTTAAGGGCTGGGGAGGAGTAGCCTCCCACAGCCTCTGGAAATGCTTTGAAGGGCACAGATGTTGCCCTCCTTGCATAAGCCAGTCTACACCGGTTCAGGGATCCCCCAGTCCCTGCTCTGGCATGAAACTGTACAAAGGAAAGGGGAGTGACCACTCCCCTGTCGATCACCACCCCAGGGGTGGTGCCCAGAGCTCCTCCAGTGTGTCACAGACCTCTACCATCTTGAATGCAGAGGTGTGAGGGCACAATTGAGGCTTTTGAGTGGCCAGTGCCAGCAGGTGACATCAGAGACCCCTCCTGATAGGTGCTTACCTGGGTAGGAAGCCAATTACCCTCTCAGGGCTATTTAGGGTCTCTTCTCTGGGTGTTTCCTCAGATTCGGTTTGCAAGACTCCACCAGGACTCTGCATCCTCTGCTTCAGCTTCTGACTGTCGGATCAACCACAGACTGCTTCAGGACCGCCGTAACTGCAACAAAGTTTCCAGGAAGGCTACTGTGACCCTGCAACTTCAGCTCCAGCCAGCAACTGCAACAGTTTTCAGAGTGTGCATGCTCTGAGGACTGCCTGTCTTCATTCTGCACCGGAAGGACCAAAGGAATCTCCTGTGGAGTGACAGAGACACTGCCCTGCTTCAGCACGCACCTCTCTGCAACGACAACTGGTACTCCTGTCCTGTTGACGAGAATGATCCCTGGAACACAGGTGGTGGACCAACGTGACTCTGACTGTCTAAAGGTCCAGCTGTCCAGATTTGGTGGTGGTAAGAGCTTTCCTCCCCATGCCAGACTGTACCCCTGTGAACCACGTATTCTGCAGCTCCTTGGGCTTCTGTGCACCTCTTCCAAACGTTCTTCATGCACAGTGTAGCTCAGGACCCCAGCACTCTATCCTGTAACGCTTAGCTCCCTGAATTGTTCTCCGGCGGAGTGGGATCCCTTTGTGAAGTGCTGCGATGACCACGATTTGCAACTCCTCTGTCCCCATGTCCTGGGACTTCTGTGGGTGCTTTCTGTGCTTCTGAGGGCTCTCTGAAGTGCTGAGAGCCTCCCATTCTCCTCAGTCTGAGTCAAGACCCCCAGGTCCCTCCTGGGCCCGGGTAGCGCCTCTTTGATGCAAAATGCGTTCTTGCATGAACCAAGGCTTCTTGGCGGAATCCAGCTTTGAAAACAGTCTGCATCCAATGACTCGACGTGGGACATCTCTTGCACCTAGCAGGAACCCGCAGCTGTCTTCTTTGGTGCATTTCCGTACTTTTCTTCTAACTGGAGAATCCACTTTTGCACCTTCATCCAGGTTGGCAGCGGGCTCCTGTTCTTCTTGGATTCTTCATCGACTTCTGGACTTGGTCTCCTCTCTTCACATGTCTTCAGGTCCAGGAATACATTGTTGGTTTCTTGCAGTCTTGCTTGGTTTTTGCATACTCCTTTACCACAACTTCTAGTGTGTTCTGAGGAAGCTTGCTGTACTTTACTCCTGTTTTCCTGGGCTCTGGGGTGGGGTATTTTACTTACCTTTGGTGTTTTCGTACACTCCCAGCACCCCTCTACACACTACACTTGCCTAGGGAGGGAACCGAGATTCGCATTCCACTATTTCAGTACATGGTTTGTGTTGCCCCAGGCCCATTGCAATCTATTGTGATTTCCACTGTTTGCACTATTCTATGACTGTTTACTTACCTGATTTTGGTTACTAGTGTATATCTTGTGTATAATGCTTACCTCCAGTAGGAGTATTGCCTGTAAGATATTTTTGGCCTTGTGTCACTAAAATAAAGTACCTTTATTTTTGGTAACACTGAGGCCCTCATTATGAACTTGGCGGCAATCACTGCCGACCGCCGTGCTGACGGTGAACAAAAGACAGCCAGTGGTGGTGAACTGCATACCGCTGTATAATGATGCCAAAAAGATAAACCTCCAAAAATCTTGTAACCTCCACCCACCACCAGGGACAACGACGGCAGAAAGGCAGTCTAAATCACCCTGCCATCACCACGCAGTCAAACCCCGCCAACCGAATAATGATGCACAAATCAGCACGGCAGTGTGGACGACAGCAGAAAGTCATCGGTGGTGTAGGACTGCCCATACACAACAAGGGCCCCAGCAGCCATCATCGAGGACCCCAAAGAATGTAAGGCAAGTGGGGTCCGTGGGTGAGTGTGGGTGTCCCTTTGTGTGCCTGGGGTGTCTGGATGATCAAATGGGGTGTCTGGGTGGCTGCTGGAGTTTCGTGCTGGTAAAAATAAAAAATTGTATTTTTGTTGTTTAAGTGTGTGGGGGCATGCGGTTGGTGGTGGGGGCCAAAGTTTATGTCATGGGTGTGAAATTTGTGGGAATGGAAGGTGCCTATGGTGTTGCATCCAAGTCACCCCTATACTTACAATGGGGACCGCCATGCTTTACCTGGCGGTGATGCCCGCTGCAGTACAGATGGCGGTCCTTGTCATCATTTTACCCGCAGAGGAAAATGGCTGAAAATTAGCCCGAAAAGGCCTACCGCCATTGGTGGTGGCTCTCCCACACTGGTGGTGAGCGGCTGGGCCACTGGCTGCTTCTCATGTGCATCATTATATGGCAGTTCAGACCGTCAACCTGTTGGCGGTAGTTACCGCCACTGCCAGCGGAGAGTGTTTACCGCCATGTTCATAATGAGGGTCTGAGTATTGTCTTTCTTATGTATCAGTACTGTTTGACTATGGAGGTATTGCAAGAGCTTTGCATGTCTCCTAGTTCAGACTTGACTGCTCTGCTACAGCTACCCCTAGACAGCCTAAGCTGCTAGACATTGCCTACCCTTCACTAAGGTGGATCACTGGACCTGGTATAAGGTGTAAGTATCTCTGGTACCCACCACAAACCAGGCCAGCTTCTCACATGCAGTGATAACATATTATATCATTAACATATTCTGCATCTTGTATTAGAGATCTGGCAGAAGTTTGCATTGGATATGTACATTTCACTCAAAACACTCAAGAAGATGCACAAGAATTCTTGATGGTCATACCAGATTGTATGACATCATGCGGCTTACTAAGTGATTTCTTTATAAAGCTCTTCATATAGTAATATTCTTCGTACATTAAAATTGTATTATAATACTCTCATTATTAAAAAAATACTTACCTTAAGCATATGCGTACAATATAACATAATAAGTACAGATAAAACAGTTAGCTAGTTATTTGTAACAAGTGTAATGCATAATGATGTTAATTTACAATACTATACTATACACTGCAGTGTATATGATTGTTGTTTTTCCCCACAGTTCAAGTTTCTATACAACACTGTATGAAAAAGGGAAGATAAAATACTTAAATAATATAAATGTTTGTTTCATAATGACATAAATTTGTTGTATTTTACTAGCAACAACTTTTTCATTACAGATTGTGAAACTTTAATGATCACATTTATAATATTAAACTTTAACTTCTATTTATTTTTTCTTTTCATACAGATTATTGCACCCTTTTATTGGCGTAATGTAGGTTATTAATTATGTATTTCTCCATGTATAGACCATTTATAACTGCACCAAAGCAGACATAGGTAACTACAGTGCTACACTATTACACAATAATGAAAACACTAATATATCCACATGTATACTTTTACATGCACTAACTCGCCAAGGTACACACTTATACATCACTGACACACCCAGATATACACTGATGCAGACACTGAAACACCCATACTCTCATTTATGCATACTCTAAGGGAGTCAGCCATACACTGACACATATACTAACATACCCCTGTACATACCAATGCAGATGCTAACATACCCAGTGATACAACTGTCAGATAACGAATGCAAGAGCTCGCCAGAGTTCCTCTGCATCTCCCTCTTTGACTTCTGCCAAGGATCGACCGCTGACTGCTCCAGGATGCCTGCAAAACTGCAACAAAGTAGTAAGAAGACTACCAGCGACATTGTAGCGCCTAATCCTGCTGGCTTTCTCGACTGTTTCCTGGTGGTGCATGCTCTGGGGGCTGTCTGCCTTCCCCCTGCACCAGAAGCCAAGAAAAAATCTCCTGTTGGTCGATAAAATCTTCCCCCTGCTAACAAAGGCAGAAAGACTTCTGTTTCACCGGTCCACTGGGTCCCCTCTCATCTTGCTGAGCGTGGTCCCTGGAACAAAGGAGCTGGATCCCAGTGACCCCGACAGTCCAGTGGTCCATCTGTCCAAATTTGGTGGAGGTAAGTCCTTGCCTCCCCATGCCAGACAGCAATCCTGTGTACTGTGTGAACTGCAGCTGCTAGGGCTTCTGTGCACTTTTACAAGGAATCCTTCGTGCATAGCACAGCCCAGGTCCCCAGCACTCTATCCTGCATTGCTCAACTTGCTGAGTTGACCACCGGCTTCGGGGAACCCTCTTTTGTAGTGTTGAGATGACTGTCATGCTCAGATTTCTTGAACCCATGTTCAAGTGCTTCTATGGGTGCTGCCTGCTTCTGTGTGGGCTCTCTGTGTTGCTGAGCACCCCCTCTGTCTCCCCCATCCATGGGGCGATCCCTGGTCCTTCCTGGGCCCAGGCAGCACCCATTTTCTTCAACTGCAACCTGTGCAGCTAGCAAGGCTTGTTTGCACTCCTTCTGCGTGGAAACAACTCTGCATCCTCCAGCACACCATGGGACATCTTCTTTGCAAAGGAGAACTTCCTGGCATCTTCCGTTGTTGCAGAATCTTCAGCTTCTTCCACCCGGCGGCAGCCCTTTTGCACCTTAATCCGGGGTTTAGTGGGCTCCTGTCCCCCCTGGACACTTGCGTGACTCTTGGTCTTGGTCCCCTTCCTTTACAGGTCCTCAGGTCCAGGAATCCATCTACAGTGTTTTGCTGGCAGTTGTTGTTCTTGCAGAATCCCCTATCTAGACTTTACTGTCTTCCTGGAGTAGTAGGGTAACTTTACTTCTACTTTTCAGGGTCTTGGGGTTGGGTATCTTGGACACCCTTAGTGTTTTCTAACAGTCCCAGCGACCCTCTACAACCTACACTAGGCCTGGGGTCCATTCTTGGTTTGCATTCCACTGTCGGAGTATATGGTTTGTGTTGCCCCTAGGCCTATTTCTACCTATTGCATTCTATTGTGATTCTACATTGTTTGCACTACTTTTCTAACTGTTACTTACCTGATTTTGGCTTCTGTACATATCATTTGTGTATATTACTTACCTCTTTGGTTTGTGTACATATAATTTGTGTATATGACTTACCTCCTAAGTGAGGGTATCCTCTGAGATACCTTTGGCATATTGTCACTAAAATAAAGTACCTTTATTTTTAGTAACTCTGAGTATTGTGTTTTCTTGTGATACAGTGCTATATGATATAAGTGGTATAGTAGGAGCTTTGCATGTCTCCTAGTTCAGCCTAAGCTGCTCTGCTATAGCTACCTCTATCAGCCTAAGCTGCTAGAACACTACTAATCTACGAATAAGGGATAACTGGACCTGGCACAAGGTGTAAGTTCCATTAGGTACGCACTATAAGCCAGGCCAGCCTCCTACACTCACACATACACTGACACACCCAGGCAAACACTGATACATACACTAATGCACCCAGGCACACACTGATGCATACACTGATACACCCAGGCACACATTCATGCATAGACTGACATACCCAGGCACACACTATCGCATACGCTGACACACCCAGACATACATTAACATATACGCTAACACACCCATGCACACACTGATGCATACCCTAAATCATCCAGGCACAAACTCATACATAGACTGACATACACAGGCACACACTAATGAGTATGGTGACACACCAAACTCATACATAGACTGACATACACAGGCACACACTAATGTGTATGGTGACACACCAAGGAACACACAAATGTATACATTGACACACCCAGGCACACACTGAAACATACCGTAAGACACCAAGGATAAAAAAAAACTTTTATTTAACTGTTTTGATTTTTCTTTCGCTTTTTTCTCAAAAAACTAATGTACCCAAAAGAGCAGGTACATAACTGTTATCAAAGAACAAGAATAAAAAAATAAACACATTTTCTGACTGAAAATTACTGTCTACAACTTTGCATGATGTAACCAAAAAAAAAAAAAAAACAATTAGCACGGATAATTGTTCACTGCATCCAAATATTCAGCCACAGACGTAGTTTAAGTTTAAGTCAACAGGCATGTTCCCAAAATCAGGACACACCGCTGGCACTGTTACTGTACCTGAGGTGGAAGGAAATGGCACATTTGGTTCAGATGCAGAAGGATGATCTCTGATTTCTCTCTTGAGGAACATTTGTTTGTATGATCTCTGATTTATGGTCTTCAGATGTTTCCACGTTGAAGATGTCGCATGGCTGTATTTCTTACTAGCACCTTGAAAGAGTTCCTTACCACAGATGGTGAACTATACTATTTTGTCTGTTACCTTTTTTTTACTCGAAGGAATAACAAAACAATTCCTAAGTTCCCTTTTTTTAGGAGGTGGTGCATCTTCTTCTTCGTTCTCCTCCACAACAACAGCATCTTCCTGCTCTACAGGTGGTTGTGCTGCAGCAGCTTGGAATAATGAGCACTTCTCAGCAGGTGGACACAAAAAAAGACGAGCTTCTGATAACTTTGTGCTTCTTTGTCTGTGTTCAACACAAAATTACATGATTTAGTTGGGTCTGCATCCAAAAAAAGGTGTGATCCCTACGTGCCCAATTAAATGAGCACTTTTTAATGTGTCATCAAGAGAAGCCACGGATCCTTTTTTGTATGCGGGTCCACTTTGAACGTAAATTACACAAGTATTGTTTTAAAAAAATATCCTTATATGAATATACCCTCACATAGGTGTACACTGACTTTGTACATAAAATATAAATATATATATATCATAAATATTAAAAAAATTGCCAGACTCACAGATCCCTTGCAATCACATGATTGCACAAAAAAACCATAGAGCATCACCTGTATATGTTATCGGTACCTCAGAGGAACCGTGGATCTAAAAAATAACGTACAAAAAATTGTTAACATTAATTTTTGCACACAGTGATTTCACATTCTTGTTCATCAGTATTTTTAGCTTCCTTTTTCCATCCTTTTTGCCTTTTTGTCACTACATCTGCCTGTTTTCAACAACATTGTCTACGTCTGTTTTTCTCCTATAATGAGTGGTTTCAAACAAAAGGGAGGGGGAGGGGGGGTTGGACAGAGGGCCTGGCCTCAAGCCTGGTTTTGTGGCCACTCCTCCCCACTGTGTTTAAAAAAACATAGAAATTCACTAAAACATAGGTTACATAGACGTTATAGTTAGGAATAGAATTGAGAAAACCCTAGAAATTAACTGAAAAAACAAAGATTATAGGGACGTTATAGTTATGCTGACATTTCAAATGCACAAAACCATAGAAATTCAGCAGTTAGTTACCTCATCTAACTGTACCTCACGCCCCAGCAATACACTGATTACGACTTCACGTATTACATCACTGATATATATATATATATTTTTTTTTTCTAAACTCTCACATCACGTTGCTCAGATCAAAGAACACCTCAAGTACTTCCTTCATTCTGCAAATGTGGTTTGTTGCAATAATATGCCCTCACTAATGCATTTCAGCCGTAGCCTTGATCACGGTAAGTTAAGGAACTGATCATGGCAGTACATGTACATTATAAATGACACAAACAATGGTCCTCAAACTAGTGAAAGTGAATTCCATCTATCGAAGGCAGTCAGCATATTTGTGTATGCATAATACAGTTTATACAGCAGTATCATATCTGTTTTTACATGTATTCACCCTTGTAACTCGGTTTACAATTTGTGCATATATGTAAAAATCATCAACAGAAAACATATGCACATTTGATGTATTTGTGACAAGAATTCATGGATAATCATTGTTGAACAATACTTAATAGTTTGTGCCACTAATATTTCACAGGGTCCCTGACTGGACTGGGTAACCTCCTTCTTTGAGACCGTGCAGGATGAATGTCATGCTGAGCAATTAGCCCTGCTCTAATTACATCATGGGAGTCCCCAGTCAAAATGACAGGACCACTGGGACTGCGACATGAAAGCATATAGCTACATAGAACCGTACCTTGTGGGATATGTGTGACACACCCAATAATTATCACAACCCATTGCCCGCTATGACACACTGGTGAATAAAAAAGTCCATTCCAACTACTTCCCCTTTCTCTCGTTATCAGTTGAGACTTTCAGTTTTATGTTCAAGAGAGCAGTGAAACTACTACCTAACTACTGAGAGCAAATTGCTGCTTAAAGTTTATGCACTAACGGGAAGCTGTGCACTTCATACAGGATGTGACAACCATGCCCAAGTGGGCTGTGTCAGCTGGTGCTACTGAATTGCCTACACCTCCAATTAGTGAAATATACCAGTTGGGTGTTAATTTAGTATAGCACAGTGTGAAGTTTAAGAATTTGTCGGTTAATTTATGAACATGCCACTAAGGAAATACCCCATACTCCAGCCTGATGTAACAACCTCGCCCAAGTGAGTTGTGGAAAGATGCCCCTACTATTTTGCCTGCACCTCAATTGGTAAATTATACCAGTTAGGTGTTTTTAGCCCTGCTGAGCACAAATTGCCCCCTTGTGAACAATAGAGCTGGTCAGAGTAATCAACTGAGCATCTCCAGGCACAACATACCAAAATAAATGCAGGAATAACATACAGCAATCCTGCCCAAGTGGGCTAACTCAATATCATTTTACAGTACTATCTTGAAATCAAGCAACTCAATCATTATTCTGCTCATTCAAACTCTCATAATACTCTTGTGTCGTAGTTTCTGCTAAAGTGACGTATACTAGAATGTGAAGTGACCAGCTGACTACCCTCAGGAAACATTCAGTGCAGCTACCTATATACAAAAAATACAAATAAAAACAATACAGTGACTAAAATCAGTTCAATGCACTGAAGTACCATTAAGAAGCACAGAAGGAGAGCAACAGATAAACAAAGTGAATTGCATTCAACCTAAGTGTATAGACATTTCTTCACTGGAGTTTAAGCCCAATGGTGTTAGCATCTCAAAATCCAATATGTATTTGGACTCCTGAATCCTCAATTTGTGTTCCCTGCTTCCCCCCCTGTTGTCGGGAGGTATAGCACCAGTTACCACAAATTTTTAAAGATTTTCATTGTGAAAATGTATTGTGTTCAAATGTCCTGCTACAGAGTATTGCTAGCCGCTGAATGGCACATCTGTGTTCCAGTATCCTTTTCCTAGCAGTGTATGGTACTGCCTATGTACAGCTTGTTAAATGGCCAGATGAGACAATACACACAATAGTCAGTATTGCATTCATAGTTTCCCTTAATGTTGTCGGTCCTAGTACTACGGAGGATTTCAATCCTGGCACAGTTGAAGCTGCTGCTGCATGCTGTACATCTCCTGCAGCAAAACAAACCTTTATTGTCACCAATGTGTCTGGTACTAGCAGTTTCCTTGGTGATCATGTTATGACCCAGCCTGTCCCTCAGCGATCTGCTCCCTTAAAAGTAATCTGGGGGGAATATACTGAAAAAAACAAGGGGACGGTATAATTAGGTACTGAATTTACTCACACAAAGCCACAGAAATTCAGCAGTTATAGTTACCAGCCCTAACCATAACTTACGCCCCGCAATGCACTGCTTATGACCTCACATATTACATCACTTATGACATGGTCAGTGATATCACTGATGACATCACTGATGGCATCTCAAATAACATCACTGATGAGAATGTGAATGCAAATAGAAGTGCAGTGATTTTCTGGCCGCAACCTGAGCAGAAAATGGCATCCGCCATTTTGTTATATGGGGACAGTTCCCTGGGCATTAAAACAAGGGGCATATAATGCTATAAGGGGTAAGGTCGGATGCAACCTGACCACATGGTTGTATGTAGTTTTTATAAGTGCACACAGTATGGCTACAAAACATAGAAGAAAAGGTTTTTTTGTATCACATGTGATATTCATCAATTCCCAGTGCCCCCCATGCAATGTCACAATGAATTCACAAATAACAGAAAAAAAGATACTCAGACACTCACAGGCACTCATGCACCTACTCATACACCAACAGTGGTACTCATGCACACACTCTTAAATCTACTGAGGTACCCATGCACGCACTCCCAGATCCACAAAGAGACTCATGCATTCACTCATAGACTCAGAGACTCATGCACTCACTCATGGACCCGTTCAGAGACTCATACACCCACTCACAGATCCACTGAGGCACTCATGCACGTATTCATGGATCCACCCAGACACTCATGCACATACTCATAGACCTGGAGACTCATGTGCCCATTTAAAGACCCTCTGAGGTAGTCATGGACACACTCACAGATCCACTCAGATACTCATGCACTCAAATATAGACCCAGAGACTCATTTATGCACTCAGAGACCCACTGAGGTACTCATGCATGCACTCACAGATCCACTCGGAGACTCATGCACTCACTCACAGGCCCACTGAGGTACTCATGCATGCACACAGATCTACTCAGAGACTCATGTACACCTATAGACTCAGAGGTTCCTGCACCTATTCACAGACCCATTCAGAGACTTATGCACCCAGTCACAAAGCCACTCAGAGACTCATGCACACACTCACTCATCCACTGGGGCACTCATGCATGATGTCAAAGACCCACTCAGAGACTCGTGCACCCACTCAAAGACCCTCTGAGAGACCTACTCAGAGATTTACATACTCACTCACAGGCCCACTGAGGCTACTGCTACATGAACTCAGAGATCCACTCAGAGGCTCATACATGCACTCATAGACTCAGGGATTCATACACCCACTCACAAACCCACTGAGATACTCATGGGCACACTCACACATCCACTCAGAGATTCATGCATGCACTCATAGACTCGTAAACTCATAAACCCACTCACAGACTCACTGAGGCACTCATGCACCACTCAGAGATCCACTCAGAGACTCATGCACATACTCATAGACTTAAACACTTATGCAACTACTCACAGACCAACTCAGACACTCATGAACGGACTCACAGACCCACTCAGAGACTCATGCGGTCATTCAGACGCCCACAGAGGTACTCATGTGGACAATCACAGAACCACTCAGAGAGTCATGGGCACACTCATAGACTGAACTATTCATGAGCCCACTCAGACACCCACAAAGATACTCATGTAGACCTTCACAGATCTACTGAGACTCATGCATGCACTCATAGACTCAGAGGCTCAAGCACCAACTCACAGACCCATTCAGAGACTCATGCACCCACTCACAAAGCCTCTTGGAGACCCTTGATCCGAGGGTAGGTCGCTCCCCCTGCCGCTGCAGCTCCACCAGCCCGGGCTCCTGACACCTCCCAGCAAGACCTGCTAAAACCGTAAGTACTCCCCCCGCCCAGCCCCTCGCCCAGCCCCGCGCTACTCACCTCTCTTTCCCTGTACCTCTGTCTTCTGCCTTCCGCTCTCTCCTCCAACCTCTCTCCGCACCTCTGCTGTCCATTTCCCTTCGCTCTCTGCTCCTCTTTTGCAGCCCACTTGCTGCGTGTTCTGCTCTTCCTCGGCCCCGCTCCTCTTCCTCACTGCGTTCTCTTCCTGCTTTGCTCTTCATCTGTGTTCTTCTTTTCTCCTCTGCACCCCGACCTGCGTGTTCTTTCTTCTTTCTTCATCTGTGTTCTTCTTTTCTTCTCTGCACCCCGACCTGCGTGTTCTTTCTTCTTTCTTCATCGGTGTTCTTCTTTTCTCCTCTGCACCCCGACCTGCGTGTTCTTTCTTCTTTCTTCATTTGTGTTCTTCTTTTCTTCTCTGCACCCCGACCTGCGTGTTCTTTCTTCTTTCTTCATCTGTGTTCTTCTTTTCTCCTCTGCACCCCGACCTGCGTGTTCTTTCTTCTTTCTTCATCTGTGTTCTTCTTTTCTCCTCTGCACCCCGACCTGCGTGTTCTTTCTTCTTTCTTCATCTGTGTTCTTCTTTTCTTCTCTGCACCCTGACCTGTGTGTTCTTTCTTCTTTCTTCATCTGTGTTCTTCTTTTCTCCTCTGCACCCCGACCTGCGTGTTCTTCTCATCTTCTGTACTTTTCTCTGCATATTCCTTTTTCTTCCTCTGTGGCCTCTCCTCATTTTCTGGACGCTTCCCTCCTCTGCTTCTCTGGACTCTCCTCTTCTGCCTGACTCTTCTTCTTGACTCTTCACTCTTCTCTCTTGACTCTTCTCTCTTCTCTCTTGACTCTTCTCTCTTCTCCCTTGACTCTTCTCTCCTCTCTCTTGACTCTTCTCTCTCCTCCTCTTCTGTTCTTCCTGACTCCCCTCCTCCTCTGTAACCCCCCCTCCCCTATCTTTTCTCCCCTCCCCTCTACCTGACCCCCCACCCTCCGCTTTCCCGCCGCCACCTCCTGCTCGGCCCCACCCCCGCTCCCATTCGTCGCCACCCCTTCTGCCCCCCGCCCCCAGCTGACCCCTCCTCCCCCTCCCCTCCTCCTCCCTCTTATGGCGGCCGCTGTGCGGCCGCGCAGCTGGCGCGCCAAAGGCAAGCCCGTCTGCGCCCGTCCGCGCCTGGACCACGCTCAGCGCCACGACCCCTGGCCCCCAGCACTCCCAAACCCCACAGCACCGCTACGACCTCAACACCCTCCACGCCCTCAACCCGGGGCGCTCCAGAACCTGCTTCCAAGCCAACCCTAAACGCACCCATGGACCCTTCGCATGCCTCACCTGCAAACTCACCTTCCACCTCGAAACCACCCCGCCCGCCAGCCCACGTGCCAACAACCACCTCAAATGCATCCTGATCAACGCACGCTCCGTCCACAAGCACGCCATTGAACTATGGGACCTCCTGGACTCCACCGCACCGGACGTCGCCTTCATCACTGAGACCTGGATGAACGCCTCTTCGGCCCCGACATCGCCATAGCCATCCCCGACGGCTACAAGATCTCCAGGAGAGACCGCACCAACCAAGTCGGTGGAGGAATCGCCATCGTCTACAAGGACTCCATCAACGTCACCACCTCCACCGAAGACACCCCCCTCGCCGCCGAACACCTGCACTTCCAGATCCACACCGACCCCAGGACCTCCCTCAGAGGAACTCTCATCTACAGACCCCCTGGACCACGCGCCCTCTTCAGCGAATCTATCACTGACTTCATCTCCCCGCACGCCCTTGCCTCGCCAGACTACATCCTCCTCGGTGACCTCAACTTCCACCTGGAACAGAACAACGACCCCAACACCACCGCCCTGCTCGACAACCTCGACAACCTCGGTCTCAAGCAACTGGTGAACACCCACACCCACATCGCTGGACACACGCTCGACCCCATCTTCTCCGCCAGCAACCACGTCTCCTTCAGCCACTCCTCCGTAATACACTGGACCGACCACAGATGTGTCCACTTCACCTTCCGACGTGAGACTCTCCACCTCCGCACACAACCCATCCCACGCAGACATTGGAACAAAATCCCCACGGAACAGCTTCGCTCCACTCTCAGCGACAACCAACCCACCTTCTCCACCGACCCCAACGACGCAGCCCTCAGCCTCACGCATTGGATCACCAACTGCGCGGACAACCTCGCACCCCTCAGACGCCTCCCAAGACAGACCAACACCAGGAAACCTCTTTGGTTCACAGACACCCTCAAGGAATCTAAAAAAAACTGCTGCACCCTCGAGAAAGCCTGGCGCAAGGACCACACCGCAGAAAACATGTCTGCCCTCAAAAACGCAACCCGCGAACACCACCAACTGATCTGCGCCAACAAAAGAACTTCCTTCACAGACAAACTGGACAAGAACACTCACAACAGCAAAGAACTCTTCAACATTGTCAAAGAGCTCTCCAATCCTACAACAAAGCCAACGCCATCACGCCCTCACAAGACCTCTGCAACTCCCTCGCCACCTTCTCCCATCATAAGATCACCGACCTACAAGACAGCTTCGGACACCAGACCCTGCCAACCACCATCGAAGCTACTACCCCAGCCATCACCCTCAACACCTGGACTCACATCAGCACGGAAGAGACCAAAGCTACCATGAACTCCATCCACTCCGGTGCCCTCTCGGACCCCTGCCCACACTTCATCTTCAACAAAGCCGACGACGTCATCGCCCTGCATCTCCAGACCATCATCAACAGCTCGCAGAAGTCAACGCCCTACTGAAGAAACCTACGGCGGACCCCAGCGACCTGAAGAACTTCCATCCCATCTCGCTCCTCCCCTTCCCTGCCAAAGTCATAGAGAAGACCGTCAACAAGCAACTTACCAACTTCCTTGAAGACAACAACCTACTCGACCCCTCTCAGTCCGGATTCCCAGCCAATCACAACACAGAAACCGCCCTCATCTCAGTCACAGACGACATCAGAACTCTGATGGACAACGGAGAAACAGTCGCCCTCATCCTCCTCGACCTCTCGGCTGCCTTCGACACCGTCTGCCACCGAACCCTAATATCCCGCCTCCGCTCCACTGGTATCCAAGGACAGGCCCTGGACTGGATCACCTCTTTCCTCTCCAACTGCTCCCAAAGAGTCTACCTCCCACCGTTCCGCTCAGACCCCACCGAAATCGTCTACGGCGTCCCACAAGGCTCCTCGCTCAGCCCGACTCTCTTCAATGTCTACATGAGCCCCCTCGCCGACATCGTACGCAAACACAACATCAACATCACCTCCTACGCCGAAGACACTCAGCTGATACTCTCCCTCACCAAGGACCCCACCAGTGCCAAGACCAACCTGCAAGATAGAATGAAAGACGTCGCAGAATGGATGAAACTCAGCCGTCTGAAACTGAACTCAGACAAAACGGAAGTCCTCATCCTCGGAAACACCCCTTCCGCCTGGGACGACTCTTGGTGGCCCTTGGCACCGCACCAACCCCCTCAGACCACGCACGCAACCTCGGTTTCATCCTGGACCCACTTCTCACCATGACCAAACAAGTCAACGCTGTATCATCTTCCTGCTTCCTAACCCTCCGCATGCTCCGAAAGATCTTCCATTGGATCCCCGTCAACACCAGAAAGACTGTGACCCATGCCCTCGTCATGAGCCGCCTGGACTACGGAAACACCCTATACGCAGGAACCACCGCTAAACTCCAGAAACGTCTGCAGCGAATACAAAACGTCTCCGCCCGCCTCGTCCTCGACATACCCCGCAACAGCCACATCTCCGCCCACCTGAGACACCTGCACTGGCTTCCTGTCAACTAAAGGATCACCTTCCGGCTCCTCACCCACGCACACAAAGCCCTCCACAACAAGGGACCCGAATACCTCAACCGTCGCCTCAGTTTCTACACGCCCACCCGTCAACTTCGCTCCGCCAACCTCGCACTCGCCGCCATCCCTCGCATCCGCCGCACCACGGCAGGTGGGAAATCCTTCTCCTACCTGGCGGCCAAGACATGGAATTCCCTCCCCACCAACCTCAGGACCACCCAGGACCACCTCGCTTTCCGGAGGCAACTCAAGACCTGGCTCTTCGAGCAGCAGTAACCCCCTCCCCCTAGCGCCATGAGACCCTCACGGGTGAGTAGCGCGCTTTATAAATGTTTTTGATTTGATTTGATTTGATGCATCAACTCACAGATCCACTGAGGCACTCATGCACACTGTCAAAGACCCACGCAGAGACTTATGAACACACTCGTAGACCCAGAGACTCATGCACCCACTTAAAGACCCTCTGAGGTATTCATGCATGCACTGAGAGACACAGAGACTCATGTACACACTCATTGACCGACTGAGGTACTCCTAATTGTATTCAGAGATCCACTCAGAGACTCATCCGCACACTCATAGACTAAGAGACTCACACACCCACTCACAAACCAACTGAGGTATTCATGGATACACTCACAAATCCACTCAGAGATTCATACATACACTCATAGACTCAATGACTCATGCACCCACTCACAGAACCAGTAAGGTACTAATTTATGCACTCAGAGGTCTACTCAGAGACTCATATGCATACTCAGAGACCCACAGAGGCAGTCATGAATGCACTCACATATCCACTCAGAGACTCATGCACATACTCCTAGACTCAGGGGCTCATGCACCCACAGACAGACCCCTTGTGGTATCATGCACACACTCAGAGATCCATTCAGTGACTCATGCATGCACTCAGATTCAAACATTCATGCAGCTCCTCACACACTGACTCAGACACTAATGCACCCACTCACAGACCCACTCAGAGAGTCTTGCGCCCACTCAGATACCCACAGAGGTTGTCATGTAGACAATCACAGACCCACTCAGAGAGTCATGCACACACTCATAGCCTGAGAGAGCTATGTATCAACTCATATACACACTCATGCACCGAGTAACACACCCACTGAGGTATTCATGCACACACTCAAAAATCCACTGAGAGACTCATTCTCTCACACATGCCCTCATAGACGCAGAGACCCATGCACCCACTCACAGACCCACTCAGAGATTCATGCACCAAGTAACACACCGAATGAGGTACTCATGCACACACTCTTAAATCCATTCAGAGACTCATGCAAGCATTTATAGACTAACTGAGGTACTTATACACAGACAGTCACAAACCCAGTCGGATACTAATGCATGCACTCATACAGCCAATGAGGTACACATGCACACAATCATAAACTCATTCAGAGACTCATGTACCAACTCATAGACCACTTGAGGTAGTCTTCGACACACTAACAGATCAATAGAGAGACTTATGTATCCATTCACAGACTGATGCACCCATTCAGACACCCACTGAGGTACATATACACAGTCTGACAGACCAACCCAGACATGCACTCATAGAGTGAGTAACTCATGCTCCCACGGACTCACTCAGAGACTCATTTAGCCACTCACAGACCCACTGAGGTACTAATGCAGAGACTGACAGAACCAGTCACAGACTATTGCAGACACTCACAAATCCACTAAGAGACTCATGCATGCACTCAAAGACTCAGATACTCATTCAGCCAAATCACAGAACCATTGAGAGACTCGTGCAGACATCTACATGCTCACTGAGGGGCTTATGTAGCCACTGACAAGCCCACTCAGAGACTTATGAATGCACTCATAGGGCTAGATTTACTAGATTTACAAGGCCCCAGCACCACCAGAGCATCACTTTTTGTGATTCTCTTGTGGTTCTGTGCAGTGCACCGTATTTACAAGGTGGTGTTAAGCCACTTTTTGTGGCTTAATGCCACTTTGTAAATATTGCCCCTTCACACACAGCACCTTGCAATGGGTGTTGCTGTGGGCATTCCACAGTAACACACTTTGCATTTTGACACTGCCCCAGATTTACAAGATTTCCCTGGGGTGATGTTAGCATGGCGCAAGGAGGAGAAATGCTTTCATTTGTTTTCATTTTTTGCTCTTTCTATGTGTGCTGCATTCTGCTGCACACATAGCCAGAGCAAATTGCCATAGAAGATTAATTTTGTGCAGGAAGGTCTCTCTTCCTGCACAAAAACAATCTTCCCCTCAATGCAGCCATCCTTGCACTATGGAGCAAGGTTGGCTGCATTGATGCTGGCAGCAACTTTAGAGCTGCCACAAGGGGAAACACAGGGATGTGCCATATCATTATAAATAAGGCACACCCCTGCATTTCCAAACTGGTGCAGTGCTGCTAATTTTGGTGCAGCACTTCACTGCGCCAGATAGACTGAAAGACTCATGCACACAGTGGCAGACTCACTCAGAGACTCATGCACACAGTCACAGATCAACTCAGAAACCCATGCACCCACTCAGACAGTCACAGAGGTACTCATGCTGACACTCACAGACCCATTTAGAGACTCATGCACCCACTCACACCCACTGAGCTACTCATGCACACACTCACAACCCACTTAGAAACTCATCCACCCACTCAAAGAACCACTGAGGTACTAATGCACACTCACAGACCCACTCAGAGACTCATGCATGCACTCATATTCCTACTGACTCATGCACCCACTCATAGAACCACTGAAGTACTCATGCATGCGCTCAGAGAACCACTAAGGTACTCATGTATACACTCACAGACCCACTCAGAGACTCATGCACGCACTCATAGACTCAGACGCTTATAAATTCCATTAGAGACCCAGTCAGAGACTCATGCTCCTACTCACAGACCCACTGAGTTATCATCCACACACTCATAGTCACATTTAGAGACTCATTGACAGTCATTTAATCATAGACTCATGCATGCACCTAGAGACCCACTCATCGGTTCATGCACCCACTCACAGACCAGCTGAGCTACTCATGAGCACACTCACAGGCCCACTCAGTGACTCATGCACCCAGTCACAGACCCACAGACATTTATCCACTCATTGTAAGAACCATTTAAGCACTTGTAAATGTTTAATGGTGTGTTGTGAATTTAATGTCTGCTTTTGTTTTGAGTATTCGTGACGTATTTGCAAATTTTCAAAAAAAGTGATTTTTAAAATAAAATAAACTAGTTATTGTAAAATAGGATGGCTCTGACATGATCCTTTGTGTTTAATGTATAGTGGGCAATAACTACATATAATGCAGGATGCAATGTTTCAAGTTGCTGAGAAACACCCTGTTGTTTTCCTCTAAATTCCATCCATGTCAAAGCACAGGTTGTTATTGTAGATAGAGCCCATGTTATGGTCTCTGAGGAATGCTGAATCAGTTTTATTAACCTGTTTCCTGGTTTTGGCTATCTGTGGTCAAAATTTGGTTGACCATTTCCATTGCTGCCTTTGGCAGAAATACCTAGGTAGTGTGAGTAAAAAGTGCCATTAATTGTGCAAAGGTATCTATCATTAGGATTTCCAGTCCTACCCAAGTAAATGTGCCCAGGTCATTACTACCACAGTGCACAATAATGAGGCCAGCGGGTTGGCAATCTCTAATGTGTTTTATCAAAGCAAGCAATTGATGCCACTTTAAAACTCTCAAGCCAAACCAACTTATGTCCACATTTGACAAACCCAGGACCCTGTCAATGCCACTGTTTCGATCATATTAACTTGTCCAAAACACAAAGCTGTGACCTACAATCCACATTCTAAGCATGCTCAAGGGAAGCAGTTGTAGCTGTAGGAGAATGAGATATTTTCAAAATGAAGGGCAGTTAAAATGGAAGACAGGGTTGTTTGAAAGAAATATACATTTCTTTGGGGGGTTTCAATATGCAGATACTTAAAATTAAGTTGGGATTTGTAAGAGTAAGTAAGTAGACCTGTGAATGGTTGTTTTTTAAATAAAAAATATAATATATTCTTGGATATGGTTACATTTACAAAAAGTCAAGTACGCTTGCTGCATTTCAGTTACACAGTAATGTGCATGTGTAAAACATAAGCTTCACTTTTGACCTAGTGGTTCTAGAGGGTTGCTATGGAAACCTTGCCAAAGGAGTGTTGAGGGAAGGCTATTGGAGAGATAGTACTATATTTAACTGAAATTTGGGCTCTTTTGCATTTTTAAACTAAAATTATAAAGTGTTTTCCAATTAGGAGTTCTCATTGAAGTGTAATGTAGTTGTAAAGTTTAAAATAAGTATGCTAGGTATGTTTTTGGACACCCCCCGTAAATATTTGCGAATTTGTTGCAAAGTTACATGAAAGGCCTCACTGAAGGTCACAAAGAATCCATGACTAATCACGAATAGACTTCCATTTTGAGTTCTTCACAGAAATAAAGAAAGCGGTTAGGAAACAATAGCCATTCACAAGTAAAAAATATGAAAATGTAAGGCATTTTTTGATTCAATGCCTTAAGCAGTATCAGAGAATGAAAAGTTGAAAAGGTTGCCAATTAATGGTTGCTTTGTATGAGAGTGGTGTGTCATTCTTATGCTGAGCTTTATCATTTTCTGAGATGTGACACTATCTGTTTAGAGCAGAAAAACTAAGAATTTGAACAACAAACTCAATTTACAGTTATTTATATTAGATTAAATCAGAAAAAATGAAAATTAAAATGTCTATGTATATCTCGGATTTATAACAATTATTGTGAAAAATAGAGATTTGTCAATTTTTGTGTGACTCATATATTTCACAGATGTATGCGAGAAGTGCTTATATACATAAATATTTTTGTTTAAAAAGAGTCCTTTATTCCATTATAAATGAATACTACAAGTTCCAGAATTCATAGTAAAAATGTAGAGTACACAGTGAATCACACATTCACATGTGAAACTTTCCAGCTATATACTAGAGACCCTTTAGTCATGCTTGAATGTGTTTCGATAGTATGACATGCTCTTTTAAGTCAAGTGTACTTTGATACTCCTATGCATAGTGAAATATACAGTGCTTTATCTATACTACAAGATGTAAACACAAATAGAAATCATTCTTATTCACCTAGCCTGTGACAGACACACAAAAGTATGTAGATATATAGTCCCTCATTACAACATTGGCGGTCCAGCTCCGTCACGCTGGCAGTGGCAGTAACACCACCGATGGTGTGGCATTGCTGGACTGCCAGATTATGACTACGGTGGTGAACAAGCTGCAAAGCAGCCAGTTCACTGCCTGTACCGCAAGGGCGGTCAGACAGCCAGGGCAAAGGTGGACCACCTTCACCCGGCGGTCCACCATAGACCGCCAATGGTATTAGGAGCCTCCTTTCCGTCAGGGTTTTCCCAGCGGCAACACCGCCAGGAAATCCCTGGCAGAAAGGATAAAGCAACAGGTATGTGACTCCCCCAGCCCCCCCACACAGCCACAGTCCCCCCTCAGTCCCTAGGGCCCCGCCAAACCCTCACCCAATCCAAACATGAACGCACCATACACACACACATGCAATCATGCATTCACGCACTCATACAGACACACTTAAACACTTGGACACGCCCCCAGCACCCCTGCATCCATTCACACACTCACACACTCACAAACACACACACACAAATGCCCCCCCTCCAATCACAGAAATGCACACCCCCATGCACACACACACCACTCATCACCCCCATCCCCTATCGGACGGGCACTTACCTTTACACAATGGACATCTGGGAGGGGATGGGATCCTTGGGGCCTATTCCGCCGGCACTACCCCTTCACCACAACACCACCACACCTATTAGCAACTCGTAATAGGTGTGGCAGTGTTGTGATGATGTTGCGGTGCAAGCGGAGCAGCTGCTACTGCACCGCCGACCACCAGTATGGCTGCTGGCGGCTCTCTGCCCAAATTCGTGCAGCGAGCCGCCAGCAGTCATAATATGGCGGTCGGATGACCGCCATCCCTGGCGGTCTAGTGGCTGGTGGGACTTCGGCGGTCTAGTTTTGAGACCGCCAAAGTCATAATGAGGGCCATAGTCATATAATCACTGAGATATGTACGCAAGTACTGGTACAACGTAGTCAGCCATCCAGAGATTTACTCCTTTAAACGTGGCTCGGCCCTACTACTGCTGAGCCTGTGTGTACATTTTTACTGTCAGCACGACTTGGCATTAGAAAACCCTCCTGACAAGTCTAAAATTCTCCTTTTACTTCAAGCAAGTTACCCCTCAGCTAGGCTGTAGTTAGGTCATAGACCAGGGTCTTTTGTGACTAAAAGGTTAAACATGTCCTTCTGAGTTTCAGTTACTTAGATGTGTGCTTGAAGTCACATATTCCTAAATATATAAGCAATATTCCACCTGTTAGACTTTTCATCCTTAGAGTGGTTTCCCCTAACTTTTTGCCTCTGTCTCCCAGGTTGTTAATTTGTGCTGGACTCTGTTTTTGCTGTTTTTGTTGCTCTTGGCACTTTACCACTGCTATCCAGTGCTAAAGTCCAAGTGCTCCTGTACAAAATGTGTATGAAATTAGCTTTCCATGCTTGGCATATTTTATTTACTGGTAAGTCCCTAGTACAGTTCATTAGAGGTGCCCAGGGCCTGTGAATCAAATCCTACTAGTGGGCCTTCAGCACTGGTTGTGCCACCCACATGAGTATCCCTGTAAACATGGCTCAGACCTGCGACTGCCTGTGTGTGCAGTTTTAAACTGCCAATTTGACTTGGCAAGTATACCCACTTGCCAGGCCTAAACCTTCCCTTTTCTTACAGGTAAGACACTGCCCGCACCCGAGGGCTGCCCGGATCGACGCATTGCTCCCCCAGGGGGAGGAAAAACGACGCACGCCGACCCGACCGGAGAAGGAGAAACAACGTACAAGCTCGCTTGCGGTGAGAAATCGATGCACTGCTTACCTTTTCAACACACACTCACCCTTGTGTGTTATTTTGGCACTACGCAGGTACTTTTCAACGCTAACAGTATTTTACCTGTTTTCTCATGGATTTAAGACTCTTTCTGCTTTTTAATCAATATCTTGACTTGTGTATGTTGGATTGTTATCGTTTTGGTCTTGTTTTGTTTAGATAAATATTTTCTATTTTTCTAAACCTGTGTTATGTCATTTTGTAGTGTTTTCACTGAGTTACTCTGTGTGTTGGTACAAATACTTCACACCTAGCACTCTGAAGTTAAGCCTGCCTGCTCGTGCCAAGCTACCAAGGGGTGAGCGGGGGTTAGCTAAAGGTGATTCTCCTTTACCCTGACTAGAGTAAGGGTCCTAGCTTGGACAGGGGGTAACCTGACTGCCAACCAAAAACCCTATTTCTAACATCACCCATAATGCAACTCACATGCCTATTTACAAAAGAAGAATAACTCACACACCCAGTCAGTGAGCAGAAGAGGCACTTGCATATTCATGTACATACCCATACAGCAGTTATGAATGTAGCAGTATCAGAGCCAGTTGCATACACAGTAACGTACCCCGGCATAAAGCAAGACATCCAGGAACTGATTTATAAAGCTACTTGCATTCACCTTTAGAGGCCTATAGACTTACTAAAAGAGACGGATATGTACTGTCATATGCACTTAAACATCTGGTGGCACAGTCATCGAGAAACTCATACAATCACTGAGATATGTAGGCAAGTACTGACACAATCTAGACACCCATCCAGAGATTTACTCCTTTTAACATGGTTCGGGCCTACTACTGCTGAGACTGTGTGTGCATTTTTACTGTCAGCTCAACTTGCCATTACAAAACCCACTTGACAAGTCTAAAACTCTCCTTTTACCAGACAAAAGTCACACCTCAGCTAGCCTGTTGGTAGGCCTTAGAGCATGGTGCTTTGTAATTAAAAGACAAACATGCCCTTGTGAGTTTCACTTAGATACATGTGCACTTGATGTCACATGTTCCTAGGTATATAAGCAATGTCCCACCCACACTGCAACCCACGTACCTAGTTACAAAAGGATAGAACCATTTGCACACCCAATCAGTGAGAAAAAGAGGCACTTATATATTCACATACATACCTAGATAACAGATATGTATCAAGCAGTGTCAGCGCCAGTTGCACACTCAGTTACATACCCTGCAAACATCAAGACATCCAGGGACTGATTTACATAGTCACATACATGCACATTTAGAGGCCTGTAGATTTACTGAAAGTGTAGGAAAGTACCCTCTTTTTTGACATGTTACCTCCAATTTCTGCCTGATGTCAGTTTGTTTGACTGGGCCACTGGGATCCTACTAACCAGGACCCCAGAGCTTATTCTTTCTCTCCTCTAGATTTTGTCACTGCATACTGGTAACCCAGTATTTCACACAAAATTGGCATACTGGTCACCCCTTATAAGTCCCTAGTACATGGAAACTAGGTTCCCAGGGCATTGAGTTTCCAGGGGATATCTATGGGCTGCAGCATTTCTTTTGCCACCCATAGGGAGCCCATGCAAAGGCTTCTACAGGACTGCCATTGATGCCTGTGTGAAATGCTGCATGCACCCTTTCTCTGTCATTTACACTGCACCAGGTCACTTATAGGTCACTCATATTTCAGGATTTCCAACCCTGAAGTCTTGGCGCAGAGTACCTGTGTGTGAGGGCAACCCTGCACTAGCAGAGGTGCCCCCACATCATCCAGAACCATTTTCCCGGACTTCGTGAGTGCAGGGACGCCATTTTAGGCATGCATTGTACATAGGTCACTACCTATGCACAGCTTCACAATGTTAACTATGAATATGGCCATGTTTGGTATAAAATATGTTGGAATCTTACCCCCAAGGCTTTTGCAAGCATTGGTTGTATGATTCCATGCACTCTGGGGGCTCCTTAGAGGACCCCACTACTGCCATTACAGATTTATGAGTTTTTCCAGGCAGCCCCAGCTGCTGCCACCTCACACACAGGTTTCTGCACTCCTGTTGTTCAAGCAGCTCGAGCCCAGGAAAGCAGAGCAAAGCATTTCCTTTGGCAGAGGAGTGTTACACTCTCTACCTTTGGAAATAGGTGTTACAGGCATGGGATGGGTAGCCTCCCAGAGCCTCCGGAAATGCTTTGAAGGGCACAGATAATGCCTTCCTTGCAAAATCCAGTCTACACCGGTTCAGGGACCCCCAGTCCCTGCTCTGACGTGAAACTGAACAAACGAAAGGGGAGTGACCACTCCCCTGTCCATCACCACCCCAGGGGTGGTGCTCAGAGCTCCTCCAGAGGGGCCCTGGGTTTTGCCATCTTGGATTATAAGGTGGTAGCGAACTCTGGGAGCATCTATGTGGCCAGTGCCATCAGGGGACGTCAGAGCCATCCCCTGATAGGTGCTTACCTATGTAGCTGACCAATCCCCTTTCAGGGCTATTTAGGGTCTCTTCTCTGGGTGTTTCCTCAGATTCAGATTGCAAGACTCCAGCCGGAGTCCTCTGCATCCTTTACTTCACCTTCTTATCGAAGAAACTGCATCTGGACCCTCAAAGAAATATACAACTGCAACAAAGAAGCAAAGACGACTTCTGCAACATTGTATCTTCAGCTCCTCACAGAAACTGCAACTGTTTCCTGGTTGTGCATCCTGAGAGGACAGTCAGAATGAAGAATGAAGGCATTCTCCTTGAAATGAAGGAGTCACTTCCCTGCTTCAGCAGGCACCCCTCTGCAGCGACGACCTGTGGCATGGGACCCCTCTCCTGAAAAAGTGTGTGGATCCAGCAACATGGGTGGTGGACTGAAGTGGTCCCGATGGTCCTGACGTCCAGCTGTCTAACTTTGGTGGAGGTAAGAGCTTGCCTCCCCACGCAAGACAGTACCCCCATGCACCAAGTGTTTTGTAGTTGCCAAGGCTTGCTGGCATCTTTCCACAAAGTTCTTCATGCACTGTGCAGCTCTGCCCCCAGCACTCCTTCCTGCAATGCACAGCCTCCTGTGTGGTTCTCTGGAGGCGTGGGATCCCTTTTTATAGTGCTGTGTGGGCCTCCTTTTGCACCTTCTTTGTCCCCATGCTGTGGGACTCCTATGCGTGTTGCCTGGTCTTCTGAGGGCTCTCTGAGTTGCTGAGAGCCCCCTCTGTCTCCACCTACTGGCCACCAGGTCCCTCCCGGTCCCAGGCAGTGCCATTTTCCGCTAACTGCGAGCTTTGCGTGTGCCAAGACTTGTTGGTGGAATCTAGCTGTGCAAACTGGACTGCAATCATCCACCCAGCGTGGGACATCTTCTGCATCAACCAGGAACCTGCATCTGTCTTCTTGGGTACGGTGCTGACTGTTCTTCTTCACTGGAGATTCTTTTGCACCTTCATCCAGGATAGCAGGGGCTCCTGTTCTCCCTGGACTCTTCAGTGCTTCTTGGACTTGGTCCCCTTCTTCCACAGGTCTTTAGGTCCAGGAATCTGTTGTTGGTGTCTTGCAGTCTCTTCTGGTTCTTGTACCATTTTCTTTCTTCACAGTTACTGTGATTTACTCCTGCTTTCCTAGGCTCTGGGGTGGGTTCTAGTACTTACCTTGGGTGTTTTCCAATACTCCCAGTGCCCCTCTACACACTACACTTGCTTAGGTTGGAAACCGACTTTCGCATTCCACTTTCTTAATATATGGTTTGTGTTCCCCCTAGGGCCATTTCTAACTGTTGTGATTTTAACTATTTGCACTGTTTTCACAGCTATTTCTGCATAATAGTGTATATAATTTGTGTATTTCTTACCTCCTAAGGGAGTATAGTCTTTATGGTATTTTTGGCATTTGTGTCACCAAAATAAAGTACCTTTACATTTGTAACACTGAGTATTTTCTTTCATGTGTGTGAGTAATGTGTGACTACAGTGATATTGCATGAGCTTTGCATGTCTCCTAATTAGGCCTTGGCTGCTCATCCATACTACCCCTAGAGATCCTGTCTTCTAAACACTGTCTTCATTTCACTAATAAGGGGTAACTGGACTTGGTATAAGGTGTAGGTACCTTAGGTACCCACTACAAACCAGGCCATTCTCATACAGCCAGTTATTTACTGGCATATTTACTTAAACATCTGGTGACACAGTCATTGAGGGACTAATACAATCACTGAGCTATGTAGCCATCTACAGATGCAATGTAATCACCCATACAGAGATTACTTCTTTAAACATGGTTGAGGCCTACTACTGATGAGGCTGAGTTTCCACTTTAACTGTCAACTCAACTTGATGTATCTAGCAGTACCATAGCATACACTGACACACCCAGGCACATACTGATACACACACAAGTACATCCAGTCACACACATAACCGTATAATAAGACTCCCTTGCACACCCTGATACATAGAATCACATATATACCCACCCAGGCTCCCAGTTATGCGCACACTGAGACAGCCAGATCCACACTGACACATACACTTATACAGCCAGCTACACACTTAAACATACACTAAGACACCCAGGTACTCTATGCTGCATATACTGACACAGCTACAGACACACTAATTCATACACTGAAACACCTAGGAACACATTGATGCACACAGTAACAGAACCAGGCACACTGTCCTATACACTAACACATCCAGTAGGAGTAACAGAAACGGTAGCTATAATATAGTTAGAGAAATGTATATATGTTGGCAGTTAGTTACTTAAAATATTTCATTTAATAGTATGTGATGAAAAGCTAAATATACATATTTGTTTTTTATTTCAGACATCTATTTCCACTTAACTACAGACAACTACAACGCCAACAAAAACTGACAGAAGAAAGAAAACAGAAACAAGGGTACTATGTTCTCACTGCTGAGAAACAAAAAAAACAATGGTAGAGAATGTGATGAAAGAGAAAAGAGCTGCTGGCAAACAAAAAATGAAGTCTTAAAATAGTATGTGGAAAACTGCAAAGTGAGCCAAATTGAGTAAATAACAAATAAAGTTTAAAATCTACTAAAAAGGGGGGGAAAGTGCATGAAATGAACTAAAAATATTATACAATAAAGGAGAGAGTTTAACCAGAAGACAGGGCAGTTTAACAAAATAAGGGGCATATTTATACTCTGTCTGCGCCGAATGTGCGTCAAAAACTTTGACGCACATTCAGCGCAAACGTTGCCCTGTATTTAAACTTTGACGCCCGAGCCCGCGGAAGACAAAACTCCGCCGTGTGGTCATTTTTTGGATGCGGCATCCTGCCTTGCATTAATGATATGCAAGGTAGTCGTTCCCGTCCCAAAAATGACTTAAACGGCCGTGCGTCGTATTTATGCTTTTGGGCAAAAATGACGCACGGCCGGGAGGCGGAGCCGGAAAATGACACACAGCCCGATTTGCGTAAAAAATGAACGCCTGGGTCAGGGCAGGCGTTAAAATGGGGCAAACACACCTGTATTTAATCAGAACACACAGAAGCAACAGCAGAGCAGTAGAGCAGCAGAGCAGCAACAGGGAGACATGGAGGTGATTCTTATCCAGCGTGCATGCAGACGCAGAGCCCAGCAGCTACAACAGCAGCTACCACAACTCCAGCAGGGACCCCAAAGGCAGCGCAGAAGGCAGGAGAGGATATTCTGCCCCAGAACAACCCTTCATGGCCTCAGGGAACACGACATCATCCAGAGGTACAGGTTGAACTGGCAAGCCATTCAGCAGCTGCTGCAAAACATTGAACCGCAGTTGGCACCCACTTTGCTGACACCCCGCACCATCCCAACAGAAATCAAGCTGCTTGCCGTACTGCACATGCTGGCAAGTGGCTCTTTTCAAACAACTGGTGCCCTGGTTGCCGGAATATCACAACCATCATTCTCTGCCTTTTTGCCCAAAGTACTGGATGCCATCATTCGACTTACACCCGCCACATCTGCTTCCCTAACACACTGCAGAAGAAGCAGGAAACAAAACATGGGTTCTACCTCATTAGTGGCTTCCCACACGTCCTTGGTACAATCGACTGCACACATGTACGCATTGTGCCACCTGCTGAAACTGAACACCTCTACCGCAACAGGAAGCACACACATTCCATCAATGTGTAGGCCATTGTCGATCACCAGGGATTGATCACCAACATCGTTGCTAAATATCCTGGGAGTGTCCATGACTCATACATCTTCCGTCACTGCACCATCAATGAACACTTCCAGGATGGACGGTATGGCAATGGACTACTTGTTGGTAAGTACAAAAACCTACTTATATATACACTGCACAGCAACCCTCTAGGACACACAACACATACACCACAACAGCAACATGTGGAGAGGAACACACTGAGGTCGTGACATCGCTAGCCATGTTTCATAGGTCTGCAGTGAACCTGTCACACATCTGAAATTAGTGTACAGTCTAATGTTACGACGTCAATGATCACAATGTGTGGAGTGGGTTGCCTAAATGTCACCTTGCAAATTGTAAGTGTCCCAATGATGTTTACATTAATCCATTGCATAAGTCTTAAAGGTATGGGATGTCCAGGGTACATTGATATGAACGTGTTAACAACACTGTCAATTTTAACCTGTGTATGGAACTATCATCTCACCCCCAGAGAAGACACAGGGACACCTGTATCACAAGTCACAATGCTAGTGAGGGCACACTGTACTGCAAATCCCAAAACATACTGCTGACAAACGGTCAGCAGACAAACACTCGTTCAGCCAAGGAAACAACACAATGCAGATGGTACATCCTAGAAGCCTAGGATGCGACATTATAACACAAAAGCGTCACAGACAACACAAGGCAACTACTGCCATGAAAGGTAATTTCAATAGGGCCAGCTACATCAACATGATCCCATTCATTTTCTCTTGCAGCTGATCAAGGGTATGGCATCCAGCCATGGATAATGACACCTATTGGCAACCCGAGTACTGCAGCAGAGCGTGCCTACAATGACGCACATAGGAGGACACGCACCATAGTCGAGAGGACCTTCGGCATCCTCAAGTCAAGGTTCCGGTGCCTCGACATCACTGGTGGTAGCCTCCTATATTCCCCGGAGATGGTCTGTAAGATCATCCTAACATGTGCAATATTGCACAACATTTGCATCAAAAGGAACATTCCCCTCCTGGAACCAGAGCCACACATGCCTGAAGAGGAGGAAGAGGAGGATGGTGGCCTGCAACATGAGGGGAAGCTACAGAACACAGCCGCTGGTATACGCAGGGAGCAACATATCGTCAACAATTTCTTTTAAATATAATCACCATCACCACTTTAATGAACTAATTTAAATAAACACCTATAATAATCACCAAATCATGGTCTGGCTAATCATTTTTGCACACCTTCATCTCTACTTATCAGAATAAGAGTGTTGCCTCATGGAGCATTGCTGATATACTGATTAGGACACTAAAAATCCCAGAGCTAATGTGATGCGTAACATACAATGGTCACATACACACACACTGTAAATGACATATATCATGTACATTTCTCCTTTGAAGGCCAATAGCAGAGGACCACACCTATTTCACACATACATGTTGAAATCAAAGTCCAACGCAGCATATGGCACACAACTAAGACACCATCACTCAATAAGGGGAAAACAAGCCTCATACATGAGGCAGTCGATGTGCTTTTGCATCAGTAACAGGAATGTCTGACCAGACCCTTGACAGCAGTAAGTACAACTGCATCCAATATTTGCAAAGACTATCTGTGACCAGAGTTCCATAGAAGCAGAACATAGACAGCACAAGTGCCACTCATATGAGCAGCATTGCGCACATGACATTCCATGTACATGTCAGCCCATTTCCTAACTCCTGACACACCCATGCACCTGAACACAACCCACCTGTCTGAAGAGGTCCCTGGAATACTAAGATGTGTACCCTGATATTCCCTCCTCTACACACACAGACTAACAATAGCAATCCAGTGTGCTACACCCTTTTCTATGGTACGCCATTGCCATAAAACATCTGATTGCATGGACGTCAGGTCATTTAATACACTGGCTTCTAGTTTCTAAGCCCTGTTAGCACCTGTAGATTGCTTCCCGTGAGAAAAAGTCTGTTGGCCATTAGAATGCAAATCTCACCTACAGGACTTGTGAGAAACAGATGCAGCCCACACCTGTGATCACCTCCATGCACACCACCCATTTCAACAAGCACTGCCTCTGCTGATGCCTGGAACAGCATAGGAGTTGCCATTATGTCAAATACACCGTTAAGCATTGATACTAATTAAGCCGTGTAACACAGCCCTTGGGTTCATTTGTCACCTTCAAAAACACACGACATACACAGTTTGACATGTCAACTGTCTAGTTCGTCCTCCAAACAGTCTGAGTCAGACCACTGATTATGTAACTTGTCAAATTGCTGGATCCTGATTCACCCTGCATTCTGTCAGCCTGACTGGCATCTGTCTGTGCGTCGCACTAAAGTATCCCTGTGTCTACATATGTACCACACTTGCGTTAGCAAACCTCTCATTCATCAGGGGGTATTGGGCATGGGCTTCTTCAATGCATATCCAAATACATTGTATAGCATCATCTGCCTTTTAACTGTACCATTTGAGTTAAATCCTCTGTGAAAAGCAAAATTCATGGCCCATCCCTTGTCTGGCTCTCATTTAAGCATGAATGACAAGGTGTGACAGTGTCCCATCTCCGTATGCAGGGATTGGGTACGGGGCCTTCAGCAGAACCAGCAACCTCTGATAATGTCCATGAAAAATCCACACATGTCAGGACCCTGACAGTTCACACACAGAATCACAGTGCTCACAACATTTTGATGGGCCGTGTGTGGTTAATAGCTGCGAGAATAATCAGCACAGAGGCTATGATGTTCCCAGATGCAGTGGGAATTGCAGAGGCTAACCTGTGTACAAATGTTGTAATGACACCTGCTGGAACATGACACCTGAGACATTATCTCACTCAGCACACCAAGGTTGCCCTGTTGACTGTCTCATTACACGTCATTAGTGACAGGGTGGGACCATCCCCATGTAGGTTCACATGTCCTCATCCACTTTACTCACATTGATCAACAAAGGATACTCAGTAGATACAGGAATAGCTGCCACTGACTCATGATGAGTCCTGGACCAAACTGTGACAAATTACACCCCCAAAAATATACAGGATCATCATTGGACCACACACATGAACAAGACACCTATGTGCAATTGATCACTGGAAATATTTGGACACGTGCTGCCTCGTCTGCTGGTCCACCACAGCCACTTGTGAGTTGTGGCTCACTTCTATGGCCTCAACTGTGGTGTCATCATACATTTGTGACTCACCTTTGTCTGTCTGGGCAAACAACATGGTACCCACTTCCTCAATGCATGTGTATGATTCACTGTGGGATTCACCAACTAGTGCCTAGGAAGCTGTTACCAAAACTCTAGGACATAGGATGGTGAAAATGTGGATCATTGACATGAACAAGCGTCTGCCATCTATCTGGTGCATGCTTTGTCACATGTGGTGTCTACGTTACCCTAAATCTTGGAAGTCCACATTACGGATGTTGCTACATGTATGACTAACACATGTCCTCTCTCATTTCCACAATGGCTTGCATCTAAGGATTGGACACATGGAAGTCACATTCATATAAGCATATGTGCAATAATGCTTCATGTGATACACACACACTTGGTCAACAAATACATTACTTGCCAAAGCACACACATTGAGCCAAAGGCATTTAGGTATTGTCCATATGTGCGTCACATTGCTATCCTCTCCTTATGCCAAACATGCCCAATTTGTGCAACACATATACGTAGGCCACACATATGGCCATCTAGTGCGTCAGCCAAGCGTCAAAATACTGTGAAGGAAGTAGAGGATCATGGTCCGCTGCAATATGATGTCACACATGTGAACATACACCATCAACACCATAGTGGGTGCAATCAGCCTATCTCTGATGTGTCCCAAATGTAACATAATATAAAAACTGAAGAAATGCCCTAAACCAGTTCATGCACTGAAAATTTGACATTCCTAGCGTTATGTGTCATTTTTTGTCCACCAATACTGTATTTGCGTCATTTTTTTGACGCACAAGAGTGAACATTAGGCCGCATTCAGATATTTGTACAGGCCATCTACTATTATTTGGATGTGGGCTAATTTTCACTCCTGTGCATAAAAAAAAAGACGCAAATACAGTATTGGTGGACAAAAAATGATGCATAACGCGTAAAAGGGCGGACATTTCATACAGGAAGTGATATCATAGGATATCCGGTTTACAGATCATGTACAGTGGGTGTACTTTCACTTTCACTTTGCAGTCTATGATTCTTCTAGACTGTGTGGCTGTGTAGAGAGTGGTGTCCTAAGATTTTGTGCTTTTTTGTCCTGTGTGCTGTCTCTATTGTCAATTTGTAAAATAAATATTGTTGGTTTATACTGTCCTACTGTGTTTTGTGTACATTTGTCCATTTACCTAGTGTTTTTGTTGTTTGTGGGAGTCTGTTGTGGGTAGTGGTAGTTTGGGGATAGTTGGGCTCTTTTAGTGGTTAAGTTTAATTTTCTTCTGTATTTGTACCCCTGCTTTCCCCCTTTTCCCCTTTCTATTTCTTTAACCCCTATTCCCCTTCACATTTCTACAATGTCTGGTAGGCCACATCTTGGCAGGATGGGTGAAGAGGAGTTGGGGGGCTTCATATGGCTTGTGTGCCATTTCTTGCCACTGATGATCGAGGCAGAGGTCAGGGTGATATAGGGGTATCACACAGAGGCGTGCAGAATCCAGTGGGGAAAGGTGCTGCATCACCTGCAGCGTGTGTATGCCAGCCAGAGGAGTGACCACCAGCTGAAGCACTGGTGGGCTGACCACATCACCAGGGAGCAGGATCTCTTGGACCACCTGGGAATCGTGATTGGTGGCCCTGTTGGTGAGTACTAATCATGTAAATGTGCACGATTAAATGCTCTGTAGTGACATCAGATGATTTGCACTATGTCTGCCAGCTAACTTGCTGACTGTGTGTAATGCTGGGGAAACATACAGGGATAATTGGTGCACTTTGGTAAGGATCACAATTGCTAGCTGTCAGGTAGCACGTGCTCAGCAAACTTACAGGATACTTTTCCATGAAGTAAATTGGTGCGGCCTTTGTGTCAGACAACCAAACAAAATAGGAGCCAATCATGTCTATAGAGGGCACTTTTGCCAGAGAAGTAAAGATGTACCAAAATATTGGCTAACTTTGTCGACGCAATAGCTAGACTGACTTTAGAATCACTACATGATGCAGAAAATGAGTGCTGGCTTCACGTCAATTGATTATAGCAAAGTGGCTCAGACACATGTCTCGTGTGAGTCTAGTAAGTGTGGAAGGAAAGCGTTCACGGAAGTACTATGAATGTTTGGGATTATTGTGGTCCTTTATCTTTTTGGATACATGTCAGATCTGGATTTGGAAACATCGTGAAAAGGTGTAAGGTGCCCTCAGCTAACATCTTAGAATGTTTGTTGGAGTTAGTTGTGCCACATTCCAATTAGGGATGGCAGTCCAAAGGTATGCACATGGGTTCAAATCTCCATGGTTGGTGCAAATCACCATAGCTGGGCCACATCAAGTGAATAAACTGTAACAACAGGAGGGCTTACAAAAGTCCCTTCCCCTCCCTCTGTACATTGTACCTATGTGTCATAAATGTGTCATGGCCACATAGCATGTTTGACTGGTAATGCAGTCCTCAAGTAACCAGGCTTTGGATGTCTCTCTTGGATGCACATGATGAGACGATTACACTCCATATTTTTTTCAGGTTACCAATGACGGGGCATGTTTGCCACCACATGACAGTTAGGGCCAATGCATGTGTGCAGATATGTGTGTAACTGTCACAGGAGACCCATGTTATGTACAAGTTGGCCGTGATATATCAGATGCAGTATCATCATGTCTGAATGGCTGCCATTTCCTTATTCAGCCTACACATTGTATATGGTAATGAAATTGTTGCTCTGTGCACAGATTTTGAGCACATTTCTTCCTTCCATGTCTTACAGGTGGACCGGCACCCTACACTGTGGGGGAGGTGGCGACATTTGAGGACCCCGACCACTCCAGTAAGTGTTGATATGTCTGTTATGTGTTGTGTTTGCTGGTTATGGACTCGTGTGTGTTGAACGCATAGCAAGGTGTGATGCGTTGGGCAATCATTTGTCTTGTTTCATGAGTGGGATTTCAGTTTCTCAAATGTTTTGAGTTGGCCAATGTGTATCCTATGGTATTATCTAGGGATTGCAGGCCATTCCTGTAGGCCCCACTGTGAGTACTGGGGTGAGTCATGTGGATGACACTTGTATCAACAAGAGTCGCACTGGAAGTCAGCTCAGATTTAGTCAGCCTGTCAGACCCACATCCTCCAAGATTGGTACAGCAAATTACTTTCCAATAGACTTCTTCTTCCCTATTTACCAAGGTACTTATTAAACTGTAGGTAGAACCTCCTAGCAGCATGTACTTCCACATGTAGTGCTACAAGTATGTGGAACTTGAGTGCAATGCCCTAGGTGTGCATGCTAATCATGATCATGGGTGTTCTTGCAACTCTTTGTCTGATGTAAGACAGGCCTTACTGGAAGTATATGTTGTGTACCAAGTTCTGCATTTCCTAACATGTGTGGCCCTATGATTGGTCTAGGGTTTGCTGACTCCTAATTGTTGATAGACCTTACCTGTGGTGCGTGTGTAGAGCCAAACACGTGTGGAGTTTTCTATGCACTCCTCGGTGTACATGTTGTTGGAAATTGATAGTTGTTTATCCACCCCCCCCCTCAAACATGGGCATGGGTTTGTGAATGGGGTACCTAGTACTGATGCTACCAGTATGTTACACATACATGTGAATAAGTGACTGTTTGGTTGGAACCTAGTATACACACTCAGGTTTGGCACTTAGGGGCCAGATGTAGCAAAGGTTTGCGACTCGCAAACGGGCAGAATCGCAATTTGCGACAGTGCAAAATCGGAAATGGGATGCAAAAAGCCCATTTCCGACTCGCAAAAAGCGATGGGACCCGTTTGCGAGTCGCATCCGTTGCGACCCCATTTAGCGACCCGCAAATAGCAAGTCGCAATTTGCGAGTCGCAAACCTTATGCAATTGCAACTCGCAAATTGCGACTAGTCGCAAAAAGCCCAGTTTGCATGTCCCATTTACCACTAACTCAGAGCAGGTGGTAACCATTACCAAAGTATAAAAGGGGACCCAGAAGCCATCTGGGTTACTCAAGATGGCGGAGATATACCTGATAGCAGTGAGGAGGAGAGTCTACGCAGCCCAGCAGAGGAGGAGGAGGGGCCACAGACAGGAGAAGATATATAGAACCAGGCAGACTCTTTTTCAGCAAACTGAAGAGGAGATCTATGACAAATACCACCTTAGCAGCGCAGCCATTCTAGAATTAATAGATTTACTCAAACCACAGCTAGAACACCAGACTCTGCGTGGCTGCGCCATTCCTACGCATGTGCAAATACTATGCTCACTGCACCTCTTGGCCTCAGGGAGCTATCAGGGGGTCATTGCTGTGGCAGGTGGGGCATCCCAAAGTGCAGTGTCAAGGTTCCTCAGGGCCTTCCTAGATGCCTTAGTCACGCACATGTCTCACTTCATATACTTACCAAGGAATGAGGCAGAAATTAACAGCACCAAGCTGGACTTTTACAGGATTGCCCACTTTCCCCATGTCATAGGGTGTGTAGATGGGACACACATTCAAATATGCCCCCCTGCAAATCTGGAACACATTTTCCGCAACAGAAAGTGTACCCACTCACTCAACATACAGGTTGTTTGTGATGCCCATTATGTCATCACGGACATCGTAGCTAAGTTTCCAGGCAGTACCCATGACTCATACATTTTTAGGCATAGTGGGATACATCAACGCCTGGAACGTGGGGAATTCGGAGACAGGTACCTCCTAGGTAGAGCTACAGACACTTGCAGACATACACACAGGTCACTGTGCACGACTATCTGGACTTCCTAACAGTGTACTTTTGTGCCCAACAGGTGACAGTGCCTATGCTCTCAGGCCTTGGATCATGACTCCGTTTTTAACACCCAGCACTGAATCAGAGAGGCAATACAACAGTGCACATAAGAGGACCAGGAACCTGATAGAGCACACCTTCGGACTCCTGAAGGCAAGATACAGATGCCTCCACAGCAGTGGAGGCGCCCTCCAATACACCCCCATTACCGCATTCAAAATTGTGGTCGCATGCGCCATCCTCCACAACATAGCCACCCGATGTGGGCTACCTCTCACCCCTGCAGACCCAGATCCGGATGATGAAGAGCAAGAACAACCACATCGCCATCATGGGGATAGGAGTATAGCTAATCAAGGCAGACTGAGACGGGACCACATTGCTACACAATATTTTGGACGGTACGTGTCAACTCCCACCATACTCACCTATTGACCAAAAACTCCATTTGTTAAGTGGAACAAAAATAACTGTTTTATTACTGTAATTAAGAAACTATATACAAGTCGAAATTGTCCATGGGCAGGAAAATGCCAACCAGTCATGTGGCACATTAACGCCATGTGCCACATTTAATGGTCCTGGGTGTTATCTATGATCTCCTGCCCCTCCTGCCAGCCTGGCTGGTCCCTGCTGCGTCCGTGGTGCTCTGCCTACCACTCCTGAGCACCCTGCTGTCAGTGGCAGAGACACTGCTCACTGTTGAGCCCTCCTCACTGTCTTGGGGTGTTTCCCCTGTGGCCCTCGACATTTCCCGTGTCTCCATAAGTTCGATTATGTGGGTGAGACGTCCCAGGCCCCTGGCAACATCCCCAGCAAAATGGCCCATCTCTACTTGCAGCCCAACTGTCCTCCTCGACAGGCCTGTTGTATTAATGGCGAGCCTGCCGATCGATGTGGCCATCCTGTCCAGTCGGTGCATTATCTGCCGATCTCTGCGCCGCCCAGCCTCTGCCTGGGCCAGCAGTCCTCCCGCCAGTTCCCTAATGGCAAGGGCAAGGTCCCCAGTGTTCTGGCACATCATGTCCATGCGTCTGTTGAGGTGCTGCATGCTTGCATGGTTGTTTCGCACAAAGCGGTGCAGCACACCACTGATCCTGCCCAAAATTCTGTTCTGCAGGCGCTGACCACGCAGCAGATGTGCCTCACTGGTGGTTGGAGGAAGTATCCCGGATGCAGACTGCAGCCCAGAGGGTCTTGTCCTGCGACGCCTGCGCAGCGGTGGCTGCCCTATGCTCCCACCTGTGTCCTCCCTGCCTGTTGCTGGGGCAGCTTCTGGCGTGATTGTTGCAGCAGGTGTTGCTACTGCAGGGATGCTGCTGACCCTGCAGGTGGGGGTGTTGGCGGGTCCTGGGGTGTCCTCCTGGGCCTGGGTGCTTGGGGTGTTGGGGGTGTCTTGCTGGAGACCTGTGGGACATGGGGAACAGACTGTCAGTGTCTACTATCTATTGCACACATCCTAATAAACATTTGCCTATGAACTGCCTATTTGTCTACATTTCCCATAATGCATCATTCTGGCAATTTCTACCCTGAAATGGAGCTATTTTGGTTGTGCATGCACCTGTGTACATGGTGGGTGGGGGTATGGCATTGATAGGGGTACAGGCTTATCACATGGTACTCACCGGTTGATGTGCCGGGCTCTGAGGTGTCCAGGTCCCCAAATCCACACACTGCCTCCTGGTCCAATGTTCCTTCCACCCTTTCTTCCAGGGGTTTGGGTGGTGGCACAGATGATGGTCCCCCTCCTGTGCCTCTCATCTCCCGGAGCCTTTCTGCCACCCTCTCCTTGGCCCGGGAGCGGAGGTCATACCACCTCTTCTTAATGTCCTCGATTGTCCTGTGGCTCACACCCAGGGAATTGATTTTATCCTGTATGTCCTGCCAGAGTAGTTTTTTTGTGGCCTCAGGGACATTGAGGGCTGCTCTCCCAAAAAGCTCATCATGGTGCTGACAGCATTCCTCTGTCAGCACCTCCAGCTCCCTCTCAGAAAATTTGAGCTTCCTCTTTCTTGGGGTTCCCTCCATGGCAGCTGCTGTTTGTTCTGTGTGAAGAATGGCAGTTATAAAAGGGTGTGGTCCTCCCTCCTCCCAGGTGTATTTCTAAACTTCCTGGCTGTGATGTCATCATCATGTGCCATGAAGTGTTTCCAGAGTATTCTGGTGTGGTTTCTGGAGTGTTCTGCTGCACCTGCAAGCAATTTTCAAGGAAATCGCAATTTGCGACACCTACTCGCTAATTGCGAGTTCGTTTTTTGCACACTCGCAAAAAGCGACCTCGCAATCTGCGGACTCGCACACTGCGTTGCGAGTCCGGCTGCGAGTCGCAAAATCGGATCTTTTTTTATGGCATTACATATTGCGACTCGCATTTTGCGAGTCGCATCAACTCGCAAAATGCGACTCGCAATTTTTATTTTTGCTACATCTGGCCCTTAGTACTATACTGGCAAGTCCAGTTACAACTTGCAGACCATGTGGCTTTAGTTTTGCATTCCGTACACTGTCATTTGTAGCCCAGGTCTTGGCGGAAGATATGCAGCATGATTGTTAGCTGATAACTGGCAGAACTCAGATGGCAAGTCAAAGCCAGTTGTTACCCATCTTCTAGGTTATGGATGTGCTATGTGTGATGTGACCTTTGTAGGCTGGCCTGCCGTGTACTTCCTCAGGGACATTCAATGGTCTGTATTGTGATATGAGCTGTTACAAGTACAGTAGATGTACTGTATTGTCTGATTAACTTCTTGTGCCATTTCACACAATGCAGTTACTAATGTAGATTATTTGCATTTGTCTTCACAGCTGCAAACATGACTCCAGACAAGGTCCGTGAATTCCAGCGCCAGGCCATGAGATACCAGCACATCCTGCTGGTGGAGTCGGGGTTCAGGAGGATGGCCCATCGATATCGTCATGAAGGGGCCTCCGGGGCATGGAGGGCCTTCCCACAGGGTGGCCCTACTTTGCCCACCACAGCCACCACCAGCACAACCACCACTTCAAGCCAGGTGGCCCCACCCACAGCTGGGACTGTTGTGCCTACATCTGCTGGACTTCCGGGCCCCAGCATTGCTACAGGTGCAGGACACCCCACTGGCCTTGGCTCCACACACACACAGACCTCCTCCACCAGTACCCAGACTGCGCCAGCTCCATCTGTTGACCCTGCAGCCTTCCACAACATGGAATGGAAGATGTGCTGCGCAAGTTAAGCCACCTGAGCCTGGATGTGCGCCACATTAACCGGCGTGTGAAGTCAATCAAGAGGAACCTCCCCTCCCTCCTCTTTCCTTGTTCTTATAGTTAGTGGGCTTAGGGGGCTTAGTGTTAGGTTAGCATAGGCTGTTAGTTTAGTTAGTGTTAGTGGGTGGGGGGTCCTGATTCTTTCTATTTTTACTTATTAAGTGTGTGTCGGGCTATGTTGGAGTTCTTGTGTGTTTAAAAAATTCAAAAAAATATATATTTGTTTAGGATAGTATAGTATGTGTTTAGGTTAGTATGTGTTGTCCTCCATGTGTCCCGTCTCATAAGGGGGGTGGGGGTGGATGTTTAGAACGTTTCGTTACATGTGATAAGTAAGTGTAGCTTAGGTTAGTTAGGAACAGGGTGGGTAATGAGTAGTCAGGGTAGATTAGGGTAGGTAAGATATTTCCCTCAGTTTCCTCTTCTGTGATTAGCACTTAATAAATATTTGGTTAACCCTTAACAGTATGTGTTAAATGGTACTTGAGCCTGGGTTTGGAATCAGTGTACATGAATTTTGTACTATTACATTTGCGTCCTATGCTACAAACAAATCCCAACTGAGCTGTACGATTGGCAGCTACCCCAGAGATACCTTGCAAAGTTTCCACCCTTCGATGCAGCCACCAATCACAGTTAATATGGATGACAATGTGTCTCTGTTGATAAGTGTGTTTTCTACGTCTCAAACAGTGCTTCCAGACCTGGTATTGGGGGAACAGTTTTAGTTCTGACTGCAGTGTGATGATCAAGGACACCCTTATAAGATGAGTTCTCATAGGCACTCTTATATTCTTGTCTTCATGACTCTCATACGTCATTTGTGACACAGTTCAGCATGATTATCTATTTGTATGTAAACTCAGACACCTTCATTCATGCAGTTTTTGTAGTGTTTGCTTAGATTAGTGTGCACTGTTATGTGTTTGTATTGCATGGTGACAACATTTTGCGGCCACTATTTGATGACTTAGATATCCCTTGAGGAAGCATTCTTCTGTCCAACACAGCATGATGGTGTATGGTTTCTCACTCCATCAGATATGTCCCTCAGGATGGGCAGAGTATGATGCAATCATGGGCACTGTGCAGATTTATCTGACTACATAATATCAGGACAGTTGTATTGACAAGCTACGTAATTTGACAGTAGGCACATTTTAGTTATCTACTGCACAGTTGATATGTCACATTACCCAGAGACAGATTTGTTGTGTAAGTGCTATTTATTGAAAAGTGTTGTAGTGCTATCTGTACATTGTCCATGATTGTGAGTACATTTTAGTGACACCTTACATTGTGATCCTACACAAGGGGTTACGGAAATGCTTTTGACATGCTGGGGTTGATGTTTCAGACAGTGCAGAGGGACAGGATTTGCCAATGAATAGGAGAGAGACAATCACTGGGCAGGCTGACAAGATATACAGTGGTAAGCAGAACAGTCATTAAGTAGAGTTGTTGCAAGACTGGCATGTTACAAAGCGCAGGATCTTGGTAATAGTTGGCCATGTGGCAGGGACTAGTGCTTCCGGGTACTTTTCCTTGTGAATGTGATCTGTTCCATGTCTTCTTCTTCTGATGTGTGTGTTGCCTCCTCTGTCCTTGTTGTTGGTGGTTGTGAAGGGGCAACACACACCTCAGTGTTAGAAGACGTGGAGTCAGACATCCCGGTCGCTGCTCCCTGTGAAGGTCTTAAGGGCAGTACTGAAGCAAGGAGGATCTGCTGGTTCTTGAGAATAGCTGCCACATCACGATGGTAGACAGCCAGGTCGGCCCTGAGGGGTTCAATGTTGCATTCGTGCATGCGTTGACAGGATTGCTGTTGTAGGTGTTGGGTCAACTGTATTACAGCTGTGCTGATTTCCTTCTGGTTTTTTTGCTGTTCCTGCAAGATAGATGTTAGGGCTTGCATAGCTGCTGCCTGATCTGCAGATAACATCATGCACAAAAGCACCCCCTCAAGGCTGACTGCCATAGTTTGCATCCCCACCGCACCTCCTTGGCCAGCTCCCGCTGTACTCCAACTACAGTTCTCTCAAAGCTGCTGCCTTTGTCGTCTGAGTCCTCAGCTGTATTGGAGCTGGCAGGTCTTACAATTGGGGTGGTGGGTGGATCCTCTGCGATGGCTGCTTGTTCTGTGCTCCTCCTTGTGACTGAACGTGGGGTCTGGAGGGTTTCAAGGACCTTTTGGATAGTCTCCTGGGGAATGTTTATCGGCTCGTCATCCATGTGATCAGGGTAATCTGGGACAGGCATATCCGCAGGAGATCCATCTTCCTCTGCAATGAAACAGGGTACAATTAGTGTGTCTGTGTTGTGGCATGAGTGATGTGACATGCCTGCCTTGTGATGAATTCACATTGTGATCTTGTTTCGTGTTCATTGCTCCAGTCCTTCAGATGGGCGTTCTCCCAGGCCTATGGCCCACCTGCATGTCACATGTATGTTATTGAGTTATTAGACTTGTCGGCATCATCTCTTCTAGGTGTTGGTTTTGGCCAAATAGAGAATTGCCACCTTCTTGTCCTACTCAACCCTCCGTCTACATCCATTCTCATGGTGAGACCTTTCACTGGCTGTGGGTGTTCTGATGGCCCTGGCAGCACACTTAACAATCTGGACCTGCCCCAATCTCTGATCTTTCACATCCACTTAAATGTATTTGACATGTGGCATATCCTCTGCATAGCAATGTTATGACACGATATGGATGTTGGCATTGGTAATGTGTACTGCTGATGTTGGGGAATGCGTGGTGCATTGGATTGCCCTGATTGTCGTATCAGTGTCCTATTTCCTCCTCTGACTGTGCAGGTGTATTTCAGTGACCAGTTACATGTGTCCCCCCTCAATGCTGTTGTCTGAGCAGTATGACATTTGGGATGTTACATTGTGACCCAGGCACAGGATGGACCCTGACATATGCAGCATGGGTATGTCCTTAGTGCTGTGTAGCTCCTATTGTTGTTTACATTGGCTGATGTTTGCAACAACTATGGGCATTGACACTTGACAGTACTGGGGACTTTGTCTTGTTTCAGGGGATTGTTGAAGTTGTCATCCTCAACCCTCTAATTTAGGTGTGTATGATCCATGGGGAGGTTACTGCCATTGGCTACTTGAGCTGCACACAGAGCGGAGGTGGTAGTGGCAACTGTTGTCACAGTTACATTCCAGTTGTCGGTATGGCTAGAGGTTGTTAAGAGGGCCCTAGTTAATGTTGGGGGTATGGTGGCTGACGTGTGCCGGGATGTCAGTTTGACGTTGTGGCCTTCCCTTCTAGCGTGGATTTCCCTTTGCTCCATCGTTGGCATGACAGCATGCCCCCATGGGACTGTTGTTGGTGTAGTGTAATGGTGTGCCCCAGCTTCTGTTTGTGCAGGCCATACACCCATGCCGTGCCCCTTTACCCATGCCACTCCATGTATATGATGACTTCCATGCATTTTGTGGTCGGTATCCCCCCCTGCTTACGGTTAACATTAGTGCATTTTGATTCCCCATGCTACTTACCCTGCATGTGCGTTGTCTCTTGGTAGTCTGCGCTGTCCTGTCCTTGAATCCCTGTGACGATCTCCTCAGGGATGACAGCTGTGACCATCTCCTCCATGTGGTCCAGGGCCTCCTGGTGTGCTGGACTCCCCCCTCCAGTCTGCAGTTCTGCCTTCCTGTTCCTGGCCATCTTTTCCTTGGTCCTGCGCTTGCCAGCGTTTCTTGCACTCGATGACTGTTCTGCGTACTTCAGCCACACTGTTAATCTTGTCAACAATTTGTTGCCATATAGCCTCTCTCCTACTGATTGGCAACTTTGAGGTGACAAACAGTTGGTGTTGATGTTCCGTCACCTCTTTAACCAGAATTTCCTGCTCCTCTGCACTGAAGCGACACTTTCTGTTCTTCTTATAAGTGTCCTGGTTCTTGTGTGGGTCCTCCTGGCTGGTTCCTGGTCTGTTGTCATCTTCCTGGGGTCTGTAGTGGCATCTGGGATCCATTTTGGCTCTCCTCTGGTGAAATGGCAGTGTTCACGTTTTTTTTTTACGCTATTGCGTCAAAAAAACAGCACATATCCGGTTTGCGGTGTCGTAAATCGACCCACAGTCATTTCCGCCGCGTTAACGTCGTTTTGCTTTACGACTTAACGCTGCAGTGTGCGTCAAAAATAATGACTCCCACCTGTGGTTTGCGCAAAGTATAAATTTGACGCCTGCATGGCGCACCAAATGTCGTTAACCGGCGGTAATATTTTTGACGCAAAACTGCACCCTAAGTGTTAGAATGTGCTGTAATCGGATAAGTCACAATCTCATAAGAACAATGAAGAAGTATAAAGGGAGAAGTAGTCGGACAAAGGGAGCATGTTGAGTTTGTAGTTGATAAGGCCTTTGTTCTCAAGATGAAGCAGTGTATTTTGATTGTAAACAGAATGAGAACACTTGATAAAGTAGTGTTGTCTATGAGGAAAATAAGCCAAAAAGACTTGTAAATAGAAGTAACTTCTACCGAATGCTTACTTCCAGCACTGAGCATTATTTTAATGAAGAAAGCTACTTTAAACATAACACATTAGTGCATGCATTTGGAATATTTGAACAATATTATGAGATAAAGCATGGGACTCCCATTCCAAAAGAGGAGATGGTAACAAGGACTGTTGAAGAAGTGATACCTGAGGAGGTAAAGGGGAGGTATAGACATGCACCTGTATTTTACTGGAACTGTACCAGGATTTGCAGTATATGGCAGGAAGCAATTGATATTTTGAGAACTTTCCTTTGTACATTTCCCTGCAAACGTTTGAAAAAGAAGTGCAGCAATTTACAAGGACATTCACTAGAATGTTTATCGAGGAAAGTGTGCCAAAGCACCTTTCATCATTTTAGAATATTACCTGTACATCATTCAATAATGCAAACTTTCGTTGGGAGACTTTACTATGACAAAGCTCTGAACTTATTTTTAGGAGAAATTTATATAGTTATTTTGCATGGTATAGTAGCAGAGGTAGAAAATGTTTGTGAAGATATTAAGGGGCATATTTATACTCTCTTTGCGCCGAATGTGCTTAAAATTTTTGACGCACAATCGGCGCAAACACTGCCCCATATTTATACTTTGACGTCCGACCCCGCGGGCGTCAAAGTTCCACCATGTGCGTCATTTTTTGGAAGGGGGAACCAGCCTTGCGTTAATCATATGCAAGGTAGGCGTTCCCTTCCAAAAAATGACTTTAAGGCCTGTGCGCCTTATTTTTACTGTGACGTCATTTTGACGCACAGGCGGGGGCAGGCCTTAAAAAACGGCGCCCAGCCTGATGCGTGCCGTTTTTTAACGCCTGGGTCAGGGCAGGCTTTAAGGGACCTGTGGGCTCAGAACGAGCCCAGAGGTGCCCTCCCATGCCCCCAGGGACACTCCCTGCCACCCTTGCCCACCCCAGGAGGACACCAAAGGATGGAGGGACCCATCCCAGGGAAGTTCAGGTAAGTTCAGGTAAGTATTTTTTTTTTTTTTTTTTTTGTGGCATAGGGGGGCCTGATTTGTGCCCCCCTACATGCCACTATGCCCAATGACCATGCCCAGGGGACATAAGCCCCCTGGGCATGGCCATTGGGCAAGGGGGCATGACTCCTGTCTTTGCTAAGACAGGAGTCATTTCAATGGGGGCTGGGCGACAAAAAAAATGGCGCAAATCGGGTTGAGGCCAAAATTTTGCCTCAGACCTGACTTGCCCCATTTTTTGACGCCCAAGCTCCATTTTCCCCTACGACGGCGCTGCCTGGTGTGAGTCATTTTTTTTTACGCACGCCAGTCCGCAGCGCCGGCTAACGTCATTCCATAAATAAGGCGCCCGCATGGTGCTTTGGAATGGCGTTAGCCGGCGGTAAAATTTTTGACGCACAACTGCGTTGGCGCAGTTGTGCGTCAAAAAGTATAAATATGGGCCGAAGTTTCATTTCTTTGGTCCTGAACAGAAGTGTTCAGAAAATTAGGAGTTGATAGATGCAGGAGAAGAGGAGGAGGACACAAGGAATAGTGTTGATAACTTTACAGAAGCGATTAGGACATCTAGCACAGTTTGTTCTGAGAAGTCAAACTGTCTTTGTATATGTTATCAACACACTCACTACCAAAGTCAAACTTGCAATGTTGTTGGAAACATTTTTGAACTTGCACGCCAAGAAGCAAAATGATTAAATCAACTTAGTCCATATTGTGACAAACATAGTTTTTCTTTATTAAGGTGTCCTTATATGTAAAAACAAAACAGCCAACGCGTTTCGTCCTTATTGAAGGACTTCTTCAGGGCTGTAAACATAATAAAAAGAAAAAAAATATACTCTCAATATATATACACAAACATAACATTAATAATACAAACACCACATCTACATAAACATACAAAGATGTTGGAATAAAACATATACCAAAAATATCACCAACAACATAAATAAATATGAAGGCAAGAGGCAACAACAGTAAACAACAAACAATAGAAGATGATTATCCACATAGATTTAGGAAACTGACAATAATCCAATCTTTATCAAAGTAAAGTGAAGCAACAAAAACTAATATACTAATAACTAATATATATCAATACATTTAAGCTGAAAGGCACCAAGCAATCGATAAATAATCATAAAGATTGTATGTTCAAATCATGATTTAAATGTTTTAAAAAAGTGATTGCTACCAAAAGAAAAGAAAGGGGAAAGAAAAGCAAATTCCAATGAGAAAGATAGTTGGGCAGAAACAAATTTGATTGAAATTATGATTAAAATATAAAATGTTCACATAAGTACTTGTTAGTCCTGACATGCCTTAGGGTGGTCACCCCTAACTTTTTGCCTGCCTCCCTCCACTTTTTGGACTCTGTCTTTGCTGGCTTTTAGACTCTGCACACTTTACCACTGCTAACCAGTGCTAAAGTGCATATGCTCTCTCCCTTTAAACATGGTAACATTAGCTCATACCCAATTGGACTATTTAATCTACTTATAAGTCCCTAGTAATGTGCACTGTCTGTGGCTAGGGCCTACAGATTAAATGCTACTAGTGGGCCTGCAGCACTGATTGTGCCACACACTCCAGTAGCCCCTTTACCTTGTCCCAGGCCTGCCATTGCAAGGCCTGTGTGTGCAGTTTCACTGACAATTCAACATGCCATTTAAAAGTACTTGCCAAGCCTAAAACTCCCCTTTTTCTACATATAAGTCACCTCTAATGTGTGTCCTAGGTAACCCCTAGAGCAGGGTGCTGTGTGGGTAAAAGGCAGGACACGTACCTGTGTAGTTTATATGTCCTGGTAGTGTAAAGCTCCTAAATTCGTTTTTACACTGCTGTGAGGCCTGATCCCTTCACAGGCTAACATTGGGGCTGCCCTCATACATTGTTGAAGTGGTAGCTGCTGATCTGAAGGGAGTAGGAAGGTCATATTTAGTATGGCCAGAATGGTAATAAAAAATCCTGCTGACTGGTGAAGTTGGATTTAATATTACTATTTTAAAAATGCCACTTTTAGAAAGTGAGCATTTCTCTGCACTTAAATCTTTCTGTGCCTTTCAATCCACGTCTGGCTAGGTTTAGTTGACAGCTCCTTGTGCATTCACTCAGACACACCCCAAACACAGGGTACTCAGCCTCACTTGCATACATCTGCATTTTGAATGGGTCTTCCTGGGCTGGGAGGGTGGAGGGACTGCTCTGACACAAAGGACTGCCACACACCCTACTGGGACCCTGGCAGACAGGATTGAACTGAAAGGGGGCCTGGTGCACTTCTAAGCCACTCTTTGAAGTTTCCCCCACTTCAAAGGCACATTTGGGTATAAAACAGGGCCTCTGCCCTACCACCACAGACACTTGCTGGAGAAGAAACCTGAACCAGAACCTACATCCTGCCAAGAAGAACTGCCTGGCTGCTCAAAGGACTCACCTGTATGCTTTCTACAAAGGACTTCTGCCTTGCTGTTGGCCTGCTGCCTTGCTGAACTCTTGTCTGGCTGTAAAAGTGCTCTCCAAGGGCTTGGATAGAGCTTGCCTCCTTTTTCCTGAAGTCTCAAGACCAAAAAGACTTCTTTCTTTCAACTGGACGCCGTGTGCGCTGAAAAATTCTAAGCACAGCTTGTTCCGCGGTGAGAAATTCACTGCACGCCGATCCGGAAAGACATCGCTCGATACGACGTCTACGGTGCGACCGGGACTTCGACGCACGGCCTCGCCTGGACAACGCTGCCCGACTTCCAGAGAGGAAATCGACGTGCCGCCTGCCGTGAGGAAGAAATTCCATGCACAGACCCCCGGAACAACGCGCAGCCGGTCAACAAGCCTAGGATTCCACGCACAGACCCTGGGACATCTGGTAATCCCGCGACCCACAGAAGGAGTCGGCCCGCGTGCCGGAAAACGACGCACGTCTTCCCCAAGTGAAAAATAACGACGCAAGTCCCTGTGTGAAGGGGCGAAACAGACGCACACACCATTTTTCTTCCCGCAGAATGACGCTGTCTCCCCGCATGAAAAATAACAACGCAAGTCCATGTGTGAAGGGGCGAAACCGACGCACATACCATTTTTCCACAGATCTTCTCCTCTGCGGCCCTCTGCGGAGATTTTCCACTCCAAACCAGGTACTTTGTGCTTGAAAGAGACTTTGGCCCTCATTCTGACCCTGGCGGTCGGTGATAAAGCGGCGGCCAAGCCGCCAACAGGCCGGCGGTCTAAAATATGCAATTCTGACCCTGGCGGGAACCGCCAACACAGCCCGCCAACTTAACACTCCGACCGCCACGGCGGTACAAACAAACAGCGCGGCGGTTCCCGCCAACAGCCAGGCGGCAGACAATGTACCGCCCACCCTATTACGACCCACCAATCCGCCACCTTTTCCGGGGCGGGAGCACCGCCGATAAGAACACGGCGGAAACAGACTACGAACGGGAAAACGCTCACCTCTACGCACTCCACGCGAGATTCCGGCAGTATGGAACCAGAGTTGCAGGTCATCCCCGCACTCCTATTCCTGCTCATATACCAGGAGCACGCCCGGCGGCGCGGAAGACATCGGTGAGTACTGCACCTACGACACAGGGGAGGGAAAAGATTACCGGCACACACCCACCCACCCACACCCACTACAACACACACATCAATGCATTCCCACATATCACTGTCACAACCCACAAACCACCCCCCACCGAAATAATGCAAAGACCAAAAGAAGAGATCATAAACGGGCAGATATATTGAAATATGGACACCAGTAATCCCAATAAATAAATAAACTATGTACAAAATATATACAGCTACTAAATGTAGTCCAACCACTGTCCGTGGATCACAGGGGTCCTCTGCAAAGGGGCAAGGCCCAGTCCCACGACAAGAACTCCACGGAGAGAACACTGCAGGGGCATCAGAAAGAAAATAGGACAGGCACCTCAGGGGGAAGGGAAGGGGGGGCACCTCAGCCACTTGAGTACACGACGCCAGATCCACGAGGGGACTCCATGACCACTGGGCCATCCTGGGGAGAGCAAAGCCACAGTCCAAACAGTCCATACAGTGGGTGGCCTGCCCACTGGGCCATCCTGGGAGAGCAAAGCCACAGTCCAAACAGTCCATACAGTGGGTGGCCTGCCCACTGGGCCATCCTGGGGAGAGCAAAGCCACAGTCCAAACAGTCCATACAGTGGGTGGCCTGCCCACTGGGCCATCCTGGGGAGAGCAAAGCCACAGTCCATACAGTCCATAACAGACCCCACTGCCACTGGAGGAGGCAAGTTGGCCAGAGGACATCCTGCAGCCCTGCCCGAGATAGATCCTGCCCTGCCACGTCTGCCAAAGGGCCAGCGGTTCTTGCCTTGAAGGGCCCAGTTCAGCGGTTCCTGAGACGGCGGGGCCCAGCGGAGCGGTGCTTGAGACGGCGGGGCCCAGTTCAGCGGTTCTTGAGACGGCGGGGCCCAGTTCAGCGGTTCTTGCCTTGAAGGGCCCAGTTCAGCGGTTCCTGAGACGGCGGGGCCCAGCGGAGCGGTGCTTGAGACGGCGGGGCCCAGTTCAGCGGTTCTTGAGACGGCGGGGCCCAGTTCAGCGGTTCTTGCCTTGAAGGGCCCAGTTCAGCGGTTCTTGAGACGGCGGGGCCCAGTTCAGCGGTTCTTGAGACGGCGGGGCCCAGTTCAGCGGTTCTTGCCTTGAAGGGCCCAGTTCAGCGGTTCTTGAGACGGCGGGGCCCAGCGGAGCGGTGCTTGAGACGGCGGGGCCCAGTTCAGCGGTTCTTGAGACGGCGGGCCCAGCAGAGCGGTGCTTGAGACGGCGGGGCCCAGTTCAGCGGTGCTTGAGACGGCGGGGCCCAGTTCAGCGGTTCTTGAGACGGCGGGGCCCAGTTCAGCGGTTCTTGAGACGGCGGGCCCAGTTCAGCGGTTCTTGCCTTGAAGGGCCCAGTTCAGCGGTTCTTGAGACGGCGGGGCCCAGCAGAGCGGTGCTTGAGACGGCGGGGCCCAGTTCAGCGGTGCTTGAGACGGCGGGGCCCAGTTCAGCAGTTCTTGAGACGGCGGGGCCCAGCAGAGCGGTGCTTGAGACGGCGGGGCCCAGTTCAGCGGTTCTTGAGACGGCGGCCGGTCTATGGCCAACTGTTCATTGCCTGGTGGTGCCCTCCTGGGCAGCGGGGATGGTGCTCCTTCAATGCCCACCTGGGCTGTGGGTGGTGGGGCCCTCCTGGCCAGCTGGGCTGGGTCCTCCCTGGGCAGCGGCTATGGGGGTGGTGGGCTCTCCCGGGGCAGCTGTGCCTGTTCCTCCCGGGGCAGCGGCTATGGGGGTTGTGGGCTCCTCCTGGGCAGCAGGCCTGCTGCCTGACCTCTCCGACTTGCTGCCCTTGCCCTCCTTAGTCGTGGGCCTGTGGCCCTTTCCTCCCTTTGGAGCTGTGGCTGGTGACTGTCTCTGGGTGGTGTCCGGGGGGGATGTAGAAGGCGGGCTCCTGCGGCGCCCCTTCCGCCTTCTGCTCCTCTTCCCAGGGGGTGGGCTGGCTGTCCCCTTGCTGCTGGGCGAAGATCCAGACATGCGGGCTGGCGGGCTCCAATACCCCTGCACCCTTATCAAGGGGGCTGCAGGGCTGGTGGTGGCTGAGGTGCTCTTCTTACCCCGACGAGAAGGAGGGGGGGGCTCAGGGTCAGGAAAGAAGTTAGTAGTGGCGAGGAAGAGCTTCTTGGGACAATGGAGAGTGGTAGGTACAGTGGGAATGGGAGTGGAGGGAGAGGATGTGGTTGTCGGTGAGTCACGTTTGCTGTCTTTGGGTGCAGGTGCAGGAGGGATAGGCTGTCGTGAGGTGGATGGCTGTTGGGTGGGTGGGTGGCTGCGTTTGTGTGGTGTGGAAGAGGGGGTGACAGACACAGTGGGAGAGGACACAGGGGACGTGTAAATGGCAGTGGGGGTGGTGACTGCACGTGTGCGGACTGGAGTGGAGGGTGTGCTGGTGATGGAAACACTGGCTGATGGTGAGGTGAATGGAGGTGTGAGTGTAGACGTCACAGGGAGGGAGGAGGGAGACGAGGAGGTGGGGGTCACAGAGGTGGTAGTGACTGTTGGCATGTCTGCATCGGAATGTTGCGTGTGTGAATTTCTGCGTGATCTGTGGTGCTTATGTTTGGATGAGCTTCTCTTGGGTGTTGAGGTGTGTGCAGGCTGGTCTGATGGTGTGGGTGGGACAGGCAGAGGAACAGGAGACTGGGAGGAGGGAGTTAGTAGAGGCAGGCAGGAGACAGGGACAATGGCTGCCGTCAGTGCTGAGGCCAGAGCCTGGAACGATCGCTGATGGGCAGCCTGACCCGAATGAATGCCCTCCAGGTACGCATTGCTGCGATGAACCTCCCTCTCCACCCCCTGGATGGCATTCAAAAGGGTAGTCTGCCCAACAATGAGCGTCCTCACGAGGTCAATGAGCTCCGCACTGAGGGCAGCGGGGGTAACAGGGGCAGGGCCTGAGGTGCCTGGGGCGAAGGAGATGCCCGGCTTCCTGGCAGAGCGGGCACGGGGCGAACGCTGAGGGGCTGCTGGGAGGGCGGAGATGGTGCGCTGGGTGGCGGCTGTACCTGTAATGGCGGGGGGCACGGATGGTGCCACCCCCGCAAGGGAGCCCCCTTCCGAGGACGTGTCCATGTCGCTGCAGGGTCCAGTCGTCCCCGTCGTGGAGCTCCCCTCGCCCTCCGTCTCACTGGTCCAGTCTGACTCTGTGGCATGGCCCTCCTGGGCCATGTGAGTTGCAGCTCCCTCCTGCCCCGATGCCACTTCTCCTCCGCCTGATGATGCTGATGCACACAAGCACAGAAAGACAAACAAAAAGGGGGGGGAGAGAGAAATAAAGGGATATTGATTACATGGATCTCCGGTACAGTTAGCGGACATGACAGACACAGATGCCCCCTGCACTAAGTTGCGCACTTGGGGTCCGCTACGCATTCCGTGGAACATGCCCTACACGCCTAGAGATGACAACTGCACCCATGGATGACACGGCCCAGGGATGGCTGTACTGGCACACTACTGAGGGTGGTGGCTGGGGACACAGGGGCTTACGGGGGTGCCCAGCCTACAGATATCGCCCTGGCCTAGGGGGACCCACAGCCCTCCTCCCCCACCCAGACACCTCCACTGCGCGACAACAGAGTAGATAATGCTTGGACTCACCCCCTTGTGTCTGCTGTGCTGCCCTCACGCGCCCATCCAAATCAGGGTAGGCCACCGCCAGGATCCGGAACATCAGGGGGCTCAGTTGACGGCAGGCACCCCGCCTACGTTGGGAGGCCATCCCCAGCAGAGACTCGGCGGTCTTCTTGGTCCCGCGGCGGATGTCCTCCCACCTCTTGCGGCAGTGGGTGCCCCGTCGATGGTGGACCCCCAGGGTCCGGACTTCCTTGGCGATGGCACGCCAAATCCCGATCTTCTCATGGGCGCGGACCTATGTGACACGTACAGGGAGGGAGAAATACCACGTTCAAGTTTGTCAGCATTTTCCTTGCCAGTGGCCCAACGCCCCCCATCCCCGCCAGGCCCCCCGCCATGCCCAACATGCCCCCCCATCCCCGCCAGGCCCCCCGCCATGCCCCCCGCCAGGCCCAACATGCCCCCCATCCCCGCCAGGCCCCCCGCCATGCCCCCGCCATGCCCAACATGCCCCCCATCCCGCCAGGCCCCCCGCCAGGCCCCCAAGCCAGCCAGTGGCCCCAAATCCAGATTGAATTAAACTCACTTGTTGGTCTGGAGGACCGTAGAGTAGCGCATACTGGGGGAGGACCCCATCCACAAGTTTCTCCAACTCCTCTCCAGTGAAGGCAGGGGCCCTTTCCCCAGGCGCAGCAGCCATTGTCCCTTCCAGACCGAGGTCACAGCAACACTTGCAGTATAGGTCCTCTCCTGTGAAAGTTCAAGTCGCAAGTGGATAAGTAGATAGAAAATGGCGGTCACGTCCGCGGCAGTGCGTACCGCGGCGGTGCGTCCCACCACCGCCGGCGCCCTTCGCCATTGGCTCCTGAAACCCATAGGCTTCAATGTTAACCAATGCGGCTTGGCGCCGCGGTCTTGGCCCGCCGCCCGCCGCGGTGTGCCACGCCAGCGCATTGACCTCACATCCCATTGTCACACTTCACAGGTCAGGCAGCCGCCATTTCCAGGGCCCACATGGCTCAATTTCAACTGCGTCACACAGGCCTAGGCCTTGCATAGCCACTCAGACACGCCATTCACTGCATAGAGAATCGTTTACTGTGCTAGCTGTGAGTACGTACCTGTGGGTTGCTTGACTGTGTGCTCCATGTTGTCCTTCCTAGGCACCGTCCGCTGGGTTGGGCGAGGAGACGGATGAATCCTCCCGTGTACCGACCGCTGGTGGACCTGTCGACAATGGAAGAACGCCACATTATCCTGACCTACCGTCTTAACCGTGCCACTATCCATGAACTGTGTGCCCAGCTGGAGCCCGACCTGATGTCCCCCATCCGCCAACCCACAGGGATTCCCCCTCTGGTGCAGGTCATGTCAGTACTCCATTTCTTGGCAAGTGGGTCATTTCAGGCAACCGTGGGAATTGCTTCTGGGATGTCTCAGCCCATGTTTTCGAAGGTGTTATCCAGAGTGTTGTCTGCCCTGATGAAATCCGTGAGGAGCTACATCATTTTCCCTGAGGTGGGCGAATTGGCTACAGTGAAGGGTGATTTCTACGCCCTTGGACATATTTCCAACGTAATTGGTGCCATTGATGGGACCCATGTGGCTTTGGTTCCCCCAAGAGACAGGGAGCAGGTGTACAGGAACAGAAAAAATTACCATTCAATGAACATCCAGGTGGTGTGTTTGGCTGACCAGTACATCTCGCATGTCAATGCCAAATTCCCAGGATCAGTGCATGACGCCTACATCCTCAGGAATAGCAGCATCCCTTACGTGATGGAACAGCTACAGAGACACCGTGTATGGCTAGTGGGGGACTCTGGGTACCCCAACCTGTCGTGGCTACTGACCCCAGTAAGGAATCCCCGGACCAGGGCAGAGGAACGGTACAATGAGGCCCATGGGCGTACTAGGAGGGTGATCGAACGCACCTTTGGCCTCCTAAAGGCCAGGTTTAGGTGCCTGCATATGACAGGTGGATCCCTAATGTACTCACCTAAGAAGGTGTGTCACATCATCGTGGCCTGCTGCATGCTTCACAACCTGGCTTTGCGCCGCCAGGTGCCTTTCCTGCAGGAGGATGGTCGAGACGGTGGTGTTGTGGCAGCGGTGGAACCTGAGGAGAGTGACGAGGAGGAAGACGACGGGGCTGAAACAGACAACAGGGACAGAATCATTGAACAGTACTTCCAATAGGACACAGGTAACATTTCAAAGATAATTTAGTAAATGTTAACTACTCTCCTGCATCTCTGCTGCCTGTCTATTTGCCCCAGTGTATGATGACTGAGTTTTGGCTTTTCCCTCCCTATTTCAGATCTGGGGTCCCCACTACGAGTCCTGTGCTTCGTTTCCCCATGGACTACAGCTTTGTGGCAGCTGTTTGTTGACTTCACCATGTACAAGGACATATTTGCACTGTCATGTCAATTACAATATATTGAAATCACAGCCAGACTCCAGATATTTTGGTGCAAAATAGGTGTTTATTGAAGTGCTCAAAATGGGATGGGTGGTTTCAAGTGGGTGGGGGCTATGGTGAAGGAATGTCCATGGCAGAGTCCAGAGTAACAGTCACACAGGTGCATTGTCCAGAGGCCTGTGGAGAGATGGAGCATGGGCAGTTCAAGGATGGACAGGGTGACAATGTGGGACAGTGGGATGACATCAGGTGGTATCCATTGCTGGCGGGGGTCTTGACATCCTACTCTGTCTTCTTGCGAGATCTCAGGGCCCTCTTGCGGGGTGGTTCTTCTCCTGCAGGAGGTGGGGGTCTGGTGGGCTGCTGCTGTGCGGGGGCCTCCTGTCCACTAGCGCCGGCGGAGGTGGTTGGCTGTTCTTGGTCCAGGCTAGTGGCAGGGGCCCTTGGGTGTTGTTCAGTGTCCGCCCTGTTGTTGGCGAGGTCCTGCAGCAGCCCTACCATGGTAACCAGGGTGGTGTTGATGGCTCTGATGTCCTCCCTGTACCCCCGATAGTGTTCCTCCTGCAGTGCCTGGATCTCCTGGAACCGGGCCAGTACCGTCGCCATCGTCTCCTGGGAGCGGTTGTATGCTCCCATGATGGTGGTGAGGACCTCGTGGAGAGTGGGTTCCCTGGGCCTCTCCTCCCCCCCCTGTCGCACAGCTGCCCTCCGAGTTCCCCTGTTTCCCTGGGCCTCTGCCCCCTGGCCGGTGTGCCCACTACCACTGCCCCCAGGTCCCTGTTGTTGTTGGGGTGGTGGGTTATCCTGGGTGCCCTGTAGTGGTAGACACACCGCAGATTGACGCGCCCTGGAGACAGAGGCATGGGCCCGCTGGGTGGGAGCTGTGCTGGTGTTCCCAGAGGGGTTTGGGTCTGTAGTGGCCTGGGATTTGGGATGCAGGTGGGGGGGAAGCAGTATTGAAGCTTCAACTTACCAGTATCCATTCCTCCGCCGACTCCTGCGAGGCCGTCAGGATGCAGGATGTTCAAGACTTCCTCCTCCCATGATGTGAATTGTGGGGGTTGAGGTGGGGGTCCTCCGCCAGTCTTCTGCACGGCGATGTTGTGCCTGGATACCATGGAACGCACCTTCCCCCGTAGGTCGTTCCATCGCTTCCTGATGTCTTCCCGATTTCTGGGGTGCTGTCCCACTGCGTTCACCCTGTCGACAATCCTCTGCCATAGCTCCGTCCTCCGGGCAATGCTGGTGTATTGTATCTGTGTGCCGAACAGCTGGGGCTCTACCCGAACGATTTCCTCCACCATGACCCTGAGTTCTTCGTCTGTGAAGCGGGGTTGTCTTTGGGGTGCCATGGGGTGGTGTGTATGATGGGTGGGGTGGAGTATGTGTATTTAAGTGAGTTGAGTGTGGTGGTGTGTGTTGTTTTGTGTGTGGATAGTGTGTGGGTGATGGTGTTGAGTGGCTGTGGCTGTTAGTTTGTGGATGCTGGTGTCTCGCTCTGGCCTTCTTTACGAATTTTTTAGCGTAGGGGTTTGTGGGTGATGTGGGTGTGTGTTTTATATTGTATTGTGTGTGTGGGAGTGGTGTGTGTATGTGTATCAGGTGTGTGGGATTCAAATCGTCCAATGTGGCTGAGTTTTGTTCGTTTGTGTGTATTCTGACCGCGGCGGTGTGTCCCGCCAATGGAATACCGCGTTTGAAAGACCGCCGCGTGGATTCGTGGGTCGTAATGGCATGGGCGTATTTCTGTTGGCGTGGCGGTGGAGGTTTTGTCACCTCCACTTTTCCGCCGACCGCTGGTCTGGCGGTCTGTTGTGGCGGTCGGATTTTCGGAGGTTTGCCTTCTGCGGGTCAGAATGACCGTGGCGGGTTTCCGCGACCGCGGCGGGATTATGGAGGATTTCTGACCGGCGGTAGGCGCCTTTTACCGCCGAGGTCAGAATGACCCCCTTTGTTTGCTTTTTAAATACTTTTCCGGGGCAGATTCACAGCGGATAAAAACATGGCGGAAACAGGAATTCCGAAGGGAAAACGCTCACCTCTACACACCCCACGAGGAACGAGGACACCATGGAAACGGAACTCCAAATTCAACCTGCGATAGTACTCCTGCTCCTCTACCAAGAGCACGAACGCCGGCTGCGAAGACCACTGTGAGTACTGCACCTACGACACAGGGGAGGGGCAAGGCAAAACACAGGGACACACACACGCAACACCCCCACCCTCACACACTACAACACACACACTAATACATGTTGATACATTACAGTTACACCCCTCAAGCCCCCCAGAAGAATGCAAAGACAAAAGGAAATGAGTGTAACCATTGTAATATATTAAAATCCAGTACTCAAAAATATATATACACCTATAAACAAATATATACACCAATAATACAAGTCCAGGTATTGCACCATTTATAGTCCGTGGACGACTGGGCCCAAAATGCATGGGCGAGGCCCACACTCGATACCCGATCAAAACAGATAGAACACTGCAGGGGCATCAGATAGAAATACAACAGGCACCTCAGGGGGAAGGGAAGGGGGGGCACCTCAGCCGGATGAGTGCACAACGCCAGATCTACGAGGGGGCTCAATGCCCACTGTTCAATCCTGGGGAGTGCAAAGCCACAGTCTCTCAAGTCTCTCCAGTGGGTGGTCTGTCCACCTCATTATCCTGGGGAGTGCAAAGCCACATTCTCTCAAGTCTCTCCAGTGGGTGGTTTGCCCACTGCATTATCCTGGGGAGTGCAAAGCCACAGTCTCTCAAGTCTCTACAGTGGGTGGTTTGCCCACTGCATTATCCTGGGGAGTGCAAAGCCACAGTCCCTCAAGTGGATAACAGTCTCCACTGGTTCTGGAGGGGGACTGGTGCCCAGAGTGCTTCATCCTGTGAAGGACAGAGGTAGTGGATGGATCTCTCCACTGGTTCTGGAGGGGGACTGGTCCCCAGAGTGCTTCATCCTGTGAAGGACAGAGGTAGTGGATGACAGTCTCCACTGGTTCTGGAGGGGGACTGGTGCCGAGAGTGCTTCATCCTGTGAAGGACAGAGGTAGTGGATGGATCTCTCCACTGGTTCTGGAGGGGGACTGGTGCCCAGAGTGCTTCATCCTGTGAAGGACAGAGGTACTGGATGACAGTCTCCACTGGTTCTGGAGGGGGACTGATGCCCAGAGTGCTTCATCCCGTGAAGGACAGAGGTAGTGAATGGATCTCTCCACTGGTTCTGGAGGGGGACTGGTGCCCAGAGTGCATCACTCACCTCGTGACGGACTCAGTTGCGTCAGTGCCCTTGCCGCTCATGGGCTAGCGGTGCTTGAGTTGGCGGTGCCCTGTTCAGCGGTGCTTGATTTGGCGGTGCCCTGTTCAGCGGTGCTTGATTTGGCGGTGCCCTGTTCAGCGGTGCTTGAGTTGGCGGTGCCCAGCCCAGCGGTGCTTGAGTTGGCGGTGCCCTGTTCAGCGGTGCTTGATTTGGCTGTGCCTTGTTCAGCGGTGCTTGAGTTGGCCATGCCCGGCCCAGCGGTGCTCGTGCTGGCGGTCCTTCATGGCCCAGCGGGGCTTGTGCTGGCGGTCCTTCATGGCCCAGCAGTGCTTGTGCTGGCGGTCCTTCATGGCCCAGCGGGGCTTGTGCTGGCGGGGCCCTCCCGGGCAGCTGGGCTGGGGCTGGCGGGGCCCTCCTGGGCAGCTGGGCTGGGGCTGGAAGTGGCCTCCTGGGCAGCTGGGATGGGGCTGGCGGGGCCCTCCTGGGCAGCTGGGCTGGGGCTGGCGGTGGCCTCCTGGGCAGCTGGGCTGGGGCTGGCGGTGGCCTCCTGGGCAGCGGGGATGATGGTGGTCTTCTCCGCCGTGCAGCTCTTCCCAGACTTGCCGGGTTTCTTGCGGCCCTTCCCCACCTTGGGAGGTGTAACAGCTGACTCCACACTCCCACCGGGACCCCTGGGAGCGGCTTTGGTGGCTGGAGTCTTCCCCCTCTCCCGCCGGGCACTGGCCAACTTCTGATGCTTCACAGGGGGGGGGAGTGGCTGTGCTGTGGCTCCGTGCCACACTGGCTGTCCTGGTGGCTGGTGCACTCCACATACCTGTGACAACAGGCACCACTGGTCCCGTAGATATTGTGGCTGAGGTGCTACTTCGGGACCTATGAGATGGACGGGGTGGGGGAGGTGTGGGAAAAAGGTCAAGGCTGGACAGGAAAATTCTTTTGGACACACTGGGACGGGTAGCTGGAGGGGGTTTGGGAGTGGAGGAAGAGGTGGTGGTAGTAGGAGGTGTACTTTGGGTGCAGGTGCATGCGCTGGAGGCTGTCGTGAGGTGGATGGCTGTTGGGTGGGTGTGTGCCTCCGTTTGTGTATCTTGGGAGGGGGCGTCACAGACACACTGGGAGAGGACACGGTGGACGTGTGAATGGTAGTGGGGGTGGTGACTGCACATGAGCGGGGTGTGCTGGTGAGGGACGTAGTGGCTGTAGAGGTAGTGCATGCAGGTGTGAGGGTAGACGAGACTGGGAGTGAGGAGGGAGACGACGAGGAGGGGGACACAGTGGAGGCAGTGGATGTTGGTGTGTCTGCATGTGTGTGTTGCTTGCGTGAGTGCCTGTGGGATGTGTGGTGCTTATGTTTGCCTGAGCTTCCCTTGTGTGGTGAGGTGTGTGCAGGCTGGTCTGATGGTGTGCTTGGGATAGGCAGAGGTACAGGGGATTGGGTCTGGGTGGAGGAAGCTGGAGGGGGGAGGCTAGAGACGGGGACAATGGCTGCCATCAGTGCTGAGGCCACAGTTTGAAAAGCTCGGTGAAGGGCCGCCTGACCAGAATGAATGCCCTCCAGGAATGCATTAGTTTGTTGCAACTGCCTTTCTACACCCTGGATGGCATTCAAAATGGTAGACTGCCCAACAGTGAGGGACCTGAGGAGGTCAATGGCCTCTTCACTGAGGGCAGCAGGGGTGACTGGGGCAGGGCCTGAGGTGCCTGGGGCGAAGGTGATGCCCACTCTTCTGGGTGAGCGGGCACGGGGCGAAGGCTGAGGGGCTGCTGGGAGGGCGGTGCTGGTAGGGGGGGTGGCGGCTGTACCTGTAGATGCTGGGGGCACAGATGGTGCCGCCACCACAAGGGAGCTCCCATCAGAGGACGAGTCCGTTTCGCTGGTGTCAGCTCCTGTCCCTGCCGCGGAGCTCCCCTCGCCCTCCGTCCCACTGGTGAATTCCGAGTCCGTAGTCTCACCCTCCAGGGCCATGTGGGATGCAGCTCCCTCATGCTCCGGTGCCACTGCTCATCCGCCTGATGATGCTAATGCACACAAGAAGAGGAAGACCAAAAAAAGGGGGGGAGACAGAAGAAAGACATGTTGAGTGCATGGATTACCGCTACCGTTGGCGAACAAGACAGACACAGAGGCCCCCTGCACTACGCTGCACTCTTGGGCTCCACAGTGCAATTCCTGGGAAAAGGCCTACAAGGCTATGGACGACATCTGCACACATAGATGACACAGGGGCATGAATAGCTGTACTTGGCACTCTACAGAGGTGGGGTGGGGGGCCACAGGGCCATGCCTTACGGAGGGGCCTAGCCTACGGAACTCGCCCTGGCCTAGGGAAACCCACAGCCCTCCTCCCCCACCCAGACAACTCCACTGCGCGCAAAGTCAGCTGAATGAGAGTGTACTCACCCCCTTGTGTCTGCTGTGATGCCCTCAAGTGCCCATCCAACTCCGGGTAGGCCACCGCCAGGATCCTGAATATCAGGGGGGTCATGGTTCGACAGGCACCCCTCCCACGTTGGGAGGCCATCCCCAGCTGAGCCTCCGCCGTCTTCTTGCTCCAGCGGCGAATGTCCTCCCATCTTTTCCAGCAGTGGGTGCTCCGTCTGTGGTAGACCCCCAGGGTCCGGACGTCCTTGGCGATGGCAAGCCAAATATCTTTCTTCTGGTGGGCGCTGACCTACATGAAATGTACAGGGGAAAAAGAGAAGTCATTACCAACTGCACCGTCAAAGTGAGTGGCCCCCATCCCTACCCTTGCCATGTGGCACATGCACTCACCGTCTTACATGCACGCAGCACTCTGCCCCCTTCCTTCTTACATCCAGCCCTCTCCACACAGGCATAGCCCATACAGCATGCTCCCAGTGTACTTACCTGTTTGTCTGGAGGACCGTAGAGTAGCGTGAACTGGGGGAGGACCCCATCAACGAGCTTCTCCAACTCCTCCGATGTGAAGGCAGGGGCCCTTTCCCCAGACGCACGAGCCATTGTCTCTTCCAGATTGAGGTCACAGCAGCACTTGCAGTGTAGGTCCTCTCCTGTCGAAGATCAGGTATCAAGTGATTGAAGTGATAGAAAATGGCGGTCACGTCCGCGGCGGTGCGTACCATCACCGCCGGCGTACATTGTCATTGGCTCCTGGAGTCCAATGTTAACCAATGCAGCATTGCGCCGCGGTCTCCGACCGCCTACTGCGACTGTGTACAACGCCAGCACAGTTAGCTCACATCCCATTGTCCCACTTTAGAGGTCAGGCAGCCGCCATTTCAGGGGCCCAGATGGCCTCATTTTCAACTGCGTCACACATACCTAGGCCTAGTCTCAACACACATACAGGGCACCTTTTGTGTACGATTGGTGTTCTGTGTAAACTGTGGGTACGTACCTCTGAGTTTTTTGACTCTGTGCTCACTGTTGTCCTTCATAGGCACCGTCCGCTGGGACATGTGAGGAGATGGCGGCATCCTCCGGTTTACCGACCGTGGGTGGACCTGTCGACAATGGAGGAGCGACATTTGATTATCACCTACAGGTTTGACCGTGCCACAATACAGGAACTGTGTACCCAGTTGGAGCCAGACCTGATGTCAGCAATCCGCCATCCCACTGGAATCCCCCCTCAAGTGCAGGTGCTGTCAGTGCTCCATTTCCTTGCAAGTGGGTCAGTTCAAACAACTGTGGCCATGGCATCAGGGATGTCCCAGCCTATGTTTTCCAACGTATTATCCAGAGTTTTGTCTGCCCTGCTGAAACAAATGTGGAGCTACATCGTTTTCCCTCAGGTGGAGGATTTGCCTACAGTGAAAGGTGATTTCTATGCCCTGGGACATATCCCCAACATCATAGGTGCCATTGATGGGACCCATGTGGCTTTGGTCCCCCCCCCACAGGAGTGAACAGGTGTACAGAAACCGGTAGAGTTATCATTCTATGAATGTACAGATGGTATGTTTGGCATACCAGTACATCTCCCATGTGAATGCCATGTTCCCTGGCTCAGTGCATGATGCCTACATCCTGCGGAATAGCAGCATCCCTTATGTGATGGGTCAACTCCAGAGGCACCATGTGTGGCTATTAGGTGAGCCCCTGGAAGCAAGACAGTGGGAATGGTTGTCTGGGGTTATCCCTACAGGTTAGTGTGTGTCTAACGGTTGTCCCTCGCCATTTGCAGGTGACTCTGGGTACCCCAACCTGTCATGGCTACTGACCCCAGTGAGGAATCCCAGGACCAGGGCAGAGGAACGCTACAATGAGGCCCATGGGTGAACTAGGAAGGTGATCGAGCGGACCTTCGGCCTCCTGAAGGCCAGGTTCAGGTGCCTCCACATGACAGGTGGATCCCTATTCTACTCACCAAAGAAGGTGTGCCAGATCATCGTGGCCTGCTGTATGCTTCACAACTTGGCTTTGCGACAACAGGTGCCTTTTCTGCAGGAGGATGGTCCAGATGGCGGTGTTGTGGCAGCTGTGGAGCCTGTGGACAGTGATGAGGATGAAGCAGAGGAAGAAGACATGCAGAACAGGGACTCAGTGATCCAGCAATATTTCCAGTGAAACACAGGTGAGAATACAATCATGCCTACTATATGTACTTTTACACTACTATCTCTATCCTGTCTGTCGTTTTCACTCAGTGTATGGTCACTAAGTTGTCACTTTCCCTTACGGTTTCACAGATGTGGGTCCCACTGTGTGTCATCTGCTTAAATTCCTCATGGACTAGAGCTGTGTGACATAGGTATGTTGACATTAATATTTCAAAAACATTTTGTCACTGTAATTGCAAATACACTATTCTGAAATCACAGACAGACTCCAGATCATTTCGTGCTTTAGGTGTGTTTATTTAAATGCAATTTATTGGAGGGAGAAGTTAAATGGTGAGGTGTGATGGCGGAGGAGTGTCCATGGCAGAGTCCAGTCTATTAGTCTCACAGGTGCATTGCCAATATGGGCATAGGAAGTGGAGCTGGGGCAGTTTAATTATGGACAGGGTGACAAAGTGGGACAGTAGGATGACAATCAGGGTGGTCTCATTTCTTGGCAGGGGTCTTGGCATCGTTCTCTGTCTTGTTCCTGGATCTCAGGGACCGTTTGCGGGGTGGTTCTCCCTCTGCAGGGGGTGGGGTGCTGGTGTGGTGGTCCTGTGGCAGGGCATCCTGTCCACTAGCGCCGGCAGAGGTGGTGGGCGGTTCATCGTCCATGCTAGTGTCAGGGGCTCCTTGTAGTGCCACAGTGTCCCTCCTGGTGTTGAGTACTTCCTTCAGCACCCCTACGATGGTGCCCAGGGTGGAGCTGATGGTTCTGAGTTCCCCCCTTTAAGCCCAAATACTGTTTCTCCTGCAGGCGCTGGGTCTCCTGAAACGTGGCCAGTACCGTTGCCATCGTCTCCTGGGAGTGGTGGTAGGCTCCCATGATGGAGAAGAGGGCCTCATGGAGAGTGGGTTACCTTGGCCTGTCCGCCCCCTGTCGCACGGCAGCCCTCCCAGTTCCCCTGTGTTCCTGGGCCTCCGTCCCCTGGACCGTGTGCCCACTGCCACTGCCCCAGGTCCCTGTTGTTGTTGGGGTGGTGGGTTATCCTGGGGTCCCTGTAGTGGTGGACACACAGCTGATTGACGTGTCCTGGGGACGGAGGTATGGGCCCGCTGGGTGGGTGCTGTGCTGGTGTTTCCAGAGGGGGGAAGGTCTGTGGTGGCCTGTGTCTGTGTGAGGGGAACCGACTGTCCAAAGGTCCCCGATGGTCCGGGCTGGTCATATAGATCCAGTTGGACAGAGCTGCTGTCATCTCTGTGGGCCTCTTCTTTGGGTGAAGTGGACATGTCTGGACCCTCCTGTCTGTTGGGTAGGGGTCCTGCAGGGGTGGAAAGGCATGATTCTGTGCCTGTGTATGGACATCTGTGTGTGCCATGGTGTGCAATGGGTGGGTGACCGTGTACCCCAGTGCTGGCATTCCTGTGTGGGAGCTTGTGTGATGATGGTTTAGGGGGTTGTATGGCTATGTGCAGTGTGCATGCTTTAGTGATGGGTGTCCATGCTTTGTTGTTGCATGCAGGGCTTGGTGTTTGGATGGGTGGTTTGTGATATTGGTACATTTGTGAGGAGTTGGTGTGATGGGGGTGAGGGTGGGGGTATGTGATAGCATGCAAGTAGGGTGGGGGATGTAATAGTAAAGCTTTGACTTACCAGAGTCCATTCCTCCACCTACTCCTGCGAGGCCCTCAGGATGCAGAATCGCCAAGACCTGCTCCTCCCATGCTGTTAGTTGTGGGGGAGGAGGTGGGTGTCCGCCGCCAGTCCGCTGAACTGCCAGGTGGTGTCTTGATACCACGGAACGCACCTTCCCCCGTAGGTCGATCCACCTTTTCCTGATGTCCTCCCGATTTCTTGGGTGTTGTCCCACTGCGTTAACCCTGTCCACTATTCTTCGCCATAGCTCCATCTTCCTTGCAATTGAGGTGTGCTGCCCCTGTGATCCGAATAGCTGTGGCTCTACCCGGACGATTTCCTCCACCATGACCCTGAGCTCCTCCTCCGGGAACCTGGGGTGTCTTTGGCGTGCCATGGGGTGGTGTAGGTGATGTGTGGGGTGGAGTGTGTGGTGATAAGTGTGGCGATATGTAGTGGTGTGTTGTGTGAGGTGCGTGGAAGTTGTGTGGGTGATGGTGTTATGTGCCTGTGGATGCTGTTGTACTTGCTGGTGGTGACTCTCTCTGGCCTTCTTTCTGTATTTTTTGTCGTGGGGGTTTGTGGGTGATGTGGGTGTGTGTTTTATATTGTAATCGGTGTGTGGGAGTGGTGTGTGTATGTGTCTCAGGTGGGTGTATTTTGAATCGTCCAATGTGGCTGTGTTTTGTAAATGTGTGTGTATTTTGAGCGCGGCAGTGTGTACCGCTAATGGAATACCGCGGTTGAAAGACCGCTGCGTGGATTCGTGTGTCATGATGGTGTGGGCGTATTTCTGTTGCCGTGACGGTGGAGGTTTTGTTATCGCCAGTTTATCACTGACCTTTGGTTTGGCGGACTTGTGTGGGTGTCTGAATTTTGGCGGATTCCGAGCTGTGGGTCATAATAGCTGTGGCAGAATTCCGCGGCGGTGTGTTGGCGGTCTTCTGCACGGCGGTAAGCGGCTTTTACCGCCAATGTTGTAATGAGGGCCTTTATATCACCCTTCAGTGATATCTCTACAAATTCTTATTGCATCTTTTATTGTGTTGATCTACAAATATCCAGATAAATATTATATATTTTTCTAAACACTGTGTGGTGTATTTTTATGGTGCTATATTGTGTTATTGTATGATTTCTTGCACAAATACTTGACACATTGCCTTCTATTTTAAGCCTGACTGCTCGTGCCAAGCTACCAGAGGGTGGGCACAGGATAATTTGGATTGTGTGTGACTTACCCTGACTAGAGTGAGGGTTCTTACTTGGACAGAGGGTAACCTGACTGCCAACCAAAAAACCCATTTCTAACAGTACTCATCCTTGTTTAATGATTCTCCACCACAGAAAAAAAGAGAAAATAAGTAAATTGAAAACGCTGTACGTTATAATATAAGTGTCACTCATTTTCACCACACATTATTGGTGATTCTTTGCGAAAAGCATGTCTACAAACAGCCAGTAACCAGGGAATAAACTGAACAAAAGATAATGACAGAATAAAAGCAACATGAAAACAGAAAGGAGCATTAGTCCGCACTGAAAAACAAGAAATATGCCTATAGTTGTCTGTATGACATGCTGTTTTGAAAAGACAATAGGCCATACGTGTACCAAGGTATCATAAATTATAGGAACTGAGAATAGAAAGTTCAAATTTCCATTAAGACAAAATAATAGCCATACTAATCAAACATCAGAAAGTCCAATAGATTGATGATATGCTGAATCCATACTTTATCAATAAGGGTCTTAATCGAATCCTTATCCAATAATTTGCAAAAGATGAAAATTACAAAAATTAAATCTAAGAACTGTTATCCTGCACCATCTATCATTCTAAAAAGCAAAGAACGATATTAGCCTTAAAACAGAAAGGAAGCCCAAACGCAAATTTAATAAGAAACTTGCCACAAGATATGAAACTATATGTCAATGAGCAAAAAACTGCACGTGCTGTAAAGTAAGCATTACTAGAAAAAAATATATAAAATCGACTATCTACAGATGAAACAGACTAAAACTGTAATTGGAAAACCACCCACTATATTGAATCTCCGTCTGTCAATAACGGAGACAAAGTAATAGCCAAGAATTGCCCATGACTTCAAAAGCTTACCGCGAGTTGTAAAGCAGTATCGCAGTGGCCCGATCAATGTCTGTGCTCGCAATACGGAGCGCGAGCAAAGTAAACCGAGTAAAGGGGTTTGCAAGTATTTATAATAAACAACCAAATTGCCGATAACGCTGAGAGTCAGCGTTACCATGGAAACACATCCGACTTAGTCACGCCGATTGAAAATAGAAACAGGCAAGGCACGCGGGCGGGGCCATCTTGTATTGAGTTATAAAAACAGTCTGAACAGACCGAAAACGGATGCGGCCAACTTAGAATAGGCAAATGGCAATAAGGATTATAATAAATGGTGCAAAATCCATACAAAATAAATATGATAAACACAACATGGAGTCATTTTTTGCACCGGAACGTCTACCTTGCATCTCATTAAGGCAAGGTAGGTTTCCACTTCCAAAAAATGACTTTAACTCCATAAATTTGGCACTAGGGTCTAGCACCAAAGTATAAATATGGAGTTAGTTTTGCACCGAATTAGAGTAAAAAATAATTACGCTAATTCAGTGCAAACAGATTATAAATATGCCCCTTAGCCTAAAAAAATGATGCTAATCTGGTTAGAGTCATTTATTTTGACTCTAACCTGCCTAACGTCATTTTGTTTTACACTAGCCTACCCTTTGCACCGGCTTGCACTATTCCATAAATATGGTGCCCAGCTGGTGCTAAAAAATGGTGCAAGCCGGTGCAAAACTTTTTGGTGCAAAACTGCGTCAGTGCAGTTTTGCACCAAAAAGTATAAATAAGGCCCTTTGTTCATTAGATTCCAATAATGTTTGCAGATATTTTAACCACTGATTTCAAGCTATGATGTCTTTCATCTGCAACAAAACAAACCCTCCTCTCAGTGAAGCAAGTGATTTCTTTTGGCATAAAGAGTACCAAGCAAGAGGTGCTCCTCACATTCCCATGCTGTTATGGATAAAATAGCCGCCTAAATTTGGAACAGACAGTGATGAGTCTGTACTGTCCTGTGCAGTCGAAAATATAGAAGCAAAGGTACATTTTATACATGAGGCCATTTTGGATCCCCTTGACCTTTCATTTCAGAAGGAAGAATAAACAGTTTTCTATCTGCAGTTAGACATACACTGACATGTAAGTCACCAAAATTACTTACAACCTGAAAAGAACAGAGGTCTCGAAGTTTATTAAAGACTATAATCAAGTCATTTTGAAGATGTAGAATGCAAACATGGACACACAGGGCCTGATTACAACTTTGGCGGAGGGGGTTAATCCATCCCAAATGTGACGGATATCCCTCCCACTGTATTACGAGTCCATTATATCCTATGGAACTCGTAAGATGGTGGGAGGGATATCCGTCACATTTGGGACGGATTAACCCTCTCTTCCAAAGTTGTAATCAGGCCCACAGTTTGTTGTAGGTAACTCTATGGCTGTTGCTCTGTATGTAAACTTCATATAACACAAAATCTGAAAATACAGACATGAAGGAGATGTGCAAAGAGATTTCTGCAGAAAAAGTCTTACCAAGAAATTGTGCAGTTTCAGCTTGGAAATGCCTTCCCTCAGAGAAATTGGATCTTATGAGTATACAGACAGGTTGGGCTCATCTAGATTATTCTCAAAGCCAAAGGGTATTGTTTGGGTAAGTCTTGGGCTTGCAAACACACAAAATAGAGTGTGTTTGACCCAGAAAGCAGAGCCATTTTAAAATATAATATATTGGACACATACTACCTAAAAAGGAGTCAACATCTAGAACACATGAGCCTTTAAGAAGTACTTCAATACTACAGATATAGAAGCAATATAGTGAAGAACATAGAAGAAGGTAAATATGCAGTTGTTGGATGTGGCGGTTGTAAGGAAATGCCTCCTTGGCATGGTTGCCCCCTGACTTTTTGCCTTTGCTGATGCTATGTTTACAATTGAAAGTGTGCTGAGGCCTGCTAACCAGGCCCCAGCACCAGTGTTCTTTCCCTAACCTGTACTTTTGTATCCACAATTGGCAGACCCTGGCATCCAGATAAGTCCCTTGTAACTGGTACTTCTAGTACCAAGGGCCCTGATGCCAAGGAAGGTCTCTAAGGGCTGCAGCATGTCTTATGCCACCCTGGAGACCTCTCACTCAGCACAGACACACTGCTTACCAGCTTGTGTGTGCTAGTGAGGACAAAACGAGTAAGTCGACATGGCACTCCCCTCAGGGTGCCATGCCAGCCTCTCACTGCCTATGCAGTATAGGTAAGACACCCCTCTAGCAGGCCTTACAGCCCTAAGGCAGGGTGCACTATACCATAGGTGAGGGTACCAGTGCATGAGCATGGTACCCCTACAGTGTCTAAACAAAACCTTAGACATTGTAAGTGCAGGGTAGCCATAAGAGTATATGGTCTGGGAGTCTGTCAAACACGAACTCCACAGCACCATAATGGCTACACTGAAAACTGGGAAGTTTGGTATCAAACTTCTCAGCACAATAAATGCACACTGATGCCAGTGTACATTTTATTGTAAAATACACCACAGAGGGCACCTTAGAGGTGCCCCCTGAAACTTAACCGACTATCTGTGTAGGCTGACTAGTTTTAGCAGCCTGCCACAAACCGAGACATGTTGCTGGCCCCATGGGGAGAGTGCCTTTGTCACTCTGAGGCCAGTAACAAAGCCTGCACTGGGTGGAGATGCTAACACCTCCCCCAGGCAGGAATTGTCACACCTGGCGGTGAGCCTCAAAGGCTCACCTCCTTTGTGCCAACCCAGCAGGACACTCCAGCTAGTGGAGTTGCCCGCCCCCTCCGGCCAGGCCCCACTTTTGGCGGCAAGGCCGGAGAAAATAATGAGAAAAACAAGGAGGAGTCACTGACCAGTCAGGACAGCCCCTAAGGTGTCCTGAGCTGAAGTGACTCTAACTTTTAGAAATCCTCCATCTTGCAGATGGAGGATTCCCCCAATAGGGTTAGGATTGTGACCCCCTCCCCTTGGGAGGAGGCACAAAGAGGGTGTACCCACCCTCAGGGCTAGTAGCCATTGGCTACTAACCCCCCAGACCTAAACACGCCCTTAAATTTAGTATTTAAGGGCTACCCTGAACCCTAGAAAATTAGATTCCTGCAACTACAAGAAGAAGGACTGCCTAGCTGAAAACCCCTGCAGAGGAAGACCAGAAGACGACAACTGCCTTGGCTCTAGAAACTCACCGGCCTGTCTCCTGCCTTCCAAAGATCCTGCTCCAGCGACGCCTTCCAAAGGGACCAGCGACCTCGACATCCTCTGAGGACTGCCCCTGCTTCGAAAAGACAAGAAACTCCCGAGGACAGCGGACCTGCTCCAAGAAAAGCTGCAACTTTGTTCCCAGCAGCTTTAAAGAACCCTGCAAGCTCCCCGCAAAAGGCGTGAGACTTGCAACACTGCACCCGGCGACCCCGACTCGGCTGGTGGCGATCCAACACCTCAGGAGGGACCCCAGGACTACTCTGATACTGTGAGTACCAAAACCTGTCCCCCCTGAGCCCCCACAGCGCCGCCTGCAGAGGGAATCCCGAGGCTTCCCCTGACCGCGACTCTTTGAATCCTAAGTCCCGACACCTGGGAGAGACCCTGCACCCGCAGCCCCCAGGACCTGAAGGACCGGACTTTCACTGGAGAAGTGACCCCCAGGAGTCCCTCTCCCTTGCCCAAGTGGAGTTTTCCCCGAGGAATCCCCCCCTTGCCTGCCTGCAGCGCTGAAGAGATCCCGAGATCTCGCATAGACTAACGTTGCGAACCCGACGCTTGTTTCTACACTGCACCCGGCCGCCCCCGCGCCGCTGAGGGTGAAATTTCTGTGTGGGCTTGTGTCCCCCCCGGTGCCCTACAAAACCCCCCTGGTCTGCCCTCCGAAGACGCGGGTACTTACCTGCAAGCAGACCGGAACCGGGGCACCCCCTTCTCTCCATTCTAGCCTATGTGTTTTGGGCACCACTTTGAACTCTGCACCTAACCGGCCCTGAGCTGCTGGTGTGGTAACTTTGGGGTTGCTCTGAACCCCCAACGGTGGGCTACCTTGGACCAAGAACTAAGCCCTGTAAGTGTCTTACTTACCTGGTTAACCTAACAAATACTTACCTCCCCTAGGAACTGTGAAAATTGCACTGTGTCCACTTTTAAAACAGCTATTTGTGAATAACTTGAAAAGTATACATGCAATTTTGATGATTTGAAGTTCCTAAAGTACTTACCTGCAATACCTTTCGAATGAGATATTACATGTAGAATTTGAACCTGTGGTTCTTAAAATAAACTAAGAAAAGATATTTTTCTATACAAAACCTATTGGCTGGATTTGTCTCTGAGTGTGTGTACCTCATTTATTGTCTATGTGTATGTACAACAAATGCTTAACACTACTCCTTGGATAAGCCTACTGCTCGACCACACTACCACAAAATAGAGCATTAGTATTATCTATTTTTACCACTATTTTACCTCTAAGGGGAACCCTTGGACTCTGTGCGTGCTATTCCTTACTTTGAAATAGCACATACAGAGCCAACTTCCTACATTGGTGGATCAGCGGTGGGGTACAAGACTTTGCATTTGCTGGACTACTCAGCCAATACCTGATCACACGACAAATTCCAAAATTGTCATTAGAAATAGATTTTTGCAATTTGAAATTTTTCTAAATTCTTAAAAGTCCTGCTAGGGCCTTGTGTGTTAAGTCCCTGTTTAGCATTGTCTTTTAGAGTTTAAAAGTTTGTTAAAAGTTTGAAATTAGATTCTAGAAACAGTTGTAGATTCTTAAAAAGTATTCCAACTTTTAGAAGCAAAATGTCTAGCACAGATGTGACTGTGGTGGAACTCGACACCACACCTTACCTCCATCTTAAGATGAGGGAGCTAAGGTCACTCTGTAAAATAAAGAAAATAACAATGGGCCCCAAACCTACCAAAATACAGCTCCAGGAGCTTTTGGCAGAGTTTGAAAAGGCCAACCCCTCTGAGGGTGGCAACTCAGAGGAAGAGGATAGTGACTTGGAGGACAATTCCCCCCTACCAGTCCTATCTAGGGAGAACAGGGTCCCTCAAACCCTGACTCCAAAAATAATAGTCAGAGATGCTGGTTCCCTCACAGGAGAGACCAACACCTCTGAAATCACTGAGGATAGCCCCAGTGAAGAGGACATCCAGTTAGCCAGGATGGCCAAAAGATTGGCTTTGGAAAGACAGATCCTAGCCATAGAGAGGGAAAGACAAGAGATGGGCCTAGGACCCATCAATGGTGGCAGCAACATCAATAGGGTCAGAGATTCTCCTGACATGTTGAAAATCCCTAAAGGGATTGTAACTAAATATGAAGATGGTGATGACATCACCAAATGGTTCACAGCTTTTGAGAGGGCTTGTGTAACCAGAAAAGTGAACAGATCTCACTGGGGTGCTCTCCTTTGGGAAATGTTCACAGGAAAGTGTAGGGATAGACTCCTCACACTCTCTGGACAAGATGCAGAATCTTATGACCTCATGAAGGGTACCCTGATTGAGGGCTTTGGATTCTCCACTGAGGAGTACAGGATTAGGTTCAGGGGGGCTCAAAAATCCTCGAGCCAGACCTGGGTTGACTTTGTTGACTACTCAGTGAAAACACTAGATGGTTGGATTCAAGGCAGTGGTGTAAGTAATTATGATGGGCTGTACAATTTATTTGTGAAAGAACACCTGTTAAGTAATTGTTTCAATGATAAACTGCATCAGCATCTGGTAGACCTAGGACCAATTTCTCCCCAAGAATTGGGAAAGAAGGCGGACCATTGGGTCAAGACAAGGGTGTCCAAGACTTCAACAGGGGGTGACCAAAAGAAAGGGGTCACAAAGACTCCCCAGCAGAAGGGTGATGAGACAACCAAAACTAAAAATAGTAAAGAGTCTTCTACAGGCCCCCAAAAACCTGCACAGGAGGGTGGGCCCAGAGCCTCTTCACAAAACAATGGGTACAAGGGTAAAAACTTTGATCCCAAAAAGGCCTGGTGTCATAGCTGTAAACAGCATGGACACCAAACTGGAGACAAGGCCTGTCCCAAGAAAGGTTCCACTCCAAACTCCCATCCAGGTAACACTGGTATGGCTAGTCTCCAAGTGGGATCAACAGTGTGCCCAGAGCAAATCAGGGTCCACACTGAAGCTACTCTAGTTTCTGAGGGTGGGGTGGATTTAGCCACACTAGCTGTCTGGCCGCCTAACATGCAAAAATACAGACAGCCACTCTTAATCAATGGGACTAGAATAGAGGGCCTGAGGGATACAGGTGCCAGTGTCACCATGGTGACAGAGAAACTGGTTTCCCCTGGCCAATACCTGACTGGAAAAACTTACACAGTCACCAACGCTGACAATCAGAGAAAAGTACATCCCATGGCAATGGTTACTTTAGAATGGGGAGGGGTCAATGGCCTGAAACAGGTGGTGGTCTCCTCAAATATCCCAGTGGACTGTCTGCTTGGAAATGACCTGGAGTCCTCAGCATGGGCTGAGGTAGAACTAAAAACCCATGCAGCAATGCTGGGTATCCCTGAACTGGTGTGTGTGAAAACCAGAGCACAATGCAAGGCACAGGGTGAACAAGTAGAGCTGGAGTCTGGAAGAATGGCCCAGCCTACCAAGAGAAAAGGAAAGTCAGTTGGGAAACCAACTGCAACACAGCAAAAGAAAGGGAACCTCTCTTCTCAGGAAGGAGTTCTGCCCTCTGAGGGAACTGAGCCTTTGGAGCTTGAACCTTACCAGGTTGAGCTCTTGGGCCCAGGGGGACCCTCAAGGGAAGAGCTGTGTAAGGGACAAGAAACCTGTCCCTCTCTTGAAGGCCTTAGGCAGCAAGCTGCTGAAGAGTCCAAAGGCAAGAAAAATGGAACACATAGGGTCTATTGGGAAGATGGGCTCCTGTACACTGAGGCCAGAGACCCCAAACCTGGTGCCACTAGGAGAGTGGTAGTGCCTCAGCTGTTCAGAGAGTTCATCCTAACATTGGCCCATGACATTCCCCTTGCTGGACATTTGGGACAAACCAAGACGTGGGAGAGGTTAGTCAACCACTTCTACTGGCCCAATATGTCCAACATGGTTAAGGAGTTTTGCCTCTCCTGCCCCACCTGTCAAGCCAGTGGTAAGACAGGTGGGCATCCAAAGGCCCCCCTCATTCCACTTCCTGTGGTGGGGGTGCCCTTTGAAAGAGTGGGTGTGGACATAGTTGGTCCACTAGAACCTCCCACAGCCTCAGGAAATATGTACATCCTGGTAGTAGTGGATCATGCTACCAGGTATCCTGAAGCTATTCCCCTTAGGTCGACTACTGCCCCTGCAGTAGCCAAGGCCCTCATTGGTATCTTTACCAGAGTGGGTTTCCCTAAGGAGGTGGTGTCTGACAGAGGTACCAACTTCATGTCAGCATACCTAAAGCACATGTGGAATGAGTGTGGAGTGACTTATAAATTCACTACACCCTACCATCCACAAACTAATGGCTTAGTTGAGAGATTCAACAAGACATTAAAAGGCATGATCATGGGGCTCCCAGAAAAACTCAAAAGGAGATGGGATGTCCTCCTGCCATGTCTGCTTTTCGCTTACAGGGAGGTACCACAGAAGGGAGTAGGATTCTCACCCTTTGAACTTCTGTTTGGTCATCCTGTAAGGGGACCACTTGCCCTTGTTAAAGAAGGCTGGGAGAGACCTCTCCATGAGCCTAAACAGGACATAGTGGACTATGTACTTGGCCTTCGCTCTAGAATGGCAGAGTACATGGAAAAGGCAACCAAAAACCTTGAGGCCAGCCAACAACTCCAGAAGTTTTGGTATGACCAAAAGGCTGCACTGGTTGAGTTCCAACCAGGGCAGAAAGTCTGGGTTCTGGAGCCTGTGGCTCCCAGGGCACTCCAGGACAAATGGAGTGGCCCTTACCCAGTGCTAGAGAGGAAGAGTCAGGTCACCTACCTGGTGGACCTGGGCACAAGCAGGAGCCCCAAGAGGGTGATCCATGTGAACCGCCTTAAGCTCTTCCATGACAGGGCTGATGTGAATCTGTTGATGGTAACAGATGAGGATCAGGAGGCAGAGAGTGAACCTCTCCCTGATCTTCTGTCATCAGACCCAAAAGATGGCACAGTAGATGGAGTGATCTACTCAGACACCCTCTCTGGCCAACAGCAGGCTGATTGTAGGAGAGTCCTACAACAGTTTCCTGAGCTTTTCTCCCTAACCCCTGGTCAGACACACCTGTGTACCCATGATGTGGACACAGGAGACAGCATGCCTGTCAAGAACAAAATCTTCAGACAGTCTGACCATGTTAAGGAAAGCATCAAGGTGGAAGTCCACAAGATGCTGGAATTGGGAGTGATTGAGCGCTCTGACAGCCCCTGGGCTAGCCCAGTGGTCTTAGTCCCCAAACCTCACACCAAAGATGGAAAGAAAGAGATGAGGTTTTGTGTGGACTACAGAGGGCTCAATTCTGTCACCAAGACAGATGCCCATCCAATTCCAAGAGCTGATGAGCTCATTGATAAATTAGGTGCTGCCAAATTTCTAAGTACCTTTGACTTGACAGCAGGGTACTGGCAAATAAAAATGGCACCTGGAGCAAAAGAAAAGACAGCATTCTCCACACCTGATGGGCATTATCAGTTTACTGTTATGCCCTTTGGTTTAAAGAATGCCCCTGCCACCTTCCAAAGGTTGGTGAATCAAGTCCTTGCTGGCTTGGAGTCCTTTAGCACAGCTTATCTTGATGATATTGCTGTCTTTAGCTCCACCTGGCAGGATCACCTGGTCCACCTGAGGAAGGTTTTGAAGGCTCTGCAATCTGCAGGCCTCTCTATCAAGGCATCCAAATGCCAGATAGGGCAGGGAACTGTGGTTTACTTGGGACACCTTGTAGGTGGAGGCCAAGTTCAGCCACTCCAACCCAAGATCCAGACTATTCTGGACTGGGTAGCTCCAAAAACCCAGACTCAAGTCAGGGCATTCCTTGGCTTGACTGGGTACTACAGGAGGTTTGTGAAGGGATATGGATCCATTGTGACAGCCCTCACTGAACTCACCTCCAAGAAAATGCCCAAGAAAGTGAACTGGACTGTGGAATGCCAACAGGCCTTTGACACCCTGAAACAGGCAATGTGCTCAGCACCAGTTCTCAAAGCTCCAGATTATTCTAAGCAGTTCATTGTGCAGACTGATGCCTCTGAACATGGGATAGGGGCAGTTTTGTCCCAAACAAATGATGATGGCCTTGACCAGCCTGTTGCTTTCATTAGCAGGAGGTTACTCCCCAGGGAGCAGCGTTGGAGTGCCATTGAGAGGGAGGCCTTTGCTGTGGTTTGGTCCCTGAAGAAGCTGAGACCATACCTCTTTGGGACTCACTTCCTAGTTCAAACTGACCACAGACCTCTCAAATGGCTGATGCAAATGAAAGGTGAAAATCCTAAACTGTTGAGGTGGTCCATCTCCCTACAGGGAATGGACTTTATAGTGGAACACAGACCTGGGACTGCCCATGCCAATGCAGATGGCCTTTCCAGGTTCTTCCACTTAGAAAATGAAGACTCTCTTGGGAAAGGTTAGTCTCATCCTCTTTCGTTTGGGGGGGGGTTGTGTAAGGAAATGCCTCCTTGGCATGGTTGCCCCCTGACTTTTTGCCTTTGCTGATGCTATGTTTTCAATTGAAAGTGTGCTGAGGCCTGCTAACCAGGCCCCAGCACCAGTGTTCTTTCCCTAACCTGTACTTTTGTATCCACAATTGGCAGACCCTGGCATCCAGATAAGTCCCTTGTAACTGGTACTTCTAGTACCAAGGGCCCTGATGCCAAGGAAGGTCTCTAAGGGCTGCAGCATGTCTTATGCCACCCTGGAGACCTCTCACTCAGCACAGACACACTGCTTACCAGCTTGTGTGTGCTAGTGAGGACAAAACGAGTAAGTCGACATGGCACTCCCCTCAGGGTGCCATGCCAGCCTCTCACTGCCTATGCAGTATAGGTAAGACACCCCTCTAGCAGGCCTTACAGCCCTAAGGCAGGGTGCACTATACCATAGGTGAGGGTACCAGTGCATGAGCATGGTACCCCTACAGTGTCTAAACAAAACCTTAGACATTGTAAGTGCAGGGTAGCCATAAGAGTATATGGTCTGGGAGTCTGTCAAACACGAACTCCACAGCACCATAATGGCTACACTGAAAACTGGGAAGTTTGGTATCAAACTTCTCAGCACAATAAATGCACACTGATGCCAGTGTACATTTTATTGTAAAATACACCACAGAGGGCACCTTAGAGGTGCCCCCTGAAACTTAACCGACTATCTGTGTAGGCTGACTAGTTTTAGCAGCCTGCCACAAACCGAGACATGTTGCTGGCCCCATGGGGAGAGTGCCTTTGTCACTCTGAGGCCAGTAACAAAGCCTGCACTGGGTGGAGATGCTAACACCTCCCCCAGGCAGGAATTGTCACACCTGGCGGTGAGCCTCAAAGGCTCACCTCCTTTGTGCCAACCCAGCAGGACACTCCAGCTAGTGGAGTTGCCCGCCCCCTCCGGCCAGGCCCCACTTTTGGCGGCAAGGCCGGAGAAAATAATGAGAAAAACAAGGAGGAGTCACTGACCAGTCAGGACAGCCCCTAAGGTGTCCTGAGCTGAAGTGACTCTAACTTTTAGAAATCCTCCATCTTGCAGATGGAGGATTCCCCCAATAGGGTTAGGATTGTGACCCCCTCCCCTTGGGAGGAGGCACAAAGAGGGTGTACCCACCCTCAGGGCTAGTAGCCATTGGCTACTAACCCCCCAGACCTAAACACGCCCTTAAATTTAGTATTTAAGGGCTACCCTGAACCCTAGAAAATTAGATTCCTGCAACTACAAGAAGAAGGACTGCCTAGCTGAAAACCCCTGCAGAGGAAGACCAGAAGACGACAACTGCCTTGGCTCCAGAAACTCACCGGCCTGTCTCCTGCCTTCCAAAGATCCTGCTCCAGCGACGCCTTCCAAAGGGACCAGCGACCTCGACATCCTCTGAGGACTGCCCCTGCTTCTAAAAGACAATAAACTCCCGAGGACAGCGGACCTGCTCCAAGAAAAGCTGCAACTTTGTTCCCAGCAGCTTTAAAGAACCCTGCAAGCTCCCCGCAAAAGGCGTGAGACTTGCAACACTGCACCCGGCGACCCCGACTCGGCTGGTGGCGATCCAACACCTCAGGAGGGACCCCAGGACTACTCTGATACTGTGAGTACCAAAACCTGTCCCCCCTGAGCCCCCACAGCGCCGCCTGCAGAGGGAATCCCGAGGCTTCCCCTGACCGCGACTCTTTGAATCCTAAGTCCCGACACCTGGGAGAGACCCTGCACCCGCAGCCGCCAGGACCTGAAGGACCGGACTTTCACTGGAGAAGTGACCCCCAGGAGTCCCTCTCCCTTGCCCAAGTGGAGGTTTCCCCGAGGAATCCCCCCCTTGCCTGCCTGCAGCGCTGAAGAGATCCCGAGATCTCGCATAGACTAACGTTGCGAACCCGACGCTTGTTTCTACACTGCACCCGGCCGCCCCCGCGCCGCTGAGGGTGAAATTTCTGTGTGGGCTTGTGTCCCCCCCGGTGCCCTACAAAACCCCCCTGGTCTGCCCTCCGAAGACGCGGGTACTTACCTGCAAGCAGACCGGAACCGGGGCACCCCCTTCTCTCCATTCTAGCCTATGTGTTTTGGGCACCACTTTGAACTCTGCACCTAACCGGCCCTGAGCTGCTGGTGTGGTAACTTTGGGGTTGCTCTGAACCCCCAACGGTGGGCTACCTTGGACCAAGAACTAAGCCCTGTAAGTGTCTTACTTACCTGGTTAACCTAACAAATACTTACCTCCCCTAGGAACTGTGAAAATTGCACTAAGTGTCCACTTTTAAAACAGCTATTTGTGAATAACTTGAAAAGTATACATGCAATTTTGATGATTTGAAGTTCCTAAAGTACTTACCTGCAATACCTTTCGAATGAGATATTACATGTAGAATTTGAACCTGTGGTTCTTAAAATAAACTAAGAAAAGATATTTTTCTATACAAAACCTATTGGCTGGATTTGTCTCTGAGTGTGTGTACCTCATTTATTGTCTATGTGTATGTACAACAAATGCTTAACACTACTCCTTGGATAAGCCTACTGCTCGACCACACTACCACAAAATAGAGCATTAGTATTATCTATTTTTACCACTATTTTACCTCTAAGGGGAACCCTTGGACTCTGTGCATGCTATTCCTTACTTTGAAATAGCACATACAGAGCCAACTTCCTACAGCGGTTGTTTGGTCAGACACACCAAAGAAAATTTAATTAACTACATAAAATGTAGGGCCTGATTTAGATCTTGGCAGTGGGGAATATTCCATCACAAATGTGATGGAAATCCCAACCGTCTTATTATGATCTCATAGGACAGGATATCCGTCACATTTGTGATGGAGTAATCCCGCTGCCAGGATCTAGATCAACACTCAGCTGCCAAGCTACCAAAAAAAGGGAGTTTTCTACTTGGCCCTTCTACAACTGTTCAAGCCTTGGTGTGCTGAATCAGAACTACTTGAAGACTATGACTACTATGAAGATTCTTTCAATGCTGTAAAAGACAGCATTGAGTGTTCAGTCTTTCCAAAAAATCTTGCAAATGTTGAAACATTAGAAACATTAGAAACATTAGAAACATTCAAACATTAGATTGAATAGGATGAAACTATTGCAGCTCAGAGAGTTCACAAAGCAACCAAAGTTCTGGACAACTAAATCAAGATCCTCTTGGGGAACAAATATTAAAAATGAAGCAGCTATGGCTATGAACGAGATGGAGACTGCAATGTAGCAAGCATGTGTTGATTTCCAACAGTTAGTACGCCAGCTAACCAATAAACAGAAAGAAATTTCTGACAAAGTAAAAGGAAAAAAGAGCACAGATTTCTGCATGAAAAGAAACAATGTGCATGCTATTTTTTTAAACCACTACTACTATATATCAGTGGTCAAGCTGCATAATGTATGCAAGGGGGACGTTCAGGCAAATCTACAAGATTTCACTGTGCCATTCTTGCTGTCATTTTTAATGTCTGCTCAAAGCAGGCTTTAAAGTGACACACCCATTTAATCAATGGTCTTCCTTGCAGTTTGCTGTACTAGTGCCAAAATGTTTTACACTAGTGCAGCAAAGCACCTATTGGCCTAATGTGCCCTATGGTGTGCTGTATTGTAAATAGGGTGCACCCATGATGTTGTTAGGTGGGGCAGAGGTGACGCAAGAAAACTGGTGCATCAGCTGATGCACCAGTTTCTTGTACATATGCCCCAAAGTTTCCAGAGTTTGGAAGAAACTGAAACTTTGAATTATCGATGAAGTGAGCACGGTGTCTGTTGTAAAGTGGTTATTGGATATGGCAGGTAACTACCTACACTTAACAATAGGTCACTAACTCCCACTACGTCCAGTTAGGTCTCAATAAATTAATCCCAGCTCAAACCTTTGTAGCTTGGCAACAAGTGACAACAAGTGACAAGGCTTAACTTAGTAGACAAGTGTGTAAAGCATTTAAAAACCACAAAACAGTAAATAAGTAAAACACAAAACATAATAAAAATCCAACACCAATCTAACCGAAGCTCATCAGCGAGATGAACCTGCAAGTGAGGCCAGGTCGCTGTTGAGGTAAGCCAGCTTGAATCACCACTGTGGGCCTGTCCCTTTATGGAGCTTTTTAAAGAAAGTTCTCCAATCTTCTCAAAACTTCTGGATCTTCTTCCAGAAGGTATTTGAATGTTCTTTAGGAGTCCATAGATCACCCCAAGGCCCCAGAAGCTCTGAGTTGCTCCTTGAGGGCTAGGACTCCAACTCCCAGAATGCACCTGGTTAAAACTCCAAAATGACATCTGGACAGTAGTCAGCTGGTCAGTTCCTTCAGGATTTGACGCAGGAGACTTTTGTTAGCTATTTTTCACCTGTAGCAAGCAGGGAGTCCCTTCTTGAACAAGTTGAAGACAAGCAAAGTCCTTTTTGTGATTAAGCCCAAGTGTGCAGCTGGTGCAGTCCTTCAGAGTGAGTGTCCAGGTGCAGGTCAGGGGTCCAGCAGGGTAGTCCTTGAGATTACGTGTCACAGAATGATGCCTGGAAGGCAAGACGGGCAGGTATGTTTAGAGACACAAATGATAGACTCATCATGAATAAGGCTTGGTCGAAATACATTGGTGTTGCTAAATTTCTGTTATAATAAACGTGAAAATCAGGAGATAAAGGAGTGCAGTGGTGAAGTTTTTACTTGCTATATATATGAACAATACCATTTCAGGCTTAGAGTGACAGATACATTATGCAAAAAGAAGCCTCTAGGAAGTTCCCCAGCTTAGGTGGAGAGCAGCTCCAGTAGGAGCACCCTACAACACCAGCAACACTGCAAAACTGCTCACCTCAAATGTCTGCTTTTCTAGCAAAGTTTTTAAGCATAAGATTAGCCCAGTGCCATCCACGCTGAGCTATAAATGGACAGAGGGCCAGATATACGACCTTTTGTTTTGCAACTCGCAATTTGTGATCAATTTACGAATCACAAATTGCGAGTCTCAAAATAAAATGTTTAACAGTGTTAAGTACACTGTTTGCGATTCAAAATGGGGTCGCAAATTACCTGCCTTATCAATATTCATAAGGTAGGTCGCAATTTACGACCCCATTGGTAATGGCTGCACTCACAGGGATGGTGGCCTGCTGGGGACAGGAAACCACCATGTCTGTAACTGCTTTTTAAATAAAGCAGCTTTTTTTTAAATGGAGCTCATTTTCCTTAAAGGAAAATGGAATGCATTTCAAACAAAAAAATGAAAAGTTTTCTTTTAATTTTTTCAGAGTAGGCAGTGGTCCATGCCCACTTTGAATAAATACTTAAGCTTCCCTTGGGGACCCCTTCCCCTTTGTGAATGGGATAGCAACAATTTTAAATTGGTGTTAACTGCAATTGTTTTGCAACCACATTCATGGAAGCAATACAATCGTACATACCATTCAAATTCGCTACTAGGAAGGGAAGCCCTGAACACGTTGTTTCCTAATAATGAATCGCAAAACCCACATTGCGATTTGGTACAAGTGACAGAATTGCAATTTGGGCTTTGTACATCTCAAGAAACATTTTGACACACGAAAATGGACCGATTCTGGGATTCGTCCCACTTGTGACTAGAAAAATGCTTAATACATGTGGCCCAAAGTCTTTTGCCATTTGTACAGCAAAGGCTTTAAGCACAGAATTAGCTGGGTGCATCCCATGCCAGGCTGTAAAATGAAAAACAGCCTCTTACTAAGCCAGGCAAAGTATTACAGCTTTGGCTCATAAGAAAACATCCAAGCCAACCTGGAACGAATAAAAGCACCCCCGATGTGTATCGCCATCATTATATCACTTCAGAGAGGTTTAGGGCTGTTCGGACATAAGGGCACACCGAGTAAAAGACATAACAATACTCTTTCAGGCTTAGAGTGCTGCATAAGTTATTCAAAATAGAAGCTGAGAACTCTGGGTAGTTCACAAGTTTAGGTGGAGAGCATCTCCTGTTAAAGTACCCTACAACACCAGCGGCACTCTAAAATTGCTCACCTCTAATGTCTGTTTCTCTAGGAATCTAATTTAATCAAGAGGGCACCTAATTGTCTGCGGCTTCAGGAAATGGGGGAGGTGCTGAGCTGCTCCAAATGTCCTTCCCTGCCTTTGATGCCCAGTTTGGCTGCTCTCCCCCCATCCATGTTTCACCATCTGCTAAGGCAGATCTTCTCCCCCAGGCACATTCTTTGTGTTCAGCCCATGCCACTCCCCACCTCATCAAGGAAGCCTGGCCAGGCTGCCAGAAACTGACCAGTCAGATAAGGGCACTACAGAGCTGAGGTTGGCAACTTTCAGGTAGAGTTTTAAAACTCTTTACCTGAACTAGTTATATTAAATCTAACAAAGGCAAGTAGTAGGATTTATTTTAACAATTAATCTGATACCAGACTCAAGATATCTGTCTCTAATGGGGACTTTGTTAATTAAAATAAGGTCTCCCCATGTTAGCCTATGGAGTCCATTCAATACAGTGAGGGAAAAACACACTTGGCTATTTTACCTCACCAGGGCTTATAAAACAATTTCTATAAGGTCCCTGCTTATAGTTACATGGCACCCAACCTTAGGGGCACATAGGGCATACCTTGGGGATGACTTATATGTAGAAATAATGTAGTTTAAGGCTTTGGGAGTACTTTTGATGCCAAAGTCGAATTTGCATATAACATTAGTTTAAAAGCAGCCAGCAAGGCAGGCCTGCCATTAAAATGAAATTCAGTACCTATGCTGGGGTCCCTAAACCTACATGCCCTACCATATACTAGGGACTTATAGGTAGATTGATACTACCAATTATAATTAGCTTAATTTGCATATCCACTTTACACAGAACACTGGCTCTGGGACTGGTAAGCAGTACCTAGGACACAGCAAAGAGTCAGTAACCACCAGTATCTGACCAAAACGTTTGGGGCTGACCAGGGAAAAAAGGAGGTCTTTCCTACACTGATGTTTTAACATTCTTGACACTAAAATTATCTTACGGTCATTTTCAGGTGTGTACAGACATTTTTAGCAAAACAAAAGAAAGACAGAAAATTGTTTGCACAATGATGACAAGTGTCCTGCATCTCTATTGGGAAATGTCAGACAGTGAAAAAGGACTTCCCATCCGAGCACTCAGCATTGGAAAAGTGGCCTAGATTTCCTAATTAAAACAAGCCGGATGTTGTCAAAATAGTGTAGAATATTCCTCATGTCTGCTTAGAAAATAAAAAACAGTGACAATAAACTGTTGAACAGGGCTGGTTCTTAAACTTCAACAATATATTCAAAATCGATATTTTCCTAAGCTTAAAACAAATGTGTTCAACAATAACATTTCATATTGTCAGTGCTGATGTTTTAACATTCTTGAGACTAAAATGAATTTAAAGTGATTGTATATAACATTTCTGATGTATCAGACCGAGGAAGGACACCTTACTCGAAAAACAAAATGTTGAGTTTTTGTGCTGTTCCCTGATAAAAGACTCAGGCCCAGGTGATTACTACAAGAGTGTTTCTGAAATAATTGAACTAGTAAAACACAGCTCTCTAAGCGAGGCTTGTAGTATCCCTATGTGGTCAAAGAGAGCTCTTATTGTCACTTGGCTCATCTCGGGTATGTCGAGAACTTGGTCTACATTGTCCTTTTTCCCATCTAACATTTCAAGTACAATCCACTGTAACTCATTGTCCATGTGTTTTGCTAAAAAAAAAATGACTGCTCATTTTTGGCGTGCATTTCTGACATCTAGTATTGCTGTGATGCTCCACTATGTGCACTTTTATTTTTCTACTCGTCATACCAATGTATCTTAGTTGGCATGGACATGTAGTCATACATATTACATGCATGGAATTAAAATTTGTGTGTTTCCTCATTGTCCATTCCAGATTCTAAGCCAACCTGATAGTTTTGGAGACTTTCGTTAAGTGGCAAACACTGCATGAGCCACACGGATAGTGGCCAATGATGGGTTGCAGGCCCCAATTAGACAAAACTGTGGTTGGTTCCTTAATGGGCTCTCTTCAGGTGTGTGTGTACCAAATGATCCAGTAGGTTCTTACTTCTTTTGAAAGCAAATCTTGGTTTTGGCCATTTCAAATTTCCTATTGCTATAATGTTCCAGTGTTTATTATCTTTTTGACATAGTTTGAGGCTGTACAATATGTGGTAACACATGTGAGTATGTTTTCATCTGTGTTCCTCAATGATTGCTCTAGGAGACATTCTAGATGCTGGTATCTTGCATTTTTTGGAACTTGTCCACAATCTTTGTTGGGTAATTTCTCTTCTTCAGTTTGGCGGTAAGGTCCTTCGCCTAAATCTTAAAATCTTCTATGTTGCTGCAATGCTGCTGATTCCTTAAGAATTGACAATAGGGTAGATTTTCTCACAGGGAACATGGATGAAAACAGTGAAATAGCAACAAACTTGTATTTGCTGTAAGTTTGTAAAAGGTTTTAGTTTTCAATATCATCTCTTTTGCAAAAATAGTGACGTCTAGAAAGCTTAATGTCAAATTATGCATAATGCATGTGAATTTCAAAAATTGGTCTTGAGTATTCAGCCAACTTAAAAATTCTGTTGCTTTGTCTGTGGAGTGTCTCCAGATAATCAAACTCACATATAACCCTGCCAGACTCGGCACAAAGGTGCTGCCCATTGATGTTCCATGGGTCTGGAGGTATATCTGATCTTTGTATTTAAAAGAAATCTGTCAATGCAATTCTACAGCATTCTAACACAAAGGCCCTCATTACAACCATGGCACTCCGAGGTGGCAGTCTCATCACCATGGGACGGCAAACAGCCACACCACCACCAGGCCCACCAGTGGCCGGCAGGGGCCTCCTCTGGGGGGTGGCATGTCTCACACCACTGGTCGTATTAAAAGGAACATTGCAACATAAGGAAATTTGAAATAGCCAAAACCAAGATTTGCTTTCAAAACAAGTAAGAACCTATGGGATCATTTGGTGCACACACATCCAAGGAGATCCCATAAAGAACCAACCACAGTTCTCCCTAATTGGGGCCTCAACCAGTCATCGGCCACTATCCACGTGGCTTGTGAAGTTTTTGCCACTTAATAAACGTCACCAAAACTAACAGGTTGGCTGAGAATCTGAAATGGACATACAGGAAACACACCAATTGTAAATCCATGCATGTAATATACATGATTACATGCCCATGCCAACCAATATACATTGGTATGACGAGTAGAAAAATAAAAGTGTGCATAGGGGAGCATCGCAGCAATAATAGATGTAAGAAATGCAAGACAAAAATGAGCAGTGGTGTTTTGGCAACAAAACACATGGACAATGACATGGAGTGGATTGTACTTGAAACGTTAAATGGAAAAAAGGATAATGTAGACCAAAGTTCTCTTTCAGAAAGAACAGCGGTGGGTATACTAATTGAGGACCTTTGACAAAGGTCTCAATGACAACATCCTGTGGCTTTCATTTGGACAATGATATACATACCCGAGACGGGCCAGGTGATGATAAGAGCTATCTATGACCATATAGAGATACTATGGCCCTTATTTATACTCTTTTAGCAACGCATTTGTGTCGTTTTTTGACGCAGAAGCAGCGCAAACGTACAAAATACAATTTTCTATAAATATGGGCCTATAAGCCTCCCTTAGAGAGCTGTTTTTCACTAGTTCAATTATTTCAGTGACACTCTTGTAGTAATCACCTGGGCCCACGTCTTTTACCAGAGAACAGAGCAAGAACACAACATTTTGTTTTCTGAGTAGGGAGTACTTCCTCAGTCTAGCACATCAGAAATGTTATATACAACCACTTTAAAATAATTTTAGTCTCAAGAATATTTAAGCATCAGCACTTACAATATGAAATATTAATATTGAACAAATATGTTTTAAGCTTAGGAAAATACAGATGTTGTATAAATTGTTGAAATTTAAGAACCAGCCTTGTTCAAGAGTCTGTTGTCACTGTTTTTTATTTTCTAAGCAGAGATGTGGAATACGCAGCACTATTTTGACAACATCTGGCTTGTTTTCATTAGGAAATCTAGGCCACTTTTCCAATCCTGAGTGCTCGGATGGGAAGTTCTTTTTCACTGTCTGACATTCCCCAATAGAGCTGCGGGAAACTTGTCATTGTGCAAACATTTGGATGTAACTCACATTTTTTCACTAACCTTCCCACTGAGATATCCTTCAGTTCATTTGGATAACAGGATACTGAAGTGAATGAAGACCCCGTTATGATGCCACAAAATCACCCCACGGTGGTAACATTCACTATTGAGGGTAGAATACTTGGAAGAGGGTCTATTGAGAAAGATCTCAGAGGGCCTGGAATGAAATGGTCTGAGAATTCACTTCTTTTGTTTTTTAGTTTTTCTTGGATTGACTAGGTGCATTGTGGGAGCTGTAGTCTCAGACCCCAAGAGATAAACCAGAGCTTTTGAACCTGGCTGGTGCAGTGGACCACTTTCCTGCATCAAGAAACACTTCTGAAAATAAGTGTAAAAGTATATCATCATGGGCTGCCTGAACTCTTGACTTCGTCCTGGTGCAGTGCAAGCGTGTTTAACCTTTTGAGCGCTATTTGTTTCTAAGCGCTAGTTTTACAATTAATCTTTAACTCCCTGAATGCCTGGAATGAGCTGGTCTTGCCCTCGGCCACGGTTCCCGTGTGCAGGGGACAAGACCAGCTCATCCCGCACCCGGCCCACACACCCCCATCAGGGATGGAAGGGGAATCGATTAACCTTCCACCCCTGATCCCCCCCGGCAATCTGATGACGTCAGCGTGCTCACAGCAGTCGAACATCATCAAATGGTGCCGGGGACGCTCTGGAATCCATTTGCTTCCTGTGCGTTAGGAGAGAGGACACAGAAAAGGTGAATCCTTCTCATGGGGGGGGGGAGGGGTTTAGGGGGAGAAAACAGACACAAGGGGAAAGTAAATAGTTTTTCCTTTTCCCCGTGCCTGTTTTCAATTAATTCCTGCTCCATGATCGCGGGTGAGGTCTGCGATCGTGGAGCAGGTATCCACCACCAGGCTATTTATTTCTTTTGGGGAGGTCCCCTGGGGGCAATAGTGTATCCATGTTTCTGCCCCCCTGGGGGCTAGATCGCCCATTTTTTCGGCCGATCTGCCCCCTGGTGGGGGTCGAAACCCACTAGAAACATGGGATTATATGCATTAAAATGTTTTAGGGCAGCAACCCGTTAGGCAAGGGTCGCTGCCTTGGAGGCAAGATTTTGGCCCACCCGGGGCTAGATCAGCTATGTCTTTGGCCGATCTCGCCTCCAGGGGGTCAAAACCCACTAGGCCCCAGGGATTGTGTTGTGTGTGTGTTTGTGTGTTTTTTGTGTCTTGGGGGTACCCCTTGGGCAAGGGTCACCTCCCAAAACAAGCACATTAGTGATGGCCATCGGCCTATTTTTTTAGGCCCATCTGCCTCCACGGGGGGCAGAAGTCACCAAGACGCCAGGGATTATTTTTTCCTTTGTTTTTTTGTGTTGAGGGGGGCACAAAACTGTTGGCCATTTCTGACCCCCTTGAGTGCAGATTGGCCTATTTTTTAGGCCCATCTGCCCCCATTGGGGGCAGAATCCACTTTGGCACCAGGGATCTTGTGTGTGTGTGTGTTTTGTGTGGGTGGGCGGCCCCTTTGTTAAGGGTCACCCCCCAAAGGGGGCACATTACTGATGGACTATTTTTTTAGGCCCATATGCCCCCAAAGGGGGGCAGAAGCCACCAAGATGCCATGGATTCTTTTTTTTCCGTTATTGTTTTGTGTTGGGGGGGGCATCCCCTTTGGCAAGGGTCGCCCCCCACAAGGGGACACAGAACTGTTATTCATTTCTGCCCCCCTTGGGAGCAGATCGGCCTATTTTTTTAGGCCCATCTGCCCCCATGGATGGGGCAGAATCCTCTTTGGCACCAGGGATCGTGTGTGTGTTCTGTGTTGGGGGGCAGCCCCTTTGGTAAGGAGTGGCCCCCAAAGGGGACACATTACTGATGGCCATTTTTGCCCCCCTTGGGGGAAGATCGGCCTATTTTGTTAGGCCCATCTGCCCCCAATCTGCCCCCACCGGGGGCAGAAGCCACCAAGATGCCAGGGATTTTTTTTCCCCCTTTTTTGGGGGGGGCTCCCCCTATGGCAAGGGTCGCCTCCGAAAGGGGGCATGGAACTGTTGGTCATTTCTGCAGCCTATTTTTTGCAGGTCCATCTGCCCCAAGGGGGGCAGAATCCACTTAGGCACCATGGAAAATTTCTAAATGCTTGGTGGCGGGGTGTTTGTCAACTGGCAAAGGTTTTGCATTTGTGATTATAACAGTTTATTTCTTCTTTTTGTTCTAGTTCAAAGCTTTTGCTTCCTTTGCTGTGGATCCTTGCGGTTTTGGCAGTGGTTGACCTGCAGTTTGCATAGTTGCATGTTTTAGATAAGTAAAAACAATTTACTCCAAAGGAGTATTGTTGCCATGCATGAACAACATATTTGTAGGTGGTGTACTAAATGCAGGATTGTGTGTGAAATTGTCCTTAGATTTGTGCACAATGATATTTGTGTTGTCTTATGTCTAATTTGTTTTTATTTTTTATTTTTAGTGGGATATCATCGGTGATTGCTGTGTCTGTGGAGAGTAGTTGCTGGTGAGTCTAGCTTTTTCAGGCGAGTTAGTGGTATAGTTTTTGAGTACATGACTCTTTGTGATAAAGCCACACTTTGTTTATTACTTAGTTTAGACAGTGCTGGTTGTTGTTGGTGCATTTGTCAAGTTACACTTCTTAGAAAGGATCATGGCTAGCCACAGAGTGACCACTCAGCAGGTTGCTGGCATGCTTTTTGAGTCATCTTCTTACCATGATTATGAGACTGACTCTACATCTGTGGCAGAGGAGGAGGTGAGAGATTCTGGCAGTGAGTTTTCTGCCCAAGAGGAATCTTCTGATGAGCAAGCCAATCTCAGTGCAGATGAAGGGCCTGTTTTAGAGGAGGACACTGATGTTCCAATAGTGCAGCAGCCTGGGGCTAAAAAGTTTGCCATTGGAAGACCTGAACTCTGGGTTGCCCCAAACATGGAGCAGCCACAGTTGCCTGCCTTTACTTGTCTCCCAGGGTGTAGAGTGAATACGGAAAACTTTTTGCCTGTCAATTTCTTTCAGTTGTTTATGGACGATGTAATTTTGTAAGAGATTGTTGAGCAGACCAATTTGTATGCAGAGCAGTATTTGAGGGACAACTCTGCCAGACTTAGGCTTCAGTCTAGAGATACCCATTGGATTCCAACAAATCTGGAAGAGATGAAAAAGTTCTGTGGTTTGACTTTTTTGATGTCGTTGATAAGGAGGCTATCACTGGCTTCTTATTCGGCTACTAGTCCCTTGACGGCAACGGCTATATTTCCTGCAACCATGACTCATAATCGGTATTTGCTTCTTCTTCGGATGCTGCATTTTGTTGACAATGCTTTAGCCTTGCCACGAGATCACCCTGATTGTGACCGTCTATGTAAGATTAGGCCCGCCCTTGATCTTTTTGTTGATCATTTTTCAGAGGTGGATGTTCCAGGCAAAGAAATAAGTGTGGACGAGGCTTTGGTCCTGTTCAAGGGGTGTTTGGTTTTTAAGCAGTGCATTCTAGTAAGAGGGCACAGTATGGAATTAGGATGTATATTCTGTCTGAAAGTAGTGCAGGTTATGTGTATAATTTCCGTGTCTACACTGGTAGGGAGGGTGTGTTTATAGGAATGGCGCTCACAACTATTCTACCCCTAATCTCTTCAAAAGTATAGAAATATCCCCATGGTGCTCTTGGAAGGAGGACCACCACACTCCTCCACAAAAACTCAATTGAGAAAAAGCAGTGCACAATTCTAGGCACTCATGTCAAATGAATGTAACCATTGTCCATATCTGATAATGCAACAGATCTTCTTGTTTTATTCAGTACGTTTATATGTTTTTAATCAACGTGGATATCAGCCACACATCATAGAACGAGCTCAGGAAAAGATTATGAAAATTCCTAGAAAGGACACTTTGAGATACCAACATAAGAATAGAGGTGAGAAGATTCGCTGTATGGTGAATTACACACAGATATTGTATCTGTTATGTAAATGTATGCATAACCTTTGGCATGTGTTAAGTGTGAATGATAGTCTGAGAAAATATATTTCAGACAATCCGCGTTTTACTTATCGAAGAGGTAGGAACTTAAAAAATATACTTTGTCCCAGCTATCCGACCAAGAAACCCATTAGTTTTACAAATGTGGACATTGTGGGATGTGCAAATGGGCTCGAAATGGTACATGTACTTTTACCAATAGTATTGGGGAAGAGTTTCGGATACTCATGAATATTACTTGCAACAGTAATTTTGTGATTTATGCTATTGTATGCCAAAGCAAACATATGTATGTGGGAAGTACGATGAGATCATTGAAATTAAGGTTAAAGTGAACATTACAGGGCCTTGAGACAGGATGATATTCAATACCCTATTGTAGTGCATATGAAACAATGTTCAAAGCAGGGACTTATTAAGAGTTTCACATTTTTTGGTTTGGAGCATGTTCATAAAGACCCACGTGGGGGCAACAGAGAATTGTATTTAAGAAAGAGGGAATGCATTTGGATCTTGAGACTAAGAGCAGTGGAGGAGGGCCTGAATACTAATCATGAATTATAATTTTTTTAGGTGAATGAATGCATAGATAAATGAACACTTGCTATATTATGTTATCATGCTTCACTTTTTCATATCAATGTAATGATTAGACAAGTTATTTCTGCAGAGATTATAATATTCAGAACATAGGGCCAGATGTATCAAAGCTTATTGCATTTGCAAACGGTGCGAATGCCCGTTTGCGAACGCAAAAAGCCATTTCAGAATGTATCAAAGGCATTCTGAATGCAATTTTAAGGAATCGCTAAAATAGCGATTCCTTAAAATTGCGACCCTGTTTAGAGAGTCACATATTGCGACTCTCTAAATAAGAAATCGCAAATAAGGATTCCTTATTTGCGACTTCTAAAGCACTTGTAAGAAGCAATTCCTAAATGTGAATTGGGCATTTAGGAATCGCTATTTACCACCAAGTTGAACTTGGTGGTAACCATGTGCAAATTTTTAAAATGCATTTAAAATGGATTTTTAAAATTTACATGTAAAGCACACATGCCCTTTTGGCAGGTGTGTACCTTACATGTTGTAAAAAAAAATTGGGATGCAGCAGAGGGGCCTAAGGCCCCCAGCACCCTGGACTTTGCATTTCCAAAAATTGCGAATTCCAGTTAGGAATTTGCAATTTTGGAAATGCAAAAAATTCACAAATATGGGCCTACGGGCCCATAGGTGCGAATGGGGCCAGTATCGCAATTTGCATTTCTTTTCACAATTGTAGTGTTTGGAACATCACAGAAGTATGTCGACCAATCAAAATGATCTATTACAAAACTACTTGTGTTTGGGGGGCACCTACGTTTTTGGTCCCGGGTGCAGCCTTTATCTAGGGAAATCACCAAACCCAGACATTTTTGAAAACTAGACACCTGTAGGAGTCCAGGGACATGTGGCTTGAGTGGATCCCCCAAAATTTTCTTATCCGGACTCCTCTTCAAACCTCAAAATTTGCATAAAAAAGCATATTTTCCTCACTTTTCTTTGTAGGACCACCGCTCCGGCACAATTTCCCACCACTCAGCGTTCCCCTCAGTCTCCCAAGTAAAATGATACCTCACTTGTGTGGGTCCCCAGAGCAGAGTCAGCCTAAAGATGTATAAAGGAAAAATATGTCCTCATCAACTTGCTGTGCTATCACCACAATCACCACAGGTTTTTGCCCTTTTTCTGTTGCAGGCACCTGGCCCACCCACACAAGTGAGGTATCATTTTTTTCGGCAGACCGAGGGGAACATTGGGTGGTAGGAAATTTGTACCGGCACAGAGATCCTACAAAGAAAAGTGATTCAAATTTGATCGTTTTAGCTTTGAGGTTTGCAGAGGAGTCTGGGTAAGAAAATGTTGGTGGGTCCACACAAGCCACACCTCCCTGGACTCCTCCGGGTGTCTAGTTTTCAAAAGTGTCTGGGTTTGCTAGGTTTCCATAGATGACCGCCGCACCTGGGACCAAAAATGCAGGTGCTTCCCCTGCAAAAACAGGTAATTTTGTAATAGATAATTTTGATTCGTCCACATTGAGTTTTGGGACACTAGGCCAACACATATAAGCGAGGTACCATTTTTATCAGGAGACTTGAGGGAACGCTGGGTGGATGGAACATTGTGACTCCTCTTAGATTCTAGAACTTTCCATCACTGAAATGTGAGGGAAAGAAGTGTTTTTTTGCCAAATTTTGAGGTTTGCAAAGGATTCTGGGTATCATAACCTGGTGAAAACCCCACAAGTACCCCATTATGAATTCCCCTAGGTGTCTAGTTTTTAGAAATGTCCAGGTTTGGTAGGTTTTTCTAGCTGCCGGCTGAGCTACAGGCCAAAATCCACAGCTAGACACTTTGCAAAAAACAGGTCCGTTTTCTTTAGGAAAATGTGATGTGTCCATGTTGCATTTCCTGTCGCGAGCATTAGGCCTGCCCGCACAAGTGAGGTACCATTTTTATCGGGAGACTTAGGGGGACACTCAATAGCAGAACAAGTGTTATTGCTCCTTGTCTTTCCCTACATTTTTTCCTTCCAAATGTAAGACAGTTTAAAAATGACATCTGTATGAGAAATTCCCTGTAATTCACATGCTAGTGTGGGGACCCCAGAATTCCAAGATGTGCAAATAACCACTGCTTCTCAACACCTTATCTAGTGCTCATTTTGGAAATATGAAGGTTTCCTTGATAACTATTTTTGACTCTTTATATTTTACCAAATAAATTGCTGTATACACGGTATACAATGAAAACCCATAGCAAGGTGCACCTCATTAATTGACTCTGGATACCTAGGGTTCTTGATGAACCTACAAGCCCTATATATCCCTGCAACCAAAAGAGTCCAGCAGACGTAAAGGTATATTGCTTTTGAAAATCTGACATGGCAGTAAAAAGTTACATAGTAAAACGAGGAGAGAAATGCCTGTTTTTTATCTCAATTTCAATATTTTAGTTTTTCAGATGTTATTTTCTGTAGGAAAACCTTGTAGGATCTACTCAAATAACCCCTTGCTGAAGTCAAACATTTGTCTACTTTTCAGAAATGTTTAGCTTTCCAGGATCCAACAAAGGTTTTACACCCTTTTCTGTCACTCACTGAAAGGAGGCTAAAAGCACAAAAAATATTAAAAATGGGGTATGTCCCAGTAAAATGCCAAAATTGTGTCGAAAAATGTGTTTTTCTGATTCAAGTCTGCCTGTTCCTGAAAGCTGGGAAGATGGTGATTGTAGCACAGTGAACCCTTTGTTGATGCTATTTTCAGGGGAAAAACCACAAGCCTTCTTCTGCAGCCCTTTTTCCCATTTTTGTCTTTAAAAAACAAACTTTATTTTGTATTTTGGCTAATTTTTTGGTCTCCTTCAGTGGAACCCACAAACTCTGGGTACCTCTAAAATCCCTAAGATGTTGGAAAAAAAGGACGCAAATTTGGAGTGGGTATCTTATGTGTGCAAAACGTTATGAGGGCCTAAGAATAAACTGTCCCAAATAGCCAAAAAAAAGGCCTGGCACCTGAGGGGGAAAAGGCCTGGCAGTGAAGGGGTTAAAATTCATGCCTCCAGTCCCCTACATTGGATTTTGGTTATTTTGGTGTCATTCGAATCATAAGAATCTTTCCTATTTTTATAAATTGGTGTTAGATTTTTTATTGTGTATTGTGTCTTGCTTATTTACTGTATTGGTGTTTTTAAAAGCTTTACACACCTGTCTCCTAAGTAAAGCCTGTCTGCTCGCAGCCAAGCTAACAATGGTTGGGCAAGGATTGATTTACTGAAAACTTGACTGGACCTTATTTGTGATTGTGGTGGTATTACTAGCTGTAGGTACCTACCTGCACCTACTAATAAACCACTTTCCTACAGATAGATAGATAGATAGATAGATAGATAGATAGATAGATAGATAGATAGATAGATAGATAGATAGATAGATAGATATTTTATCAACCTCAAATAATACGGAATCTTGAATATCAGCTACCAACATGTTGTCCAACTCAACTTCTATTTGATGTTATATGTGTCATGATATACATATAGTGGCATATTTACAAGCCCCAAGCACCACCTTGCGGCGCCTTAGTGTAATCTTTTTAATGTTAAGGTGGTGTTAAGAAGGTCTTTCTCCTGTGCTATACTTACAAAGTGGCGCAATGGTTGCATTGCACCACTTTGTAAACCCTTGCGCCACATTATGGCTGTGCCAGGCACAATGTTTGTAAGCGGGACGTTCTGATGAAGGGAGACCTGAAAAAATGGCGCAGTGAAATTTACAACATTTCACTACGCCATTTTTCCCATCATTTTTAACGCCTGCTGGGAGAAAAATATTTGATGGTAGTGCAGCAAAGTGCCACATTAGCATCACAAAATTTTACGCTATTGTTCTAACAACTGCCATGGTGCATTGTATTGTAAATATGGCGCAACCATGGCATCGTTAGGTGGGACAGGGGAAATGCAAGAAACCGGGACCGATGTGCCTCTTTCTTGTAAACATGCCCCACTGTATCATACTCATTATTAAATGTACCTCTTTGCACCTGAGATGTAGTGGTACTCGCCCATTAAGTGTATTGCAGCAGTAATGAGAAGTGTTGGTACTTTCTTCAATGTATCGAACAGTACCATATATATATATATTCACTGAAAAAAAAGTTTAAAGTAATGTTATAGTTAGGTGACTTTGTCAGTGACAACATAAGCGTTTTGAACAAAAAAAGCACAGGAATTCATGTGTTATAGTTAAAAGAGCTAACTCTAACTTGTGTCCCCACCTTCTACTAGTTATGATCTCACATACTATAACACTCATGACATGTTCTATGACATTATTTATGAAAAAAAATGATCACCCCTTTATATGGGACTGTGAAAATACATGCCTAGATCCACTTCAGAATTTTCAAATACATTTGTATGAAACCAGTACAAAACGTGTATCTTGACAGGAGCTAGAAACTGCACAAATTAAAGACGTCAAAAGTGTAGAGCTAATAAAAACACATGTCAGTTGCAGAACGGTAAAGCTGTTCCATGTCTGTAGTTCATCCAGTCCTGATTTTGTCTTTACCCTATGGTGCTTGGAGCGTCAGTCACCCCATTTTTAATGCAGGATTACAAGCATCATGATGCAAAACATGTCAACCTGAACTGAATGAGGTATTGAGGCCTGGCATTGAAAAACCTACGTAACTATAAGGCTGCTGTCAAGCTGAAAATCCTAAAGCTTTTGTGTACACTTTCAGTTATGTGCTGACAGGCTGGAAGGACAACACTGTCTCCATTTATGACGGAATGTATCAGACCTTCTCCTGAGATTTCCAAACAACCTTCAGGGTCCACTATTACAACACAACTGAAAAAGATACAAAGATGATTAGTAACCCCAAATGTTCTAAATAATAGCTAAAAGCGAAACGAACCATCTCTCACACTTAGGGGCATATTTATACTCTGTTTGCGCCGAATGTGCGTCAAAAATTTTGACGCACATTTGGCGCAAACCGTGCACCATATTTAAACTTTGACGCCCGAGCCTGCGGATGTCAAAATTCCTCCGTGTGCGTCATTTTTTGGATGCGGGAAACCGCCTTCCGTTAATTACATGCAAGGTAGGCGTTCCCGCCCAAAAAATGACTTTAAGGCCAGTGCGCCTTATTTAAACTCCTGCATCATTTTGACGCACAGGAGGGGGCGGGCCTTAAAAAATGGCACACAGCCTGATGTGCGCTGTTTTTTAACGCTGGGGTGAGGGCAGGCATTAAGGGACCTGTGGGCTCACTTCCATGGTCTCTGACCATGGAAGGAGTCCAGAGGTGCCCTTCCCTGCCCCCAGGGACACCCCCTGCCAACCTTGCCCACCTCTGGAGGACACCCATGGATGGGGGGACCCTTCCCAGGTAAGTTGAGGTAAGTATTTTTTTTTTTTTTATTTAAAGTGCCATGGGGGGCCTAATTTGGTACCCCCTACATGTCACTGTGCCCAATGGCCATGCCCAGGGGACAGAAGTCCCCTGGGCATGGTCTTTGGGCAAGGGGGCATGACTCCTGTCTTTGCTAAGACAGTAGTCATTTCAATGGGGGTTGTGTGTCAAAAAATGGCGCAAGTCCAGTTTGAGGCATGCTTTTTGCTTCAAACCTGACTTGCACCATTTTTTGACGCACAACCCCCATTTTCCCCTACGTCGGCGCTGCCTGGTTTGAGTCTTTTTTTTTTTACCCTGACCAGTCCGCAGCGCCGGATAACGTCATTCCTTAAATAAGGCGCCCGCATGGTGCGTAGGAATGGCGTTAGCCGGCGGTAAAATTTTTGACGCAAACCAGCGCCGGCACTGGTTTGCGTCAAAAAGTATAAATATGGGCCCTAGAGACTTCACAAAACTGCCAAAGCTGAAAAGAACAATATTTTATATTGTGAATTGAAAGACAAAACGACGACCAGAAACGAGTACATTTGGCACAGTTTCAGTTCTGTTCTCTAACTAAGGATATTTGCTTCGGCCACCTGTGTAACTGTATCGATTAAGCCAACCAGCAGACTTTATAAATACTGCAGGCAAAGCGCAGACATGTACTGGGGCATATTTATACTCTGTTTACGCTGAATTTGCGTAATTTTGTTCATGAAAATTCAGTGCAAACCTAACTCCATATTTATATGTTGCTGCTAGATTCATCTAGCGTCAAAATATTGGAGTTAAAGTAATTTTTGGGATGTGTGAAACCTCCTTCCATCAATGAGGTGCAAGGTAGGCGTTCCCATCCAAAAAATGAATCAAAGCCCCTAGAGCCTTATTTATCCTTCTGTGCAAAAATGGGGTAGGGGGGGCCTAAATAATGGCACTAAGCTTTCTTAATGCCATTATTTAACGCCTGGGTCAGAGCAGGCGTTAGGGGACCTGTGGACACATTTCCATGGTCAAACATCATGGAAAGAGCCCATAGATGCCCACCCCAAGCCCCAGAAACACTCCCACCTACACTATAGAACACCAGAGGATGGGGGGACCTCATCCCAGGTAAGTAGAGGTAAGTATTTAAAAAATATTTTTAAAGTGCCATTGGGGGCCCTGAAATGGGACCCCCAACATGGCACTGGGTGCAATGGACATGCCCAGGAGACGCTTGTCCCCTGTGCTGGCCATTGGGGTGGTGGGCATGACTCCTGTCTTTAACAAGACAGGAGTCATATGGTGTGGATGGGTTTGCATCAGGAATTTACGCTAACCAGCCTAGTGTCATTTTTTGAGGCAAAACCCCCTTCCCCTGTACCGCCACCCCACCTGGCTAACATAATTTTCCCAGACACCAGCCCACCCTTTGTGCAGTCTTGTGGGATTCCATAAATTTGCCACCCCTTTGGCGCTCTGGAATGAAGCAAGCCAGTGCTATACTTTTTGACGCAAAACTGTGTTTGCACAGTTATGCGTCAAAGAGTATAAATATAGGCTGTACTGTTTCTGACAATAAAAGTTAGACACTCCCATTGAGGTTTTTTGACTGTGAGCCCTGCCGAGGGAACTAGTTACAGGTGTGCACGCTTACTCACAACCTGTCTCGCGGAACTTACTGTGCTTACATCATCAGCCGTTTTAGTGACATGATACAGGATTTGTCCTGGCTTGGCTCTTGCCTTTGCTCTCCTTAGACCTCGTCAATGAAAATGCAAGGTAAAATCATATGCATGGTAAACAAAATAGCAGACATCATCCACCTTGTAAAATGGTATTGCAGGCTCCACTGTATTATTTAAATTCTTCTTTATGTTGTGACACCCCACAGATAGTTTGTTATGTTATTCAGATTGTAGAGCTGAGGTGTGGCTCTAGCCACAGCCAGGTGAGACATTAAACTAACCTAAAGCCAACCAGGGTATGATCGAGGTGGCGCTGTGCTTTGTGCTGGTTCCTGACCTAGCTCTGACCTCCTTCTATTCATGTTCCCTCTTGGCAATCAATATGTCACATTATATATCAGTACCCTATCCCTCCTTTTTATCCTCTTCCAGATGCCTCGAATGGCAGTGGAGCAATCTGGCAATGGATGATATCTCGCAGCACAACGATCATCCATTCTGGGAGGTGAGAAGGTCAGGCTGAAAAATTGAGATATTTCCCCCTCAGCAGTGGAAAATGAGAAGGGGAAGTGGTAGAAGCTCATTGGCGGCATGACTCCTCTTTGAACACCTTCACTTCCTTGTACCTTGCATCCCATCCAGTGCCAAACGTGCAGCCATGATAACACTCACCGTCACATTGTATTGCAGATGCTGCTAGGGCATAGAGAGACATAAATGCTGATTATGAAGTCCCGTCTATGTGTGACGGCGGTGTTGCTGTGTCAGCGCTGACTGCAAGGCACACATTTTCATGCTGGCCGCTGTGCGGTGCAGCTTTGAAGAGGCTGGAGACGACTGCTTCCCCTGTCTAAGTTCACTCATTTTCTAGGTGCACAACAATAATAAGCCAAATGCACTGACTCACTACCCCTGATTCCCTAAAGAGGGAATGGCACAATCGGGACTGCTATATAATGTAACTTATATTGCCAACACAGCTAACAGTGAAGAGGGCTGTCACACTGCCCTATGCAAAGTATGTTGCTGTGTGAGCTGATTCAACATGTGTAGGCCACTTTCAATTGCCACTGGATAAAAGGGCCGGTTTAAAGCCCCTCTATATATGTGTATTATTCATATTTTACTTATTAATATTTTTCATGGTTGCAACAGGCGTTGCACAGATAAAGCTGGCACTTGGCCAGACCTAAAAATGAAAACGTACTGGAGTGCAACGGAACTGAGTTTCACTGACACATTAGCTAAAGGGTGGTGAGAAGCACCAGTGGGATAAATGTTTCTAGTTCTACCATAAGGCACACTACAGAACCAGATGTGCTGAGTGTGCGCCTGATGTGAGGGAAGCTCATTTCATTCAAGGAGTGTGGACTATAAACAAAACAATTCACCAACTCTTAATGTAATCACTGTCCCATTAAAGAGAGCGCTAGCAAGGCTAGGTATACATTCCTAATCACCAGAAATAAGACCAACAAAGAGCTGGTATTACATTTCCTAGAATGAAGGAGCACACCTACAGGGTTTACACGTGAAAAGATGACCTCATTGGCCCTGAGACTCCATCTGAGTAGCAGGCGGAATTTCTACCTACCTCTGGGCCATCATGACTGTGGTAAGGTTGATCCAGTGCTCTCAATCCACTGGTGGATTCAGTGTCAGGCTGGTGGATTACGTTGAAAAGTAGCAGCAGGGAAGAACGTCGTAGTAGCACATGCTGCATGGACCCATTGTTGTGCTTTTGGAGCACAGGCTAATAGCACCGCAGAGATGCTTTTATGCCCCATCTTTGGAAGCACTCTCCTCTTATGAATGGGCTCTAGCAGGTTGAAACATGTTAGTGTTATTGCTTTTTGTTACATATATATCTTGCTTCGGGAATCTACCAAGAGTGCTTCTCTTCAACACTTTCTACAGAGACCTAAAAACCATCCAGGAGGAATATCGCAGCACGTGCCCTGTTCGGCAACCTTTCATTTGATGATTGCTACAAGATTTTCACTTAAGTACTCGAGTTGTGAAGTCCTGCGCTGACAGTTTAATAACACCTAAAGTGAAAAATTGTGGAAGTTAATAATAAAGTACCAGCCCTGCATGCAAGCAGACCTCCATTGCTGCACAGGCATTTACACCACAAACACTTGGTTGCTTGGGGCAGGAGTAGCTGTGGAGCTAGTTTTAAAGCACCGTGCGCTGTGCAGCACACATAAAAACTGGGAGCTGTATATAGCTGTCTGTACTTGAAGGGCCTGGTTACTGTGCAAAACCTACGCATGACAGAACACACACACACGTGCACTATGGTGCAATGGTGGTTGCCTTGGCGCACAGAAGCCTGAAGCTCGCCAGGAGAGTGGAAAGCCATGCTATATCTTATTATATATGGAGCTGTCCTTTCCTGCAGTGCAGCAACTTTAATCATCATGAAAGTCCTTAAAATGAATGCACTGTAGTCACAAAAGCAATAAAAAAACACAGAACAGAGATAAACGCCAGTCATCAGACGAGCTGCATAGCTTACTCCATCTTCTTGCAAAATTTAGATTATTTATTGAAAATGTTATCGAGGAACTATGTGTTTTGCAATGAAGCACACACTCATCTCCCTGATGTGCTGAACATCTGTATTACTCAATTGTCATTTAACTTAAATCGAGGCGAAGTCATAACTAAAGTTCACTCCAACGTAGTTGGAGATGTGTTAAAGAAGTTTATGTCATTAGAAACACCCAATTAGCAATGCCAAACGTGCTTCGTCTATACAAGGAACGACAAAGAAATCATCCAATTAAAAAGAGGAAGCAGGATGACCTTTCAAAGATAAATTAGCCGTCTTTAGACGCATGTCTATAAACGTTTCTTAATACAACAGTGCCATCTTGCGACCAATAGTAAAACATTCAACTGTAATGAAAGAGTAAGTGGGATTATAGTGGTAATAATAGTGCCTGTGTGCGTGTGCTGTTTGTGTGTGGACCTGTACACCCCACGCTCTGAGGATCCCGTTCAGTCCTCATAGCGTGGGTAAACATTGTCAGTTCTAGACAAACACCATCCTTTTGAGGACCAGCGAGTAAGGAGGACCAGTGTCCATAGTGTGTTTAGGTTCCGCTTTATAACCTTTATAAGACTTAAATTAACTGATAATACAGCTAAGGAACAATTAACCGATTAATTAAACTTGATGCACTGAAGAGGGATACGTTGTTTATTTTATTTTTTAATTAATTCAAGGTCTTTTCAGAATAATTTTAATATTGTGTGTCTATGTGTCTGAAATTGTCAACATGTTTTATGTTTTTTTGCTCGTTATTTAACTCACTGATAATACAGCTAACGAACATGCAGTAGCAAAGGATTAATTAAACTTGATGCACTGAAGAGGGATACTTTTTTTTACAAATTAATTCAAGGTCTTTTCAGAATAATTGCAATATTGTGTGTCATTTGCCCAACATGTTTATGTTTTTTGCTCGTTATTTAACTCACTGAAATTGAGTGTACATTCTACACACACACTAAATAATCCAGGCTAAAATAAACCCAATCTCTAAACAACAAAAGATGTCCACCAACTTATAAAATTGTGTAATTCTGTTTTATTTTTCCTACATAGGTATTTATTATAAATCGTCGTCCGAATTTCCTTCGGCAGACTGCCTTAATGTTGAGCTGGTTCAGACGCAAAGACCAACCCGAAAACCATGGGCCATATTTATACTCCGTTTGCGCCGAAATTGCGTCGTTTTTTTTGACGCAATTTCGACGCAAAACTAACGCCAACTAACGCCATATTTATACTATGGCGTTAGAGGCGAATAGCGCCAAAGTTCCCGGAATGTGCGTCATTTTTTAGCGTGAACCCCTTCCTTGCGTTAATGATATGCAAGGGAGGCGTTCCCGTCTAAAAAATGACTCCCAGGCCTTTACGTGGTATTTATACTCCCGGGCAAAAGAGACGCCCGGGAGTTGGCGTGGGTAAAAACGGCGCATTTGCGCCACTTTTTAACGCCTGCTCAGGGCAGGCGTTAAGGGGCCTGTGGGCTCAAAATGAGCCCACAGGTGCCCTCCCATGCCCCCAGGGACCCCCCCTGCCACCCTTGCCCACCCCAGGAGGACCCCCAAGGATGGAGGGACCCACCCCAGGGACATTCAGGTAAGTTCAGGTAAGTATGATTTTTTTTTTTTATATTTTGTTTTGGTGGCATAGGGGGGCCTTATTTGTGCCCCCCTACATGCCACTATGCCCAATGACCATGCCCAGGGGACAGAAGTCCCCTGGGCATGGCCATTGGGCAAGGGGGCATGACTCCTATCTTTACAATGATAGGAGTCATGTTGATGGGGGATGGGCGTCGTTAAAAAATGGCGCAAGTCGGGTTAAGACGATTTTTTCGACGTAACCTGACTTGCCCCATTTTAAGACGCCCATGCGCCATTTTCCCCCTACGCCGGCGCTGTCTGGTCTACGTGGTTTTTTCCCACGCAAACCAGGCAGCGCCGGTCTGATTGCGCCGTCTAACGCCATTCCATAAATACGGCGCCCGCATGGCGCTTCAGAATGGCGTTAGACGGCGCAAAACTTTTTGACGCTAAACTGCGTTAGCGCAGTTTAGCGTCAAAAAGTATAAATATGGGCCCATATATGTGGGAGAAAGTACACTCTACGTACACTATAAGGCTATTGCAAGTCGCCGAAGAGTTCTCTGACCACAGAGGAACGAGACCAAAGTTCTAACTTCTTTACAGAGTCATGGAACTCCTGGGTGACCTGCAATATTTCATGCATAGCTAGTGGAAAAATAACTTGAAACCCTCATCGCAGTGTTTCAACATTAAGATTCAACGTTAACTGCCAACAAGATGTATAATTTGAGACTTAATGTGTGTTCTAATAGTACTAAATACTTGAGGAACATGTAATAAAAGTGAACACTAATAAAAGCCAAAAATTCAATGTACTGCCACCGTAATCAAAGCACGCCAAAGCAAACGTTACAGAAGCATTATTCTCAGATGGGCTGTTGTCAGTTCATGCACTACACTACTCCTACCTCCCATTATAGGTCATTCTATCAAGGATTATTGGGTTACATCACCATGTGGGCTATTCGTGAACAGAGTACCTTTCTCCAGTATGCCTATTCGCTTTGTGGAGTAACTATTCTGTAATGGTGACACGTTTTTTCAACACATTCTTATGAGGAAAATATTAAAAAGATAACAAGCATTTACAATGCAATAGGTCTCGCATTTGCTTGAGTTAGAGCTATTAGCTTTGTACATGCATTACTGGACTGGACTTCTCTCGCCGCAGAAATGTTTCAACCGTGCTGCATAATTTGGTCCACTCTGCTATATAACTCCAGTCGCACAGCATTATACCTAGTAATAGGGCGGAAAACAGTGAAGCCTCTCGCTACAGCACTTTGAAACTGGTATGAAACACTACATGAAACTAGAATAATATTATTAATAATAATACTGATAATAATAATAATTGTTGTTTTTATTAGTAGTAATGTAAGTGTTCCTATAATTAACTTTGCTTTTGCTGATATTGGCTATGTTGTCCAGGTCGCATCAGAGAATAAACGGGTCCCATGTCATAAGACTGCTTTCAATTGCAAACTAATTCAAGATTGCCCGAGCTAGCATGGCCGTCTATCAGTCACTCAGTGTGACACCTTCACCGAGCGACTGCAGAAGGTTTGACAATTGCTTTTATTAAAAGTTTTGTGTTGGTGCCTGCAGCGCTAACAGCTGATATTTACAGACTTGAGAAGTGTGAAGACCAACGTTAATTTCTTGCCTAAGGTTATACTTTTAAATTAACGCAGAGCCCCGAAGCCTCTTGACGTTCTTTGGGTGCATCCTTCCTGCAGAGCCTCGAATGACCCCAGTGTTTGCAGGGCACACCGATGCCCACCCACACTCGGTACAGTTAAGTCGCCCACATATACGATTAATTCATGATTCTTTACTTTGTTTCAGACAGCAGATGTTGGCCTAGTGAAAGTGTCTTTTTTAAATTACACGCAGAATGCAATTTGTTTCCTCATTGATTCATTCAAATAGTATGAGGGAAGAGAAGAGGGGCCGGCGTGTCCTAGCTAAGCAGTTTTGCACCAACTGTGACACATGGTACATTTGCTTCTGCGTGGAGGGGGACAAAAGGTCGGGGATCCACAGAGTCTGTTAACTGCCCCCAATATCATTAGATGCGTTGAGATAGTCCATGGGTTCACGTCTATCTTGTAATTTTATCCGCATTAATACACCACATGGCTGTTTACGTAACTCAATTCAAAGCGCTATTTAAAGGTGTCGAACATTGCCTCGGTGAGCGTCTCCGCTGCAGTAAGAATGTCTGCATAACTGTGCAATGACCAGTGCATGAATGTGCGCTGCATGCAATGCAACCCCGGGCCATTCTAGACACAAATATTCCAGTGTCCACGCTGCTCGTTGTCCACGTTACTCCTGGATGCTATTACGTATGGGATGAAGCATCCCCCGCTGTCCCTTAAAGGATAGTGCACTTCACTGAGCAATTCTGTGACCATACAGAACTAGAGGGGGTTAACGCCGGAGAAGGCATGATGTACGCATGCCTTTCACTAACTGATGCACATGCATGCGTCAGGAGGCAGTGCAGACGAGTTGTGAATGGGTTTCCTTTAATAGTAAATACGTCCCAGGACTGGCACCTAGGCACTAGAAAGTAGCAGCGTTTTACGACTCCTCACTCTGCGATTGCCAGATGATTACTTTCAACCTGGACATCTCGTGATGTGACATAAGTTCGTTTGCCAAGTTATAGACACGTTCCTTTGTAAATCACGCAGATAAATTTGTGCTTTCAGCCGTCCACCCGGGCAGGGTAGGAACCAACTGAGGCCACGCCTCTTTCAAAGAAACTCCCGCCCCTGACGTCAAAGAGCCGTGGTCATACAGGGGTGACCCATGCGTGGCTTACGGACACAGTTTATGTTCTTTCTGCTGCAGCTTTGCACAAAGGGCAATCACATTTTCATTATTTTAATTAGTTTCTAAGCACATGCACCTCCCGTACCATGCTAAACACGCTCGTGGAGGTAAACCAAAGTCAGCATTACACATACCTAGTGAGAGAGGAAAATGATAAGGTCTTGCAGGGCCATTAGCTCGTCCCTTTTAGTAATTAACATCAATAAAAATAACCTGTTTTTGTTGTTATGCAAAGTAGGAGGAGTATGTCAGCCTGAAAATGGCCTGCTGCAAAACAAAGAAGCCGGAGATTTCAATCAACTGGTGCTTAAACTGTGTGGATTCCAAGGTCACTGGTGCCCTCTTGTGGCTGAGAAGAAAATACTTCTGCGATGTCGAATTACATGCTTTCTGTGCATTTTCAGTACAAGGTGGAATGTTTTCCATGAAACCCATTTGAGTAGAAGAAAGGAAAACTTTTCTAGCTTTCGAAAGGCACTTCAGCGCAGCAGGAGCAGGTCAGATCATGTTTATATGCAAAAGAACGTTGTAAACTCCTAACTGGACTTTTCATGCCACATAATTAGAAAAGAAACAACCATTTGGAATGCAATAGTCTGGTGTTTGCTCGAGTTAGAGCTCAGAGCACCACTGATCGGCGAAGGGTCGGAATGTGCTGCTCCCCCCGTCCAGCCCTCCTCCCTGTGATTCTGCTGGGCTTCGTAAATGGTGACATGCTGCGAATGGGCAGCGGGAGAGACCAGCTGTTTCATGTTTCTCGGGTTAATTTGCGAGACGCTATCTAGCCGAGGGTTTGTTTTTTAAATCCGGGACATGTTTTAGCTCATAAAAGCAGGAAGACATGTCCCGGATGCCAAACAAAAACAAACATTGAACTATAATGGGTTTCGCGTTCGCTTGAGTTAGAGCTATTAGTGTTTTCCTGCCACACAAACTGAAAATAAAAAGTAAAACAGTTGACATAAGCGGACGGTTCAAAGCAACGCCGTGAGCTCACAGAGACAGACAAAAGGAAGAAGCATTTGAAATGCAAGAACAGAAAATGTGCAAGGGAGAGTAAGGAATGGAGTAAACAAAGTCACACATGACTGCAAATGAAAATAAGTAATAGATTAGAACCCTGTAAACAGAAACAGCCTGGAGCCACTGAAACATCCAGCGCTCTGGTCAAATGCTATTAGCCTTTGAAAAAAGTAATCCCTAAGCACATGCTACATAGGCACAAGTGGAAGGGTGCAAGTACTAGGGCCATACTCCAGGGGAGTGTGCAACTGTGGAAAAGGTAGGACAAAGAGCAAGGATTGACCACTAGCAAGCAAGGATTTTTTAAGGGCACTGAAACAAACGAGTGAAAAAGAAGAGACCCCACAAAGAAGTATATACTAAAGTATATACAAGAGGCCTCGAATGCTTGACCTAAAAATACTTGCAGAGTGAAGATGTAACCTAGAGACCCCAGTTCTTCTGTAGAATAGAGCAGTGATTTCAAGTGGACATTCTAGTAAGTAAATTGTATATTCTGATTTGCATATAACTGAACGACTAATGGGGACGTCCTTGAACTTATGAGGTATTTTGTATGTCTCATATATTGACTAGTCTCACAAGGCTTGCACTTTTCACACTTTTATACTCCATTTTGTCAATGGCATTACTCTAAATGATGGACTCCCTTTGCAAAATGCGATGATCGGGTCTCGATTCTCCCATATCTGAAATATACTCATTGGGCTTGTGTTGAATGGGGCCCCTGAATGATAGGGGCTTCCTGAGAGACTTTGAGCCCCCCTGCGCCACAGGTGCTGCAGGAGCCTGCATTATGCCTCCGCCTTTTTTTATGGATAGCTATGTTTAATTTCGAACATTATCAGGTAGATAACCATATACTAGATGATCACAAAGTGATCTAGTTCTATGGTACATGGTCATTAGCCCACATTGTATTGATTGTGGTTGCCACTGAAACTAGCAGTATGCTTTCATCACACAATCACAATTAATAGTAACAACTATCCAGAAACCTGGTTCAGTACTCAAATTTGATCTAATAAGTGGAAAATCAAAGCCGCACTTTGAAGATAAACTTTAATGCAAGCATCAAATAATGAATTTATCATACTATAAAGAGGGTTGTCATCTTAATTACTGTGTCAGGGACATAGTGCGATTCACTTTAATAGGAAACAAAGTATTTTTAATAGAGTTATTGATGTCCAAATAGATGATTTCCACAAGAGACATCTATATCAGCTTAAGTGCTGAGGCTGAGACCCCGTCCTATAAGTCTTTTTTTCACACAAAAGTTATCCAGGTCATATTAGCATCATTTAGCCCTGCATGTTGTGAGTTCCCAAGGCTTGAGAATTTACCTGGAGACAACTATGAAAATAGGCAAAATACCGCAAAATTTAGTTTTTGTCTTTTTAACAATGGCAAAAAGGGATCGAGTCTCCTGATGCAAACTTAAAATGCAAACTCGACATAGCACACTGCCTGTGTTCCCTGTTCACTACATACTGCATGCAATATAGGTAGGTCATCCCTCTGGCAGGCCTTTCAACCTAAGGCATGGTGCACTATATTCAATGTAAGGGCATAGCTAGATGAGCAATATGCCCCCACTGTGTACATTTTAAATGCATGTGCTGGACACTGATTAGTATGAGTTTCACAGCTACATGATGGCCACTCTGAACCTGGGGTTGTTTGGTATCAAACAACTCAGGATGATAAATACAAACTGGTCCCAGTGTTTAATTTGTTATAAAAGGTACCCAGGGGTCATCTTAGAGGTATCCCCTGCAAAAGCTAAATACCCTGGCATGGTTGCTAGCCAGTTACATCCAGCCTGCTACCTCCAGACACAAGTCTGCATCCCTGGGGTGATGGCCTCTGTCCTGCAGGATTCAGAACAAAGTCCTCCTAGGTGGAGGTGCCAACTCCCCCTCCCTCAGGAATGTGCACCTTCCTGCCAGTAAACTTCAAAGGGCTTTTGCCCAGAAACCCGACTACCAGGCCTGCTGCTAGCAGCAAATGGCTGCCCAGTTGCAAACCCCAACCTTTGGTGGGAGCAAGGGCGGGAAAACTACACAGAGGACAGAAGGATAGGGCCTACCTAGCATGCACCACCCCCAAGGTGTTGCACGCAAGGTGACCTCTCCATTTAATTTTCCTCCATCTTGGATGGAAGGAAAATAGCCAATCAGATGTAGGGAAGTGACCTCTGCCCACCAGAAGAGGTCACCTAGTGGGTGTAGCCATCCTAAGGTAGATGGCTTTTTGGCCACTACCAGGTTCCCAGGCACCAAACTTCTGCATCACCGTTCCTCTGGGTCCCCTCTCATCCTGACAAGCGTGGTCCCTGGAACACAGGAGCTGAGTCCAAGCGTCTCACGCAGTCCAGTGGCCCTTCTCTCCAAATTTGGTGGAGGTAAGTCCTTGCCTCCCCACGCCAGACAGCAAACCTGTGTACTGCGTGATTTGCAGCTGCTCCGGCTTCTGTGCACTTTCCTAGGACTTCCTTTGTGCACAGCCTAGCTTGTGTCCCCAGCACTCCGTCCTGCATTGCCCAACTCGCTAAGTTGGACTCCGACGTCGTGGGACCCTCCTTTGTGACTCTGAGTTGACCGCTGTCCTCAGATCTTCTAAGTGCCTGCTCCAGAACTTCTGCGGGTGCTGCCTGCTTTTGTGGGGGCTCTCTGAGCTGCAGAGTGCCCCCTCTGTCTCCTCCTCCAAGGGGCAACATCTTGGTCCTTCCTGGTCCCCAGCAGTACCCAAAATCCTCAACCACAACTCTTGCAGCTAGCAAGGCTTGTTTGCAGTATTTCTGCCTGGAAATACTTCTGCAACCTCCAGCACGCCGTGGGACATCTTCCTTCAAAAGGAGAAGTTCCTAGCCCTTTTTGTTGTTGCAGAATCTTTGGCTTCTTCCAACCAGAGGCAGCCCATTTGCACCTTCATCCGGGGTTTAGTGGGCTCCTGCCCCCCCTGGACTCTTGGACTTGGTTCCTTTCCTTTACAGGTCCTCAGGTCCAGGAATCTGTCTTCAGTGTTTTGCTGGTGCTTGTGGTTCTTGCAGAATCCCCTATCATGACTATTCTGTCTTTCTGAGGTAATAGGGTAACTTTACTCCTACTTTTCAGGGTCTTCGGGTGGAGTATTTTGGACACCCCTACTGTTTTCTCATAGTCCCAGTGACCCTCTACAATCTCCCATAGGCCTGGGGTCCATTTGTGATTTGCATTCCACTTTTGGAGTATATGGTTTGTGTTGCCCCTAGGCCAATGTCTACCTATTGCATCCTATTGTGATTCTACATTGTTTGCACTACTTTTCTTACTGTTACTTACCTGTTTTGGGTTTGTGTACATATAATTTGTGTATATTACTTACCTCCTAAGTGAGGGTATCCTCTGGGATACTTTTGGCATATTGTCACTAAAATAAAGTACCGTTTTTAGTAACTCTGAGTATTGTGTTTTCTTATGATATTGTGCTATATGATATAAGTGGTATAGTAGGAGCTTTGCATGTCTCCTAGTTCAGCCTAAGCTGCTTTGCCATGGCTACCTTCTATCAGCCTAAGCTGCTAGACACACCTCTATTCTACTAATAAGGGATAACTGGACCTGGCAGAGGGTGTAAGTACCACAAGGTACCCACTATAAGCCAGGCCAGCCTCCTACACATCCCTAGACCAGGAACTCAGATTTGATGGACAGAAGAAGACCAGCACCAAGGATATCCAAGGCACGAGAAATGTATACCTGCTGCACAAAGAAAAGGTGCCAAACCCTGCCTGCTGCACCCAGGATCTGACAATCGCTGCTGAGGAGCTTCTGGACAACTGGCAGATCTCAAAAGAACTGCAGAGGACCTCCAGCCTTTACAAATTGCTAGAGAACGCCCTCCAGTGTGGAGATGCCACTCTATATCCACAAAGAATTAACAAGCCAGTGGGGGTCCACTTCACTGACAAGTTGCTAACTTTGGACCCGGATGCTACAGCTGGACCAAACTTCACACCAAAGACCGCGAGGACAAACACTGCCAGTGTGCCAAATGTAGTGGCACTATGCCTTCAGGAGTAGAACTGCACCAATACCCCAGGTATTGGTCACCTAACTTCAGACATCCCAAAAAACAGCCCACCTAGAACTGCAAAAGGGCAAGGAGGATGCCCCAGTTGAGGAACTTCAGAAACAACCTGGACCTCCCATCAGAGTCCCCCCATTGTCCAATAAGTGACCCTCAAACCAACCTACCTCCTGGTTCTAAGGACCTCTTTGCACACAGCTACTGGCTCGCCGATTCGCTCTGCACCCAGGCACCCTGTGCCCTGCACCGAAGATCCAGCTGTGTTTTAAAGGTCCCCCACTCCTTGCAACATCGACATTCTGAGGGGACTCCTAGGGTTCACCTTTAAACTTACCTGTGGAGTGCTTTTCCAAGTGGTGACACTGCACCAGCTTCAGAGACTTTCTCCCACTGCTCTCGTCAGAACCAGGAGCTGCCCAAACTTCTCCAGCTGGCATAATGTGCCCACCAACAGCCTTGACTAACCTGCAAAAGAAGAACTGGGTAAACCCACTGTTTGATTTCATATGCATTTTTAAAATGTTATCCTCCATTGATCCCTATGATGAGTTGTACGCACAACAAGACTATTTTAGTAAACATAAAAATTCATCATTTAAAAAGTATTAACCCAATTTTGATGATCTTGGTCCTAACAAATTTGAAAATTTGATATATTTTTGTAGATATGGCCCTGAGTTATTCTTTTGAGCATGTATCTTGCTTTACTTATACTGTGTGTACAACAAAAGCTTTGCACTTCTCCAAGGTTGGCCTAACTGCTTCACCACGCTACTACTAAAATTAGAGCATTAGGTGGTCTAGTTTTGTACCCCTGTAAACCAACATGTGGTTGCCTGGAACCTCTGCACAGTGTGCCTAGCTTTGCATACTACATAGTGGGCCAGCCTCCTACATCACCATCTTCCCAGCTTTTAGAAACAAGCACAGTTGCAACAGTTTTTGCATTTTCTAGGTGTTGGTTGAGTCTTATTTTTTGTGGTTTCTACCTACTTGTGTAGTCTGAAACTGCTCCAGAAAATATGCCAGCAGGAAGGCAAAAAGGGACTGAAGACAATAAAAAATCTTCTTGATGACCAGCCCAAGCAATGGCGGGATGAGTAGGATACAGTAGCACGAACTGTAAGGGTGCGGAGTCCAAAGGAGTACAGAGGGCAAGCAATGACACAGGAATAACTGAGATGCACCTGAATTAGACAATGGAGCTTATGGGGAAAAAGAGGGAGTGACCTATTCAAAAGATGCTATTGGCCATCTTGGATTGGGAAGAAAAACATAACTAATAAAAAATTCTTAATATAATAAATAATACCTTTGTGTAATATACATAATATATGTATGTATATATATATATATAAATCGTAAGTACATAATTCCAGAGTTAATTATAAGTCACCCACAACCCACTGTGCTGTCAGGAAACCCGACATGTACAAAAGAAAATTAAAAATGGCGCGGTCAAGGACGCATCGCATCCTTGACATGGAAGTGGTCATGGGTCATGAGGCTGCACTGACAATCTTCCACAGCATAGACTGGGTGTGGAACAAAAGTAAGGAGAAACTCTCTACACTTATGTTTTAAAGCCATTATGAAAAATTCAATTCATAATAGAAAATGTTAACTCACACGTTCATGAAGAAACATTTGGGAAGCACACCTTGATGCACATAATCTATGTCAGACTTTTCTATAATTATGATAAAAATTGAAATTTCTGATAAGATTTAGTATATAAGGGCTCCCACATGAACACTTGCCAGGAGAGGTCCTTCGGCCAGATTATCGCCCAAAATTCTGCCAGAGATGCTCTCACCTACTCCCAGCACACATCACACTTTACAGATGCTACATCTCACCTGAAGCTAATAAAGCTGAGTCCTGGAGGAATACCGCTACTGCAGCGTGTGTTTGTCTTTAACAAGTGTAGAAGGCTTGCCTGGTTTGTAGTGGGTACCTTGGGTACTTACCCTCATACCAGGTCCAGTTATCCCCTATTAGTGAAATGTAGTAGTGTTCTAGCAGCTTCGGCTGATAGTGGTAGCTGTACCAGAGCAGCATAGGCTGAACTAGGAGACATGCAAAGCTCCTGCAATACCACTATAGTTACACAGTACTTATACACAATAAAAAGACAATAGTCAGTGTTACCAAAAATAAAGGTACTTTATTTTAGTGACACAAGGCCAAAAATATCTTAGAGGCAATACTCCTTCTGGAGGTAAGTATTATACACAATATATACACTAGACACCAAAATCAGATAAGTAAATAGTTATAGGATAGTGCAAACAATAGAAAATACCAAAGAATGCAATAGGAAGAAATAGGCCGAGGGACAACACAAACCATATACTAAGAAAGTGGAATGTGAATCACAAATTCCCCCCTAGGTGAGTGTAGTGTGTATAGGGTCGCTGGGAGTGTAAGAAAACCACAAAGGTGAGTAAAATATCCCCCCAGAGGCCAGGAAAGTAGGAGTAAAGTACTGCAAGTTTCCTCAGGACACACTACAAGTCATGATTAGAGTTATTGCAAGAACCAAGCAAGGCTGCGAGCAACAAATGGTGGATTCCTGGACCTGAAGACGTGTAAAGAGAGGAGACCAAGTCCATAAGTCGCAGAAGATTCCAGGAAGGACAGGAGCCCCCGCCAACCTAGAAGATGGTAAAAAAGAGGATTCTCCGGTTGGAAGAAGTCAGCAGAAGAGCACCAAAGAAGATGGCTGCAGGTACCTGCATGATGAAAAGGATGTCCCACATGGAGATGTTGGATGCAGGCGAGAATCAGCGCTGGATTTGTCCAACAAGCCTAGGTTCAAGCAATGGCACGGATTGCGTCAAAATGGTGCTGCCTGGACCCAGGAGGGACCTGAGGGCCTCAACTCAGACTGAGGAGGCAGAGGGGGCTCCCAACATTGGAGGGAACCCACAGATGACCAGGCAACACCCACGGAGGTCCCAGGACATGAGGACAAAGAAGGTGCAAATTGCGGTAGATGCAGCACAATAAAAGAAGGTCCCACGCCGCCGGAGAACAACTCAGCAAGTTGAGTGTTGCAGGATAGAGAGCTGGGAACCTGGGCCAGGCTGTGCACTAAGGATTTTTGCACATGGTGCACAGAGGCCTCAGGAGGTGAAGATGACACAGTGAAAAGGGGTACTGTCGTAAATGGGGAAGGGAAGCTCTTACGTCTTCCAAATTTGGACAGCTGGACCTTAGGACAGCCTTTTTCGAAGGGGTTCACCACCTGGGTTCCAAGGTGCACGCTCGTTGCCAGGAGAGGAGTCCAAGATAACCGGTCGTCGGCTTAGAAGGTGCCTGCTGGTGCAGGGAAGTGACTCTGTCACTCCATGAGAGATTTCTTCAGTCCGTCTCGTGCAGGGTGAAGACAGGGAGTCCCCAGACCGTGCACACCATGGAAACTGTTGCAGTTACTGGCTGGAGCCGAAGTTGCAGAGTCGAAGTAGCCCTTCTGGATACTTTCTTGCAGTTACAGCGGTTCCTGGATCAGTCTACGGTTGATCTGAGGTCAGAGGATAAAGCAGGAGTTCCAGAGGATTCCTGATGGAAACTTCCAAGCTAAATCTGAAGAGGAACCCACAGGAGAGACCCTAAATAGCCCTGAGAGGGGGATTGGCTACCTAACCAGGTATGCAGCTATCAGGATGGGTCTCCGACATCACCTGCTGGCACTGGCCACACAGAGATCTCCAGAGTGTCCCCATACCTTGGAAAACAAGATGGCTAATGCCAGGGACACACTGGAGGAGCTCTGGGCACCACCCCTTGGGTGGTGATGGACAGAGGAGTGGTCACTCTCCTTTCCTTTGCCCAGTTTTGCGCAAGAGCAGAGACTGGGGGTCCCTGAACCAATGTAGACTGGCTTATGCAAGGAGGGCACCATCTGTGCCCTTCAAAGCATTTTCAGTGGCTCTGGGAGGCTGCCCCTCCCAAGCCTGTAACACCTATTTCCAAAGGGACAGGGCGTAACACCCTCCTGTAGGAGGCTGGACTGGCTTGTAGTGAGTACCAAGGGGTACTTGCACCTTGCACCAGGCCCAGTTATCCCTTATTAGTGTATAGGGTGTCTAGCAGCTTAGACTGATAGATAATGGTAGCTTAGCAGAGCAGCTTAGGCTGAACTAGGAGACGTGTGAAGCTACTACAGTACCACTTAGTGTCATATGCACAATATCATAAGAAAACACAATACACAGTTATACTAAAAATAAAGGTACTTTATTTTTATGACAATATGCCAAAGTATCTTAGAGTGTACCCTCAGTGAGAGGATAGCAAATATACACAAGATATATATACACAATAGCAAAAATATGCAGTATAGTCTTAGAAAACAGTGCAAACAATGTATAGTTACAATAGGATGCAATGGGGAAACATAGGGATAGGGGCAACACAAACCATATACTCCAAAAGTGGAATGCGAACCACGAATGGACCCCAAACCTATGTGACCTTGTAGAGGGTCGCTGGGACTATTAGAAAATAGTGAGAGTTAGAAAAATAACCCTCCCAAAGACCCTGAAAAGTGAGTGCAAAGTGCACTAAAGTTCCCCTAAGGACAAAGAAGTCGTGTTAGAGGAATAATGCAGGAAAGACACAAACCAGCAATGCAACAACTGTGGATTTCCAATCTAGGGTACCTGTGGAAAAAGGGGACCAAGTCCAAAAGTCACAAGCAAGTCGGAGATGGGCAGATGCCCAGGAAATGCCAGCTGCGGGTGCAAAGAAGCTTCTACTGGACAGAAGAAGCTGAGGTTTCGGCAGGAACGAAAGAGACTAGAGACTTCCCCTTTGGTGGACGGATCCCTCTTGCCATGGAGAGTCGTGCAGAAGTGTTTTCCCACCGAAAGAATGCCAACAAGCCTTGCTAGCTGCAAATCGTGCGGTTAGCATTTTTGGACGCTGCTGAGGCCCAGGAGGGACCAGGAGGTCGCAAATTGGACCAGCAGAGAGAGGGGACGTCGAGCAAGACAAGGAGCCCTCTCTGAAGCAGGTAGCACCCGGAGAAGTGCCAGAAACAGGCACTACAAGGATGCGTGAAACAGTGCTCGCCGAAGTTGCACAATGGAGTCCCACGTCGCCGGAGACCAACTTAGAAAGTCGTGCAATGCAGGTTAGAGTGCCGTGAACCCAGGCTTGGCTGTGCACAAAGGATTTCCGCCGGAAGTGCACAGGGGCCGGAGTAGCTGCAAAGTCGCGGTTCCCAGCAATGCAGCCCAGCGAGGTGAGGCAAGGACTTACCTCCACCAAACTTGGACTGAAGAGTCACTGGACTGTGGGGGTCACTTGGACAGAGTTGCTGGATTCGAGGGACCTCGCTCGTCGTGCTGAGAGGAGACCCAAGGGACCGGTAATGCAGCTTTTTGGTGCCTGCGGTTGCAGGGGGAAGATTCCGTCGACCCACAGGAGATTTCTTCAGAGCTTCTTCAGAGCTTCTGGTGCAGAGAGGAGGCAGACTACCCCCACAGCATGCACAAGCAGGAAAACAGTCGAGAAGGCGGCAGGATCAGCGTTACAGAGTTGCAGTAGTCGTCTTTGCTACTATGTTGCAGGTTTGCAGGCTTCCAGCGCGGTCAGCAGTCGATTCCTTATCAGAAGGTGAAGAGAGAGATGCAGAGGAACTCGGCTGAGCTCATGCATTGGTTATCTGAAGTGACTTATAAGTTACTTAAGTGCAGTGTAAAATGGCTGTGAAATAACGTGGACGTTATTTCACTCAGGCTGCAGTGGCAGGCCTGTGTAAGAATTGTCAGAGCTCCCTATGGGTGGCAAATGAAATGCTGCAGCCCATAGGGATCTCCTGGAACCCCAATACCCTGGGTACCTTAGTACCATATACTAGGGAATTATAAGGGTGTTCCAGTAAGCCAATGTAAATTGGTAAAAATGGTCACTAGCCTGTTAGTGACAATTTGGAAAGAAATGAGAGAGCATAACCACTGAGGTTCTGATTAGCATAGCCTCAGTGAGACAGTTAGTCACTACACAGGTAACACATTCAGGCACACTTATGAGCACTGGGGCCCTGGGTTACCAGGGTCCCAGTGACACATACAACTAAAACAACATATATACAGTGAAAAATGGGGGTAACATGCCAGGCAAGATGGTACTTTCCTACACAACCCCCCCCCAAACGAAGGACAATAAGACTAGCCATGACCTGATGAGTCTTCATTGTCTAAGTGGAAATATCTGGAGAGTCCATCTGCATTGGAGTGGCTACTCCCAGGTCTATGTTCCACTGTATAGTCCATTCCCTGTAGGGAAATGGACCACCTCAACAATTTAGGATTTTCACCTTTCATTTGTTTTAGCCAAAGTAGAGGTTTGTGGCCTGTCTGAACAATGAAGTGAGTGCCAAACAGGTATGGCCTCAACTTCTTCAGTGCCCAGACCACAGCAAAGGCCTCCCTCTCTATGGCAGACCAACGCTTTTCTCTAGGGGTCAACCTCCTACTAATAAAAGCAACAGGTTGATCCTGGCCCTCAGAATTAAGTTGTGATAGGACTGCCCCTACTCCTAATTCAGATGCATCAGTTTGGACATTGAATTTTTTAGAGTAACAAGGGCTTTTCAGGACAGGTGCAGAGCACATGGCCTGCTTCAGCTCCTCAAAAGCTTTCTGACAGTTTGCTGTCCATAATACCTTTTTAGGCATTTTTTTGGATGTGAGGTCATTAAGAGGGGCTGCAATGGAGCCATAGTTCTTAATGAACCTCCTGTAATACCCAGTGAGGCCTAGGAAGGCTCTCACCTGAGTCTGAGTGGTAGGGGGAACCCAATCAATAATTGTTTGGATTTTCCCCTGAAGTGGTGCAATCTGTTCCCCACCAACAAGGTGTCCCAGGTAAACCACCTTACCCTGCCCTATCTGGCACTTTGAAGCCTTGATAGTGAGGCCTGCCTTTTGCAGGGCCTCCAAAACTTTCCATAGGTGGACCAGGTGATCATCCCAGCTGGAGCTAAAGACAGCTATATCGTCCAAATATGCTGCACTGAAAGCTTCCAGCCCTTGCAGGACTGTGTTCACCAACCTCTGAAAAGTGGCAGGTGCATTTTTCAAACCAAAAGGCATTACAGTAAACTGGTAATGTCCTCCAATGGTAGAAAATGCAGTCTTAGGTTTAGCATCTTCTGATAATTTGATCTGCCAATACCCTGCAGTCAAATCAAAAGTGCTTAGATACTTGGCAGATGCCAGTGTATCTATGAGCTCATCTGCCCTGGGTATAGGGTGAGCATCAGTTTTGGTTACCAAGTTGAGACCTCTATAGTCTACACAAAACCGCATTTCCTTCTTTCCATCTTTGGAATGGGGTTTTGACACCAGTACCACAGGAGAAGCCCATGGACTGTCAGAGTGCTCAACCACTCCTAGTTCTGACATTTTCTGGACCTCTTGCTTTATGCAGTCCCTGACATGGTCAGGCTGCCTATAGATCTTACTTTTGACAGGTAAACTGTCTCCAGTATCTATAGTGTGCTCACACCAAGAAGTGGTACCTGGCACAGTAGAGAAGAGTTCAGAGAATTGATCTAGGAGATTTATGCAATTATCTTTCTGCTCAGCAGTAAGACAATCAGCCAAAACTACACCTTCCACAAGAGCATCTTGTTCTGTGGAAGAGAAGAGATCAGGTAGAGGATCACTGTCTTCTTCCTGTCCCTCATCAGTTGCCATGAGCAGGGTGAGATCAGCCCTGTCATTGTAGGGTTTCAGGCGGTTGACATGGAGCACCCTAAGGGGACTCCTGGCAGTGCCTAAGTCAACTAAATAGGTGACTTCTCCCTTCTTTTCAACAATTGTGTGGGGACCACTCCATTTATCTTGGAGTGCTCTTGCGGCCACAGGCTCCAAGACCCACACTTTCTGCCCTGGTTGGTACTGAACCAAAACAGCCTTCTGATCATGCCATTGCTTCTGAAGCTCTTGGCTGGCCTGAAGGTTTTTACTGGCCTTTTTCATGTACTCAGCCATCCTTGATCTGAGGCCAAGTACATAATCCACAATATCCTGCTTATGAGCTTTTAAAGGTTGTTCCCAACCCTCCTTTACAAGTGTGAGTGGACCCCTAACAGGGTGTCCAAAAAGAAGTTCAAAGGGGCTGAAGCCCACTCCTTTCTGGGGTACCTCCCTGTAGGCAAAAAGGAGGCATGGTAGAAGGATATCCCATCTCCTGCGGAGTTTTTCAGGGAGACCCATAATCATGCCTTTGAGAGTTTTATTAAATCTCTCCACCAGTCCATTTGTTTGTGGATGATAGGGTGTTGTGAACTTGTACGTTACACCACACTCCTTCCACATGGCCTTTAAGTATGCAGACATGAAATTGCTTCCCCTGTCTGATACTACTTCCTTTGGGAAGCCCACCCTGGAAAATATTCCCAGGAGGGCCTTTGCCACTGCAGGTGCTGTAGTGGTCCTTAAAGGAATAGCTTCAGGATATCTTGTGGCATGGTCCACTACCACCAAGATAAATCTATTGCCTGAAGCAGTAGGAGGGTCAAGGGGGCCAACTATGTCAACCCCTACCCTTTCAAAGGGAACCCCAACCACAGGCAGTGGAATAAGGGGTGCCTTTGGGGTGCCACCTGTCTTGCCACTGGCTTGACAGGTTTCACAGGACTTACAAAATTCCTTTGTGTCCTCAGACATCCTAGGCCAATGAAACAATGGAACCAATCTGTCCCAAGTTTTCATTTGACCCAGGTGTCCAGCTAGGGGAATGTCATGTGCCAGGGTTAGGAGGAACTTTCTGTACTCCTGAGGAATCACTAATCTCCTGGCAGCTCCAGGTTTAGGATCCCTATGCTCAGTGTACAAGAGGTTGTCCTCCCAGTAAACTCTGTGAGAGTCACTGAAATCCCCATTAGCATGTTTGACAGCTTGCTGTCTGAGACCCTCTAATGTGGGACAGGTTTGCTGTGCCACACTCAGCTCCTCTCTGGCAGGCCCCCCTTCACCCAAAAGCTCAGCAGTGTCTGCTTCCAGCTCCTCTGGTGTAGGTTCTGCACAGGGAGGGAATTCTTCTTCCTCTGAAGTTGAATCCACTGTAGAGGGAGGGATAGTAGGAAGTGGTTTGCTTCTACTAGCCCTAGCTTTAGGGAGCACTTGGTCCATTGTTCCAGGATCCAAGCTTCCCTGTCCTTTTTGCTTTTTGGCCTGAGCCCTTGTCAAAGCAAAAATATGCCCTGGGATGCCCAGCATTGCTGCATGGGCCTCCAACTCCACATCTGACCAAGCTGATGTCTCCAAATCATTCCCTAATAGACAGTCTACAGGTAAATCTGAAGCTACCACAACTTTCTTTGGACCAGTAACCCCCCCCCAGTTGAGATTAACAACAGCCATGGGGTGGCTAAGTGTGTTGTTGTGAGCATCGGTTACTTGGTACTGGTGACCAAGTAGGTGTTGTTCAGGGTGGACCAGTTTTTCTATGACCATAGTCACACTGGCACCAGTGTCCCTGTAGGCCTGAACCTCAACACCATTTATTAGGGGTAGCTGCTTGTACTTATCCATATTAAGGGGACAAGCAACTAAGGTGGCTAAATCAATAGCCCCCTCAGAGACTAACACAGCCTCTGTGGCCTCCCTAACAAGGCCAACCCCAACTAAGTTACCAATAGTGAGCCCAGCTACTCCCTTGGATTGGCTATTAGTAGGTTTGCTCCCACCACCACTGCTATTAGTAGGGACACTAGGTGTAGCAGTAGGGGTTGTAGTGGTAGGAGGCTTGGTGCCTTTCTTTGGACAACTGGGATCTGTTGTCCAATGGCCTTTTATTTTACATAAATAGCACCATGGTTTCTTTTCCTTGTTCTGATTAAAAGAGGGTTTGGGCCCACCACCCCCACCAGAGTGTTTTTGTGGGCCTGATGAAGACTCATTTTTAGATTTGTCCCCACCCTTGTCAGAAGACTTACCATCCTTCTTTTTGTTGCCATCTTTGTCACCCCCTGTATGAACTTTTCTGTTCACCCTTGTTCTGACCCATTTGTCTGCCTTCTTTCCCAATTCTTGGGGAGAGGTCAGATCAGAGTCCACCAAGTACTGGTGCAACAAATCAGACACACAATTATTAAGAATATGCTCTCTTAGGATCAAGTTATACAGGCTTTCAAAGTCAGTAACCTTACTGCCATGTAACCACCCCTCCAAGGCCTTCACTGAATGGTCAATGAAATCAACCCAGTCTTGTGAAGACTCCTTTTTGGTCTCTCTGAACTTTATCCTGTACTGTTCAGTGGTTAAGCCATAACCATCCAGGAGTGCATTCTTAAGAACTTGGAAATTATTAGCATCATTTTCTTTCACAGTAAGGAGCCTATCCCTACCTTTTCCACTAAATGATAGCCATAGGATAGCAGCCCACTGCCTTTGAGGGACATCCTGTACAACACAGGCCCTCTCAAGTGCAGCAAACCACTTGTTAATGTCATCCCCCTCCTTATAAGGGGGAACTATCTTGTGCAGATTCCTGGAATCATGCTCTTTTGCAGGATGACTATGGGGAATACTGCTGCTGCCACCATGGGTTTCTAAACCCAGTTTCTGTCTCTCCTTCTCTACTTCTAAAGTCTGTCTATCCAAATCCAGCTGTTGCTTCTTGAGCTTCAGTCTGGTTTGTTCCACTCTCAATCTATTGAGTTCCCTTTCTAACAATCTGTCATCAGGGTGGGTGGGAGGGACATGCCTTGAAACAGAAGTATGGTGAGAATGGACAGAAGGAGACCTGTCCCTTACAGAAGCCACCCTAACAGCTTGGCTAACAGAAACATCACTACCAGTATGGTGAGAATAAATGCTTTTGCTATGATGTGAGACAACACTATTTATATGGTGTGGCTCATCATCATTACCAACTATGCTAGACTGTCTAGTAATGGGCAGGCTAGGAAGTTTCTTTCCTGAATCTTTTCCTGGGGGGGTCCCTGGATCAGATTGAGAACCATTAGCTACTTTTTCTACAGATTGGGCACTTATGGCCTTATCCTGTACTCTAAGCATGTTAATTAACAGTTCTAAGGAAGGATTCTTCCCTACACTCAAACCTCTCTCTATGCAGAGATTCCTTGCTCCTTTCCAGCTAAGGTGATCATATGCAAGTTTGGACAGATCAACATTTTGGCCTGTGCCAGACATTTTTAGAGAGAGTTAAAGTGATAGTAAAAGAAAAAAAAGTTTGTCAGAGCTTTTAGAAAGACAGAGAAAAAACACTTTTAAAACTTTTTAGAACTTTTTTGAAAGTTAGAAGTACTTTTCAGCACTTAGAAAAGAGTGAAAAGAGGAAATGCAAAAACTTTTTGGCTATGTGTATATACACTGACATTGTTTTGTATATTTTTCTCTTATGAAAAGTACAATGACAAGAGTGGTAAGTAGTCTCAAAGCACTTATCCCACCGCTGCACAACCAATGTAGGAGGCTGGACTGGCTTGTAGTGAGTACCAAGGGGTACTTGCACCTTGCACCAGGCCCAGTTATCCCTTATTAGTGTATAGGGTGTCTAGCAGCTTAGGCTGATAGATAATGGTAGCTTAGCAGAGCAGCTTAGGCTGAACTAGGAGACATGTGAAGCTACTACAGTACCACTTAGTGTCATATGCACAATATCATAAGAAAACACAATACACAGTTATACTAAAAATAAAGGTACTTTATTTTTATGACAATATGCCAAAGTATCTTAGAGTGTACCCTCAGTGAGAGGATAGCAAATATACACAAGATATATATACACAATAGCAAAAATATGCAGTATAGTCTTAGAAAACAGTGCAAACAATGTATAGTTACAATAGGATGCAATGGGGAAACATAGGGATAGGGGCAACACAAACCATATACTCCAAAAGTGGAATGCGAACCACGAATGGACCCCAAACCTATGTGACCTTGTAGAGGGTCGCTGGGACTATTAGAAAATAGTGAGAGTTAGAAAAATAACCCTCCCCAAGACCCTGAAAAGTGAGTGCAAAGTGCACTAAAGTTCCCCTAAGGACAAAGAAGTCGTGTTAGAGGAATAATGCAGGAAAGACACAAACCAGCAATGCAACAACTGTGGATTTCCAATCTAGGGTACCTGTGAAACAAGGGGACCAAGTCCAAAAGTCACAAGCAAGTCGGAGATGGGCAGATGCCCAGGAAATGCCAGCTGCGGGTGCAAAGAAGCTTCTACTGGACAGAAGAAGCTGAGGTTTCTGCAGGAACGAAAAGGGCTAGAGACTTCCCCTTTGGTGGACGGATTCCTCTTGCCGTGGAGAGTCGTGCAGAAGTCTTTTCCCGCCAAAAGAACGCCAACAAGCCTTGCTAGCTGCAAATCGTGCAGTTAGCGTTTTTGGACGCTGCTGAGGCCCACGAGGGACCAGGAGGTCGCAAATTGGACCAGCAGAGAGACGAAACGTCGAGCAAGACAAGGAGCCCTCTCTGAAGCAGGTAGCACCCAGAGAAGTGCCAGAAACAGGCACTACAAGGATGCGTGAAACGGTGCTTGCCGAAGTTGCACAATGGAGTCCCACGTCGCCGGAGACCAACTTAGAAAGTCGTGCAATGCAGGTTAGAGTGCCGTGGACCCAGGCTTGGCTGTGCACAAAGGATTTCCGCCGGAAGTGCACAGGGGCCGGAGTAGCTGCAAAGTCGCGGTTCCCAGCAATGCAGCCCAGCGAGGTGAGGCAAGGACTTACCTCCACCAAACTTGGACTGAAGAGTCACTGGACTGTGGGGGTCACTTGGACAGAGTTGCTGGATTCGAGGGACCTCGCTCGTCGTGCTGAGAGGAGACCCAAGGGACCGGTAATGCAGCTTTTTGGTGCCTGCGGTTGCAGGGGGAAGATTCCGTCGACCCACGGGAGATTTCTTCGGAGCTTCTGGTGCAGAGAGGAGGCAGACTACCCCCACAGCATGCACAAGCAGGAAAACAGTCGAGAAGGCGGCAGGATCAGCGTTACAGAGTTGCAGTAGTCGTCTTTTCTACTATGTTGCAGGTTTGCAGGCTTCCAGCGCGGTCAGCAGTCGATTCCTTATCAGAAGGTGAAGAGAGAGATGCAGAGGAACTCGGCTGAGCTCATGCATTCGTTATCTGAAGTTTCCCCAGAGACAGAGACCCTAAATAGCCAGAAAAGAGGGTTTGGCTACTTAGGAGAGAGGATAGGCTACTAACACCTGAAGGAGCCTATCAGAAGGAGTCTCTGACGTCACCTGGTGGCACTGGCCACTCAGAGCAGTCCAGTGTGCCAGCAGCACCTCTGTTTCCAAGATGGCAGAGGTCTGGAGCACACTGGAGGAGCTCTGGACACCTCCCAGGGGAGGTGCAGGTCAGGGGAGTGGTCACTCCCCTTTCCTTTGTCCAGTTTCGCGCCAGAGCAGGGGCTAAGGGGTCCCTGAACCGGTGTAGACTAGCTTATGCAGAATTGGGCACATCTGTGCCCTACAAAGCATTTCCAGAGGCTGAGGGAGGCTACTCCTCCCCTGCCTTCACACCATTTTCCAAAGGGAGAGGGTGTCACACCCTCTCTCAGAGGAAGTTCTTTGTTCTGCCATCCTGGGCCAGGCCTGGCTGGACCCCAGGAGGGCAGATGCCTGTCTGAGGGGTTGGCAGCAGCAGCAGCTGCAGTGAAACCCCAGGAAGGGCAGTTTGGCAGTACCAGGGTCTGTGCTACAGACCACTGGGATCATGGAATTGTACCAACAATGCCAGGATGGCATAGAGGGGGCAATTCCATGATCTTAGACATGTTACATGGCCATATTCGGAGTTACCATTGTGAAGCTACATATAGGTAGTGACCTATATGTAGTGCACGTGTGTAATGGTGTCCCGCACTCACAAAGTTCAGGGAATTGGCTCTGAACCATGTGGGGGCACCTTGGCTAGTGCCAGGGTGCCCTCACACTAAGTAACTTTGCACCTAACCTTTACCAGGTAAAGGTTAGACATATAGGTGACTTATAAGTTACTTAAGTGCAGTGTAAAATGGCTGTGAAATAACGTGGACGTTATTTCACTCAGGCTGCAGTGGCAGGCCTGTGTAAGAATTGTCAGAGCTCCCTATGGGTGGCAAAAGAAATGCTGCAGCCCATAGGGATCTCCTGGAACCCCAATACCCTGGGTACCTTAGTAGCATATACTAGGGAATTATAAGGGTGTTCCAGTAAGCCAATGTAAATTGGTAAAAATGGTCACTAGCCTGTTAGTGACAATTTGGAAAGAAATGAGAGAGCATAACCACTGAGGTTCTGATTAGCATAGCCTCAGTGAGACAGTTAGTCACTACACAGGTAACACATTCAGGCACACTTATGAGCACTGGGGCCCTGGGTTACCAGGGTCCCAGTGACACATACAACTAAAACAACATATATACAGTGAAAAATGGGGGTAACATGCCAGGCAAGATGGTACTTTCCTACACCTCCTCTCAAAGGAAATGCTTTGTTCGGTTCCTGGGACTGAGCTGCTCAGACCACAGGAGGGCAGAACTTTGTCTGTGAGGTGGCAGCAGCTGTAGCTGCAGTGTAAGCCTCCAAGAGCTGGGTTGGCAGTACTGGGGGTCCATGGTGGAGCCCCCAGGATGCATGTAATTGGCTCCCCAATACCAAATTTGAAATGCGGGGGACAATTCATGATCTTAGACACTTTACATGGCCATATTAAGGGTTACCATTGTGAAGCTACATATAGGTATTGACCTATATGTAGTGCACACGTGTAATTGCGCCCCCCACTCACAAAGTTCTGGAAATTGGCCCTGAACTATATGGGGGAACCTTTGCTAGTGCAATGGTGCCCTCACACGTAGTAACTTTTCACCTAGCCTTCATTAAATGAAGGTTAGCATATAGGTGACTTATAAGTTACTTAAGTGCAGTGAAAATGGCTGGGAAATTGTGTGGGCACTATTTCATGCAGGCTGCAATGACAGTCCTGTGAAAGCGTTTGTCTGAGCTCCTTATGGGTGGCAAAAGAAATGCTGCAGCCCATAAGGATCTCCTGAAACCCCAAGCCCTGGGTACCTAGGTACCATATACTAGAGACTTTTAAGGGGGGTCCAGAGTGCCAATTGGAATTGGTAAATGAAGTCACTAAACTATAGTGACTAAATTGGAAGTAGAGAGAGCATTAGCACTGAAGTTCTGGTTAGCAGAACTTCAGTGACACTGTTAAGCACTATTGACAACACATACATTAAATCACAAACTATGAGCACTGGGGTCCTGGCTAGAAGGATCCCAGTGAGACAGGCAAAACACACTGACAATAGGGTTTTCACTAAGAGCACTGGGGTCCTTGCTAGCAGGATCCCAGTGAGACAGTAAAAACACACTGACACACACTCACAAACAGGCTAAAAGTGGGTGTAACCATGTTAGAAAGAGGCTACTTTCTCACAACGGGGAACACTATCTTCATGATTCCACTGATAAAGACAGCTTTTGCTGTCAACAAGTTATGCAGTGTGTCATTTCTCCCTAAGAAACACTAGACTTCAAGTTGTTCTGTCCCCATGCTCTCTTAGTATAGCGCATAGAAGTAGATGTTAGGGAGTCAGTCCCTAGATGACACTTGAGCCATGTTAGAAATGTACATTTTATTCTCATTAGTTATAATGTATTTTCTTGCTGTTTTTATAATATTCTGTGTGGCTGTTGTAGATGTATGAGAAATTTAATCAGAGACAGAACATTCCTGTAGTAATAAATACTTTTTACTTGAAAGCGGTCATTCATCTTAGTACAGTGTGTGTTATACTATGAATTATGAAATAAGGGTTGATAGTGTTATCATGGTCCCTGATCTATTTTAAGGATTTTAAGTAACCCAAACGTAATATTTCTATTTCAATTACACATTGAATAGTGTTCTGTTGGACTACAATAACCAGTCTTTCACTGTCACCACTGTGCATTAAACCAAGTTCACTCATGACATCCCTGGTTCAGAAAGTACACCTTGTAGAGTTATGTCAAAATCGTAACCTAGGTAACATACACAACAATACTATTCTGTGTGTACTCACTTCTGTTGATAAAAATGCTACCCCATGTGTGTGACAGTATCTAGCACCTGTAGGAGGCTGGCCTGGTTTGTAGTGGGTACCTTGGGTACTTACACCTTATACCAGGTCCAGTTTTTCCTTATTAGTGAAATGTAGTAGTGTTCTAGCAGCTTAGGCTGATAGAGGTAGCTATAGAAGAGCAGCTTAGGCTGAGCTAGGAGACATGCAGAACTCTTGCAATACCACTTATAGTTACACAGTACTTATACACAAGTAAAGACAATACTCAGTGTTACCAAAAATAAAGGTCGTTTATTTGGGTTACATAAGGCCAAAAATATCTTAGAGGGAATACCACTTCTGGAGGTAAGTATTATACACAATAAATACACTAGACACCAAAATAAGGGAAGTAATTAAGCATAGGATAGTGCAAACAATAGGAAATGCTGTAGAATGCAATGGGAGAAAATAGGTCTTGGGGCAACACACACCATATACTAAGAAAGTGGAATGCGAATCACAAATCCCCCTCTAGACAAGTGTAGTGTGTAGGGAATCTTTGGGAAAGTAAGAATACAGCAAAGGTAAGTAAAATACCCCACCCCAGAGCCCAGAAAAGTAGGAGAAAAGTACTGCAAGTTTCCTTAGGACACACTACAAGTCATGATTAGAATTATTGCAAGAACCATGCAAGACTGCAACCAACAAATGGTGGATTCCTGGACCTGAAGGCCTGCAAAGGAAGGAGATCAAGTCCAGAAGTCGAAAGAAGTTCCAGGAAGGTCAAGAGCCCTGCCAACCCAGTAGAGGGTGCAAAAGAAGAGTCCCCGGTTGGACGAAGACTGCAGAAATGCACCAAAGGATGCCAGTGGGTTCCTGCGTGATGCACTGGATGTCCCACGGAGAGAAGTTGGATGCAGCTAGTTTTGGCGCTGGATTTGTCCAACAAGCCTTGGTTCCGGCAAAGTCACATTTTGCATCAAAGTGGTGCTGTCTGGACATAGGAGGGACCTGGGGCCCTCAACTCTGTGTGAGGAGGAAGAGGGGGCTCTCAGCACTTCAGAGAGAGCCCTCAGAAGATCAGACAACACCCACAAGAGTCCTAGGATGGGGGGACAAAGGAGGTTCAAAATTTGGTTTGTGAAGCACTACAAAGGAGGGTCCCACGCCGCCGGAGGTCAACTCAGCGAGTTGAGCATCACAAGATAGAGTTCTGGGGACCTGGGCCAGGCTGTGCACAAAGGAAGTTTGCAAATAGTGCACAAAGGCCTCAGGATTTGAAGAAGATGCAGCGCATAGGGGTACTTTCGTACTCAGGGAAGGAAGCGGCCTTACCTTCTCCATATTGGGACAGCAGGATCTCAGGACAGCCTTTGTTGAAGTGATCCACTACCTGTGTTCCAAGGAGCACACTCGTCGCCAGGAGAGGAGTCCAAGAGAACAGGTCATTGACTTAGAAGGTGCCTGCAAGAGCAGGGAAGTGACTCCGTCACTCCACGGGAGATTTCTTTCGTCCTTATGGTGTAGGGTGAAGACAGGGAGTCCCCAGAGCATGCACACCATGGAAACTGTTGCAGTTGCTGGCCGGAGCTGAAGTTGCAGAGGGAAAGTAGCCCTTCTGGATACTTTTTTGCTATTACAGCAGTTCCTGAAGCAGTCTGTGGTCGATCCAAGGTCAGAGGATGAAGTAGTAGTTGCAGAGGATTCCTGCTGGAAACTTGCAAGTAGAATCTGAAGAGAAACCCACAGGAGAGACCCTAAATAGCCCAGAGAGGGGGATTGGCTACCTTATCAGGTATGGACCTATCAGGAGGGGTCTCTGACATCACCCGCTGGCACTGGCCACTCATAGGCCTCCAGGGTGTCGCCACACCTTGGAAAACAAGATGGCTAATGCCAGGGACACACTGGAGGAGCTCTGGGCACCACATTATTCAGTTTCTGTGAGGGACAGGTCAAGATTCTATGGGGGTCCACAAAATTCCACTCTCTACCTTTTCCACATTTCTCCCTATAGAAACGACACCACATGAGTAGCTGGGCTTTTCACCAGAAAGCAGACAAAACTTGGACCATGTGACATCAATGTGGTGTCAATCAGGTCTTCACATGCATACAGATCTGAACTGTCCACCTGTCCCACATTTCTCTCTATACATTGTCACCCCAATTGCATGTCAGTGGCTTTCACCAGAAACCAGTCAAAACCTGGATCATATGATGTCAGTGTGATGTCAGCAAGCTCTTCACATGGTTACAGTTTTGCAGCCAGGGTCTGAGCAGATCTCCTGGCAGGCAAGCTACCCCATGCTGTGCATAGCATTTGGCCATGTGTGACATGGGGTTGGCTGAAGGGCCTGGACCATGGCCAAGCCTTCTAACTCCCCCACAGGCAGCCAACCTCTTCTGTGCATAGCCAAAATGTACATGTCCATGTGTACGAATATGTGAGTGTATGGGGTTGTGTGGATTTGAGTGTGTCTCTGTATATCGGATTGTGAGAGTGGCTGTGACTTTTTGTGTGGGGGATGATTTTGTGCATGTGTATGGGGTGGTTTTGTATCTGGGTGTATGTGGTTTGTGTATGTGGAGGAGGTTTTTGTGACTGTATGTGCCAGATTGTGGGGCATATTTATACTCCGTTTGCGCCGGAATTGCGTCGTTTTTTTTTACGCAATTTCGACGCAAAACTAACTCCATATTTATACTTTGGCGTTAGACGCGCCTAGCACCAAAGTCCATGGAGTTAGCGTCATTTTTTAGCGTGGACACCTACTTTGCGTTAATTATATGCAAGGTAGGCGTTCCCGTCTAAAAAATCGACTCAGAGGCATGTGCGTCGGATTTATACTCCCGGGCAAAAATCACGCCCAGGAGTGGGCGGGTAAAAAAAAATGACGTACGGCCGCTTTTGCGCCGTTTTTTAGCGCCTGCAAAAGGCAGGCGTTAAGGGACCTGTGGGCTCTGAAGGAGCCCAGAGGTGCCCTCCCATGCCCCCAGGGACACCCCCTGTCACCTTTGCCCACCCCAGGAGGACACCCAAGGCTGGAGGGACCCATACCAGGGACATTTAGGTAAGTTCAGGTAAGTGTTTTTTTTTTTTTTTTTTGTGGCATAGGGGGGCCTGATTTGTGCCCCCCTACATGCCGCTATGCCCAATGACCATGCCCAGGGGACAGAAGTCCCCTGGGCATGGCCATTGGGCAAGGGGGCATGACTCCTGTCTTTGCTAAGACAGGAGTCATTTCTATGGGGGTTGGGAGTGAAAAAAAATGGCGCAAAATTGCCTCAACCTGACTTGCCCCATTTCTTGACGCCCAAGCCCCATATCCCCCTACGCCGGCGCTGCCTGGTGTATGTCGTTTTTTTTAAAGCACACCAGACGGCGCCAGCGGCTAACGCCGGCTAACATCATTCAATAAATACGGCGCCCGCATGGCGCTTCAGAATGGCGTTAGCCGGCGCTAATTTTTTTTGACGCAAAACTGCGTTGGCGCAGTTTTGCGTCAAAAAGTATAAATATGGGCCTGTGTGTTTATTGGTTTGTGTGGTTGTGGGAATGTGTGTGTGTGTGAGAGTGTCTGTGTGTGTATCTTTATAAACAATGATGGGTTATGTGCATGTGATTGTGACTCTATATGTGGTTTGTGAGGGTGGTTGTGTCTCTGGTTGTGATGGGTTATTGTGTGTGTGTTTGTGAGGCTGGTTGGGTATGGGGGTGTTTTGTATGTGTGTGTGAGATTGTGTGGTGGGTTTGTGCATGTGTGGGTTTATGAGGTTGTCTCTGTGACTGTCTGGTGGTTTTTGTGGAGATGTGGATGTCTGCTATTGTGTGGGTGTATGTGTTTGTGGGGGATTTTGTGGATCTGTAGGTTGAGTACATGTATGTGTTTATGTGTGTGTGTATCTTTTGTAAAAATGGTCATATGGATTAATGGATTTATTGCAAAGTCTTAAGGGCCTGTGCTGAGAGCTGTGATAGTTCCAAGAATCCACAGTACAGTCAAAAACAGTTTTAACAGGTTTGACTACAGAGGGAGTCCTTTCACAATACCATAAACCAAGCCAAGAGTTCAGGGTACTACTTGGCAGGCCCCTTCTACCTTTTCTGAAAACCTTTTTGTGGTCATGGGGACCAAGTCCCTGAGTTCTAAGATAGCAGATGCAATTTGGTGTTTAAGTGGCAGCCAGCCAATCACAATGTGAGGTATGATATGGATAGTGCACCACTGCGCAAAGTCAGTAAAGTCCAGTAACACAACGATGTCTTAATTTTTTATTATTGCTTTTTCTTGAACAAACGAGCAATCAGCCAACGTGTTTCGTCCTACACAAAAGGACTTCTTCAGGGCTGAAATGTAACACAAAAAGAATGTATATATCACACCAGGACAGAAAAGACACAATTAATACAAAAATAATTTAACAACAACAACAAAAATGTACAAAAACATACAATAAATATATACAAAAAAATCACCTCTAATACACATACTTATGGTTATAAAGAACTCATAATCATAAGAGACAAGGGACACATGCCACCAGGAATGTTATTCACACATATAGTCGATGAAGACATATATATTAATATATCACATGACACATATTACTAATATTTACAAAGACAAAATACAAAAAACTAAATATAAACACCAGTTTCTTAAAAAAGGATATAATCTACATAGTTCTAAAGATTTTTATAATGTCGCCATCATTCTGTAATTTTTAACAATATATTTATTGAAAAGAAAAAATATTAATAATAAATTTTTTATATATAGAGAAATAAATATGATATCAAACACATCATACCTTATATTTGCATGGTCTTTAAATTGATTGTCTTTCCATATTATTGGAATTAAATGTGCAACCTATTATTACTAAAAAGAATGATAACACTATGTAATATCCCACGGATTGAGAAACGAGTAACAACCAAAATTATCGACTACCCACATATAAATTTAGTATTTTAAAAAATTTCAAAAGATGGAGAATTTAAAAAGAGGTCAACAAACTCCATAAACAAATAGCCCTACATAAATGGCCAAAACAAAAACAAAGAAAGACCACCAAAAGAGCCCATAATATAATTTAAAAAAAACACAAGAAATTTCACTCTAAAGATAATAACCAAAGCTTTTAAGAATAAATATATAAATATAGCTATTTCTATTTTACAAAAAACCACATCTCATTAAACATAACCCCGCAAACCTACAAGTGCTTAGACAAAAATATATATATTTATACATTCTAACACCACACATGTACCAATATGCTATTAATTTGTGTTATTACTACAAAACAATCCCAATGGGAGAGGAAATTAATAGACATACTACAAAACAGCGTTCCACAGGATGACATTTACAAAGAAAAGGCATTTGCGGTATATTTAAATTTAAAGGCCTAGTCATCGATAATACTGCCTGAAAGGTCCGTGAAGCATGTGAAATTGTAATCCATTAGTAACCGCTTACCCCATAACATAAGGGATCAGCCATGTCCGTCCCGGTCGGCAAAGAAAGTAAATTGAGCCCAGCTTGACATCCGCTTTTAAACCCTGGGCAATCTAGATAGCGAGATTATTTGACACAGGTGGCATACTCATTGCTATGGCGACCGTCCTGGAATAAGAATAGTCGCCATCATAGGTAAACAGATCAGCCATTTTTGATTGGTGTCATCCATTCTATAAACAGATGTATAGGATCCATCTAGCATTATACGGGCTTAACAGGAGTTTTGATAAAGCCCTAAAAAGTAAAAAGAAACTAATACTCTATACTAAACAGGACCCAAGATGCATATAAGTTGCCATAGCGACTATTATACGATAAAATGACTCTTCATATCGCATAAATACGTCGGCCATTTTGAACTGGTGTCAACTATACTGAGAACCAACGGAGCCTAAAACATTCTTATAATAAAGACCTAAAGTATAAAGCTTACAGACTATGCCATGTTATTTTAACATGACATAGGAAGAGCCACGAAAAACTGATCGTTTTAAAATGGGGTGTCAGGCATCTTAGAAGGATGTAATCAATAACGTAGATGGTGGCAAAACAAGGAGGAATATTGATAAGACATTGTTGGGGCTTGAAAACGATTTTAATAAAGCCCTGCAAGATAAGAAGAAAAAGATAATCTGTGATGAATAACACACAGGAAACATACCTGTCGCTATAGCGACCATAGTACCATTGAAATATTTGCCATAATGGATAAAGGCGTCGGCCATTTTGAACTGGTGTCAATTATACTAAATGTATATAGATTTTATGACAATTATGGCCCATCATCGATTGGGGATGAGTATCCAATTCAGAAAACCCTAAAATTGTGAAATTCTAAAAAGAAATTAGCCAACAGGGGAAAAAAGAGAGAACAGAGACCTAACAAGCGATGCCTATTTAAAGGAAATAATGGAATTCTTATTCTGTATTGTGGCCCATACTCACGGCGCGTAGGCGGCATATCCATGCTGCCTCTCTGCGCCGCAGGGTCAATTCTCTGTCACCCCCTCTTTTGTTTGGTGGTACCGTATCAGTCCCATGAAACCAGATCTTATTGTCATCCGTATGTTGTTCCAACATATGCAGTGACAGAGGATATCTAATGTCTTTATTCTTAATTGCACAGACATGTTCTTGTATACGGAGTTTGAGAGGCCTTTAAGCGCTGCCAACGTAGATTTTACCACATCCACATCCTACAATGTAAACAGCGTATCTCGTTTTACAGCTGATGAACTGTTTGATTTCATAGCTTTTACTAGAAGTGTAGCAGAACTTTTTGATCTTATCAATACCCAAGCTACAGATGTTGCACTCATGACATATAAAGAAACCTGGTGGACCCACGTAGATGATTTATTTGTAGCAATATAACTATGGCACAAGTGATCCCTAAGGGTTCTACCTCTTTGATAGATTGTCTGAGGTTTTTCAGAGATACAATTACGAATATTAGGTATTTCCAATAGTAAATGCCAATGCTTCCTAATGATCTTATATATGTCATTACTTGATGTAGAGAATTGGATAACAAATCTCACAATGGTCTGCTCCTTTCTTCTTTTGTCACTAGTACTATTATGCATTACAAGCGTATTGCTTCTCATTAGTTGTCCTACTCGCTTTTCCGCTTTTGTCAGGATATGTTCTCCATAGCCTCGATTTCTGAATCTTTGTTTGGCTTTATCAACATGTGTAGTGAATGTCTTGTTGGTGCTACAATTGCGTCTCATGCGGACCATTTCTCTGAAGGGGACATTGTTGATCACAGACTTAGGATGGGCACTGCTGGCATGTAGGACACTGTTACATGAAGTAGGCTTTCTAAAGAGAGTGCTCTGTATATTATTCCCTTCAACATAGAATGTAATGTCAAGAAAGTCAATCTGTTCCTTGCTGTATTGTAGACTGAGTTTGACATTAAAGGGGTTATCATTAAGAAACATATGATACATCACAAGTTGCTCAACAGAGCCTTTCTATATGAGTATAATATCGTCTATGTATCTACCCCAAAAAAACAATAGATCAGTCCATTGGGACGCGTGCCTACCCCAGGCATGCTCCTTCTCATACCAACCCATGAAAAGGCAAGCATAAGAAGGAGCAAACCTGGAACCCATCGCAGTACCCTGTATTTGATGGAACCACTGACCATCATGTAAGAAAAGGTTCTTTGAAAGAATGATATCAATCATTTCCATCACCATGTTATTATGTTGCCAATGGTCTGCCGTCCTAGTACATAGAAAAGCTTCAACCTCTCTAATCCCGAACTGTTTATATATACAAGTGCAAAGACTAGTAACATCCATGGTTACAAACATCAGGTAATCAGACCACTACTTGCAAGTTTCCAGCAGGAATCCTCTGCAACTACTACTTCCTCCTCTGACCTCGGATCGACCACAGACTGCTCCAGGAACTGCTGTAACAGCAAAAAAATATCCAGAAGGGCTACTTTCCCTCTGCAACTTCAGCTCCGGCCAGCAACTGCAACAGTTTCCATGGTGTGCATGCTCTGGGGACTAACCTGATAAAAAAAAGAAAAACTAGAGCTTCACTGAAAAAAACAAAGGTTACAGGTACATTATAGTTAGGAAATAGAATTCAAAAACCTTAAAAATGTACTAAGACACCAAAGGTTACAGTGATGTTATAGTTAGGGTCAGATTTTACATGCCCAAAATCATAGAAATTCACCAGTTATAGTTAACCCTCACCATGCACTACTACTTACCCCACATATTACATCAGTAATGACATCTTCTATGACATGATTCATGATATAACAGCAACATTTGCAACAAAGTTATTGATGAGAAATAGTACATGGCAGGGGCGCAAGTTACAGTCACTTTAGAGGACAAGTTATATTTCTTGAGATAAGCATAACTATAACTGTTGAATTTCTTTTTTTTTGTACATGTAAAATCTGAATGTAGCTATAATGTCCCTGTAACAATTGATTTGTTTGTGAATTTCTAAGGTTTTTTTAAAATAATGTTCTCTATCTATAACAATAACATCCGTTTTGCCTTTGTTTTTTTCAGTAAATATTCATCTTACTGAATATTCATCTTACTGAAAATTCAGTTAAATGGCTTACAAACAGGAACAAAGATAGGTACCATGGTTAGACACATATGGAGGAATAGTACACTGTGTTACGCTCTCTTCATTATGTACTTGTAGATATACATCAGGTTTCAAAATGTATACCCCTTTGAAAAAGATTATGTTCTCTTGTTCACTCTTGTTCCTTGCACTTCAGAGAAACCCCATCATTTCCCCTTTTACACTGCAACCCATTTCCATATCTTTGCTCTCCCTGTTTCAAGGATTGAAAAAGTAGTTTGTACATTTACATATACAATAGTTCAGAGATTGACTGTACTGTGTACTTTACAGTAATTGATGAGTGATATTATTTAATTGTACTGGCACTCTGTGATGGCAATGGTGCCATTACGACACCAGTGCGTGGGACAAAATCATGGTTATTACAGGGGAAATGAACAAGGGCATCCATATCTCTGTTGTCTGGGCTTTGGGGCCGCAGTAGGATTTATGTTACCCTAGAGGTTCATAGGGGTCCGTTGTACAAAGGACAGCTTTCTTGCACACAGCACTATGTAATAAAGGATGTAAAGTGTGATATTATATATGCATATGGCACTTTATTCAGCATCTTAAAGAGATGAGGGAAATAGATGGAATATTATGTACTCAGGACAGACCAGTGCGATGTTATATATGCATATGGCAATTTGTTTAGCACTTTATCTAGTACATTATCTAGCTGAAAAAATAGTTGCAATATTATGTACTTTGCAGTGATCAAAACAATGCAATACTATACCTATAGCAATTTACTCAGGTGATTGTAACGGGGATAACATCAATTTTACAGCAATTGTGTTAATATTATGTACTCAGGATAGATCAGTGTATATTATATACGCATATGACACTTTGTTTCACAAATTTATCTAGCACTTTATCGAGCTGAAAAAATAGTTGCAATATTATGTACTTTACAGTGATCAAAAAAGTTCAATACTGCATATGATCGGGCAATACTTTATATGCAAACAACACATTATTTAGCACTTTATTGAAATGGACAAAACAATTGCAAAAATATGTATTTTACAGTATTAAAACAGTACAAGACTACGGCCCTCATTACAACCCTGGCGGTCGGTGTTAAAGCGGCGGTAAGACCGCCAACAGGCCGGCGGTAAAAAAAATGGAATCACGACCATGGTGGAAACCGCCAACATAGACAGCCACTTTAACACTCCGATCGCCACGGCGGTAAAAACAAACAGCATGGCGGTCACCGCCAACAGACAGGCGGAAGACAATGTACCGCCCACACTATTATGAGAGGCCAATCCGCCACCTTTTCCGGGACAGAATCAACGCGAACAAAAACACGACGGAAACAGGACTTGGAAGGGGAAACACTCACCTCTACACAACCCACAAGGAACCAGCACACCATGGAGCCAGAGCTCCAAAGCCTCCCTGCGATAGTTTTCCTGCTCCTCTACCAGGAGCACGAACGACGGCGGCGACGACCACAGTGAGTACTGCACCTACAACACAGGGGAGGGTGGAGGGAAAAGAAAGTGACAAACACGCGCAACACCAACACCAACACCCCCACGCCCACCCCCAACCTCACCCACAACAACACACACACCAATACATGCTGCAACATTAGATTTACACCCCCAAAACCCCCTGGAAGAACGCAATGACAAAAGGAAATGATTGTAACGATTGTAATCAATAAAAATCCATTAGTCAAAACATGAAATACAGTATAAACAATTATGTACACCAACTATGCAAGTCCGGATAGTGCACCATTCATAGTCCGTGGACCACTGGGCCCAAAATGCATGGCCGAGGCCCACACTCGATACCAGACATCAAACGGAGAGAACACTGCTGGGGCATCAGATCGAAATGAAAAAGGCACCTCAGGGGGAAGAGAAGAGGGGGCACCTCAGCCGGATGATTGCACAACGCCAGCTCCACGAGGGGGCTCCATGCCCTTTGATGTATCCTGGGGAGTGCAAAGCCACAGTCTCTCAAGTCTCTTCAGTGGGTGGGTTGCCCACTGCTGCATCCTGGGGAGTGCAAAGCCACAGTCTCTCAAGTCTTTTCATTGGGTGGGTTGCCCACTGCTTTATCCTGGGAAGTGCAAAGCCACAGTCTCTCAATTCTCTCCAGTGGGTGGGTTGCCCACTGCTTTATCCTGGGGAGTGCAAAGCCACAGTCTCTCAAGTCTATCAAGGGGATGGTTTGCCCACTGTTGCATCCTGGGGAGTGCAAAGCCACAGTCTCTCACGTGGATGCCTTTCTCCACTGGTTCTGGAGGGGGCTTTTTTGACCAGAGTGCTTCATCCTGCCAAGGACTAAGTTAGTGGATGTCTTTCTACACTAGTTCTGGAGGGGGCTTTGTGCCCAGAGTGCTTCATCCTGCCAAGGACTGAGGTAGTGGATGTCTTTCTCCACTGGTTCTGGAGGGGGCTTTGTGACCAGCGTGCTTCATCCTGCCAAGACTGAGGTAGTGGATGTCTTTCTCCACTGGTTCTGGAGGGGGCATGGTGCCCAGAGTGCTTCATCCTGCCAAGGACTGAGGTGGTAGATGTCTTTCTCCACTGGTTCTGGAGGGGGCTTTGTGCCCAGAGAGCTTCATCCTCCCAAGGACTGAGGTAGTGGATGAATCTATCCACTGGTTCTGGAGGGGGTTTGTGCCCAGAGTGCTTCATCCTGCCAAGGACTGAGGTAGTGGATGTCTTTCTCCACTGGTTCTGGAGGGGGTTTTGTGCCCAGAGTGTTTCATCCTGCCAAGGACTGAGGTAGTGGATGTCTTTCTCCACTGGTTCTGGAGGGGGCATGGTGCCCAGAGTGCTTCATCCTGCCAAGGACTGAGGTAGTGGATGTCTTTCTCCACTGGTTCTGGAGAGGGCATGGTGCCCAGAGCGCTTCATCCTGCCAAGGACTGAGGTAGTGGATGTCTTTCTCCACTGGTTCTGGAGGGGGCTTTGTGCCCAGAGTGCTTCATCCTGCCAAGGACTGAGGTAGTGGATGTGAATCTCCACTGGTTCTGGAGGGGGCTTTGTGCCCAGAGTGCTTCATCCTGCCAAGGACTGAGGTAGTGGATATCTTTCTCCACTGGTTCTGGAGGGGGCTTTGTGCCCAGAGTGCTTCATCCTGCCAAGGACTGAGGTAGTGGATATCTTTCTCCACTGGTTCTGGAGGGAGCTTTGTGCCCAGAGTGCTTCATCCTGCCAAGGACTGAGGTAGTGGATGTCTTTCTCCACTGGTTCTGGAGGGGGCTTTGTGACCAGAGTGCTTCATCCTGCCAAGACTGAGGTAGTGGATGTCTTTCGCCACTGGTTCTGGAGGGGGCATGGTGCCCAGAGTGCTTCATCCTGCCAAGGACTGAGGTAGTGGATGTCTTTCTCCACTGGTTCTGGAGGGGGCTTTGTGCCCAGAGAGCTTCATCCTCCCAAGGACTGAGGTAGTGGATGTATCTATCCACTGGTTCTGGAGGGGGTTTTGTGCCCAGAGTGCTTCATCCTGCCAAGGACTGAGGTAGTGGATGTCTTTCTCCACTGGTTCTGGAGGGGGTTTTGTGCCCAGAGTGTTTCATCCTGCCAAGGACTGAGGTAGTGGATGTCTTTCTTCACTGGTTCTGGAGGGGGCATGGTGCCCAGAGTGCTTCATCCTGCCAAGGACTAAGGTAGTGGATGTCTTTCTCCACTGGTTCTGGAAAGGGCATGGTGCCCAGAGTGCTTCATCCTGCCAAGGACTGAGGTAGTGGATGTCTTTCTCCACTGGTCCTGGAGGGGGCTTTGTGCCCAGAGTGCTTCATCCTGCCAAGGACTGAGGTAGTGGATGTGAATCTCCACTGGTTCTGGAGGGGGCTTTGTGCCCAGAGTGCTTCATCCTGCCAAGGACTGAGGTAGTGGATATCTTTCTCCACTGGTTCTGGAGGGGGCTTTGTGCCCAGAGTGCTTCATCCTGCCAAGGACTGAGGTAGTGGATATCTTTCTCCACTGGTTCTGGAGGGGGCTTTGTGCCCATAGTGCTTCATCCTGCCAAGGACTGAGGTAGTGGATGTGACACTCCACTGACGGTGGTGCAACATGCAAGCTGGCCAGGATCCTGGAACTGACCACCAGCCTCGTATGACTGACCACTGGGGATGGCAGCCATGTCTGAGGTGGTGCCACTGGCTCAGGATGTCACGGGGCCACTGGCGGTGCTGGCGGCGTTGTCAGTAGCGGCGGTATTTGCAGCGGACTTTGTGGCATCGGTGCTGGTGGTGGGCTCTGTGGCGGCGGTGCAGGCGGGGTGCTGGTGGCGGTCTTGTCCGCCGTGCAGGTTGGTGTCGAAGTGGACCTGCCTTTCATTTCCTGGCCCTTGGATGGTGGTGCAGCTGTCTTGCCAATTTCCACTTTTGTCTCACCTGAGCCCTTGATGGCAGGTGTTTTCACCTTTTCCCTCCGGGATGTGGGCAAGTTTTTCAGTTTTGGAGGTGGGGGAATGTCCTTGCCTTCGCTCCTTGGGACACTGGCAGCCCTGTGCTTGGGTCACTCCAAAATCCAGCTATTGATGGTACCACTGTGCTCGGTGATGTGGGTGCTGAGGTGCTGGGTTGGGACCTGGAAAGGCGGGCCATAGGGGACAGCCGGGGGGGGGAGGTGTAGGGAAGAGGTCAACATTTGATAGGAAAAGGTTTTTAGACCCACTGTGACGGGTAGATGCAGGGGGTTTGGGAGTGGAGGAAGAGGTAGTGGATGTTGGAGGTGTACGTTTGCTGACTTTGGGTGAAGGTGCATGGGCTGGAGGCTGTTGTGAGGTGGATGGCTGTTGGGTGGGTGTGTGACTGCGTTTGTGTACTTTGGGAGGAGGGCTCACTGACACACTAGGAGAGGACACAGGGGATGTGTGAATGGTAGTGGGGGTGGTAAGTGCACGTGAGCGGTGTGTGCTGATGGGCGTGCTGGTTATGGTGGTAGTGGCTTAAGATGTAGTGCATGCAGGTGTGAGTGGAGACAAGACAGGGAGGGAGGAGGGAGATGTGGAGGAGGGGGACACAGTGGAGGCAGTGGATGTTGGTATGTCTGCATTGGTATGATGCTTGTGTGAGTGCCGGTGGGATGTGTGGTGCTTATCTTTGCCTGAGCCACCCTTGTGTGTTGAGGTGTGTGCATGCTGTTCTGATGGTGTGCTTGGGATAGGCTGAGGTACAGGGGATTGGGTCTGGGTGGAGGAGGTTGGAGGGGGGAGGATGGACACAGGGACAATGGCTGCCATCAGTGCAGAGGCCAGAGCCTGAAATGCTCTCTGTTGGGCTGCCTGGCCAGAATGAATGCCCTCCAGGTATGCATTTGTTTGTTGCAACTGCCTCTCTACACACTGGATGGCATGCAGAATGGTAGACTGTCCAACAGTGATAGATCTCAGGAGGTCAATAGCCTCCTCACTGAGGGCAGCAGGGTTGACTGGGGCAGGGCCTGAGGTGCCTGGGGCAAAGGAGATGCCCACCCTCCTGGGTGAGCAGCCACGGGACACACTCTGAGGGGCTGCTGGGAGGGCGGTGCTGGTAGGGGGGTGGCGGCTGTACCTGTAGATGCAGTGGGCACAGGGGGGCCCGCCACCGCAAGGGAGCTCCCAGCAGAGGAGGAGTCGGTGTCGCTGGTCTCTGCTCATGTCCCTGCCGTGGAGCTCCCCTCGCCCTCCGTCCCACTGGTGACTTCAGACTCTGTTGTCTCGCCCTCCAGGGCCATGTGGGATGCAGCTCCCTCCTGCTCCGGTGGCACTGCTCCTCTGCCTGATGATGCTAATGCACACAAGAACAGGGAGACCACAAAAAGGGGGGGGAGAAAGAAGAACGACATGTTCAGTGCATGCAATACCGCTACTGTTGGCGGACACTACAGACACAGCAGCCATCTGCACTACGCAATGCACTTAGAGTTCCCCAATTATTCACAGGGACATGGGGTACAAGGCCTATGCCCGATTGCTGCACACATGGGAGTCACAGGAGCCTGACTAGGTGTAGATGGCTCTTACCACTGGTGGGGTTGGGGTGCCACATAGCCTGCCTCACAAAGGGTCCTTGCCTACAAAGCTCGCCCTGGCCTAGGGTAACCCACTGCCCACCTCCCAAACCCAGACACCTCGTAATGCGCGCAGAGTCAGATGGATGTGACGGTACTCACCCCCTTGTGGCTGCTGGATGCCCTCAAGCGCCCATCCAACTCCGGATACGCCACCGCCAGGATCCGGAACATCAGGGGGGTCATGGGGTGACGGGCACCCCTCCCACTTTGGGAGGCCATCCCCAACTGGGCCTCCGCTGTCTCCAGCGGCGAATGTCCTCCCATCTTTTCCGGCAGTGGGTGCTCTGTCTGTGGTGGACTCCTAGGGTCCGGACGTCCTGGGCGATGGTACGCCAAATATCCCTCTTCTGATGGGTGCTGACCTAGAGGAATAGTACAGGGGAAAAGGATGATCTTTAACCGTCCGGACCGTCACAGTCATTGGCCCACGTTCCCACCCTTGCCCTGACGCACATACACTCACCATCTGCTCATGCATGCCTCAGTCCCCCCGTTTCTTCCATCCACACCACTCCAAACATGCATTGCCCATACAGCATGCTCACAGTGTACTCACCTGTTTCTCTGGAGGACCGTAGAGTAGCGAGTATTGGGGGAGGACCCCATCCACTAACTTCTCCAACTCCTCCGAAGTGAGGGCAGGGGCCCTTTCCCCAGACACATGAGCCATTGTCGCTTTCAGACTGAGGTCACAGCAGCACTGGTCTCTGATCCTGTCCCCGCGGTGGAGCTCCCCTCGCCCTCCTTCCCACTGGTGACTTCAGACTCTATTGTCTCGCCATCCAGGGCCATGTGGGATGCAGCTCCCTCCTGCTCCGGTGGCACTGCTCCTCCGCCTGATGATGCTAATGCACACAAGAACAGGGAGACCCCAAAAAGGGGGGGGGAGAAAGAAGAAAGACATGTTCAGTGCATGCAATACCGCTACTGTTGGCGGACACTACAGACACAGCAGCCATCTGCACTATGCCATGCACTTAGAGTTCCCCAATTAATCACAGGGACTTGGGGTACAAGGCCTATGCCCAATTGCTGCACACATGGGAGTCACAGGAGCCTGACTAGGTGTAGATGGCTATTACCACTGGTGGGGTTGGGGTGCCACATAGCCTGCCTCACAAAGGGTCCTTGCCTACAAAGCTCGCCCTGGCCTAGGGTAACCCACTGCCCACCTCCCCCACCCAGACACCTCGCAATGCACGCAGAGTCAGATGGATGTGACGGTACTCACCCCCTTGTGGCTGCTGTGATGCCCTCAAGCGCCCATCCAACTCCGGATACGCCACCGCCAGGATCCGGAACATCAGGGGGGTCATGAGGCGATGGGCACCCCTCCCACATTGGGAGGCCATCCCCAACTGGGCTTCCGCTGTCTCCAGCGGCGAATGTCCTCCCATCGTTTCCGGCAGTGGGTGCTCTGTCTGTGGTGGACTCCCAGGGTCCGGACGTCCTTGGCGATGGTACGCCAAATATCCTTCTTCTGGTGGGTGCTGACCTAGAGGAATAGTACAGGGGAAAAGGATGATCTTTAACCATCCGGACCGTCACAGTCATTGGCCCACGTTCCCACCCTTGCCCTGACGCACATACACTCGCCATCTGCTCATGCAGGCCTCAGTCCCCCCGTATCTTCCATCCACACCACTCCAAACATGCATTGCCCATACAGCATGCTCATAGTGTACTCACCTGTTTGTCTGGAGGACCGTAGAGTAGCGAGTATTGGGGGAGGATCCCATCCACTAACTTCTCCAACTCCTCCGAAGTGAAGGCAGGGGCCCTTTCCCCAGACACATGAGCCATCGTCGCTTCCAGATTGAGGTCACAGCAGCACTTGCAGTGTAGGTCCTCTCCTGTCGAAGGTCAGGTATCAATTGAGTGAACAGACAGAAAATGGTGGTCACGTCCGCGGCGGTGCGTACCGTCACCGCCGGCGTACATCGTCATTGGCTCCTGGGACCCATAGGGCCCAATGTTAACCAATGCAGGATTGCACCGCGGTCTTCGACCGCCTACCGCGACGGTGTACAATGCCAGCGCAGTTACCTCATATCCCCTTGCCACATTACAGGTTCAGGTGGCCACATGGCATTATTTTTTAATGCATCATACCTATCTAGGCCGTGCATACACACAGTGACAGGCACATTGCGGATTGACAAATGTGTGCAATAAATTCTTTTTTTACTACCTTAGTGTTGGCTGACTCTGTGCTTGCTGTTCCCGTCCATAGGGCACGTCCGCTGGGGCAGGTGAGGAGATGGCGGCATCCTCCGGTGTACAGACCACTGGTGGACCTGTCTACAATGGAAGACAGACACATCATTATAACTTACAGACTTGATTGTGCCACAATCCAGGAACTGTGTGCCCAGTTGGTGCCAGACCTAATTTCAGCTATCTGCCATCCCACAGGAATCCCCCCTCTGGTGCAGGACCTGTCAGTACTTCATTTCATGGCAAGTGGGTCTTTTCAAACAACAGTGGCCATTGCATCAGGGATGTCCCAGCCCATGTTCTCAAACGTGTTGTCCAGAGTGTTGTCTGCCCTGCTGAAACACATGTGCAGCTACATCGTTTTCCCTCAGGTGGAAAATTTGCCCACAGTGAAAGGTAACTTTTATGCCCTGGGACATATCCCCAACATCATAGGTGCCATTGATGGGACACATGTGGCCTTGGTACCCCCCGCAGGAGTGAACATGTGTACAGAAACAGGAAGAGCTACTATTCGATGAATGTGCAGATGGTGTGTTTGGCCGACCAGTACATCTCCCATGTGAACACCAGGTTTCCAGGCTCAGTGCATGGGATACATTTTGAGGAATAGCAGCATCCCTTATGTGATGGGGCAACTCCAGAGGCACCGTGTGTGGCTAATAGGTGAGGACAAGGACCCTATACCGTGTGAATGATTGCCTGGGTCTGGGGTTGTCCCTAAGGGTTAGTGTGTGTCTAACAGTTGTCCCTCGACATTTGCAGGTGACTCTGGGTACCCCAACCTGTCATGGCTACTGACCCTAGTGATAAAATACCAGGACAAGGGCAGAGGACCGCAACAATGAGGCTCATGGGCGAACTAGGAGAGTGATAGAAAGGACCCTCGGCCTCCTGAAGGCCAGGTTCCGGTTCCTCCATATGACAGGTGGTTCTCTCTACTACTCACCAAAGAAGGTGTGCCAGATCATCGTGGCCTGCTGCATGCTGCACAACCTGGCTTTGCGACAACAGGTGCCTTTTCTGCAGGAGGATGGGCCAGAAGGAGGTCTTGTGGCAGCTGTGGAGCCTGTGGACAGTGAATAAGAGGAGGCAAAAGAAGAGGATATCGACAACAGAAACAACGTGATCCAGCAATACTTCCAGTGAGACATAGGTAAAAAGACATCACTGCCTCCTACATCTCATACAATTGTTAGACCTATCATATGTCTGTCACTTTCACCCAGTGTATGGACCCTGACTTGTCACTTTGCCTTTCCATTTCACAGATGTTGGTCCCACTGTGTGACCTCTGCTATATTACGTCATGGACTAGAGCTGTGTGACATAGGTATGTTGACAATACAATGGACATTGCTATTTTCCTTAGTTATAGCAAATACACATTTGTGAAAGCACAGACTGACTCCAGATTGTTTTGTGATTCAAGGGTGTTTATTTAAGTGCAAATTGGTGGAGGGGGTTGGAAAATGGTCAGGGGTGATGGTGGAGGAATGTCCATGGCAGAGTCCAGTTATTTGTATCAAAGGTGCATTGTCCAAAGGGGCATAGGAAGTGGAGCTAGGGCAGTTTAAGGATGGACAGGGTGACGAAGTGGGACAGAAGTATGCCATTCAGGGTGGTCTCATTTCTTGGCGGGGGTATTGGCATTGTTCTCTGTCTTTGTCCTTTATCTCAGGGACCGTTTGCGGGGTTGTTCTCCATCTGCAGGGGGCGGGGTGCTGGTGTTGTGGTCCAGTGGCGGTGCCTCCTGTCCACTAGCGCCGGCAGAGGTGGTGGGCTGTTCATCATCTAGGCTAGTGTCAGGGGCCCCTTGTTGTGCCACAGTGTCCCTCCTGGTGTTCACAAGGTCCTTCAGCACCCCTACAATGGTGACCAGGGTTGTGTTGATGGACTTGAGTTCCTCCTTGATCCCAAATACTGTTCCTCCTGCAGCCGCTGGGTCTCCTGAAACTTGGCCAGTACCGTTGCCATCGTCTCTTGGGAATGATGGTATGCTCCCATGATGTTGGAGTGGGCCTTGTGGAGAGTGGGTTCCCTGAGCCTGTCCTCCCCCTGTCGCACAGCAGTCCTCCCAGTTCCCCTGTTTTCCTGTTCCTCTGTCCCCTGAACTGTGTGCCCATTGCCACTGCCCCAAGGTCCCTGAAGTTCTTGGGTTTATGGGTTTGCCTGGGTTCCCTGTAGTGGTGGACACACTGCTGCTTGACGTGTCCTGGGGACAGAGGGATGGGCCCAATAGGTGGGTGCTGTGCTGGTGTTTCCTGAGGGGGGAGGCTCTGTGGTGGCATGTGCCAGTGTGTGGGGAACCGACTGTCCCGAGGTCCCAGATGGGCCGGGCTGGTCATCTAGATCCAGTTGGACAGAGCTGCTGTCATCACTGTGGATCTCTTCTGTGGGGGGGTAGACATGTCTGGCACCTCCTTTCTGGTGTCGTTGGGTAGGGGTCCTGCAGGGGTGTAAAGGCATGATTATTGCATCTGTGTGTGCCATTGTGTGCAATGGGTGGGTGACCCTGTACCCCAGTGCTTACATTCTTGTCTAGGACCTTGTGTGACATTTGGTTTGGGGATCTGTGTGGGTATCTGTAGTGGGCATGCTTTGGTGATGGGTGTCCATGCTTTGGTGTTGCATGCAGGGCTTGGTGTTGGGATGGGTGGTTTGTGATAGAGGGACATATGTGAGGTGTTGGAGTGATGGGGTGAGGGTGGGGGTATGTGATAGCATGCAGGGAGGATGGGGGATGTAATAGTTAAGATTTGACTTACCAGAGTCCATTCCTCCTGCTACTTCTGCAGGCCCCCAGGATGCAGTATAGGCAAGACCTGCTCCTCCCATGTCGTTAGTTGTGGGGGAGGAGATGGGGGATCGCTTGTTGTAAATCAGTAGCGATTAGAATAAGCATTAGCAGAAGACACCTTGTATTTAGCAACTATTGTGGACAGTTCGCGGAATCCATTTTGTATTCATGGCAGCCATTTTCTCTGCCACATGCTGCCATGTGCTCGCCATGTGCTCTGTCCTACCTTTCTGTTAACTACTCTTGAAAATCTGTCTAGTGACAAGTTATATTTAGCATCTCCCACTTTCGCACATGCCCAGTAAGATCTGCAGCTGTTAGTAATCAGTAACAGACATTAATGTGTCAACTAGTCCTTGAAAACTGTTAGCCCCTCCTATCTGTCGACTGTGCATTTCCATATGACCTTATATGTATATAAGCCTTGCTTCTATAATTGTACCACCTTCTTTTAGCCCCTGCATGGGTATAAAAGAACCGTGCTCTCATAGTTCAGTGTGCTACTTCAAACATTACCGAAGGGTACTGTTTGAACTGTAGTACCACCTCATGAGGTTTAATAAACTTTGGGCCATATGTATGAAAACATGAGCTTGCGAATCGCAAATAGCGATTTTTAAGAAATCACTATTTCCGAGTCGCAATTGGCCATGTAACAAAATTGCGGTTCGGAATTAGTGATTTCTTAAAAATCGCTATTTGTGTTTTGCAAGGCCCATTTATTGAATCGCAATTTGCATTCTCGCAATGTGCGATTTTTTTGCGATTCAGTAAAAAATCGCAAAATGCGAGAAAGTTCAAGAATGCACACCTGGCGGAGCCAGATGACATCACCAGCAGGAAATGAGTTATCCCAGGCAGTTTCAAGTGCCACACCCAAACCAGCATCCTGAGAGAGAGCAGCTCAGCCACACAGAGCAGCACTCAGTATGAGCAGAAACACCTGAGCCAGGATGGAGACCCCAGGACCAGCACAGGAGAAGGCAGAAAGGAAGCGCAAGCTTAAATTTAGTGAACAGGAGCTTGAGGTCCTGACTGAGGAGGTGGTGAGGAGCCATGACCGCCTGTTCGGGAAAAGTTCACTCCAGGTTCCTGAGAGTGAAAATAGAAGATTATGGCTGGACATCCAATCAAAAATCTGCACCATTGGAGTGGCACAGCGCTCCATCGAGGATATAAAGAAAAGGTGGTACGACCTGCGCTCCCATGCAAAGGAGAGGGTGGCAAGGAGACATGCGAAGGCCAGGGGTACAGGTGGCGGACCACCAACAGAAGCACCATCCACACCATTGGAGGATCTGGTAGAATCCACACTCCTCCCTGAAGCTGTGACTGGTCAAAAAGTGTAATGCGCACTCTGAAAATGCGCTCCTGTCTCCTCCTCCCTCTCCTCAAACCTGCCAAGATCCTCATCCTCCTCGCCATGGCGTAGAGTGCAGCCATTGTGGAAAAGAGTCTGAGGCATTCTGGTCCTCTTTATATAGGTTGCACCTGGTTACCACCTGGTTTTAGTTAGTGGTATTTTGCATGTGGAAAATGCCATTCTGCGAAAAATCGCAAATTGCGATTTTTTGATGCATCTATTTGTGACTTGGATTTTGCGAATTGCATTCTGCGCCTCGCAATTTCCTACTGGAAATACCGAATCGCAAAATGCGACTCGCAGAACCAGGTCGCAACGCAAAAAATTGCAAATTTTGCAATTTCTTTTTTTTGGTCTGCGAATGCCTTTCAAGCATCACAGACCACGTTTTTGCACTCGCAAATGGCCAATTTTTGAGATTCGCACCGTTTGCGAATGCAGAAACTTTTGATACATCTGGCCCTTTGTCTTTTATTTCAGTTCCTGTGCCAACTTTTTCCTATATGGTCTGAGGACTTTGTGCGGAGAAGGGCGAACCCCTTGCACTAGTAGGCCTTGCTGAGGCTTACTTCGACACGCTGCCAGTCCTCTGAACTGCAATCTGGTGTCTTGAGACCACGGAACGCACCTTCCCCCGTAGGTCGTTCCACCTCTTCCTGATGTCATCCCGTGTTCTTGGATGCTGTCCCACGGCGTTGACCCTGTCTACGATTCTGCGCCATAGCTCCATCTTCCTAGCAATGGAGGTGTGCTGCACCTGTGATCCGAATAGCTGTGGTTCTACCCGGACGATTTCCTCCACCATGACCCTGAGCTCCTCCTCAGAGAACCTGGGGTGTCTTTGTGGTGCCATGGTGTGGTGTGGGTGAGGTGTGAGGTGGTGTGTGTTGTGATGTGTGAGGGGATGTGTTTGTGTGTGTTGTGTGAGGTGCATGGATGTTGTGTGAGTGATGGTGTTGTGTGCCTGTGGATGCTAGTTTGTTGATGGTGGTATCTCTCTCTGTGCTTCTTTCTCAATTTGTGTTGTAGGGGTTTGTGGGTGATGTGGGTGTGTGTTATATATTGGTTTGGGTGTGTGGGAGTGGTGTGTGTATCTATATCAGGTGTGTGTATTTCGATTTGTCCAATGTGGTTGTGTTTTGTAAATGTGTGTGTATTTTGAGCGCGGTGGTGTCTACCACCAATGGAATACCGCAGTTGAAAGACCGCCGCGTGGATTCGTGGGTCGTGATAGTGTGGGCGCTTTCCTGTTGACATGATGGTGGAGGTTTTGTTATCGCCATTTTATCACTGACCTTTGGTGTTGCGGACTTGTGTGGGTGTCTAGATTTTGGCGGATTCCAGCCTGTGGGTCGTAATAGCTGTAGCGGATTTCCGCAGCCGCAACCGTGTGTTGGCGGTCTTCTGCACGGCGGTAAGAGGGATTTACCGCCAATGTTGTAATGAGGGCCTATGTATGCATACAGCACTTTATTTAGGTGAATGTAAATGGTGTTACATCAAGTTAAAAGCAGTTGTTTTAAAGTTTTACTTGTGGTTAAAACATGTGGGCATCATATGTGAATTATCAAGTGGGTTCTTCATAAGATGCTGTGATATGAACAAGATTTTGAAAGTCTGATTTGTGAATTGTATCATGTTATTATGAGGGAAGGCTATGATTGGTTATCACAGAGGAGCCTGTCAATCAGTAAAAACACTGGCGGAGAATAAATAAAATTAAATAAATGTATTACCATATAGGGCTAATCAAATGTGTAGATATATATATATATATATATACATATATATATATATATATATATATATATATATATATATATATATATATATAGAGATATATATATATATATTAATATATATATATATTCGATGGAGGAGGCTTGTGTTTACAATTTGGGTGTCTATATATATATATATATATATATATATATATATATATATATATATATATATATTTATAAATTCACTTAAAAAAACAAAGGTTAGAGGAACGGTATAGTATAGTTAGGCTCACATTTTGAACCTATGAAACCATGGAAGTTATAGTTAGAATTAGCTCAATAACTCGTGCCCTAAGGTAACTATAACTTGCGCCCCCGCCATGCACAGTTTTATTGAAAAAAAGTTACTGCAAATATTACAGTGATATTATCAATGATATTATCAAAGATGTCATGAGTGCCATAGTTTCTGGGGTGATTACCAGTGCATGGCAAGCGTGTGAGTAATAGTTACCTTAGGGCACAAGTACATTTTTTATGGGTTTTTTAAAATTCTATTTCCTAACTATAACGTTTTGTAACGTTTGTTTGTTTTCAGTGAATTTCTATGTTTTTTTTAGTGTTTAGTAATTTTCATTACTATACGTTAATCCAACCACTGCCGTGCAGGGCCTTTGGCCATGCACGGAACTAATTGGCCACAGGGCCGAAGACCAACCCCCTAAAAGCACCCACCTTGCAACCTTGCCCATGCGTGGTAGGAGGTGCCCGCAAGGCCTAGCCTGCAACCAGAGCCTACAATCAACCCCTCTAACCACCCAACCCCACTCTGCCTATGGCCCTCTGGCAGTGGGTGGCGGAAGTTGACCTCAGCCTGTCTCTCTGGGTGTGAGAATAGGGGAAAGAGGGTGTATCTCTGGATGAGCTTAGCTGTGAGAGTCTCTGTCCAGGTGTGAGAATGCATGCCTCAGTGTCTTAGTGGGTGCGTCAGTGTCTGCCCAGGTCTGTGAGTGGGTGCATGAGGATGTCAGTGGGTCTGTGAGTTGGTTTGTAATATTTAAGTGGGTGTGGGAATAGGTGTTTTAGTGTCTGAGTGGATCTGAGTGGGTGCATGAGGGTCTGAGTGGTGCTGTGAGCAGGTGCACAAGGGTTTGAGTGGGTCTGTGAGTGGGTGAGTGAGTGTCTGAGTGGGTCTGTGAGTGGCTGCATAAGGGTCTAAGGGGTTGTGTGAGTGGGAGAAAGAGATTGAAAGAGAGAGTGAGAGGGAGTGAGATAGAAAGTTTCTTACACTTTGAAGCATGATATATTTAGAATGAGATATTTCTGAACAAATTGAAAATAAAAATGTATTTGTCAATTAAAAAGAGTAAGATCACCTTTTAGTATGAGCCTTGAACATTTGCATTTGAAAAAAATAAAGGAAGGAAATGACCAGCGACACACCTGGACCTGAACCCTCACCTCTTAGTGGGGAGGTTTGTGACCTTCACCCTTGAGCTATTCCTATTTTAATGTTTCCTTATTTTTTTCTTCGACTTTATGGGCTATCTGGGACTGCGGGGAGTCTCAAGACCTCCCACATGGTCCCACTTCATTTTCAAAAAAACATATTGTAGTCCTTTATGGGCTATCTGAGACCACAGAGGGAGCCTGAAGGCCTCCCCTGCGGTCCTATTGATCCAGCAAACAGGCAGATGCTTTTAACAGCAGCTCCCTGGTTGCTGGAGCAATGTTTTCATCTGTCTTCCTTGCATGTATATTTGCAGGTGAAAAGATTGCTTCCTTGCATCGGGAACGGTTTGACAGGTCCTGCTGTCAGAAAGTGGAGTGTTTGCTGTGACTCAGCTATGGCTGTCAAAGCTGCAGCCAAGCCACAGCAAACTGCTATGTCCTGGTGGTTTGAACCCCGGTCACATTTTTTTTACTGTAAATTACAGGGAGCCTACCCGAGGGCTGTGTTCATAAAAGAGAGTGGGGCCATATGCTCCCTCCCTGAGCCTCCAGATGCCTGTGGGAGTCCACCCCTGTGGCCAAAAACAGGCTGTGCATGGTGTGGGGTGGACAGCCTGCGGGAGATGGCTACATTTAGGTGGGTTGACCTTAGGGCCTAGCCACAGACCAAAACCTTTCATGCTGCCGAAGGACATGCACAGCATTGGGTTGGCTGCCTAGAGGGTGTTGGCTACAGGGCTTAGCCTCAGGCCAGGCTCTGTGGCCAACTCACTGCTTCACACTGGCAAAGGCCATGCCCAGCATGGGGTTGGCTGTCTGTAGGGGGTTTGCATACAACTCCATGCACCACCTTCAAATCACCACAACCCCCACACCTGCATATCCAGTGTTGTCTTCTTACTCATCACACTCGAGTAACTAGAGTTCACACCTTCTCCATGCACTGTGTTTTTTTTAGTTGTCATCAATTATGTCATTTTAGATGTCATCAGTGATGTCATAAATGACATCATAGAACATGCCATCAGTGTAATATTTAAGAACATAAGCAGTGCATGGTGGGGGTGCAAGTTATAGTTGGCGCTGTTAACTAAAACTGGTTCATTTCTGTGTTTTTTAATGCAAAACTTCAATGTTGTCACTGACAAACTCACCTAACTATAACAATACTTTAATCTCATTTTTTTCAGTGAATATCTAAGGTTTTTGTTAAAACAAAAAAATATATACTTTTTCACCTTGTTATCGCAGCTAACTATGTTAATTTAACCTTTGTTTTTGCAGTGAATTGCTAGGGTTTATTTTAACGTAAAGTAATATTTTATAACCATGCTTAAAGATCACCACACTTTGGCTGTGCATGGTGGGGGGTTGGATCGAAGGTTGGCCGTAGGGTCTGGCCCTCTGGCAAACCCCCCACAGACAGCCAACCACATGCTTTGCACAACCTTCAAACAGACCCTATTGCCAACCCAGCAAGCAGCAGCTAACCACCACCCTTGCTGGCAACCAGACCCATGTTGTATATGACCTTTCAGCATTAATGGTATGGGTTTAGGCACGGGCCTGGCTTGCTGCCAGCCCAGGCATCAAGCTCCCTACAGGCAGCTATCCAGAGGCAACCAACGCCACGCACAGCCTTTGGTTGTGAGTGGTGTGGAATTAGCCACAGGCCCTGTCTTGCAGACAGGTCCTGCTTCCAACTCCCTTCAGGTAGCCAACCTAACACTCCACACAGCCGTTGACTGTGTGCAGCAGGGGATTAGCCAAGGCTTAACCTACAGCTAGCCCTGTGGCTGAACACCCCAGCAGGCTGCCAACCTCACACCGCAAAGAGCCTTGGCATACAGAGCGTAGGAGTGACCTTTTGGCCCAGGGAACCTTATTCCCTGGAACCAAAACATATATAATAAGGGGAAGGGGATGTGCAGCCCACCTACTCGACCATTAATGGCCACCAGGGACCCATCCACCTGGGGCCACGTACCTTTAAAAAAAGGTTGAAGGGGTGCACTGCCTCTCTAACCAAGCCTTCTTCTGCCCCTGGGACCCCAGTGTCATAATCCAAGAGGAGGGGAGGTATGCAGCCCCCCAAACCTGAGCCTTAATAGGCCCCAGGGAACCCCGTCCCCATGGCCAAATATAAACAAGAGGAGGGGGCCACATGGCCCCCAAAGCCATGGAGCCCCCATTCTGCAGAGCCAAATATAAAAAAAGGGTAAAGGTCTGCACAGCACCCCACCTGAGCCTTCTCTTGCCCAGGGGAGCCTATCTCTGAGACCCAATGCACTTAAAAATGGAGGGGGCACCGTGCCTCCCCCTCCCTGAGCCATGTTAGGTGCCAGGGACCCCATCCCCCAGAGCTGTATTCATTTTAAAAGGGGAGGGGGCTCCCTTCCCAAGGCCTTCAGAGGCTCTGGGGATTCCATCCCCTGGGGGCCGTGCTTTTTTATAAAAGGGGAAGAGGACCAAGCAAGCCCCCTCACTGAGCCTATTTTGGCCCTGGGGATAACATACCCCTCTTCCTGCACCCTGGATTGAGGCTGCTGTGGGGCGTGCCCCTGGTCCCCGTGGCCCCAGCCTCCTCACCGCATGATGCAGGAACAGGAATTGCTCCTGCCTACAGGGAGCAGCTATTTATGCTGCTCCCTCCAGGCAGGAGCAATATGTGTTCAGTGTGGTCAGGCAAACAGAACACAAGTCTGCTCCCAGCCAGCAGAAGCATTTTTATAGCTCTCGCCTGTTGGGAGGGGACTTTGTGCTTTCTCTCATTTGGTGGAAGATTTGAAAATGCTCCTGCCAGACAGGAGCAAACTCAAGTTTCTCTGCCCATGGTAGCACAGGCAGCAGACTACTGTGTCCAGGAGGAGGACTTTCTGGGACACTGTAAGTGAGCAGGCCCGGCAAGAGGGGCTGAACCTCCTTTCTCAAGTAGTTAAATTGGACCCAGGGAGATGGAGTCCCCAGTGCTAAAAATGGCTCAGGGAGGGGGGAGCAACATGTTCCCCGCCTCTTAAGAAATAGATCGGGCCCTGCAAGATGGGATCCATGGGGCCAAAACTGCTTGAGGAAGGGAACTCCCTTAAATATACCCAGCCCTGGGGAATGGGGTCCCCAGGACCCTCAAGGGGTTGGGGAGTGGGCCCCCTTCCTAAGCTCCCTCCCCATAAACATAATAAGATGGTGGCTGCCATTTATTTTTGCCATGATCCTGTGGGAGTTCTGTCAGTTTGCGCAACATTTGCTAATTTGTTTTCTTTTTGCCACAGGGGATCCTTCTCCCCCCCAGCCCCTAACCCCCATGGTGGCTAGGGGTGTAGAGTATCCCTGTATCATTTTCTTTTAATTCAGGACAAGGGACTTAGGCTTTGAGTCCTGTAATAACTGGCAACAACATTATTTTCATGATGCTGGCAACAAATAAAAGCACTCGCTCTCACAGGAGTCTCATTCCAACAGACGTGAGCTGGCCCAAGGGTAAAAGAGCTCCCTGGGCCAATCAGAATGCTCTATTTTTTAAAACTGGGTTTGAGAGACTATAGCGAGAGTCCCTAGAACCCAGCAACCCAGATATACAAATATATTTAAACCTCACTAGCTCATAAACAACTGGACGAATTTACACCAAATCACAAAAAGCACACTTTATAAATCAAGATCTAGCTTCCTGACAAATATGGTGTAATTCTGTTCAACATTTTTTCAGTAGCTCGGTCTAAAAAAGTAAATGGAAAATTTAGCAACACTCTAAACCTGCTCACTTCAAATGTCTATTTTCTGGACAAAGCTAAACCTCTCTGAGAGATATTATGATAGCGAAAGGTATCACAAAGGTTGCCTTTATTCATTCCAGGTTGGCTTGGGTGGTACTTTACTGGTTCAAAGCCATAATATTGTGCCTGGAGTGGTAAAGAGCTTTTATCATTTTGAAGCTCGGTGTGGATGGCACTGTGCTAATCCTACGCTTAAAGACTTTGCTGTAGAAATGGCGAAAGACTTTGCCCCTTTCTAGCTCGGTGTGGATAGCACCGTGCTAATCTTATACTTTAAAACTTTGCTAGATAAACAGACATTTGAGGTGAGAAGATTCAGAGTGTTGTTGGTGTTGTAGGGTGCTCTGTACAGAAGCTGGTCTGCATCTAAACTTGCAAACTACTCTGAATTTTCTGATTCCTTTTGGCACTCTAAGCTTGAAAGGGTACTGGTTTGCTATATATATATATATATATATATATATATATATATATATATATATATATATAGTGTGAGGGAACAGGACGGATTGCAGAGGCCCCCTAACTTTTTGCCCCCATTTACCACTTCTTGCTGGTGTTTTCCTGACTCTGATGGTGCCCTGGGTACTGCTAACCAGTCCCAGGGACTGTGCTCTGTGTAAAATCAGTATGCAAATTAGGCTAATTATAATTGGCTAAGTCAACCTACCTATAAGTCCCTAGTATATGGTAGGGCATGTAGGGTTAGGAACCCCTGCATAGGTAGTGCACCCATAGGTGCACTGCTGAGGTACCCAGTGTCATTTTAAAGGCAGGCCTGCCTTTCTGGCTGCTTTTAAATCAAAGTCACATGCAAATTCGACTTTGGAATTAAAAGTAGTTCCAAAGTCTTAAACTACCTTGTTTTTACATATGTCATCCCTAAGGTGTGCCCTATGTGCCCCTAGGGCTGGGTGCCATGTAACTATAAGCAGGGACCTTATAAAAATAGTTTTATAAGCCCTAGTGAGGTAAAAACAGGCAAATTAATTTTTCCCTCATTGTAGTGAATGGCCTCCATAGGCTAGAATGGGGAGACTTTATTTTAATTTTAAAAGTCCCCTTAAGTAACAGATACCAGAAGTTTGGTATCAAATTAATTGTTATAATAAATCCCCCAACTTCCAGTTGTGGGATTTAATATAACTTGTTCAGGTAAAGAGTTTTAAACTTTACCTGAAAAGTTGCCAACTTCAGCCCTGCAGTGTTTTTGCTGCTGTGCTCTGATTGGCCAGCCTCTGGCAGCCTGGCCAGGCTGACTTGATGAGGTGTGAAGTGGCCTGGCTTCACACAAAGAGATGTGCCTGTGGGAGGAGATCTCCCCTCAGCAGATGGTGAGGCAGGAAGGGGGAGGGCTGCCAAACTGGTCTTCAAAGGCAGGGAAGGACATTTGGAGCAACCCAGCAACATCCCCACATCCTTCAAACCCAGACAATTAGGTGCACTCTTGATTAGATTAGGAGAGGGCAGGAGAGGGGTGTTTTTAGGATTTTTAGCCACACCAGTGGGTGGGCTCAGCCAGATGTAACCTCCAAAAATCACTTTCAGCCATGATGGATTTTTGAGGAATGTTGCTCCCGGGGATTGGTTTTTGCCACACTTCCCAGGAAGTGGTCATCACAGGGGGAAGGACCCTGCCCCTGATTGGAGAACCAGGAACCCCCTGTTTTTCACACAGGAGCAGGGATAAAACTGGAAGACCTGCACCCACACCTCAGATCCCTATCAGATTCCAACAAGGAAGAACTACAGGAGAAGAAGGACTGCTCTGCTGGACCCCTGACCTGAACCTGGACACAGCACTCTGGAGGACTGCACCAGCTGCACACTTGGGCTTCACCACTGGAAGGACTTTACCTGTCTTCTACTGCTTCAAGAAGGGACTCCCTGTTTGCTACAGGTACAAAGGAGCTGCCCAGTCACCTGCATCAAGTCCTGCAAGCAGAGCCCAGCTGACCAGCATCCAGTGGCCATTTGAGGATTCTGACCAGGTGCATTCTGGGAATTGTAGTCCCAACTCCAAAGGAGCAACTCAGAGCTTCTGGAACCTTGGATCAAGTTGTGGACACCTCAAGGACACAAAAAGGACATCTGGAAGAAGATCCAGAAGTTTGGAGACGTCTGGAGCAACTCCATAAGTTGAAGAGGTGCATTGTGGGAGTTGTAGCCCCAGACCCCAAGAGGCACACCAGAGCCTCTGAACCCTTGGCTGGTGCTGTGGACCACCTTCTTGAATCAAACACTTTTGAAAGCAAGTGTGACAGTATTACCTCGTGGGTGGCCTGAACTCTGGACTTTGTTCCTTTCCAGTGTGACCTTTTATTTTAACCCTTTGAGCGCTAGTTGCATCTATTCGCTAGAAAGCATTAATTCTTTAGAAATTCATATCTCCGGTTCCCCTTATCTGATTTTATTTGTTTTTGTGTCATTTTAAAGATAAAAATATAACCTATTTTTATAAATTGATTTTGGATTTTTAAATTGTTTCCTGTGTTTTATTTATTTACTGTTTTGTGATATTTGAATGCTTTAAACTCTGTCTCCTAAGTTAAGCCTGGTCGCTCATTGCCAAGCTACCAAGGGTTGAGCTGGGTTTAATTTACTGAGACCTAACTGGTCCTAAGTGGAGGTTAGTGGCCTATTGCTAAGTGTAGGTACTTACCTGCCCTTACCAATAACCCAGTTTCGTATATGTATATATATATATATATATTTATATATATATATATATAAACATAAATCATTACACAGCATCCAAGAGGCAATATTTTCCAGCTTCTCAAAGCAGGAATGATGCAGGTACTATCCATCAACTCGAAAGGTAATTTATTTTCGTATTTTCTTATTTCATGTGAAGTACAAAGTGCATATATATAAACCCTACTATCGGTCAGCAGTAGATAGCTACAGTATAGTTAGGACGTTGGTTACAATTCCAATAATTTTTGCCAATAACTTTGGCATTGCTTGATAAATCTTCACAACATTTTCATAACTAATTTGCCACTTACTACAGCTGCTGTCTTGAAACGTTCATAGTTTATCAAGCTGGGGCCAAAACGTTTTCCCCCCATGGAATTTCCATAGGAATTTTTAGACATTACTACAGTGTGATTTACTGGACTGAATTATACCAAATTTGTCAGAAAACTAGATCTTGGTCCAGAAAACACACTTTTTTATTATTTGGTTTAAATCAGTTCAGTAGTTTTGGAGATATTTAAAGTAAAAAAAATAGATATCTAGGGACGTAGACTCTCTGCAGATCCAAAAGTCCTCCTGCTGATATTTAATTGGCTCCCAACAGTTCTACCAGGAAATGCTGGTAGCCATTTTGGAGCACAGACTCAGCCGAGTCCCAAATACAGTTATGAATAAAGAAAAGGGCAGAGCAGGAATGCACAGACCCCTAGGGTTGGTGGTGAGGTCTGGTAGGGACCCCACCAGGGTTAAAAGGCATTTTTTAAATGGTTTCCAGTGAAACCACAGAGGATCTGCTGATCCGGGGGCAAAAAAAAAGGTGTGTTCTCCTGTGCTTGTTTAAAGTTAAGCCCCCAGGAGGACCAGGTCCTGGGGACATATGAAAATGTAGTCTTGGGGAGTGGGGCACTTTTGTTCCCTTGGACTGGCTGATTGCTATTCTTATCAGACAGAGGGGGGCTGTACGGCTCCCCTCCTGAGGCTCTAAAATGCACGGGCACCACAACCACCCCAGGGCTTTGGTGTTAAACATGAGGGGGCGCCACACAGACCCCCCCCCTTTCTATGCTATAGAGAGCCCCGGGATCAATCACCTCCCTGGGGTGATGATTGTTCATTAAAGTAGGAAGGTGGCTGCATGGCCCCCCTACTCGCCCATTTTTGGCTCCAGGGACCACCACCTCCCAGGGCCTGGCCCTTAAAAGGAAACAAGGGGGCCACGCTGCCTCCCTCGTGGAACCATTAATGGCCCTGGGGACAGCCACCCCCTCATGAACGGCTCTGTATGACCCAAGGTGTCCACCCTCAGGATACAGTATTTGGCAGTATTTTGGTGGGAGCTTTGACAGCTCCCAGTAAGCGAGAGAGAACTGTAAGCTGGCTCCCAGCATGTGGGAGCAGGAAAACTGCTCCTGCTCACTGGGAGCAAACTTTTCATCTGTTTAACCAACCGCTGTCAAGGAGGCAGGAAAACAGATGAAAGGATTGCTGCTGCACACAGGGAGCAGAATTTTTTGCTGGTCCCTGCATGCTGGAGTAATAAGACCAATGAGGAATTGAGGCTCACCCCACGGTCTACAAGAGTCACAAAACTGTGCACTCTTTTTGGAGGAAAAAGCAGGTGAGAATCCATTGAGGCACCTATACTCATGAATCCGTGCTACATTGGTGCGCAATCTATTCTGTGGTAAATGTTTGGCCCCCACACTGTATAGGGTAGTGGACCACTTCAATCCTTCTGCCTTCTTCTAGCTTGATGGACAGCTTATGAAAAGGCCCTGCAAGTGTTCTTGATGCAGAAGAATATGAGCACATCTTTACCAAATCCAGAAGCACTTACTTTATGTAATGAACAGGAAGTACCCTTGTTTGGTGGATATGTAACTCTTTGCAGACTCACCATTTTCTCTATACTAGGATTCAAGTTACCACAGATTTCAGTAAGAAGATGCTTTAGGAACACTGACATTCCCAAAATTACACTTCACATGGTCACTGTAGGCATTACCTTGTGGCCCTTTACTTAGTGGTAGAGTAAAATTTTGTGCAAAACCGTGGACTCTTCTTGTCTTCTTGGATAAATAAGCAGGTGAGGATCAATTCTGGCACTGATGCTCACTTCACAGAAATTAAACCTCAGTGGGAAGCATTTAAAAATATAAACATAGCTGATGGTGAGGGGTTTGGCCGCAGCCCATTTGGCCATGTGCAGCAATGGCTGGATTAATATAAGGCAATTCAACATTACATATCTTTAAAAAAAACTTACAAATTCACTAAAAAGAAAAGGGTACAGGGATATTATAGTCCAGAAATAGAATTTAAAAAACCTTAAAAACTTACAAAAAAAACAAGTTTAGAGGGACCTTATAGTTAGGTTCAGATTTTACATGCACAAAACCATAACAAGTCAACATTTATAGTTATCCTTATCTCAAGACGCTCTAAGCTAACTATAAATTGCACCCTCACCATGCACTGCTACCTACCTCACATATTTAATCAGTAACAGCATCCATGACATCTTTGATAATGTCACTGCAGCATTTGTGATAAAATTATTGATGAGAAAACAGTGCATAACGGGGGCTCAAGTTATAGTTACTTTAGAACACGAGTTACAGTGTCTTGAGACATATAGTATAACTATATTTATATATGTGAAGTACATATTATGTGATCATGTTTTCTCAACCCTCTCTTCTTTTCTGGGAGGAAACCATTTTCCACAACAATTCAATGGAAATTTAATGGAAATGAGCTGCATCATTCCCTTATTTTTACATCTTCATTATCACTTTCTTCAACATCTTCATAAACAGCAACTGTAAAATATTTAGCAGTGCCTTTATTTTTGCAACGACATGTATTAATAATTTTATTTATATATACAGCACATTCACAATTAGAAAGATACCAATAATTGAGTCAAATATTTCCATTTCCTAGAGCCCAAAGAATTTCCCCACATCCAGAAGCCACTGGAATGCCCACTCTGTATCTTGTGTAGTTTTCTGGTACTCTTCTTAATGTTATCTGCTCATGAATGCAAAGGGAAGTGCTAGTAAGATAGGTGTAACATTCAGTACCCATAACAATTCAGACCCCACCTTTGGCTGCCAAAAGGTAATTTAATGGCATTCTATTTTGAATTAGCATCTTGGCATAAGCAGAGATTGCCAGAGAATTGGCCGTTTCTTATAAATCTCTGCATTTCTTTTTTGTCTCATCTAAAGAAACAGTTTGGACACTGTAATTAAGGTGGAAGAGAATCTTGTAGTAGTCCAAGCAGCCTGTCTACCCCTCCTTCATT